>NC_084860.1:17311912-17921412 GCF_951802175.1 Populus nigra | reverse complement strand
ATGCTGACACAAATAAACATATTATAGTGGGAACTCCTTCTGTAGAACATCAATATTTCGAGAATCACAAGCTTCAAACATGTCATTCCTAGAAGCACAGCTGCAAGGTAAAAACAAGGATAAGATATATGAATGCATTGAATTTCAGAACTATTACGAAAAACCTTACTTTCTCCATCATACCTTAAAGAAATTCTCAAATATTGCCAAGCATTATCTGCCTTGGGATTCATAGCAAGTGCCCGAACATAGTAACGGATGGAATCCTCATGCATACCCTAGAGGCAAAAAAATATCTCACATGTCTAATAGTGGTAGTTCACTTCTTGTAAAAATCTACAAATTACTAAGCTCAGGCATTCCAACTACACAGGTTCTTTTTTTTTATGGTGAAATAATTCTGACTGAAGGATAAATATAGCTTCTAAGCAGGACTTGTAAATCTCTAAATACATCAATAAAAATAAGAAATGAGGTTGCAATGTTTACTTATCTCATGCAAGCTATAAAAGCAACTAAGCAAAGGGAAACTACTGTCTAACAAATGCCAAAGATGGCACTAATAATGGAGTCGTGAACAATGAAGCAGAGGTAAACACCTGGTTTGCATAACTGATTCCCATGTTCGCCCATGCTCGAACATAGTTAGGCTTCAGATCAAGTGCCTGGAAGAGAAGAGAGATGAACAATCAACAAATAAATTTAATCAGGAAACAACACAAAGGAGTTGACAACTGAAAGAAATCTTGGAAAACATGATGCCGAACCAAAATGCAAAATCACCATAGCTGATAAAAAAAAGGGTGCAATTATTGTCATGCTTTGTTAGTCTACAAAGATGAACATGAAACAAGTGTGGGAAAACAGCATAGAATGCTGTGCAACCAGAAATTTACAGGACAGAGGCTTTTATTGGGGGGGGGGGGGGGGGAGCTTTTTGGGAAACAAAATACTAGGAAACAAGCTTAACAAAGGAAAAAAAAAACTTGATCCTTTGAAAGACACTTGAACTTCCCTAAAATGCACACTAATTTGACAACACAAGCTTAACATTGAAAACCTAAAAAACCTATCAGCCCATGGAATCAAAAGTATAGTATGATATGTTGGAATAGCAATATAATTTCTTCAGGAAAAGTGCTTATGTTCTGTGAGATATGAAAAAATGACCGAATTAATCTAAACAAACAATTGATTTTAGTTGCATAGAGATATACCTGCTGATAAGCCAATATCGCATCAGCACTCTGAACACTGTTGGCTTGTGTTGCACCAAGCTTGTTCCAAAGAGAGTAATCCTGAGGCTTGAGTTTCAACGCTCTCTGGAAAGAAGAAATGGCTTTGTCATATTCCCGTGACAAATTGTACAGGACACCAAGTACTATGTGCACGTCAGCATCCTCGGGTGACATCTCAGCAGCTTCATTGAATAATCTAGCAACCTGCATGTTGTGGAGTGAGAATTTAGATGATCACTCCAAAAGTCAGCAAAAAATTCAAATAGAAAAGGAAAAGGAAATGAAAGAATTGAAACAAAAGATAAAAGCAATTAATGTGCGTAAAAAAAAATCCACCTTCCTGCAACACTTACATCTGCATAATACAAAGAATCAGAAAGCTCTGGATTGGCAAGAGTTCCATACTTTGGATGATGTCGTAGCCATCCATATAAATATTTCAATGCAGCTGCCTGCTCCAACTCTGAAAAGTTGAAGGCAAGTTATTGACCCACCTAAATTCAGTACTTCAAAAACTATTAAATTCATAAAGAATCTCTATTTCCAGAGTTGATACAAATCATAATGGAAAAAATAGAATTTGATCGGGGGTGGGGTTCTATTATGATACATTCTTTATAAAAGCATACCTGAGAATGTCAAACAAATTTAAGCTAAAATATAAGTTGTAAATATAAGGAGCAATGACCAACCATTTGTATGGCTCACGCCTAGAGCAAGAAGAACTTCAAGATTTGTAGGACCAGCCTCATGAGCACGCATCATGGCTGCAATAGCCTGTATTGATATTTAATCAGATTCATATGCACTATTCTACATTGAAATCACAGCTAACAGGACTCCATGAATGATTAGCAAAGGTTTTTAAACCCACCATAAAAATCCAATTAAAATCAATTTGATCTACAAATTATTCAATTCGAGACCTAATTACAAGCTATAAATAAGGCACCTAACACATCCAAACAAAATAACATACAGATTCATCAATAGTCATACTTTTATTTTCCAGTTCCTGCAGCATAAGATTTTAATTAGATCAAAACAAGAATTCTCAGAAATATAAACAGTTCAAACAAAATTATTTGCTCAACACAAAATCTTACATGACTACTGAACCAAGTATATTGTAGGTCTCATTCAACTATAAACAAGCAGATCTAGTAGAAACTGTTTCACCAAGTTCTTGAAGAGAATGAGAAATCAACAATAAATAAGACCTCTAGAAACTTATTCTAATCTACCAATTGTAACACAGAAAATATCCCAACCTGTTGATCATCATCATTCTCTGCATGTGCTATTCCAAGCAGCCTCCAACCTTCAGCATTATCTGGGTTTTTCAAAACTTCAGCCTCTAAAGCAAGCACTGCTTCACTCAAAAGCCCCTTGCGGAATAGTTCCTGGCCTTCTTTCAAAGGGTTCGGATGACCAACATAAGGATTCATGTCTGAAAACACATAAACGCCCCTTGAAGCATCTGACTTCTGCTTGGCAACTACTTGCTCATTTAGGTACCTGTAAGATATTACAAGTTATTATACATGAAAAGAAAGCAATTCACTCAAGCAGTTGACAGCAAAAAGATATACAGGATCATTTGAACTACTCTAGACAACGGTATTCTTAATAATGAGCAAGGAAAAACTGAAAAACTTATCAATAGAATAATGCATAATGAGAATTGTAACAAATGTGCCTATATCAGATTTTATTATGACTGAATTTTTCAAAAGCATTTATATGATCACAAAAAGAATCGATGCCACCAGAAATAGATAGGCAGGGAAGTGGACCAGTAACATCCAGCGTGAGCATCTGCAGGTTATGCTAATATTGAAAATGACACGGTAACAAGAATACAAAGAAAAAAAAGATATGATGCAGAGATGAGAATTTGAACCTTGATTTAACCATATACAATTTTTGCTAATAACTGTTACTGTTTAATTTTAATAATTATAACTAAAACAAATCACCAAGAAAGTGTAACACCAAATCAAAACTTCCAAGAAAGAAATGGAGCTTACTTGCATCTCATCTGGGGCAAAAATTACTCCCTCCATCCCATTAATATTGGCCCTTTTGCCAAAAACAAAAATTTCAAGGAAACACCAACAATCATTAACTGATGTTGAATTTAGCATGTTATTCCTTTTGCTCCGTAAGTTCCCTAACTACTCTTGCATTCTTAGTGTTGTAAATTAAAAGGCACTAAAGCACACCATAGGAAATTTGACATTTATAAAACTGACTTTCAAAATGGCCAAATAAGATGGGACAACTAAAAATTGCAAAAAGGGAAAAAGATAATGGGACATAAGAAGTACTAACGTTATGTAGACCTTGACAACCAACAATGATATTTTAAAAAATAAAATATAAAAAGCACCGTTCAATGTTAAAGTCAAAACATGACAGAATTGGTATAAGAAAGGTAACAAAACATGATCGGTTTCAACTCTAAAAATTGGGATGCTAAATCCTACGCAGCTTCTCCATGCATAAAGGAGAGCCATACACCACTACACACTAGATTAAATATCACTTCCATTTTAGAATTGAGTCACGAGTAAGCACACAAAAATTCAATCTGATATATCCAGTTAATAGACATAATCCGTTTAGTAATATTTAATTTACCCATGTACGAAATAAACCTTTCAACAACGTCTATTATACTCACTCATCATATGCATCTGCCCAATTATCATCTGAACTCTCTCCAAAAGCCCCTTCTCCAACCTGCCGTCCAAATTCGTCTGCCCAGTCATTAACATGCAACTTTGAGAATTCATTTACCCACTGTTCATCAACAGGTCCACTTTGCTCTCTTTCAGCTGCAAACTCTTTCGCCCATTGATCAGGTCCATGAGAAAGCTGAAAAACACTCAAATTAGATGGGAGAATTTTATTAGATAGAGGCAAACTGATATAGAAATACATAACCAGTGGCTTGTTTAAGAAAGCTGCAAGAAGAAAAAATAAATGAAAAGAAAAGGAGATCAGGGCACATAAAACTGTATCTATCAATTACAGAAATTTGAGCCACTCGAAAGTGAAAGAATCGAGGCAAACTAATGGTACATTCACATCAATAAGTACTCTACTTGAGTTTCATTCCACAAATTCCTTTTCACAATTCTTCCCTGTAACGCCAAAAAGGACACAAAATCAAAAAAAGGCTTCCATTGCCTCAAAGTTGTAGATTCCTATGGCTTTGTGTGTCACAAGTTCTCTTCCCTTTAAATATTGATGCATGTTAAGCACAGTGGTCAATCTATATTCGAAATGTAAATAGAAACCCTAAACATGAGATTAAAGTTGAATCAAATTGAAAGGTTTGCCTCGAATTTATTGTCCACAGAAGTATTATTTTACAGACTTTGACACAGTTTGGTACTGCCAATTTCTGAACAAGCAAATCAGTGACAAGAATAAGCTATTCTGAAAATATAGAATTTTTATCACATGTGATACTGCTGTCAATAACTAGGTCCATATATAAATTGGTACAACTGTTTTTTTTCTTTTTGTTTGAAAGGTTTGCCTCGAATTTATTGTCCACAGAAGTATTATTTTACAGACTTCAACACAGTTTGGTACTGCCAATTTCTGAACAAGCAAATCAGTGACAAGAATAAGCTATTCTGAAAATATAGAATTGCTATCACATGTGATACTGCTGTCAATAACTAGTTCCATATATAAATTGATACAACTGTTTTTTTTTTCTTTTTGTTTGAGAGATCAAGAGAGAGGGCAGCAATGAGTGAAAAAAGCAGGAAAAAAAATCCTTGATCATGCTTGCAAAAGTAAACACTTGCCTGATTGCCTGCATATTCATCAACCCAGGAAGGACCTGCAGTATATTGTTGCTGATATTCTGTTGCCCAATCTCCTGATGAAGACAGTGCAGCTGGCTTGACTTGATTATCATCAATAATAAGTTCTCCACGACTCATCTTTGAGACAAATTGAAGAAACTTAGAATTCTGCACGGCTCATCACACATGAATAACATTTCAGCATAAGTAACAGTGCAATATAAAAAAAAATGAAAGCACAGATAAATAATAAATTAAGTCTTTATCATGCAATGCTAGCATATTTAAGTTTTTCGTCATGTCACATCACTATTGATATGTTTAGTATATTTTGGCCAATTTTGTGAAAAAATCTGGTATGGTCATCATTTTATCAATCCTCAGCCTTGTTCAAAGCATTAGGGCCCTTAATCCAAGAGTGTTTGTATCCCCACTTAGCGGCTAACTCATAATGTATACTATCAATGCAAAAACTAGGAGATTTTGGGACCAAGAAAGAACTTGCAAGCCATGTGGAAAAACTTAAGTTAAAGTAAAGCATATGAACCTGAAATTTGGGGTCGTTGTTTTGAGCTAGTGTGTGCGCTAGCATACGAGTCTGCTCCATTGCAGCTAAGTTTGAGATATTTGCACCTCCCATTTGATCTGCTGCTGAGACCAATCGTTGTTCCTAAAACCAATAAAAACAACATAAATAAATTGCAAGCCAGAGCAATTTCCACTGATTTGTACACTGATACAGAAATTATAACAAAAGAATAAAGGCAATAACTAATCAATTGTGCAGTTAAGAAGTCCACGAATACAAACATCATGATTGGCAAAGGGGAAGGAATAAAATACCGCATAACAAAATAATCATGAAGATCAGAACTCTCCAAAGAATCAATAATTAAGGCAAAATGAAGAACAGAGTACCGCATAACAATATAATCATGAAGATCAGAACTCTCCAAAGAATCAATAATTAAGGCAAAATGAAGAACAGAGTAACCAACAAAAACCTTTTTTTTCAGAAAAATAAATAAACAAACAAAAGAAAAAAAGAGTTTAATGAGTCATAAAATTACAATAAAAAAAAACACAAAAATAACAGGTGAATGACACTGGTTGCCAGAAACATAAAATGGAAACAAGGTTAAATTCACTGGTGAGTAAAATAGCCCAATATTTTTAATACATTTTCATGGATTTGTAACTTAATTGGATTGATGGATCTAGGATTGAGAGGGTTCTTGAATTTTGTCATGCGGTGACTAAATTGATATGTTTAATCCCTTATTACCTGCTCAAACTCAGAGGCCCAACTATTAGCACCATGCTGCTGTTCAAACGAGTGAGCCCAAGCATTAGGATCACCATGGTCTATTCTGTGTTGGCTAAATTCTGCAACCCATCCATCAGATTGAGGAGGACCAGGTCTCAGAGCACCTTGAGACTCATTCCAGTAATCCTCTAGCTCTCGGAATCTGCCAGCTAAAGGTCCCTTAGCCCGCACATCACCATCAATATCTAATGAAGACAGAAGTGCATTCACCTACAGATACAACATAGTCAAGAGTAAATTTGCAGTTTTGCTAATGCAATCAGGATTGATGTTAGAGCAAAATGACAATTGGAAGTAAAGCTAGTAATCGCATTAGCTTTCCGTGGACAAAGAAAAGGCAGCGGACCTGTGCATTGATAAAATCTTCACTCTTATCAGCAAAAAAATGTCGGGCCATTATGCTGCTACGATCACGTATGCATTGTTTGTCACCTTCAGACAATCCCAATGCTGGTAGTGGAGCAGGACGAAATGGAATTCCACCATGGCTACTGCCCACAAAGGAGTGCAAAAAGTTTGACAACACTCTTTGGGGTGGTCCTGCATATGAAAAGTAGAAAACATACACCAAAAAGCCATGCTCATGTGAGATTTTTCCTAGTTGGTAAATAAATAGCTCCTGCGGTGTTTGCTTGGTTCACAAAAAAAAAATTGTGAAAACACTGAAACAAGTTAAACGTAAATAAAAGTTCTAGAAGATTTTATTCAATGTTGAAATGGTTCATCTTTTGTTACCCTTATATTCTCCAAGTGAAGTCACATCAAGCATGGTATCGCAGACCCTATTCTATCTAAATGCACACAAAGGAGGACAGCTGTGGCATCCTAGTGAAAGAAGTATCCTTTACATTCTAACTTTAGTTCACAAATGCACACAAAGGAGGACAGCTGTGGCATCCTAGTGAGAGACGTATCCTTTAGATTCTAACTTCAGTTCATGATAATTCATGTAAATTAAATGATGAGAGCATACATTTTAGTTCCATTCCTTGATCGCAATGACATCCATTTTGAAGGCTTTCCTGGTGTAATATGTATACTGATATGCAAAACTTGCAATAGATAAATGGGTTTTGAAAGTTCCACTACTCAGTCCTTACCCATTTACTTGGCATTCCTCACAATCTGTCCTACTTGAACAGTCTTAGATGCACTGTTTAATGAAAATTAAAATTTGCCTTTACTGTTTTGATTATCTATTATTGTTGGCCACTTGCAGCTCAACATCTAGATTATTATGAATCATCACAGGCTTCAAACTAGGCAATTAACTATGAGTAAAGATAGGTAAGTTACCTTCGAGAGTTGGTTGGAATTGAGGAGGAGGTAAGCGGTGATCCAATAGAGCAGGGGGAGGAGGAGGACCAGAGCGATGAATATCTTCCCAGGCATCAGCAAATCCATTCTGATCAGCAGAGCGAAAGCCACGAAGAAACTCTGAACTCTAAACCAATATAATAATAGAAGACAAAGTTAGACAATTTTATTATTATTATTTTTAAAGAAAGGAGAAGAAGGAAAAGGAAGAAGAGACCTGAGGAGTGGGATGATGAGAAAAGGAGTGATCAAAGTCGTCTCCTGGAAGTGCTCTCAAACGGTCCTCAGCTGTGGCATCCTGGTAGAAAGGAGGCTCTGTACCTGTGGTTGTTGAGGTTGGGATTTCCTTTACCCTTTCCTATTTTATTTTAGTTTTTCAAGAACAAAAAAAAGTCAAATCACCAAAAATGAGGACTATCAGCTTGCAACTAATCCATTCAACAAACACCTAAAAAAAGAAAATTTAGAAGAAAAAAAGGGGGGGAAACACAGAAGTAGTGGCAGAGTCTAGCCTAGAGGAAGATGAATTGATAGGAGAAAAAGGAATTGAAAAAAAAACAAGAACAACCCGCGTCTTAGAAGAGGAACCGATAAGAGCGTTGGCGAGAGCACCGAAAGGATTAGATGAAGAAGAAGAACCTGGAACCGCACAAGCTGCTCCTCCCGTTACAAGCTCCCGCATCGCCATCTTCTTCTTCTTTTATTGTGATTTTGAAGAAAAAATACTGATAAATAAAATTGAATTAGAATGAATTTGATGAAGATAGAGCAGGGTAATGGAAGGAAGGAAGGAAGAGGAGGATTTATGGACGGACGGATGGATTGGTTGTTGAGAAAAGATGAGGAGGGTGTTTTGGGAAATGCAATCAAGTAAATCCCAAACCCAGATAATAACGACGACGATTTGAGAAGAGAAGAGGTGAGACTAGACCACCACCTCCTATTTTTATTTTTGTATGTATGTATGTATGTATGTATGTATGTATGTATGTATGTATGTATGTATGTATGTATGTATGTATGTATGTATGTATGCGCGCGCGCGCGCGCGCGCCCACGTCACGCACTACCCGATGATTTCTATCATAAATAAATATAAGCAATTTCCCTCCCTCCCTCTCTCTCTCTGTTAATCCTGCCAACAAAAATAATAATGGTAGTCATCGATCTATCTCATCCAATCTTTAATTTTGGTGATGTGCATTTTTGCTGCTGCACACACTTTTAGGCATGCTAGTTGTGTTCCGCAATGTTTCAACGGCGACAACACAAACTACAATTTTCTATCCAAAAAAAAGAGAGAGAAGTAAGTCATAAATTTAAACAAATAATATATTCATGAAGTATGAGTTATTAGGGTAGTTTTTGTTTATTTATGTATTTTAAAAATATATTTTATTTCAAAATAATTAAATATATTAATATTAAAAATTAAAAATATCTAAAAAAATCATTTTAATATATTTTTAAATTCACACTACGCAGTATCAAACTCATATTTTAGTTTGAAATTATATTTGCTTTGAAAAAAACAAATCTCCATTTATCATTTTGATCATTAATTATTATCCTTGGTGTTTATAATGGATAATTTATTTTACATAAATTCTTGAATCATTTCTTATATTTCTTTTATAATATGTGGTGTATGAGATACACCACAATAAAATATGGCTCATCTTATACGTAAAGTTTCTTACATGTTTATGGTCACTTTCTAATTTCAAAAAAAAAAATTATTTAAAAATTATTTTTTTATTTTTTTTAATCATTTTGATGAGTCAATGCTAAAAAATAAATTTTAAAAGATAAAAAATAAAAATATATATATTATTTTGATGCATTTCTAAATTAAAAACATTTTAAAAAACAATTGTTACCACAATGTCAAACATTACCTACGTGTCATTGAAAATTTCCATAGATGACTAATGTCATAGTTAATTTAGTTCCAACTAGACCATTGTTCGCGCTACATCGTCAGTTGAATCAAATTTTTTAACATAAAAAAATATTTAGGTGTTGTTAATGTGTTTTTAGCCAAAAAAATTATATGACTATTGACCTTGTATGATCTGATTAACTTAACAAATTTAAAAACATCCCGAATGACCAATAAAAATACAATTTTACTTAGAAAAAAATCATGACAATATCTTTTT
This sequence comes from Populus nigra, assembly GCF_951802175.1. Lineage (NCBI taxonomy): Eukaryota > Viridiplantae > Streptophyta > Magnoliopsida > Malpighiales > Salicaceae > Populus > Populus nigra. The sequence goes on along the minus strand of NC_084860.1, from coordinate 17,911,541 downwards.
AAAAGTATTAAAATGACAACATATTAAATTAATTTGAATCAACCCGGGTTAACTTGTCATACTCGCTATCCGAGTCATGAGACCATGATAACTCATAGAAAACAAATCAAAAAATAAATTAAAACCTAATTATCAATCAAATCAATGTTGAATGATAACAAAAATTAAAAAATAAGTTGAATCAGCTCGGGTTAACCTGTCACATCCGTTACCTAGGTCATAAGATCATAATAACCTTATAGAAAGCAAATAAAAAAATAGTAAATTCAATTCTCAATCAAATCAATATTGAATGATGAAAAAAAAACTTAAAAAACAAGTCGAGTCAACTCGGGTTAACCTATAAAACATGAGTTATAACATCAAGATAATCCTACATAAAGCACATCAAAATAAATTATGAAACTCAAATACTAATTAACTCAATGTTAAGTGGTGAAACTAAAAAAACAATTAATCAAGAAAAGGATAACAAAACCACAAGAGTCAACTAGACAAACCCATGACCCGAATCATGAGATATGGATAAGCTCATAGAATTCAAACTTAAGTAAATTATGAAGTCTAATTCTCAAGTAACCCAGTATTTAATGATGAAATTGAAAAGGAATAGACTAAAAAAGGAAAAAAAATCCTAAGTCAATTGGTCTAACCCGTGATCAAGATTATAAGACTGTAATAACCACATGGAAAAAAAATAAAAAAAATTAAATCTTAATCTCCAATCAACCTATTTTTTGAATGATTAAATTAAAAAAACAAAACAATCCGAATCAATTATGGTTAACTTGTTAAACCCGAGTCAGAAGATTGGGATAATTCTATATAAAGTTATTCAAAAAAACTTATAAAGTCTAATTTCCAATCAACTCAATGTTGAATGATGAAATTAAAAAAATATAAACAAAAAAATGATTTGAGTCAATATGACTAGCCAATAAAACTTGTAAACTGGCTTGTGAGACAATGATAACTTCATATAAAATAAATCAAAACAATTTTATAAAGCTTTATACTTGGTACACTTAATATTGAATGATGAAATTAAAATAAAAAATAAATTTAAAACTTAAAAAAACATCTAAAAAATATGAGGATCAAAGTGAAAAAAAAAAGTTTGGCTTTTCATTGTTCATTGCTACATTGAGAAACCAAACTCTTTTGATATGTGTTAATATTGTAAAAAACAATTGACTAATTTACTTCTTAATTTATGTTGAGAAAATCATCTTAACATTTCTTGAGAATTTCATTCTTAATAATTTATGTTGAGAATTTCATCGTTCATTGCTATATATGTGCTTGTGCGCGCGTATATTTGTTTTTTCAAAAAATTAAATAATAAAATTACTTATTTACCTTCAAAGTAAAAAAAAAATAGAAATATTGATCAAGAGTATGCTTATCTTTTCGCTTATTATATTATAGTAAAAATATTTATTTACAGTTGTTGGCACATGGTGGTGTTTGCGTCCTTTAAGCAGCATGTGCGACGCCACTTCGATGGGCAAACTTGCCATTTCATCGTGTCGCTGAAAGCGCCACTATGTCCTCTTCTTGCTTGTGTGACGTGTGGTGACGAATGATGAGTGGTTTTTCATTGAAGGTCGTTTCCTTCCTCTCTTTTTTTTTCCTTTTTATAAAGAAAGTACTTGTTTGTCCTCTTTTTTTTTGGTATTTTAATTTTAGTCCTTATATTTTCTATTTTTTATTTTTGTCATTGGTCCTTTTATAAAAAATTACATTTTCAATTTAATCATTGAAATTACAATTTGTCACTTTTGATTTATGATTTTTTTCCTTGTCTCTTTTGTTAAAGTTTTGTTGCTTTTTAATTTCATCATTCAATCAAAGTTTATGTTGTTTTTTTTTTAATTTAGCCTTCATTCTTTTGATTTCTTTTTTCTTTTATATTTAACCCTCCAATTAAATATTTTTTATGCTCTATGATTTATTTTTTATTTTGATTTTTATTCTCATTCTTTTAATTATAATTTTTTATTTTAAATCCTTTTGTGTGGTTGATTGTTTTCCTGATTTCATTCTTTGATGTTTGATTTGTTAATGATTGAATTTCGTGGTTTTTTTCTTGTGATGCTTCTAATCTAATGATACAGGTCATGATTTTAAGAGTTAATGCGATTCAATATTTTTTTTCTCATTTTCTTTTATGATTTTAACATTCTACATTATTTTTTTTTAAGATTGGTTTATGATTATCTTCAAATTATTTTCTATTAGTTTATCTCGATCTTATGATCTAAACTATGAGTTTTGCAGGCCTTTTTTGAATTGAGTTTTTTTTTTGTTAAATTGTTTTGTTTGTATTTAATTTTTGAAGAATTTTTTTTACATACGAACCTTATTTTTTTTAAAAAAATATATATTTTAAAATAATATTTCTAATATGTTATGTCTTGTATAATATTTTCTTTCCTTTTATTTTACCCAATCAGTTTCATATGTATTTCTATATCTATTATCTTTTATTAATTTAATATATAAATTTAATAGATACAACTAGAAAAATGTTTTATTTTGTGGGATCAAATATTTTAATCTATATCTATTTTTCAATTCTTCTAGTTTATTTTTTATTTATTGTTAAACATTTTTTTATTTATATAGATAATTATTAATTAATTTAATTAAATGTTTGTATAAACTTTTAAATTTAAATTTAAATTTTTTTATATAAAAATATATTAAAATAACCTGCATATCGAATTTATTTTGTAAACAAAACTAGTGACAATACATGTGACGTTGAATTCTTGCCAAGCTAACATCCGATTCTTTTTATATAACATAAAATATTGATAATAGAGTTTTTGAAGCCAGAAGGATCAATTAATTAGTTTTGTTAAACTATAAGGACTAAAACTAGCTATAAATAACTCGGACAACATATTAAGGTGAATATATAAGAAATTCAGAATTAATAAAAACATATAAAAACCCAAATTCACCGATTCAGTCATTAGCAAACAAAAGAAAAGCTAAAACCCCAAAATCCCTCGATCTCGCACGCAGAACGCAAGCAAGCAATCGCAGCGAGAGGAAGGTGCTGCTACTACAATGGCGTCTTCGTCTAGCAGCGGACTGACTTTCAAGCTACACCCGCTCGTAATAGTCAACATATCCGATCACTATACTCGTGTCAAGTCTCAGACCAACGGCTGCAGCGATGGAGGCTCTGCTTCTCCCCCTCCCAGAGTATACGGTTGCGTGATTGGAGTACAGAGAGGACGCACCGTCGAGATCTTCAACAGCTTCGAGCTTCTTTACGATCCGGTCACTCACTCGCTCGACCGCGCTTTCATCGAAAAGAAGCAAGAACTCTGTATAATATCTATTACTTATACTTTCCTCCCTTTTCTTTTTCTTATTTAAAACATTAAAATCCTTTTCCTTTTCTCTTATTAATTTTCTGTAAAAAAAATTCCTAATTTTTGATAAATTAGGGTTTAGTAGCTCAAATAATAATTATTTTTTGATTGATTGTTGGTGTGAACAACAGATAAGAAGGTATTCCCACACTTTTACATATTGGGATGGTACTCTACTGGAAGCGATGCTGAGGAATCTGACATGCATATTCATAAAGCTGTATGTTTTCTTTTTTCATTTTATTATCATTATCATCATTGTTATTATATCCATTCGTGCAAATCATGTCACGTTAGATAATTTCTCTTTTTTTTTGTTTTTTTCTTTTAATTTTGTGCTACAGCTGATGGATATTAATGAAAGCCCTGTTTATGTTCTGCTCAATCCCTCTATCAATCCTGCTCAAAAGGATTTGCCTGTTACTATTTACGAGAGTGGTATGCAACCTAACCTCTATGTGATAGATAGATTGATTACTGTTATTGATACTAATGTTGGCTTTCAAGGCGGCAAGCTTCTGTTGTATAATTTGTATTTGGTGTTACCTTGTTCACTCATGGTGTTTTTATTGTGTGTGTGGTGGTCATTGGTCGTTATGACTCCAGAGCTGCATGTCATCGATGGAATTCCACAGCTTATTTTTGTTTGTTCAAGCTACACCATTGAGGTTTGTCATGTTTCTTTTAGCGTGTCACCTGTTAGTCTTTCTTTTACCTACTTTAGTTACTGAATTGCCCTTCTGTTTGGATTTAAAGACAGTGGAAGCTGAACGGATCTCAGTTGATCATGTTGCTCATCTTAAGCCATCTGATGGAGGTTCTGCAGCTACACAATGTAACTCCCTTCTCTCCCTAATTCTTTTTTATCTTCATGGTTTTTTTTCCCTCTGCCGTACCTGTTAACAGTTTTGGTTTTCCCTTCTTCCAGTGGCTGCTCACCTTACAGGCATACATAGTGCTATAAAGATGTTGAATAGCAGAATCAGGGTGCTTCATCACTACCTTGTCGCAATGCAGAAAGGTATAAACGTTTCTTTATGATGAAAAGTGCTCTTGATATCTCAAAATGGGAAAAACTTGACAACTCCCCTTCTCATTATAAAGCATTCCCTTTTATTTTGAATGTGACTTCAGATACTCTATGGTTCATAACACTAGTATTAGAAAGTCTGCCCTTTATGTCTTTTTGGCTGGTTGGAGTCAAACTATTTATCAAAAAAGGATTTCTTTTAGAAAAGAAGAGTTGAATATCAAAAGAATTATCCAGCACAGGTTTATGAATATCAAGTAGATTGGAGACTTCAAGGTCCTATATCACTACTTTGCACCCTTTTCATGATACTAGTTCTTTTTTACGTTACTCTAATTAATAAAATATTAGTTGTGATTGGCCTTTGGTCATATGGAAGTGAATCCTGTTTAAGGGTGCATCTCAATTTTGAGCAAAATTTGTGTTGGTGGGTAGACTAGATTGTTATTATAATCAAAAGAAACAAAAAGAGAGAAAAGGGAAAAGGTCTGTCGGCTTGAAGCACGTGTATTTGGTTTTCAAAAAAGCTGGCATTGAGGGTTCCAAAGTTGAGATCAATTACATTTGCATCCTGTTTCAAAGTTGAGATTAATCACATGTACATCCTTGAACACAGGTGAAATTCCTTGTGAGAACTCATTGCTAAGACAAGTATCAAGTCTTTTAAGGAGATTGCCAGCCATTGAATCAGAAAAATTTCAAGATGATTTCTTGATGGTGAGTGATGTCTGTTTATTTTTTTAGATTAATTATCATGTCTTCTGTGATAATGGTCACTGTTTTTAGCCTTTTGTAGAAGTGTGCATCAGATGCTTTTCTATCTAAAATGCTACCTTCAAACCAAGATTGGCTTAGTATAAGTTAGGGATTGACAAATATATGCATCTGATTAGAAAATCATTGTGATGACTTTAAAAAATAAAATGACTGTCTCTGTTGGGTAAATGAGAAGTGAGTTTTTCTTATAAGATGTAATTTATTAATCCAGTAAAAAGAGAGCCAGAGGTTTTCAGGTATCAAGTGTGGTTTTATTTGATCACATCTTACACAATCCTCTGAGCCGATCTTTACCCTGCAAGCCCATGGTCAAAACCTGGTCTGTTAATATCAAGGGAGCTGATAGTGATTATATGTGTGACTGTACGAGTGAAGTTTGGGCATGATTAAATGAGGGTTAATGGTGAAGGGATGGGTAATGAAACAGTGATATCTTCACTTGGTTTCAGACTGATCATGTGGATTCTAGAGATGAATAAGCATGTTTTTTCTTTAATTAAGTTGTGCCATAAATCTTGAAATGCTAGTCGATATCATGTTTGAGAGTTAATGCACATTATACTATTTGGACATTATCCACCTATGTGCTCAGAAGTAAGCACATGCTTTTGCAATGTATGCCTTATTTACCAGTTTTGCTTTCCAAATTCAGATCTTACCAGATTATGAGAACACTATTAGGATTATGAAGTCATTTTTAACCTATGGATTTGATTTTCAATTTTTTTTGCAGGAATACAATGACACGCTATTGATCGCCTACTTAGCCATGTTCACCAACTGCTCAAGGTATGATATATGGGTGTTCTTTTGTGTGATATAAATCTGTCTTGTTTTTGTTCCATTTAAAAGGTTCTGCTTTTTTTTTGTATCAATAAATTTGGCATGACTACATCTTGATAATGAAAAGAAAAGGCAACATACGGTTTCACTGAGGTGGAATTCCAAAGGCATAATTTAGACGCTTTCCTGCCCTCAAGTGTTTTTTTGCATAAAGTGGCTGTCTCAAGGCTTGAAGGGGCAATATTGTGATGGCAACCCAAAGTTCTGATTATTGCGCCATGCAATTGCCTCTTCCTTAAGATAAATACAAATAATTTAAGGAGGGAACATGTAGCTCAAGGAGCGTCAATAGTATACCTTGATTAATCAGACTATTCTAGACAGGGATTAGTGACGCTCTTCTGACCTGATAAACTTTTAACCTGATTGTATTACTTTCAAAGAAAAAGAAATCAAAGTAGAGGCTAATCATGATCTCCCATCTAGCAAAAACTTATCAGTACAGCTGCATGCCAATGAAATAGAATGTCTTTACTGAACCAGATCTGTTGACTCAAAAGATGGTGCGAGCATATGGTATCAGGAATGGCTTAGGCTTCTAGTACCTATTTATATCCTTAAAAGTTAGAACATGCATATGTGCATACGTGAAGCTTTCGTGTGACAGTATATGCAGACACTGCAATTAACAAATTTACTAGCCATATTGTTATAGAACGGTTTTTCAGTTGATTTGTTCTGGTTGTATCTTTCATCCTTGATTTTTAACACAACATTTTCCCTCTTTTCCTCCCCTTTCTCCAGCACGATGAATGAGCTAGTGGACAAATTCAACACTGCCTATGACAGGCACAGTCGAAGGGGTGGACGAACCGCTTTCATCTGAAAGCTACTTGCTCTCTAATGGCAGTTTTTATCAAGACTTGATAACCATTTAAGAATTGAGTGATGCCGTTTTGTTTTCATGTGCATAGCACATAGAAGCTTTAGGAATTATATCTGCCAGAAAATGAAACATTCAGAAAGAAAAATATAAATCTATCAGATTTTTCTTTGCTTCTGATTTCTATTTGGCTTCCATTTTGTGCATCGTTTGTTTTCATTCAATTATCAAATTAAATAATTAGTTTTGGGTGCAAAAAGATATGGCTTCAAAATGGTCCTCCGTGAACAGTGATCATATGTTGATCAAAACGAATGAATCATCAATGAGATGATTGATTTGGAAACTTGAAACTAAGTTGTAGAACGCGGAAGCAATTTAACACATTACCAGGAAGGGCACCAGAACACGAGCTCTTTGATAGTTATTTTATATCTTTATTTCTTTAACTAAAATGTATTTGTCTTTTATCATCTGTATTTTCTATTTCAAGACAGCAACTAAATATGGCCTAAAGACCAATTGCAGTCGATGATAGTGCAGTCTTCTGTCTTCTTTAATGATGTCGCGGGAGTGGGCGAGGACAAGAAATTTCCCCTTCAAGGACGGGGCCATGGCCAAGTCACTTGTTACTAGAATCATTTTTCGTTCCATGAAATGGACATGGCCAGGTCTTCCTCTTGTTGGACTAAGCTCTCCATGTTTTTCGGTCTTCCTCTTGTTGGACCAATCATTTTTCATTTCGCCTCCTCGTCAACCACCACACCATGCCACAAGCATCTGGCTCTGTAACAGAAAATCTAAAACCTTGAAATTTGGTATTGTAGTTAGTGCTTTCAAAAGCCCAACTGGTACCTGTTGGGGAGTGGGCTCAAATAGAAATTTACTAGAATTCAATTTTTTCTTTAACTTGACCGTGTTAAGAGATCTATACTTTAAGAACTTCAAAAGTGACAAATTAAATGTATGTACAATTCAACTTTAAAATCATAACATGAAAGGCGTTTACCTTTTAAGCTCCAATTTGAAAAATCAAGCTCCCAACTCTCATTGCAAAGCTTGTCTTAAGTACATCAATACGTAAAGGAAGTTCAAACAAATCAAAGTAATTCTGTTTTAGGGAGAATGGAACTGCCATCCATCATGACATTGCATTTCACATCCATCCAAACACAAAGTCAGCCATGGCCGTTCCTTCTGAATTTCAGTAATCATGGTGTCCTCGTTACTTGTTAAATGAGTTTTCCCAATACCAATCCAATGCAGTCCACGAAATAAAGGCTTCCTTAGAAGTTTCAGTGCATCAGCAGATAGCCCCACACAGTTGAAAATATCAACTCGGCAAAGTTGTTTACTTCTGTCTTGTGACCTTCTCTTTGTAGCCAGTGCTCGCATAGCCAAATCAGTCACATAAAAGCAACTCCTAATGCACAATTCAGTTATCTCTCTACCAAAGGTAGCAATAGTAAGAATGCCATTATCTGATATTCCTGGCATGTAACCTAAATCCAGTGCTGACAATGTTTGCGCAATTGCCCCACCACCACACAGCAAAAAAGAGATTCCTTTGTCAGTTATCCTCTTACAGCCTCTAAGACACAGATACGAAATGGGTGTGTTACCCTGACCAATAACTGATAAACCACTATCAGTAATGTCAGCTCCTGTGAGATTCAAAGTCGTTAATCTTTGAAGACATGAAATGGAGCTGAGGCATGAATCTGCTACACTCTTGCAGCCACAAAGGTCAAGCACCTCCAAGCTCCTAGAAAAGGCCAATTTCTTAACAGTTTCACTTGTTATGAGCCCGCAGGACAATAATCTCACTTCAACTAGGGTACATGGGGCTTGGATGAGATCATGAAAGGCCAAGTCTGACAATAAAAAGGCATTTCGAACTTCAAATTTCTTTAGCTTCTGGCAGGTGTGCAGCAAAGATGCAAAGCCAGCATCACTAACTTTAGAGAATCCACTGAGCCTCACTGATTCCAAAGCCTGGCACCTCTGTGAAAGCAGAAACATCCCCATATCATTTATTCTTTTAAATGATCCTTGGTAGTTCTGCCTACTACGTTTAAGGGAGAGGTCAGTCAGAAAATGACAACAGCCTAAGAAATGAAGCCCGCCATTGGTCAAATCGAGGCCAGGTAATGGTTCCTTATCTGGTCTATCTTCAAGATGCAACTCTACCAGAAGAGGAAGAGAGTTGGATATGGCGACAAGTAGCCTGTCCGATATCACATCTAAGAGAAGTGACAAGAACTGCAATACAAAACCAGAGGGCGATGGTGATTTGGAAACTCTGAGTCTGTTTGCGAGATGGATTGCATTATTTTCAAGCATCGGTTTCAACTTGAGAAATTTGATACTTCGTGGCAGGGAGAATTCAATTGACTGGAAGGCACTCGCATCAACTTCTGTCCCCTTGATCTTTAGAGAGAGACGCTATCGTTAGAGAAGACAAAAGCATCAGCCGACAGGGAAATTACACATTCATATATGAAATAGAACAATTTTGGAGCAATAAATAAATGCAAATGGAATGGAAACAATTTCACCTCCAAATACTGGCACTTGTTAAGCATGTAGGCAACATTCTTTCTGAACAAAATAGGAGGTGAGCCCTGGTCTGCGAATTCAACTGCAAGCACCCTGACACCCCAAACAAAATCTTCTCCATTAATATAGACCATTAGCTGAAGTTTTCACTTTAATCAGTAATTGATACTTGATATTTTAAAAGTAGTAACCGGAAAGAGAGTGGTAGTGGCTGATCAAATGACAAAAAACAAAACTTTGAATGAAAGTTCTGAACTATTTAAAGAAAATTGCTCCATAAGATAAAACACCAATAAAGAGTGAGAAGAAAATATCATAACCATTTTAATCAGTTGCTAATTAACATCATCACCAAATCCTTAATAGTAATAATGTTAAAGAGACTAAAAGTTGCTTTATTTACCTGAGAAAGGGGCAGTTAGCTCCTATAGAATTAAGAACTGAAGAAGAGAGTAAAGAGCAGCTAAAAAGATTGAGCTGTTGGATTTGTGGAGCCAAAAAAGGGAGGAGCGACGAATCATAGAGGCGTTGGCAATTAAGGGTCAGTGTATTAAGGCTCTTAAACCGACTCAGGATGTGATAAAGAGCGTGTTCATCTATTGATACAATGGAGAGATCGAGAGAAGCCAGGTAAGGAAGGACCTCGGTGTCCACAGAGAAGCGCAGGGATTTGCTGACACAAGCCACTGTACACAGTGTCTCCAAATCCAACATCTTCCACAATATCTCTTCGCTGATCAAACAGCTCGGCAAACCATCCATCATCTCCACCTCTATCTCTCTCTCTTCCTCTTTCTCTAAAAGAACAATCTATCAAAAACCATCGATCCCTCCAGCGGCTGGTTGCTTGTACTTCAATATTTGCTCACTTCAGGGGGTTGCTTGGGCCTCTCAGGCCCTTTTAAATCTAAATCATGTTGCTATTGATTTTTGTTTTTAAAAATAATTTTTGAAGTGTTTTTTTTAATATTAAATTAATTTTTAATTTTTTAAATAATTTTGACTGCTGTTATTAAAAATTAATATATATATATATATATTTTAATGTATTTTTAATAAAAATATTTCTACAAAAGTATCAATAAACACATATTTAAGTTTTGATAGCTAGTCCTGTGTATTAAAATAAACGAATTAAACATGTATTACAATTATGAGTATTTAAAAACAAGTGTCAGATCTATCGATTCAAGCCGTTACAATCAAATAATATAATTATTATAGATGGTAGATGATAAAAAAAACTTAGATATTATATGCCAAGTGTAAAATCCAACTCGAATATTTTATACTCCTTTTATTTTTATATTTGATAATTCATGAATTAAAATGCTTTAACTCTAGAGCTCTTGTTAGTGAACTTCTTTTTAGATTTATTTAACTTAATAAAAAAATTATTTTTTTGTTGGAGGGAAGGGAAAGATAACTAAAATTTAATAATGATGTAAGATATGAAAATTAAACATAATATTAAAAATATCTGACATTTATAGTCCATGTTACCACTTTCCCTCTAATTACAAACCCATAAAAATTAACAATATAAATCTAATTTATAAATTTTTATAATATTCGTAAAAAATTTAACCTAACTGGATATACCCAAAAAGTTGAATTATATCTCAACCCATTTATATCCACGCTCCTGCTTCACAGCCGAAAAAACACCGTGCTTATTTATGGAGCCACCGCACTTGACATGTTACTAAAAAGAAAATACAATTGCTTTGTAAAGATACAAATACAAATACAAAGAATTGTTATTGTGCAGCGGGAAATTGATTCCTAAATTAAGTTTATTTGATGAAAACAATGCTACATATAACGGAGAAGAAACATTTTCCCAAAGTGACTGAGAATCCATCCCTCTAAAAAGCTCAACTAACTAAGTGGTGGCTCAAAGAGACAGTTCGCATTTTGATATGAGAATGCCATCACTGTCAGCATACAGCCATTCCCCGTCACAAATTAAGGTCCCTCCAATGTGAACCGCCACATGCTTCTCACCAACGCCCTTTTTGGAGGATTTCGTAGGATGTGATCCCAAGGCCCTGACCCCTATATCACACCCATTGATCTCATCTACATCTCTTACGCAGCCATTGACTAGAATCCCAGCCCACCCCATAGTCTGAGCCAACTGCCCCAGGTTCCCTCCGACCAAAGCACACCTCATGCTCCCCCCTCCATCAACAACAAGAACCCTTCCTTCACCTTCGGTTTCAAGAAGCTCCCTGACCAACACGTTGTCCTCGAACACCTTAAGAGTGGCAATGGGACCCGAGAATGCCCGGCTATTGCCATATACCTTGAAAATGGGGGGCAGAACTCGCAAGTCACCAGATGCCAAGAGTGGTACGTTGGAGTCACAGGCTTCAGCAGTTGTGATGAAAGCCATATATAGCTAGATTACTGAATTCCCCTGCAGTGAAAATGATAAAAGATTAGATGGGCGGAGCTAGAAATTTTTTCTGTCATGTGCTACAATACAAATACATACACCTAACCCTATTATTAACCCTCTTCCAACTTCTAAAGTTTTTGATAGTGAATATAAAATGACTAGACATTTTGTTTTCAAAGATAAAGTATGAAAAACAAAATACTGTATCTTTTAATGGGGAGTACTCTAGTCAAGAAAATTGATCAAACCAAGTGTATTGAAATCGACGATACTGTCTCCCTGATTCAGTCCTTGGATACTCTTGTTAACTTAGATTGATATGAACCCATTTTGATATAAGCTCTTCTAATTTTATCTTGTTGATTAAAAAGATGTTGTCACACTGTAATTTATAACCCAAGATCTTGTTCAAGAGTATTAACATCAATTTCAACTTTTTAAGATTTGAAAGGGGATTGTTCATTACAATTTGAGACATCAATATTGGATGGAGAATGTACTTTACTGATTGATGTTTGTTCATAGTTTTTCCTCTTTTACTTCCTTGATTTTTCATTATAACTTATAACCTATTCAAGTAAATGAGATTAAAAAAATCAAGTGCAAGATGAAAAGATATTAATGTCATAATAGAATATTCATGAAATACATAATATACAATGATAAAATAGTGATGCAGACTACGGAGAGATTTGAGGAACTTAACTTTGAAATAACTTGTAAATTATTTTTTCATGTGTTTATTTCATGTTTTTTCACGAGTCTGAATTCGAACTCCATAGCCCTCGTGTCACGTTTTTTCATGTGTTTATTTTTTATTGTGTCCCCGTAACTTCGGTTCTAGTTGTTGTGTATAAGCTTGACTTGTTCCAGCTCAACTCAAATTAATGTTAGTTTGGCTTGAAGTGATTTCAAAAAATTTAAAAAATATGGTCCAGAATGGTTCATTAAAAAAAAAATACGAAAGAGAAACTGTCATTAAACAATTTGGTCACACTTCCTTCTATTCTATACAAATTAAAACAACACACTTTACAAGGTATTCAGAGAATCATGACCTATGAATTGAAACTCATTAAAGTATTAAAAAGAACTTAACATATTCAAATTATTAGAGTTTTAGGTACAGTCTACTACAATAAATATGAAATATTGAATTCAAAATAAAAAGTTAGGGCTTATAAATTCTTACCTGGTAATTTTATATTTTTATAGCTCTCTGTGTACTGTCAAGAAGAAAAAAGCTAAAACCCCATATTAGTTGGAAGCATGTAAATCTAATTCTCATGCCAATTAATTATTTATATTTAGGTTTCGTAAAAAACAAAAGAAAACAACCAATTAATTATTTATGTTAGGTTTTCTATAAAATACAAAAGAAAACAACTACTTAATTATTTGTGCTCGTAAAATACAAAGGATAAATGGGCTATCTCCGCCCCTGCGAGCAGCAATTAACAAGCAGGCATGCAAAGAAGCGTGTATATACATATATAATCTCCAATGATATGTATACAGAAGGCAAGATATGAAATATCATCATGACATTTGATGAAACGATCTTCAATAATGTTAATTGGTAGAAATGGTGGGTGTTAAATTTCCAGTCCATAAAAAAAAATTAAAATTAAAATAAATCACAAACAATTACAAGAAATAATATCATTGTAATTGTGATTTGCAAAATTAATTGGATTTAGAGCCTCGCTATAGCCTGGATAGGGGAAGGGGATGTAGCTTCAAGATAAGATTAATAGATAAGTGAAAAGGTTGTAGCACATGGTACACACACATATATAATTAAGAACATGAATTAATTTCAAGCTACATATATGCATACATGACTGCAAGCACAGTATATAAGAGAGAGAGTAGTCCTAGTTTAGCTTGTAGTAGGGGAGTCGAGGAGAGGAGGTACCCCAGAACCAAACAGCAGCAGACAATTAGGCAGAATCAAGATACATGTGGTAAGGAGGATGGCTGTGGATGTGAACAGTACCTAAAGACATGGATAGAAAGATAGAAGAATTGAGAAAGCAATTGAAAGTAGCAATTACCTTACTTTACAATCAAGAAAGCAGCTGTTGAGTTGAGAAGGAGAGTGTTGTAAGCAGCAGCAGCTCGCACTCACCGGTTCAGAGGGTGTTGGCTCGCACTGACTGTCTTTCTCCCTTTGTTTCCCTGTAATATATTTTTCCTGGTTGGGTCTGTGCCTTTCTTCGATGCTCTGTCCATCTATTTATCTATCTAATCCAAACCCATCAACAACTTAGAAAAGTGTGACGGAGGAGATGTCCTGTTATCCATGTATCATCAATGTTCCACGCACGCCCTAATAGAAAATATAGAATAGAGTCAGACAGAAAGAAACCCACCGATGCCAGGGGGTGTTGTTTTGACCACAAACTAATTAGAGAGAGAGAGAGAGAGAGAGAGAGAGTCTGCTAATTAAACTTAATTAGGATGCTAATCATCTTGTCTTGTGAGTAGTAGTTGGGTCCAAAGAATGACAAAAGGACAATTAAGAAGTTTCAACGAAAACCAGTAACAAGAAGCAACCCATGAATCTAGTATTTGTCTTGGTCAGCGTGCTACTCTCTCTTTCTTTCTCCCTTCCGTCCACCTTCACTAAGCAATTTATCTAGTTTTTCTTCCTTTTAAAACAGTGTAGATGAGTAAAGGCTGTGCTTATATATATATGTATGTATATATATTAATTTTGTTTCTTATTTTTTTATTTTATTTTAAAAATAACCTAAAATTTAGTCTCGTAAAACTAGTCTTTACATGCCTCCATGATTAATCAAGGCCGCCATTTAATTCCTCCATACTAGGACTAGTACTCATCTGAGCCCACGATGATTTTTATTTCTCTTCAATACCTGGGCCGTCATCCCCCTTACAGTTGTGGACCTTTACTCGAACCCTTTACATGCCTCCATGATTAATCAAGCCCACCATTTAGTTTCTCCAGGGTCCAATATCGGCATCCTCTCCGATCTGAGATTTCAAGTGAGCAGAAGAAAGAGGCTCCCATGATTTGTTAATTTTCCAGCACAGCATGCAATGGAAGGTTTGGGGTTTGAATTTATGATGGATTGATTATCCAATAAATGGCAACAGGCAAGTCTCTCACTCACCGCTAGCGTAGCAGCAGCAGCAGCTATTTTCTTCTCTTCTCTTCTCTATAGATTGCTAAAAAGTACTTTGTGCTGTGATAACGTTCACACATGCCTGAGAAGATAAGCTCCCTCCTGCAAATCTCAATAAAAATATCAACTGGACTGGTATATCTTTATTTTTTACCGCTAATAATAACACAATCATTTTGGATCATACGATACCATATTTTTTAACATTTCTAGTAAATATATTGCTTTATTTGATAATTACAATTTTATGTGGTCGAATATCTATTTCTTTACCTAAAAAAAATTATATTTGTAACTGTATTTGTCTCGAAGTATTAGTTTTCAACACTAGTGCTAATGTATGTATAATTGTTGAAGCAATTTTATGTGTATTAATAAAGAGGAAACATTAATACTTGAAATTTAGATATTGTGAGTTTTAAGGTTAGATCAGTGGTTAATGTGTTAAATTCTTTGTGAATGAATCCTCGACAATGAATCAAACAAAAACATATCAACTACTTAAAAGATATTGTGTTGTTCAGAGATCACATATTAAGTTGTTGCTCATGGACGGTCCAAATCTCAGAGTCCATTTTGGTTAAACTAATCCACAGCCCACGAACCCAAACTCTTTCTTTCATCGTGGGAAACTTGCAGCTGTGATCGTTTGATAAAAGCCGAGAATGATACTGTGGTGAATCATATCACACATCATATCACGAGCGTTTCAAAGAATATATTTACATGGCATGATGAAAATCCATGAGAGGATATTGATTGTCCATCACAGTTGCTTTCACTCATAATTTGGCCGGTTCCTAATGTCAAAGCAAAAGGCTGGCTTCTCAAATAGAAGAAGAAGAAGGAGGAGGAGGAGCAGAAGAAGATGATGTATCAAATCCGCTGTGATCCAGGCCTAAACGAGGAAATTAAAGAGACCGAGGCATCCAGGGGCCCTTGCCCTATGGAAAGAAAAAACACATAAAAAAAAGAAGAGTGGTTCCCACCCTGTACTCATTTTTTCCTTGAACGATGATATTACTTTCCAATCCTGTAATTACAAACTTACAAGTGGTAGAGGTAATAAATCAAACAATCATGATCCCACCAGATATGGATGAACAATAAAGTTGGTACATCACTAATTATGCTCGAAACAGTAAGAAAAGGTGGTTTAATGCCCTAATGGATCAGTCCCACATCAACAATATAAATCTGAGATGCAATCCAAATTAAGATCGACGAACAGATAAAATTACCAGCATGTAATGTCTGTCATTACTACTATTATTTTCATATCAATTTACATGTATAATATTCATTCTTTGAACTACCTTAAAAACACGCACCCTTTGATATCAATTTAAAAGCATGTTTTTTATCTCCTTAAGAAAAAGAGTGGTTATAAAATCCAAATTCAAAAAATGTTAAAAGAAAATAAAACGATAAGAGAAATGTCCAATCTTGGGAGGATATCTTTTCTTGTGCAAACAGCGCATGCCGAACCCTAGATATTGCATAAAAGGGGTGCCGTGCTTATGCAAATCTAGGTGCGGACTGTGGAAACTAATAGTATTCAGAATACGTCTTTTCGAAGCTAACCAATTCCAACTAACGTCCCTACCACCTGCATTGAATTCTCACATACATATATCTTGGACACATTTTCAAAGAAACTTCCCTTGCAAACGCGCTGTACACAAGAAGAAGAACTACTACTACAAGTCAAATATTTCGGAAGGGCCCAATCCACGATCCCTTTCACTGATTGCTATTACTGTTACCATCTAGACGCCCTTTACTTTTTCACCCACTTAATTAGACCTGGGGGAATATTATTGTCTCGTCAAGACTAGTCCTCTCTTCGTTTGCCTTCTCTTATGGGGGGGACTGACTCCACCACGACGCCACCCCTTTCAAATTTTCAAAAGAGAAATCAAATGCCTTCATTCAAACGAAACGGCTCCCCCACGTCCTACAGGGTGATCAAATCGGTTGTATTGTCTCATCTGTATGACCAAATTAGTGATTCTTATAAGAAATATTAATTATACATGAGGAAGAAGAAGGCAATACACACACACACACACACACACACACACACACACACACACCCCATGAATCAATCGTTACGAGCTGCAGATATAATTAAGCATGCAATTAAATGAATGAATTGTTGAAAAGAAGTAATAAATGGACGACGCTCGTGTGGTAAAATGAAAAGGACAGTCGGGGTTCCAGTTCCAGTTCCAGCAAGCAGTAGCTAGAAGCAATTAATGACGACGTCTAACATTGATGCCAAGCAGTCTTCTTGGCTCTGGTTGAAGGGACACACACACACTTGAACTTGATAAACACTTTGGTGATCATTTAAAAAAGAAACAACTAACAAGGAAGATATGTAAGTCTACAATGAAAAAAAAAAAGAATATATAAAAGGGATGGTCCAGAAATCTGCCTGCTTTCTTTGCGAGGATTCCGCTGTTTTCTATCGAAAAAGCATATGCTTATTTTTTTTTTATTAATCATCATTGTCGTATTTAATTTCTAGTTTAAGCTTCACATATTAATTAATATATCTCTATGTAAAGTTGATGATAATAAAGTCTCAAATTTCTACCAAATTATCTATCCATCTTACATGGAAAAGGACCTCGTCTCATTTCTTGTTCATGCGTTGTGGGGCTTGTGACTTGCGGGGGGGAGATGGGGCCTTTTCCTTTTCTTCTTCTTTATACGTGTAAAGTACGAATCTATATGAGATCGTATGTGGATTTCTCTCTCTTTTTTTTTATCATTATATATCATCATCATCCATTGCAATCTACGTTTCTAAAAATATCTTCTACATACATCAATTTAGTATATTTATAAAAATAAAGTCTCTCAATCATCAACTCAAAATTAAAATTAAATTAAAAAAATCGAAATATATATATCAAAACTATCTCAACTCCAAACTTATCCTTTTATATATAATATTCTATGAGAAACGAGAAAACACTTATAACTAGGAAAGGAAAGGATAGGATGCACTCGTGTGGTGTGTACATATATAGAGACAAAATGCTACCCCACTCCCCACTTCATCTTCATCTATGATTTGGTTTGGTGCTTTACAACCAAAGCCAGAATTAATGCATGCCAGATACATCCATCCATCCATTATAATTGATCATAGCCATCTAGCCCGACGTCCCGCGCCCCGTGCCTGCCTGCCTATGCTTTGCTTTCTATTAATAATTAATTTGTATCATCTTTCAAGAATATTGAATTAAATATTTCTATACATGTTGGTAATTATATATATATATATATATCTGTGTGTGTGTGTGTGTGTAGAGAGAGAGAGAGAGAGAGAGAGAGAGAGAGAGCAGCACTGCATATATAGTATAGGGAACCCACCACTTTCCAAGCAAAATGTTGTCCCTTCCTATACATCCGATATCCCTATGCCAAGGGATTCTCTATTTTTTTTTAGAAAATAATCTTACATGCTAGGGTTTTATAATCTAATTAATCCTTCTTTCAGTTTCATCATGATGTAAGATTGATGCGCATGCATTCTCTTATTCTGCCTTATCTAATTAATTAAGTCTCTTTTTGTTCATATACACACACAATAACCATTGACCTAAAACTAGACAACAAACAACTACATGTATTTTTTCTCTCTTAATTTCTCTTTGGGTCCATATATCCTACCTAACGTTACTGCTTCGTATTCTTCGATCGGTGGTTAGGTTGTTCTATTTCTCATTCACCATGGCTTCAACTACAAATTATATTACGAATTACTATTATATATAAATGTAACAAGGGAATACATTAACAGCGTTAACCCTTACAGTCGTCGTTGCTTCCTTCTTGCAACCTAGCTGATCCATGTATTGTATTAAACAGTAAGTAAGAAAAGGTGACGAGTTGCCTCTCCGGCACTCCAGTACAACAACTCAACAGGTATTTATATGTTATGAACAGAAATATATACTTGAGTCAGTACTGGATTGAATCTCCGGTCTTTCAAATTGAATTCGATGACTAAATTAAATCATCATTGAAGATTATTTGGGGATAATAAAAAGTAAAAAAGAAAAGGAGGGGTGTGGTGGGGGGAAGTAGTCAAGAATATATAGTGACAAAAAGGGTGAGCTAGCTAGTGTCCTGTGCCATGCTGAGATGTATGTTGGTGTAAAGAGCTACAGTTTTCTAGTTATTATACATGATGAGTGGCTTGTAGTTTACTTAGAACCTAATTTAATCAATTAGTCTGATGGGAAATGTGAAGAGAAGGAAGTTTTGGATACAGACACTGTACAAGTGTACTGTGGAGAACGAAGTGATAAATGGAATGGCTATTTTTGGTTTCTAGCACCCTTTAAAAAAAAAAAAAAACATTGGTAAAATAAAATAATTGTAAAAAATTAGTAAAATAGAATAGTTTGTATACGTTACTATGACCAAGAAATGCAACTTATATAATTTGTTGCCATTTATAATAATAATATTTTTTTAAAAAATATTAAATGGATACGAGAGAAAAAATAAAAGAGAAAATACCATTAAAACATACCCAATAATAACAAAAAAAATCTTACTAAAATAAATTCAACAATATTAAAATATGTCATTAATAACAACTCAAGTGGATTATATTTAATGCTAAAAAATAAAGAATAATATCCTTATTTTTCATGAAACAGTAATCCACTCGAATATTATTGATAATATTTTTTTAGTATAATTATATTTATAGATTTATTAGAAGACGCTGGTAATATTTAATGGGAGCTTGGTTCAACAATTATTTTTTTTCAGTTTTTCTAATTAACTATATTAATTTATTTTTTTTAAAAAGTTCATAAAATATAGATAAATAGACAGAGAGACGTACAAGCAAGACAAAAACTCCTCTGGCTCCTGCTCCTGGTCCTAGAAAAGGTACACACAGTTTGGGGGAGAGAGAGAAGACGAGAGAAGCACATCCAAAGTTTGACTGGACCCGAAAAATGAGAACAAAATTTTAAAACAAGTGGGGGGAGCAACAGATTCACATCTCCCACAATTCACTCTTCCCTTTTCCTTTTCCTTTTCTTTTCTTTGCGCCCTCTCTCTCTCTCTCTCTCTCTCTGCTCCCTTGCCTGCCCGCGATGCACCACCATTCAACTTGCCCTCTTGAGAGACTCACTACTTCTAATATTCTATTCTCTCTCTCTCTTTCTCTCTCCTTGTTTCTGAAATGTGTGTGCGTGTGAAGATGTCACTTTACTTGGTCTTAACAACATGAATGAATGACATCTTTCCATTTCTTTCTTTAGTTTTTATGCCCACTTTCTTTCTTTCTTTTCCTTTTCCCAAACGAAACGAAACGAAACGAAAACCCTCCCTTGCCTTGCACCTGGGCTGAGCAGCCTGCCTCAGCAGCCATACTTGTACTTGTTCTTGCTTTGCTTCCTTCAATTGGTAATGCCATCGCTAGTACCAGGATATGTCTGTCACACGTCGGTAATGCTATCTGTCAACAAGTGACAGCCGACATTACTTTCTCTCTGCACATCGTACCCCTCCCCTCGCGCACACCCTCTTCTGTCTTCTTCCTTAACTGATCCTGTGATTTCCTTAGACTTAATTTGTACTCTACAAGCAACCATCACATCACCTTCCTCTACTTCATAACCACTCCAGGTAAGTAAATTTCTCCCCCCTCTTCTTCTCTTTTTTATTTTTCTGGGAAAAAGGTTTGGAATTTAGTCCCACTTGATTACTACCTCTCTGACGGTGATTTCTACCATCTCTTTCTTTTCTTAATTTATTCTTAATTACTACTTTATTTTCTTTTATCTTCAGATTTTCAAGCAACAAGTCAAAGTTTGGAAATTTGGTGAAATATGAAACCCCAGAAGGAGATTTAATTAACAGCAGATCTCTGAATGCGCTGAGAAAAGATGCTTCTCTGATTGCAAGGAAGATTCAGAGAAACTAACAGACAGAAGAAGGGAGTGATTAAGCTTTCATTTTCTCAAGATTGATTCAACTGCAATTATAATGCAGAGAGAGCTTTAGAGGGCTAAGTGAGAATCTTGCATGTTGAACCAAATCTGAACTCTCAGATTAACCCCAAAAGGCAAAAAATAAAAATAAAATGAAGAAACACTGGAGGATATCATCACAAAGGCAACCACCCAAAGCCATGATTAGAATATGTGGTTATGTATTGCTGTTGCTACTGTTATTTATGCCATCATCATCACAAGCCAGAGAGTTGTCTTCACAGCAAAGTAGCAATAATGAAGTTGTGGGGTTATTAGCCTTCAAGAAATCCTCTGTTCAATCTGATCCAAAGAACTTATTAGCCAACTGGTCTCCCAATTCTGCTACTCCATGTTCATGGTTAGGCATCTCTTGCTCTCTTGGTCATGTCACCACTCTCAACCTCACCAAAGCTGGTCTCATTGGAACCCTAAACCTCCATGACCTCACTGGGGCCTTGCAATCTCTCAAACATCTTTATTTGCAAGGAAATTCATTCTCTGCTACTGATCTTTCTGCTTCCCCATCCTGTGTTCTTGAGACTATTGACTTGTCTTCAAACAATCTCTCCGACCCTCTTCCAAGAAACTCCTTTTTAGAGTCTTGTATTCATCTCTCTTATGTTAATCTCTCTCACAATTCCATTTCTGGTGGTACCCTTCGATTCGGTCCTTCCTTGCTACAACTTGACCTCTCTCGCAATACTATTTCTGATTCTACCTGGTTGACCTATTCCCTTTCTACCTGCCAGAACTTGAATCTTCTCAACTTCTCAGATAACAAGCTTACTGGAAAACTTGGAGCAACTCCCTCGTCTTGCAAGAGTCTATCCATTTTAGACCTATCATACAATCCATTCTCTGGGGAGATACCTCCTACTTTTGTTGCAGACTCTCCACCATCTCTCAAGTATTTGGATCTCTCACACAACAACTTCTCTGGCAGCTTCTCCAGCCTTGATTTTGGGCATTGTAGCAATCTTACTTGGCTCAGTTTGTCACAAAATAGGCTCTCTGGCAATGGATTTCCATTTAGTTTGAGGAACTGTGTGCTTCTACAGACGCTTAACCTCTCCCGTAACGAGCTAAAATTCAAGATTCCTGGTTCCTTGTTGGGGAGTTTAACAAATTTAAGGCAACTGTCTCTGGCTCACAATCTGTTTTATGGTGATATTCCTCCCGAGTTGGGACAGGCGTGTCGAACTCTACAGGAATTGGATCTGTCAGCAAACAAACTCACCGGTGGCTTGCCGCAAACTTTTGCATCGTGTTCTTCTATGCGGAGTCTTAATCTTGGCAACAATCTGCTCTCAGGGGATTTCCTTAGTACTGTTGTGAGCAAACTCCAAAGTCTGAAATATCTGTATGTTCCATTCAACAACATCACTGGTACTGTGCCTCTGTCTCTTACAAAGTGTACCCAACTTGAAGTGCTGGACCTCAGTTCTAATGCCTTTATTGGGGGTGTTCCTTCTAAATTGTGCTCCTCGTCAAACCCCACCGCGCTGCAAAAGTTACTCCTAGCTGACAATTATCTATCAGGAAAAGTTCCACCAGAGCTTGGAAGCTGCAAGAACCTGAGGAGCATTGATCTCAGTTTCAACAACCTAATTGGACCAATTCCCATGGAGGTTTGGACCTTGCCAAATCTCTTGGACTTGGTTATGTGGGCAAACAACCTCACTGGTGAGATCCCGGAAGGCATCTGTGTTAACGGAGGAAACCTCGAGACTTTGATTCTCAACAACAATCTCATCACAGGAAGCATTCCGCAGTCCATAGGAAATTGCACCAATATGATTTGGGTTTCCCTTTCCAGCAACCGGCTAACCGGAGAAATTCCTGCTGGCATTGGAAATCTAGTTGACCTGGCTGTTCTCCAAATGGGTAATAATTCACTTACCGGGCAAATACCACCAGAGCTTGGCAAGTGTCGGAGCCTCATTTGGCTTGATTTGAACAGCAACAACCTAACTGGTCCTCTTCCACCTGAGCTTGCAGACCAAGCTGGTCTAGTTGTTCCTGGAATTGTTTCTGGGAAGCAGTTTGCATTTGTAAGAAATGAGGGCGGGACATCATGCCGAGGAGCTGGGGGATTGGTTGAGTTTCAGGGTATCCGGGCAGAAAGGCTGGAAAATCTTCCTATGGCTCACTCTTGCTCAACAACAAGAATTTACTCTGGCATGACAGTTTATACATTCACCACCAATGGCAGTATGATATTCCTTGATCTTGCCTACAACTCACTGTCAGGAGATATCCCTCAAAATTTTGGTTCAATGAGTTATTTGCAGGTCTTGAACTTGGGGCATAATAAGCTAACCGGAAATATTCCAGACAGTTTTGGAGGTTTGAAAGCAATTGGAGTTCTGGATCTCTCACACAATGATCTTCAAGGATTTCTGCCAGGGTCTTTAGGGACTCTCTCGTTTCTTAGTGATCTTGATGTGTCGAACAACAACCTCACTGGTCCTATCCCTTCTGGGGGGCAGCTGACAACTTTTCCTCAATCCAGGTATGAAAACAATTCTGGTCTTTGCGGTGTGCCATTGCCCCCATGCAGCTCTGGAGACCACCCCCAAAGTCTTAACACTCGGAGAAAGAAGCAATCTGTGGAAGTAGGTATGGTCATTGGCATCACATTTTTCATCTTGTGCGTCTTTGGTCTTTCATTGGCTCTCTATCGAGTGAAGAAGTACCAGCAGAAGGAAGAACAGAGGGAGAAGTACATCGAAAGTCTCCCAACTTCAGGTAGCAGCAGCTGGAAACTTTCAGGTGTGCCCGAGCCTTTGAGCATCAACATTGCAACATTCGAGAAACCTCTACGGAAGCTGACTTTTGCCCATCTTCTTGAAGCTACAAATGGTTTCAGTGCTGATAGCTTAATAGGGTCTGGTGGGTTTGGAGAGGTATACAAGGCACAACTAGGAGATGGATGTGTTGTTGCTATAAAGAAGCTGATTCATGTCACAGGACAGGGTGACAGGGAGTTTATGGCAGAAATGGAAACTATCGGGAAGATCAAGCACCGAAACCTGGTTCCTTTGCTGGGTTATTGCAAAATTGGAGAGGAGAGGCTTCTTGTGTATGAATACATGAAATGGGGAAGTTTAGAGTCTGTTCTTCATGACAGGTCGAAAGGAGGATGCTCAAGACTTGATTGGGCAGCAAGAAAGAAGATTGCAATAGGGTCAGCAAGAGGCCTTGCTTTCCTTCATCACAGCTGCATACCTCACATTATCCACCGTGACATGAAGTCTAGTAATGTTCTTTTAGATGAAAACTTTGAAGCGCGGGTATCTGATTTTGGAATGGCAAGATTGGTGAACGCCCTTGAAACACATCTTAGTGTGAGTACACTTGCAGGAACTCCAGGTTATGTGCCCCCTGAGTATTATCAGAGCTTTAGATGCACATCGAAAGGGGATGTCTACAGCTATGGTGTCATACTACTGGAGCTCCTCTCAGGCAAGAAGCCAATAGATTCCGCTGAGTTTGGTGATGATAACAACTTAGTAGGATGGGCAAAGCAGCTATATAGAGAGAAGAGATGCAATGAGATATTAGACCCTGAGTTGATGACACAAACATCTGGAGAGGCCAAATTATACCAGTATTTGAGAATTGCTTTTGAGTGCCTTGATGACAGGCCTTTCAGACGGCCAACCATGATTCAAGTTATGGCTATGTTCAAAGAGCTTCAGGTTGACTCTGAAAGCGATATCCTAGATGGTTTGTCATTGAAAGATGCAAGTATTGATGAATTCAAGGAGGAGTCTAGTTCATGATGTTTAGCCTTCGATTGGACTAGAAGTTGTCTTTGGCACCTTTAATGTGCTCACCTGTGATTACCGACATGGAAGTAGTTATTTGCGCTGCTGAACTGGATATGGGCTAATCCTTCAAATTTCAGCTACTGTAAATAATAGAATGCTGAAATGACAGAGAGAAAAGTAGCAGGGAAACGGGGAGAGAACAAAGGAACAGGTCCTCCGGTCGCTAAACGATCAGTAACTTGATACTTTTTCCTTTTTTTCCATTGATCATCATGGCTATTGCAAAAGACTTGAAACCTTGTCTCTTCACCACGAGCTTCTTATTCTGTCACAGTTTTGCTAACTGATGTTCCACTATTTGTTTGTTTATTTCCAATTATTGCTGTTTATAGGAAGCTATGATTTCAGAAATGAACACACTGTTTTGTAAAGTTGTAGTGATAGCATTGTTGGAAAGTAAACCACAAGAGTATTGCTTGCATTTAGTAGCTGATGAGTAAATTTTATTTAGTTTTTGTAAACATATATACTTGGACAGTGTGTCAAGTCCAAGAAGGTGTGGATCTAGCATGCATGCCAGATTCAATATGCTTGAACTTGTCAGTTAGCAAAGTTCAAAAGATTTAGACTTGGTGTCAGGTCCAAGTGTCTTGTACTTGGCAGCTCATCAAGTCTAAGGTGGTGTGGGTCTAGCATGCATGCTAGACCCAATATGCTTGGACTTGATAGTTAGTGTGCAGGTGACATGGGTTTGGCACGTATGCTAAGTCCAAGATAGCATGAGTCTGACACGCATGTCAAACCGAAAGCGTTTGAACTTGACAGTTACCCAAATCCAAGATAATTACCAATCCTTCCTTGGCATGTCCAGGGGAGTGATTAACAACCTCTTTTGGGTCTAACCTCAGGGAGGAACTCAGTCTCTATAGACTTAACTATATTTGACGTCTTAAGCTCTAAATCTCTCTACACCTTTTTATGTGTATAAAAATCCTTCATGAACCCACTATATTCTTATTAAGTAAGAAATATTTATTTCTCATTCAATGCTATTAGAGTAATTACCTTGCAGACCCTTCTTTTATAGATTATAAATATACCATGAGAGCTTTATAATAAAAGGTTTACAGTTTCCAATTCTCTATTGCATTTATAATTTCAGAGCATCTCTCTTTAGAATATTCTTGTATTTTTCTCTCTCTAAAAAGATACATATTTAAGCATCAGAGAGTCCCACCTCCACCAAAGAGGATCTTTTACAGGTACTAGCCACAAGTAGCTTTGGCTTATCAAAGGATCAAATATAAGCTATCGATTACCTTGGTTAAGGAGAATGGAGAAGATTGCCAGGATCAATTGATCAATCTGAGAGCCCTATTCTCATGCTAATTGGATTTTTTAAAACATCATTAATGATGCCATCTATGGGAAATTGATTAAAAAACAATTAGTTTCTACCTAAAACGTGTTTTTAGTATTTCTAGGGCATTTTATAGCTTGTAACTAATGCCCCTCAGGACTAGAAAGCTGGACAAATCAATTTGTTTCCCCTGGCTCTCATACCTAACATGAGCTTTAACAACTCACTAGTCAGGTGTAACTCTTCATCCAGGCCGTATTGACAATCTAAGGGCAAAATCAAACATTGCCACCACAACAAGTCTTAACACCATCAACAACCTATATTGGTTTAACACTAGGGCCATCGGCTACACCAAGAGCTCATAGAAAATTACATTACTTATAGGAGATAAGACTAAATGATGTCCATGAAGGTTCCTTAAGGGATCAGTCACACCATTGTCATATCCATGCACAGAGCAAACACTCCAACCAAACATCCTTTAATTACTATGGGATGGACACCGATCATTTAGGATGTATAATACTAGATAAAAATATAAGTTTCTTAAAGATGAATGACTTATTCAAAATGACCTTTTATTTTCTCTAGATGGTCCTTTAGGACGATAACCCCACCAATCCCCAAGGGATGAATGTAATCTTCCAAGTGCTATATGTACCAATCTCCAAGGGATAAACATAATCGTCCAAGTGCTATATACACCAATCTTCAAGGGATGAATGTGATCTCCCTAGTGCTATATATATACATCAATCTCTAGGGGATAGACATAGTCTTCCCAGTGCTATATGCACAAATCTTTCAAGGGATGGATGTGATCTCCTCAGTGCTATATGCACCACTTGCTAAGGGATAAAAGTGATCTCCCTAAGGGCAACAACTCCAACACGGTGTTGTACAAGGAAACAAACAAGAATTGTCCTCGGAGGAAAGGGAACATTAAGAAGGGCCAACAACCATGGAGTGTGGAAATATATGGTATTATTATCCAATATCCGCCAAGTACGTAAAACTCTCCCACCTTTTATCTCAAAAGGATGATGATACGTTTTTTTAGCCTAGTTGTCACTTTCACCTCTCTTAAGCTTTTAAACGTGAAATAACATATTAAAGGCTTAGAGGGAAACTGATGAGTCAATTTTATTAAGTTTTTATTTATTTTTTTTTATAAACGAATGGGTCTGACACGTATGTTAAACCCAATACACTTGAGCTTAGCAGTGCACTAGGTCCAAGATGGTGTGGGTCTGACATGTATGCCAAACCTAATATGCTTGGACCTTGCAATTAGCCAAGTCCAAGACGCTTGTACTTGGTAGTGCACCAGGTCTAAGGTGGCGTGGGCCTGGCATGCATGCCAAACCCAATACACTTGGACTTACAGGTCTAATATGCATGCCAGACCCAATACGCTTGAACTTGGAAGTGAGTCAAGTCCAAGGTGGCTTGGGTCTATCACACATGACATACCTAATGCATTTGGACTTGACAATACGCTAGGTCCAAAGTGGCGCGAGTCTAGAACTTATGCCAAACCCAATATGCTTGGACTTGGCAGTACCCTACATCCAAGGTGGCGCAGGTCTGACATTCATGCCAGACCGAATACGCATGGACTTGGTAGTTAGCCAAGTCTAAGGCACTTGAACTTGACAGTTAATCACGTCTAAGATGGCGTGGGTCTGGCACGCATGCCAGACTTAATACGCTTGGACTTGGCAATCAGCCAAGTCCAATGTGGTATGGGTCTGGCACACTTGTCGAACCCAATATTCATGAACTTGACAGTGCGCTAAGTCCAAGGTGGTGTGGGTTTAACACGCATGCTAGACCCAATACGCTTGGACTTGACAGTCAGCCAGGTCCAAGGTGGCGTGAGTCTGACATGCATGCCAAACCCAATACACTTAGACTTGGAAGTGCGCCAAGTCTAAAGTGGCGTGGATCTGGCACGCATTCCAAACCCAATACGCTTGGACTTGGCAGCGTGCCAAACCCAAGATAACTTAAGTTTGGCACGCATGCCAGACTTAAGACGTTTGGACTTGGCGGTCAGCTAAGTCCAATATAATTACCAATCCTTTCTTGGCATGTCTAAGGGAGTGACCTACCTTCTATGACTCTAACCTCGGTGAAGAACTCAGCCTCTATAAGCTTAACTATATTTGACATCTTAAACTTTAAATCTCCGAACACCTTTTTAGATGTATAAAAGTCTTTTATGGACCCACCATATTCTTATCAGGTAAGAGATATTTATCCTTCATTCAATGCTATCAGGGTAATTACCTTACATACCCTCATTTTATGGACTATAAATACACCATGAGAGCTTCAAGACAAAAGGTTCACAATCTCCAATTCTCTACTGCATTTATATTTTCAGAGCATCTCTCTCTAGAATATTCTTGTATTTTTTTCTCTCTAAAAAGATACTTATTTAAGCATCAGAGAGTCTTGACCTCCACTATATAGGATCTTTTGCAGGTACTAACCACGAGCAGCTTTGACTTATCAAATGACTAAATATAAGCTATCAATTATTTTGGTTAAGAAAAATGGACGAGATTGCCAGAACTAATTGATCAACTAATTTTTCAATTTAAGAGCCCTATTCCCGGGCTAGTTGGATTTTTTGGAATATCATTAGTAGCATACTTGCATAACCATTATATCACTAGACAATGTAGAATGGATTGAAGCAGAATATGATCCACAAGCATTTGTTTTCGAATTAATCTCTGTAACATTCCAATTTCAGCATGAGGTTATCCCATTTGAAGCAATAAGTCTAACCACCATTCTCCCTCCTCATGAATCATGCCATGTTTAAAACCCCTTCAAATCAAAGTTGGAACACAAACCATCCATTTAAGTGAAGCAGCCCTGGGGAGATCGCTTAAGTCTATCAGGTTTCTTTTCATGACCACCGTACAATTTATATTCATTCAAAACGTAATAAGAAAGTTCAGGAAAAAAAAAAAAACAGTGCCCTTGAACATCGCACAAAGAGACCTGTGAAGATTGTGGTAATAAAAATGGAATAAAAAATATTTATATTCTCGTTGTTGATAGCAGCAGTTCCAAACAAGCAGCATGTCAAGTAAAGCAATCTCTTCCAAGAACCTGTGCTTATCTCATTCGCTTTTTATCTCATTTTGCTTTCAAAGGCTCCTTCTATTTGCAGTGTAAAATGGAAAAAACTCAATAAATAAAGAAACAGGAAGCACCTCTTCGTTGGTTGGTGACATAAGCAAATGCTGGTGGTTTTTGTCTGAGGAGGAACCTCTCCAGCTGATGGCATCCTGCGTGTGTTAAGGAGTTCAAGGATGTTTTGGCCCATGATTATTTTGTCTGTTTAATTTAAGAAAGGTCTAGTACTAGGTTCCTGTTTAAGAATATGAATCTTTTTAGCACCACTCATGTTTTTGTTTTATTCAGCTCCAAGAATCAAACACTCTCATGATGTTCTTGACAAAACTCCTATGGTGGATAATGAAGCATTTGTCAACATAAGCATCCATATATAAATCCTTCCTGGCTCATATATTCTTCGTGCCTAAAGCCCCTTAGAATGCTTTTGATTTTAGGAAGGAAAATGAAATGCAACGTGGCCCACCAATACCATTCCTCTTTTCTTCAGTCCATTTTTCTTGTTTTCTCTTATAAATCCAAGCTGTCATCTGGTTCCTAATGCATCCATTATTAGAATTTCTTCATGCATAACAAGATTGTTTTTTTTCTTCCTTCCCTTTTTTGGCTCAAGGATAAGATTGTTTCAGTGATACTCCTCGTTTCTGTCCCTTCTCGTGGCATTAGAATAATCACTCCTGATGTTGTTTATTTTATATCCCATTGACTTTTGGTGTTTGCATCACAAACTAGCTATATTTCAGCGAGAAGCTCCAGCAGTTGCTTTGGGCTAAACTGAGCACCTCCATGCTCCTGATCTGAGGTCCCCTCTGTGGCTTCCATAACATTACATAATATAGCTGCATTCAAAGCATGATCTCCTGCACTCTGCTTCAATCACTTTCCAGTGCCCCTTCAATCTAATCATTTATAGTCCTGGCTGATGGCTGCAAAACATCCCTGACTTGGAAAGGCCCACAGACAGGTATGTAATGTAACCCAAGCAAGGTGATTTTCCAGGCTCAATATGGGCTCAGAAAATGCACATATCTATTTTATAGGCTGCCGCTCTCAACTGTTCTTGACATTCCAAGAATGGGGTCCGTATGGCCCACTGGCAGGGCAACAGAATATTGAAATTATTCAGTCATGGAATTCAGTCCAAGGAGAGGTCCCATTGACAGGGAAACTGGCTAATTCTCTGACTCGAGGCTTACATAAAGAGTCCAAGATTGGCTTCCAGCATCCCAATCCCAGCCTTTTTGAGGTCCCCACCAATACTCCCTTTTTATAATTTACTGGGTCTGTGACAAAAAATGGAGACAAATAGATTATGAAAGTCACGCTGCAGCCTGCAGGCTATAAACCGTGCATGGTCTCCAACATGAATTAAGCTATCCTGAGCAACAAATCTTGAAATTGGCTTTGTTAAAAGTTGAGGTCCATGGTCTGTTCTTCATGAGAATATGTTCCCAAACATCTTAGAAGTCAGAAGTACGAAGTAGCTAGCATAGATGTATCTTTTGTAACGTACCTCTGATGTTTCTTCCATTTCTATGTTTATGAAGGATCCAAGCACTAGAATAGTAATAAACCCAGGCCTGGTGATGTTATGGTAATTTTTGTGGGTTTTAAAAAGCAAGCCTTTTTTTTAAAAAAAAAACTATAAATTATAACTTTTTTATAAATTATTTTATTTTATATATTGATTAGCTAAATATCTCCAAAACTGCTAGAAGTTTCCTAAACAATCCAATGCATGAGTCCTTGAAGAGGGATCCACATGCGAATTGAATTTGATTTGTGAAGGAAACGTTGGTGTCACCAATACAGTATCAAGAAAAGAAAAGAAAAGACAAAGACTTGGTCAAAGAGTATCTTTTTGACTGGGAAGCTGGGCGAGGTGGGGGGAAGAAGGGCACATCTCCATCTTCTTTCCTGATCAAGATATATTAATAATAAAACAACTAAACAGGGAATGTAACCAGATTTCAAGGGGGAAATTAAAGAAGACTGAAATGCTGTTTGTTAGCTGGTAATGTGATGCAGTGATAATATATGTACATCAGCCATCCAATTGGCATATTATTTCCATATCCAAACAAAACTTGCATCTCCTGTGTACTGTACTTGATGCCAGTTTTCTGCTCTTCCCTCCCTGCTAACATATATTATTATTTCTCTTCTTCTTTTTTGACTAAATCAACTCCCTGTTTTTCTTTTCAACTTTTGCTTTCTAATCATGGCATATAGAGTACATGCAGCACTGACAAAGTCTCAGTCAAGTCCTCCCTAGCTACTTGTTGCCTGTTTCTCCTTTTTTTTTTTTTTTCTTTGGTCTGTGTGCTAATGAATTAAAGATGCTAGGAGATTTAAAACGTCAACTGACTGACCGGGATAAGTAATCCAGTAGGCAAAGGGTGGCAAATTGCAGGGCAGGATGGGATTTAGGCCAAACAAAAGGGAAGATTGCCGACAAAACTAGCAAATAATGCTTGTAATATTCAGCTAACTAATAGAATGCCATATAGAACCATCCAGGCAGCAGTACCAGAAGTCACATCTCGTGATTCTGAGCGTGAATGATTGAATGGAAGCAAGAAAAAAGGTGAAATATTGTATTCGGTGGATGACAGAATCATGTCACTGTTGATCTGATCACCGAGTTTCTTGAACATGAAATTAATAACCTTGTATCACAGACGTAAAACTTGATGAAGATTTGCCAACATTAAATTGTGAGTGACATGATAGCGTGATTGGTGATTGCTAGGTTGGGTTGGACATCATGAACAGAAAAAGTTAGGCTCGAGGTCGAAGAAGTACACTTGATACATAGTCCCACGCAACCACCATGCACCTGAATCTTTCTTGCATGAACACGACTGATCCTGTGCTAGCTAGAGTCGCATCCTCAAATTAAGCCACCACAAACTAGCTGGGTTTCAAGGAAGATAAATGGATGGATCAATAACCTTTCCCTTTTTTTTTTTTTTGAATGGTTGGCGCATCGAATGAGCTTATATATAAATTAACTGCTATATTTTTTGACGATCTTAATTAAAAGCGAATTCAACAATACCAGAGCATAAATATATATATGTATATAATTCAAAGGAGGGGGGAGGCCAGAACGAGCCACGTACGTACAATTCCCTTTGACAAGATTAGAGAATTGGATCCTCTCTGTGTGTTCTTAATTTCGAGTACTAGCTAGCTAGGAATATATATATATATATATATATATATATATATATATATATATTAATAGCAGGCCGCCAGTCCTTTCATTAATGCGATCTACGTGCTTAAGCAAATGATGGAATGAAAAACCATCCTTTAATTCCATCGTTCGAGCCAAGGAACGATGGTTCCAAAAACGTGGATTAACACCTTTCCGTTTGTCCTCATCCTACACTCCATGGCCATGCATCTTTGGGGGCTCCGTACGTTTATTCACAACGCAATATATATATCTCTTAAGATTACTTGAAAAGCGAATATATATTAGACCATAACAATCTTGAAATTCCACTTAATTAGAATATTGCTGTCTCGTTTTTATTCTTATAGATAGGGATAATTAGCTAGGAAGATAACCACGTAAGCTTGAGGCAGCTTCTGCGACTACCGTTTTTGAGAAATAAATTAAAAAAACTTATTATTTATAGCTCTTTCATAGCAAAAATAATTTGTTTTTAATATAATTTATACAGAACTATATATATATATCAATTAAATAAATACGTTATTTGCTGGTTGTCCACGGAGGAGTTTGAGGTGGTTATAACATCTTTCACCTTCGGAGGAGGTACAGGTTGCGGGTGTCAGGCACCTATGTAGCTAGCTCGACACCCCAACGCTACACATATTATATATATATTTTTTTATTTTCATTTTATCCTTAACTAATACCTATCTATAATATTGCAAAATCCCAAATCCCACCCACCCTCCCTCCCTCCTCTTTCCTTTATCTTTGATGCATGTTTGGTACTGTGTACTATTTTAAAGTTTTTATTTTTTATTTTTAATATTCATTTATTAAAATATTAAAAAAATATCAATTTAATTTTTTTAAAATAAATATAATTTAAAATAAAAAAATTAGTTCACTCCCTTTTTTTTATTCTCTAGACAGTTTAATATTATGGTAATTTAAATTATTTTTTACTCATAAATACATTATAATAAAAAAAATTATTTCTTAAAATTTCTTTTAGTGCGTGTTTGAGAGTGTTTTTTAAAAGCCTTTCTGAATAAATTTAATTTTTTTTACTTTGAAGTAATATATTTTTAATGTGTTTATTTCAAAAATAATTTTTAAAAGATAAAAAAATATTATTAACATATTTTTTTAAATAAAAAATACTTTCAAAAACAATTACAAAATCAATTTCAACAGTATAAAAAAGTAAATTTGATTGGATCGCGGTACGAAGCAGCGCCTTAACAAATCATATCAGAACTCGTAGGACAACAACTGACCTGGATCCTCCACATGGCGGTGTCTCATTGGCTATCTTGCAAAGGACCCTACCGTTTGTTTTTAATTAATGGCAACGCAAAGCCCCGTCCAAAGCTTAAAAACAGTTCAGGCAGAGTTTGATTAGAGAGTAAAAAATAAAAATGGCCGAGAAGTAGAATGGAAGATCGATGCAGAAAGAACAAGAGGATGATGAAATATATAGAGCACTCCATCTCCATAAAGCTTTTGTTTTTGGCCTTCTTTTCTTCTTTTCATTCTTCAAAGATTCCATCCATTTCTGGTCCCCCACCATTCCATTCCACAATCATCTCCTCTCCTTTTTAATTTTTGTTTTAAGTATTTCTTAACATGGCATCTGCAGTAACAGTAAATAAAGGTGATTCCTTTTGTTTTTCAAAATCAATAAACATCATCATATCATTTTTGAGCTAAACAAGACAGATAGGAAGCTGTGTTTTTTATATATTTATTGAAAAACAAAAGTGGGTCATTCCCATTTCTATTGAATTGAATAGAGAAGTGATCAAAGGAACCAGAGGCTGGTGCTGGTGGTGGGTCTTTGTCTCAAGTTATCATCATCTTAGCCTTGAATCCATAATCAATCAGGTAATCTTTTTTAATTAATCCCCCCCCCCTTTTTTTCTTTCATTAATTTGTCTTGCACCTCTCAAATTTTGAAACTTTCTTTCCTTTATTATCGTATGTCTGACATCTATAACTTCCCTGCCAATTTAAGGTACTGACCTTCAGCTTCATAATTGAATTCACCTCTGGAGTTTAAATCTTGAAACTTTTTTTTGTGGGGGGTTTTCTGGTCTTCAAAATCTTCCTTGTTTTGCTTTCTTTGGGTAATTATCAAATGCCTAATTAGATCTTGATACGAGATATTTAAGCTTAGATATTATGCATTTCTATGTTTTTTTTTCCTCAACAAAACATCATCAAATTGAGAATGTTGTCTTTCATCTTCTGTTTGTAATGTTATAGTAATGGTTGCTCCTTTTTGACATCTAACAAGAATGGAAACCAGCTTGGTCATTATGACTGCCTATTTGTCCTTTTTGCTTATCTTTTACCCTCTAATAAATGTTCAGTTGAAATCGGAAATCAGGCTGAGTTGGGTTTAATTGATGAATTACCTCCTACTGGCGAAGTTGATGCTTTATTGTTCAATCTCTTTTGGATAACTTGAGAGTGCATTGCTTGGATTTGATTTTTGATTTTGTGTTGCTTTCCAGTTTTTGTAAACTCATCTCAAGCAAACCCAACCATTCGGTTGCAGTTTGTTGAATGGAAGTTTTGGTTTTGTAGCTTGACTATAACAAGAATTTGGTTGAAACTTGTAACCTTTTTCGACCCTTTCTCTACCAATATGTCCTTTGCAACTAAAAGATTCAAATTTATGGCCCTTTTCCTGGCATGTTTGTGATTCTTCAACTCCCGGGACTCGTATTTGATTGAATCGTGTAGTGATACGTTTGCTTAAACCTTTCAGGATCTTAGTCGTCCCCAACGCCTTCACTAATAGTTGCTGTAGACCGTGTGCCAAGATTTTGAAACATGGCTGGGATTGATGATAACGTTGCTATAATTGGTGATTGGGTACCTCCTAGTCCAAGTCCAAGAGCTTTTTTCTCAGCAATGTTAGGTGATGATATTAACTCAAGAACAATCCCAGAATCTCCTGGGGAGAAAAGAAATGAAGGGCTCTATCTGGGACAACCAGAGCAGATGACAACAGGAAATTCTGAGAAAAAGGATGGAGCACAAACTAGTGGTGTTCAGTTGACTGAATTAGGTACATTTTCTGAGCAAAAATCGAACTTTCGTGGAGGTCTTGTTGAAAGAATTGCAGCCAGAGCTGGATTTAATGCACCGCGGTTGAATACAGAAAGTATCAGGTCCACTGAAAGTTCTATGAACCCTGAGATTAGGTCGCCTTATTTGACAATACCACCTGGTCTCAGCCCGACAACCTTGCTGGAATCTCCAGTTTTCCTTTCAAATTTGGTAAGTTTTAGAATCTTGAAATTCTTACATGCTGTCCAGTTGGCCCTTGGCCTTCAAGAGAGAGATTGTCAAGACACCTTTGAAAAAAAAAAAAAGGAATCTGACAAGATAGTAGCAAGTTGCAATCATCTCATAATTCAAGTTAAATCAGAATAACAGGAAACTGAATCCAATGACGGAACTTAAATGTGGAAAGTAAATGCCAGATTGTTGGGCTAAGGTTTTCATTCTGGTTAAGCTTCGATCAATTAGAGCTCAATCAAATATAAGCATAACTTCTACTTCTGATTTCTATATCTATTGCCTAAATACAATGTTCTCATTCTGGGGTGGTTGATTTCTTCTTTCCCCTTTTCTTCACATCTTGGCGAACTAGGACCCCAATTTGTAGATTTTTAGTTGCTTATATAAGTTGAAAGAAATCACTGGAAGATATTTGGAATCAGAAAATGTTTTCTGAAGAAAGTTTTGTGATTCATAATTTTAGCTCATCTTCTTATTTTTATCTGTTTATTCAAGCTGATCTCATCAGGTTTGATGGGGTTTCGGGATATTTTGGCTGTGTTGACTGATTCTTCGTACACTGAAATTACATACAACGAATCTAGGGCATGCAATAGCTTGGTGATGTAATGTTTTTTATAGATGATAATATTAAGCCAAATGCAGAAGTTTAATTTTGCACTCCTGCTCCAAAACTATGGAGGCCTTACCTTGCAAGTACCGTTATGATGTTGCTGCTGTAAATGACATTAGTATTACAAAACTTGAGTTGATTTGGAAACAGGTTGACAGGCAATGGATTAAATATCTGTGCACCTGAACATGTGTGGAGCTGCCATGGAGAAATGTTGATTAAAAAAAAAGCTCTGTTTGATATTCTGAAGTCAAATAATTTGGTCCAAGGCTGCTCGATTTGGTGATAACCATTGTTTGAGGCTAACTCAGTAGTATCTTGATTGTCTAAATCTTTTCTAACACAGTAGTATCTTGATTGTCGAAATCTTTCTTTTCCAAGATCAATATTGTATTACATTAATAGTGCATTGAAAGATCAAACAGTTTTTTTTATTGAGCTTTTTTATGTCATTCCTCAGGCACAGCCATCTCCAACAACTGGAAAATTTTCTTTTTTTCCAAATGGTAACACCAAGAACTCCACAGTGGGCTCTGACCCTCCTGATAAAAGTAAAGAAACTTTCTTTGACAACGTTGATTCATCTTCATTTGCGTTCAAGCCTATGGGAGAATCAGGTTCTTTTTTCCTTGGTGGAACAAGCAAGGTAATTGCACTTGGCAGTCTTGCCTTTTATATTATTTGTTTGGAGTAAAAGGAAAAAAAAAAACATTGCACGCACAAGTGTGTGAGAGACATGCTCATGCTAGTTATCATGTTTCATTTAGAATGTTTTAAATACTGAAGATCTGCCTTACTTGATGACAGAAGGGTTTATGGTATAAATAGGTAAATAATATGTGCATCTTAGGTTTAAATTTTGCCTTCTGCATATAAGTAACTTCAGCCACTTTTCCACAGCAATCCTTTCCCAGTATCGATGTTTCTGTTCGCTCTGAGAATGCTTTTCAGTCGCATGGTGTGGAACCCGCCAAAACTCAGTTTGAGAGTAGAAACAGCCTCCATTTCCGAGCAGAATTCTCCAAATTGACTACTGAAAAGGATAACGGAGGTATTACTGTAGCAGATCAGAGGACCTTTGACACTGTTGCTGGCAACGCTGAGCATTCTTCCCCTCTTGCTGAGCAACAAGATGAAGAAGGAGATCAAAGAGCCAGTGGAGATTCAATGGCTGCTGGAGGCACACCATCTGAGGATGCATATAATTGGAGAAAATATGGGCAGAAACAAGTAAAAGGCAGTGAGTATCCACGGAGTTATTACAAGTGCACGCATCCAAATTGCCCAGTTAAGAAGAAAGTGGAACGTTCTCATGAGGGCCATATAACAGAGATCATATATAAGGGGGCACACAACCATCCCAAGCCACCACCCAACCGGAGGTCAGCCACTGGATCAATGGATACACAACTGGATATTCCTGAACAAGCTGGGCCACAGGTTGGTGCTGTTAATGATTCGGTTTGGGCAGGTACACAAAAAGGAACTGCTGCAGGAACTCCTGATTGGAGGAATGACAATGTCGAGGTTTCATCTTCAGCATCTGGGGGCCTAGGCCCTGAATTTGGAAATCCATCTTCCTCGGTACAGGGTCAGAGCGGAACTCCCTTTGAGTCAGCTGATGCTGTGGATGCCTCGTCTACCTTTTCAAATGATGAAGATGATGATCGGGCTACACATGGCAGTGTAGGTTACGATGGTGAAGGAGAAGAATCTGAGTCCAAGAGAAGGTTCCCACTCCATTTCTCTGTTTCTCAATGCATTCCTATCACCTTTTATGACATTTTTATAGGCACAAGATGTACTCATGTTGTCTAACATCTCAGGAAAGTTGAAACATATGCAACCGAAATGAGTGGAGCCACCAGAGCAATCCGTGAGCCTAGAGTTGTGGTCCAGACAACCAGTGAGGTGGATATCCTTGACGATGGATATCGCTGGAGAAAGTATGGACAGAAAGTTGTTAAAGGCAATCCAAATCCTAGGTAGTTAAATCAACATTGGGGAAGCACCTCTAGTTAAATGAATAGTTTCTTGTGCAGAAAGGAAATGAATTGTTGACCATTTGAAATTGAAAAATCGGGCGGGTGATCTTTTTTGCAGGAGTTATTACAAGTGCACTAGCGCAGGCTGCACAGTGAGAAAGCATGTGGAAAGGGCATCGCATGACCTTAAGTCAGTGATCACTACGTATGAGGGGAAGCACAATCATGATGTCCCTGCTGCTCGCAATAGCAACCATGTCAACTCTGGCACCTCTAATGCCACCCCAGCCCAAGCTGGCATAGCCGTTCAAACCCAAGTTCACAGACCTGAGGCATCCCAAGTTCACAACAGCATGACTAGTAGATTTGAGAGGCCTCCTGCATTTGGATCCTTCAGGCAGCAGCTGGGGCCTTCGGCTGGCTTCTCATTTGGAATGAATCAACCTGGGTTTGCCAATATGGGAATGGCTGGGTTAGGTCCAGGGCAACCAAGGATGCCAGTTATGCCCATGCATCCATACTTAGCACAGCAACGTGCAGTGAATGAAATGGGGTTGATGATGCCGAAAGGAGAAGCAAAGGTGGAGCCAGTGACTGAAGCTAATATGAGCCTGTCCTCCAACAATCCAACAGTGTATCAGCAAATAATGAGTAGGCTGCCTCAGATGTAAAATTTTTAATTTCTCTAATATGTTATCAAAACGTTTATTTATTAATTGTTGTTATGATTTTTGTCGTTGTTACAAGGAAAATAGGAACATATACTCCTATCTATCTATATATTATATAGAAAAGGGCAAATGCCACAAGTTATTTGTGTTTCCTCCTCCTGATGCTTATATGAAAATTAAACCATGTGATATCCGTATCCATATGATTTTATTTCTTATACATTATGTATTTCACTATTAAAATAATTTAAAGCCAGGCCCAGAAAATGCTAAATACATTAAGAGAAATAATGAATACTTAACGAATTGGAGACTTGCATGTAACCTTCACTTGCTGCCAGTCAGTGAGCAAAAAATGGATTTCATTTTAAATTTATTAATTAATTAATTGTGGGGTAAGAGAAAACTGGCAGGTGTTTCTTTAAAACTGGAAAAGTTAAATTAATTATTGAAGAGTAATATAAAAGGAGAAGGGATGAAATTGAGAGAGGTGGTGTTATCCCAGGATGGAAATGCCGATGAAATACAACTCTATAATCTAAGATATTGCTATTTTTAAAGTTTAAGAAAAATCTATTTTAGTAAAGAAATTCTTACTTTATCAAGTTAAATCCAATTGTTTTAATATTAAATCATAAAAAAATATAAAAAAATTATATATATATATATATATATATATATATATATAAAAAGATCCTTGTACTTGAGCTTTTATATTTTTTTTTTAAAAAAAATCAAACAATGCATCATCTGATTATATTTAACGGCTATTGTGATGGCAAAAAAACA
This sequence comes from Populus nigra, assembly GCF_951802175.1. NCBI lineage: Eukaryota > Viridiplantae > Streptophyta > Magnoliopsida > Malpighiales > Salicaceae > Populus > Populus nigra. The sequence goes on along the minus strand of NC_084860.1, from coordinate 17,871,698 downwards.
ATAATTAAAATTTTATAACTAAAAAATTATTTTTAATCCATTTTAACCCAAAAACAACTAAAAAAAATACTTTAAAAATCTTGTTAAATTAATTAATAACCTAAAAATCCTTTAAAAACCGTTTCAAAACCTAAAATCAAGCCTTCAAAGGACAAGATTTAAAAAACAAAATAAAAAAACTCATGTGTATTTATGTTTAAATACACAGAATAACAGAACAATCAAAACTATAGCGTCCAGGGATGAGTGTTGACACAATAGGAAAACGTTGAAGATCCAATTGCATTGAAAATGGCATAAATGTTTTCAAATACATGGGTAAGCTTGGGGTGTTTAAGTGTTTTATTTGAAAAAATATTAAAATAATATTTTTTTATTTTTTAAAAATTATTTTTGATATTAATATATTAAAATGAGTTGAAAAATAAAAAAATATTAATTTAAAATAAAAAAAATTATTTTAAACCATAAAAATTTAGCTTGCTGCTGCCGTCGAAAGGGAGATAGGAGGGAAAATGGAATTAGCAAAGGGTAGGGGTAGGGATAACAAAATGACAAGGAAGGACACACCCATCTCCCTTTTTGTTAATGGAAAGAGAGAACCTTATCATGACAACCCACCCACATTCTCCTTTCTCACCTTGTTGTTTTGTCACCACAACACTCCCCCCTGTAATTTCTCTGCCAACCCGCGAGGCAGAGGCAGGTTGAGACCGTCATGTCATGTGTCTCACTCACCATCTCTGTTCATAAATAGGTGGAGAGGAAGGCGCGTGAACACGTGCCAGAGCATGGAGGTGGGAAAAACAAATAATCAATCTCATTCTTTTCCTTTTTAATTTAATCTTACTTTATTTTCTGTAAAAATAATGAGTAAAAGAGAAGAAAAATCTGAAAACCGAACGCCAACGATCCAAAAGCCGCACACCATCACCAGACAGGCAGGAAGGGAAAGGAAAGGAAAGAACCAAAAAAGGGTTAAATTTATTCGTTAAGTAGAGTTACTACATAGTATGTGTAAACATTTCCTTGTTAGAAAGAAGGGAAAGCTACAAACTTGTGAATTGTGATCGATTTGACCTTAAAGCTCTTCCCTTTTATTTATACAGTGGAGAAATTATTCTACTTCTTTGAGGATTTTATTCTTATATAGTTAGTATTTCTCTGACATGGTGTAGATGATGATGATGATGATGATGATGATGATGGGATGTTGATGTGGGGGCCATAAATCTGCCCTCCTGGATCTCCAAACCCTAATTACCACATCTCTGGATCTTCTCTTGGACAATTACACTGTACCTCTCTTAATAGCAAAACACACGAAAGGTCAGATTTTTAGACAATATCCCCCTCGTTCTACTGGATTTGCTTCATATTTTGACCATTTTCATCTGTTGACCTCAACAAATGCACTGTTGTTATGATTGATGTTACTTTTTGATTGTTAAGTACCTGCCCTTTTCTTCTGCAATATTATTTCTTTCTGGTTTTTTCTCCTTCTCCTTACAGTATGTGATTAATATGAAAAAGATTTGAACTTTTCTGTGGATTCCCTATTCGAGGATAGATTGGTTGCTTGCTTGCTACTTGAAGCTATATAATCACCTGCTACTTGGGTTGTGTTTGCTGTTATGGGTTTTCAATTTTGTGAGGATTGATTGATTGATTGCATGCTTGTAGGTTTTATAAGCATTTCACTTGGATACATAGTACCAGAAGGAGAAACATGCATGCTAGGCATAGAAGTCCTGGAAATGGATACAGGTCTGGTTCCATGGGGGTGGGAATGGGTGCATCCAGAATATCCCCAGATAATTCTGCTAGAGGTCATGGTTTTTACAATTCCGAATATAGAAGCTTCAATAACCGTGGCTTTGCCCATGGCCAGGGCCACCCCAAGTCTTTTCGTCAGCCGCCACCACAGAAAGGTGATATTTTAATGGAAGCTGGTAGGCTTGCAGCTGAGTATTTAGTTTCCAAGGGATTGTTACCTCAGAGTGCACTTTCTGGTAAATGGCAGAATGGTAGTTTCAAAAGGCAAGCTGGGGATTATCAGGACTTTAGGCAACAAGAAGACCTTATGCAGGAGGGCCGAACATCTGCCCATTCTCGGCTAGGGAGTGGTGCTTCTGATGCTGGGTTGGGCAGGAGAAGATACCCTGATGACTTCAATCTGAGGAATCATGTGAAGGGAAGGAGGAGAGGAGAGCATTACCGGGGTTACAGCTCAGAGTGGGGTAGAGAATATGGGAGGAGTGGGTCATTGTCAGATAGGAATAGAATGTCTCCTGATACAGAGGAGAATGATACAGTTTCTGGACACTGCGAAGAGCAGCAAGTTAGCAATGATGTTGGAGATGGAATGGAGAAATCTGGTCAGAGTGGGGTGGCACCAGAAAGTGAAGAAACTGCTGATATAGAATCAGGACTGGGCAAGTACAACTATCCAAATGAAACTGGCTCCAAGGCAAGTTCTTCTAGTGTTCTGAAAGAAGAGACTGATGGTGAACCCTCCAAGGGCTCTGGTGACCCAGCAAACGTAAATCTGGGGAACAAGGATATGAAGGATAGCAATTATGATTATGAAATTGAGAAACAGATTGTTCCAGAGGATTTACCTATCCAGCAGAGTGATGCGGAGAGTGATCTCTCGGGCAAGGATGGATCTGATTTACTAACATTGAGCAAGTTTGCCAATGTGCCAACGAAAATGCGCTCTGCATTGTCATGTAGGTCCTCCAGGGTTGATCAAGTTCCCAATAATGAAGAGGAAGACACATCTGATAATGGGCTTAACAAAGGATCTGAAGATGTAGTTCAAGATGGCGTGGACAATGTCTCCGCAACTGATGTGAATGCAACACATGATTCAAATTGTCCCAACTCCGAAATAATTAAAGTAGCTGTTGTCCAGCCCGCCGAGGATGCTGATGAAGAAGGCCCTGAATATGGTGCTGTGGAGGGAAAATGTGTGAGGTCTCATTCTTTTTCAGATGGAGCTTTTATGCATGACAATGAACAAGAATCTAGTCTAGGACTTTCAGGTTTTGGAAGGTCCACCTCAGTCAAAGAGCGAGGTGAGAAACGGGCTGCTGAAAGCAGTGGTATTGGCGAGGCAGCCAAAAAACCAAGAGAATGGCTTTCATCCTTGGTTAACACCGCTGATGAGCATTTGCACCGCACTGATTTAAGTGAAAATACTGGGGGTTCACAAGAAGAGAGGGCTTCACCCGATCAGCAGGTGACTATGGCTGTGGCTGCTACCCAAGACAGTGACATTAGTAATTGTCAATTTCCAAGGATTGCTGGTGAACCAGGCTTCAAGTATGCTGAAGAGAAACAGCTATTTCCTAGTTCATTTAAAATCGTTGATCTTAATCTCATGGAAACATCTGATATAAATGAAACCCATTGTAGCGATCCAGTTCTCACATACCCATCTATTATGACAACCAAAAGAGAAGCACCACAAGTTGACATTGATTTGTCAATAAGTAATTCCAATGTGTCCGGTGAATATGCTAGACATATGAGTTATGGCAAGCAGGTTGAAATAATTGATCTAGAGAATGATTGCACCCTGGAAGACAAGGACTTTGATAATTCAATAAGAAAGTACGTCCCTCTTATAATCATTCTCTCTCTCTCTCTACACTTCTACGTTTCTCAACTTGTCAAAGAATAATGCCAAATACCTTGCATGTTTCTGACGTCAAGAAGCTTACTTCATTATTATATGTCCTGGATGTGGTATTTCTCTACATGATCTTAACTTGTCCATTCTCTCAGGATGGAGACTGCATTTACTGGGACAGAAGGTTTTCCTAGCCTTTCACAGAATACTGGTGATATCACTGATGTTCAGGTCAATTATGATGGCCTTATGCTCGCAGAGTTTCTCAACAATCTCTCAAATTGTACCTCAGTATCAGATAACATAACTCCGCTGCAAAACGAAATGGACCTTGACAATGGAGAGGTACCATAGAAGTAGCTTATTTGTCTGAATAGAACATGAAAACCTAGTAGCCTTTTTTTAATTAAAAAAGGTCTGAAAGAATTCGATGATGTATTCATTTGGCTACTTCATGTTCTATGCATTCCATCCACATTCCTATTAATTGCTTCATTAAATGTATAATTCTATGCATATGATATCATGGTATATATGTGGCTCTTGGTTTTAGAAATCATGTTTTTGGTAGTGGAAGAAAGCTAAATAAATACATTCCCTTTGTATAGTTGATGAATAACTCACCTAGTATTACTGATTGTTTCAGGGGACTCTTGGTGATGATGACTCGATTTATATGTCCCTGGGAGAAATACCATTAAGTATGCCACATATTTAACTTCTTGGTTTGATTTCTTATAAATCTAGAGTTTATGTGGTTGATCTACCTAATTCTGGTGTTTAATCGCATGCTAATAGGCTGTACAAATGCATTTTTACCATTATTAACCATTGAGGTATATTTGGTGATGGTTTTTAACATAATCGTGAAACATGTTTTTTGACAATAAGATGTGCATGGAGATCTATAGATATGTAATTTATTCTAACAAAAAAGACTTCATTTGGATCTCAAAAGCACATATGGTGGAAAAGGAAAGGATTATAAAGAAACTTCTTCCCCTGGCATCTTTAATAATTTTCTGACCTTTCTGAGACTTGACGTTCAAATGAAAGCTGAAGTCTTTTACCCAAAACCTTATGTGCAATCTAACTAAAGTATAAATTTAATAAAAGATAGGATTGGGGAGTGGTAAATCATGATGTTGCATTAACTTGATTTGCTTTGAAATTGTTTGAAATGAAAAATTGATTATTGATAAATTTAAGTGCACTCCAGGGTGACCGATAGCCTATAAACTATGTTTTCCTCCAAATTTTTAGTCTTTATCATAACTGCTTTCACTGAGAGCACTTTATTTTCCAGTCTACTCTAGATCAGAATAATCATTTACTTGGAAATTTGCTCATCTATGATTGTACATGTCTCCATCAAATTTTGCTCATATCATGGAGATGCAGCTATATGAGATTTGGACTAGTTTATTTCAGTTGCATTACTGTTTTCATCATAGAAATTGAAACAGTAGTGATCTTATCGTTTTGTCCTTCAACAAGCAAATTAATGATATTAGTGTCTGTTGAAAGCAATGCAATGAGGATTTCAATGTAAATCTATGAGGCTGCATTAGGGCCTTAATAAATCTGGCGTACAGCTAGAACAAAGTTAGCTACCTGGCAGGAGCAAGAATATTATTTCAGCTGGCTACGGAAAATATAATAGGCATACATTGAGTTTCAAGAGCAAGTTTACAACATTGATGCTCTTTGAACGTCTTATATGTGATGTCTATATGAAATTAACCATTGAATAGCTGGTCCTTTTAGTTCATTGTTATTCATTTCCATGGCTAGGGGAATCCAGATTTCAGGGCATAGCAGAACTGTTTGTTCAAATAAGAAGTCAGTAATCCTTATGAGCGTGCTAAATCATATTCATTGATGTTGTATTGGTAGTTGATTCTCACTCATTGTTATCATCAATCAACACAACCATTTTGTTTTAACTTGCATGTTACTGATGTTCTTGGGTGAATAAATAGATTATCAATTTAGCGGTCAATATTTTTCAGCATCTTATCTGAGCACTCCTTTTCTGCTCAACTAATTCTCTTAATATTTTCTTGTAGGCTTCATACCTGCCTGGGAACCGCCAACCCCTCAGGAGTATGAGAAGCCCTTTTGATCCTGCATTTCGTTGAATCAGAATGGCCTACTGCTTGGTATGCTCACTATTGGTCATTGGGGAATTACTAGCTCATACCTGCCACTGCCCTTTATTTTGTTTCCCCACTATTTTGCTTAGGAAGGAAGAAGCAATGTCTTTCCTGGTAGGACTTTTACGGACGATGAATGCTTTTCTTTTTATTTGGATGCTGCTTTTCTTCATTACATGGTTAAAAGAGGTTTGTCATATTTGCTTAAAGGTGATCAAGAAATCAATTTGCCCTTCGTCGTCATTTATTAACCTGGCTTCTCAAGTCCTTAAAAGTATCGCATAGATAAGCTTTTAACGCAGATTCTTCTGATTTGAATGTGCATCTTGCATTTGCAGTGTAGGTTCTTACTTTGATTTCAGTTCTCCTCCAAAGGGGTACTTAGTAGTGAATATTGCTTCCGATTCCTTTTGACTTCTCAACTTTTGGCTGTCTGAATAAAGTCATGGTGTACAACACTCTTCAAATAACCTGAGGCATATATCATATTTGATGTAGCTTTCAAATGGCAAACATCAACTTGACATGTGACGTTTGACATTGAATAAGAGATTGTATTCGTTTTGTGTTCAACTTATTTTGAATTGCCTGAAGCAAAAAGTAGTTTCTCGTAGTTTTAAGAGACCTGCTATAACATTAATTTGCTTCCTAGTTTCCAATTGACTCTTTGTTGAGAGACTTGCTTTCTTTTCAAAGCTGTTTCCGTAGGAGTCATGTGGTTTATTGCATCTCCATCTAGTTTTAAATTTGCTCCGGTGCTCATGTTGCGTCATCCAACGCCGGTTGCAAGTTTTCTTAGGAGAAATGCCACCTCCCAATTATAGATGCATAGAAGGATGATGCCTTCACGATATAGGATGGTTATGGAGGCATTCTCTCTTGGAAAAAGCATTTCGGTTATCAATCATATTTTGTTTTTAAATAATCACGTGCCGACCACTTGCTTTGCATTGATTTACATTGTACCGTTCACCTGTATATCACTCCTTTTTCCATCTCATCAAAACTCCATAAAAGATTAAACTTTAAAAAACCTGCTGAAGAACAAAGGTAGTAGTAATTCCTACGCCAAAGCAGCCTGAGCCCTACATGTGTTTTTTGATTTGATAGTTCTGTATTTACATGTAAACGGAGTTGTCTGATGATTCCGAGAGATGGGATTCATTATATCTACATTCAAAATGGTTAAAAGTGCGTCATATAGAAATATCAATGCTAAGAACATCAGTGAATCCTTAAGAGGAAACTATGGTTGGCGAATTGGCTCTGGCAGCTATGGAAATGGCTGGCTTATCCCAAAAGGGAAATTGAAGAGGCTTGGATGAAGTAACCCGAGGTTAGAAAAAAAGATTGTTTTCGTTCTCCCTAATACAAATCACTCTTTAATTGCTGACAACTACACTGAAATGGTAACGTATCAATGACCTTTCTTCATCTGCACCCAATCCTCTTGTATACTCCAGGATCATTCACTCATTTAGCTGACGGAAGGCTGGTAGAGTCTTGGGCGTAAATTACGTCTACCTAGCTACAGTTCCTGGTTCCTGGTTGTAGTTGTTGATGTCGAAAGTTCCACTTATGCATGCTGGCATTAAGCTTGACGGGTCTTTGACTTTTTTACTTGATGGCATTGATTTGCTCTGTCAATCTAACAAAATCCTTCATGGCTGATGAGATTTGGCAAATCACTTGCTAGTATCAATAATTTGTTTTTTTTTTTTTTTTAATGAATAATCAATATTGTAGCTGCTGCAAAAATTGCTTTTGTACAGGAACTGTGCAAGTGGCCTCGCTAGCTAGTTCTAGGTTAGGAGACATACGCTCATGATTGTGATCCTTAATACGTGTGCTTTAACTTTAAAGGGCAGACTTATATGTTTTTACTTATTTTTTTTTACAGCGTTGTTGTTTTTTAAAATATTTTTTATTTTAAAATATATTAAAATAATATTTTTTATTTTAAAAAAATAATTTTAAAAGTAGCATATTAAAATAATTTAAAATATATAAAAAATAATATTTAATAAAAAAATTAATTTTTTTTTGTGGAGCTTGAAATGATGGATAGGCATGAATGAAGTTTCTAAAAAATAAAAACTGCCTGGTTACCTTAAGCAAACAGCACCTGAGAAAGACAGTTTCTACTAATTTAATGAAGCAAATATATAAAAGAATTCTCGTAACTTTTTTTTTTTTTGGTCTTTTAGTCTTTGTTTACGGTGATGTATATTATAACCGTGGTTGATATTGCGGTTAAAATATTATTTATTAAAAATTTAAAAAAATTTTATAAAATTATTTTTTTTTGTTTTTGGATTATTTTGATGTGTTGATATTAAAAATAAATTTTAAAAATAAAAAAATATTATTTTGATTTATTTCCGAGTGAAAAATATTTTAAAAAATAATCATTACTGAAATACCAAACACATCAATTTATGTTATTTATGCGAACCACATTAAATTTTTAACACCTCTTTGCATAAAGTTTCTCCTTATGACTCATATCCAATTTTTTTTGTAATTACCAACTTATTTCTCAATTAAAATAAAAACACAAACAAGAAAACAAAAGGTTAGAAAAATAGAATTGAAGTTAAATAGGATTGTCACACAAATTTTTTTAAGAAGTTTATATCTCCTTAAATAAACTAAAAAAAAAACTAAAACTTGAAAATAAAAAAAAAAGCAATAAAAATCTTAAACAAACTAGATAGGAAAGAAAATAAAAAAATCTAAAAATAAATGATAATGATGGATGGTTTTATTAATAATAATGGCAACTCAAACATGCAAATCAAATAGATGTGAGTTTATTTATGAAGGAGGGTGGAAAATAGAATAAGCTTAATGTATCAATTGAGTTGAAGAATCACATTTATCTAGGAATTTATGAAGCGACCACTTGTGTCGGTGCGCGTGTGTGTGTGCGTGTGTGTGTGTCACATTGTCTCGATTGGGTTTCTAAGAGGGAAAAATAAAAAACACATGAAACTCGTGAGTGAGATTAATTGTCGTAATAAGAGTGGATTATATGCCTTCAAAAACGACAAGAAATTTAAGGAAAAAAAAGGCACTTTGCACTTTCCAAGATTCAACTTTTGGGCCCTTTTTTTACAAGGTTTGGGCCCTATCTATTTACACTTACAACAACTGCAGTAACTTAAGGCTCGTATATTGCTGCCCACAGTAATTATGCCATTAGCTAACACTCTTATTAATTTTGAAAAATATTACCACACTTCCCCCCCCCCCACCCCCCCTTTTTTTGATAAATAAAAAATACTAACATTATTTTTAATATTTAACACTTAAAAAAAAAACACGTTAAGCGGTGCTTGAACACCAGCAAATTTTTGCTTAACATCTCCCTTCTCAGTACTATTCTTTAATAACAAACTAATAAATGTGCTTGTGACACTGCAGATAAAATTTCAAGTTAATTTCTAATATAATAATAATAATAATAATAAACAATGGCATTATGGATGAGTTTTTTGATATCATAAAAATTATTAATTGAAAAATAAAACGCGATGTTTGTGTTTAATACAATGAATTGAAAATATATACGAAGTGATAAATCATAAAAAAAAAGTTGTAAACTCTAATTCAAGAGCAAAGGGAAAAGTTGATCTTTCTAGTTAGAAAAAGAAAAGGATAATATACACATGTAAATATTTCACCTAAGTTATCCTCTTTATTCTATACATATTATTTTATTTATCTAGAAAGTTTATTTTAGTTGCTAAGTTCATATGATTTTTATTTTTATAGATACATCATGCCCATGCAATTGATCAATCTAAGATTTATAGAAACAATTTTAAAGATAAATTATAATAATCTCTCCAAGATGTTATAAAATTATAAAAACCTTTCAAAAGATTAATTACTATTTAAAAAATAGTTAAACTAACCAATTTAAAAAAACAGATAGAATATTAATTAAAAGTTAAATTGAAAAACAAAGTTAATCAAATGGACAACAAGTTATCCACCATCCCCTGGGAAATCTTTTGGTTATCTCTAATGATGAAAAAAAAAATAGGATTCAAGTTTTCTAAACCTCATATCCTAAATTTTAACTTATTTTTTAACTAAAAACACCCCAAAACATCTTAGGAATCTCAATAAACCAATTTCCAACCACAAAACAATCTTATAATCAATCAAAGTAAAAAATTAATTGGAATTCTTAAAAAAAACCCTTTTATATACCCCAATCTTGTTTCTTATAGGCATGGTTAAAGAGTAAAACCATCTCCATTAAACTTTCTTCTTTAAGACAAACCCATTGATGTCAAGAACAATTTTTTTGATAGCTAGTCAAACCCTTTCTCTAACCTCTCTCTTTATCAACAACTTTCTTTCTCATATCTTAACATCCATTGATTGAAACATGATAAAAATAAGGTTTATAATTGAAACACAAGGACCTAAAACTACAAAGGCCAAATATGAAAAGATTAAAAACTTTAAAGACCAAATTAAAAGTTTCTATACCTTTTGAACAATTAAAATGAAAACATTTTTTTTTGTTGTTGTTAATTTTGATCTAATTCTTTTAATTTTTCTAACTATAATCTAGGATTCTATTTTATAATATCGATTTTTAATTTAATGTTAAAATATTTTTTTTGAAATGTTGTACACGTGAGAGTATGCAAAACAAAACAAATTCTAACACATAAAATTATGTCAACATAATTTATGAGGATGAAGTAGAAAATAATCAAAATTGAATGATCAAAGTGCAAAGAAAAAAACTTTAGGGACCTAAAAGAAAAAATCACCATATATACATATGTGAACAATGAAGGTGGCGTGTGTTAACAAAGAAGCTACAATAAAAGTCATGTCTGTTTTAGTTTACACAAGTCTCTGTGCCCGCGCTTCGCCGCAAAGCTGGACTATTTTTTGAACAAAAAAAATAATGTTTAGGTACTGAAAATAGGTAAAAAAGAAAAGATATAAAAAATCATTCATGACAAATATATAAAAACATTAATTATGGCCAAGCCAACATGTGACATTCCATCAAACATGTGGTCTAAATTATGTGACTGAAATAATTTGATTAAAAATAAAAAGAATTATATATTGAAAGATAAAACTCATGACCCGAGTCATTAAACTTAAAACATCCAATTTAGAAAAATCACGAAGTTCAATTCCTAGAAAATTAAATATTGAAGGATAAAATTGAGAAAAAAAAATTCTAATCACACAAAAGAATTTTAAAAAATAGCCATTCAAAAAATAAGGATAAAAACACTATCACAACTATTATTAATGAGTAATATCATCACTATTATTATTATTATTATTATTATTATTTGTAGTAGTAGTAGTGGCAACGATATTCTTACCACCACAACCACTACAACAATTACCACTATTACTACCACCACTAATTTTGTTATTGTTGTTGTTACTATTATTATTATTATTATTATTACTAATTTAATTATCGTTGTTGTTGTTGTCAATAATAATAATAATAATATTATTATTATTATTATTATTATTATTATTATTATTATCATTACTAATTTAATTATCGTTGTTGTTGTTGTTGTCGTCAATAATATTTTTATTTTTATAATAATAACAATAATAATAATAATAATAATCATCATCATCATCAGTAATATTATTATTATCTTTGTCGTTGTCGTCGTCGTCATCATCATTATTATTAGCATTATCATCATTATTAATATTATCAAGACCATCATTACAATTATTATTGTTGCTATTATTATTATTATTATTATTGAGAAAAATAAAAGCTATGAACTTGATTTAAAGGATATAATTCAAAACTATAAAAAATCTAGACAAAAGAGCCAAGAAAAACAATAAAAAAAGAGACCAAATTGAAATCATTATTATTATTGAAAAAACAAAAATCATTGATAAGTGTAACACACACACACACCCACACATTTTTTGATGTGTCTTGAGCTTATTGGAAGTTATTTTATGATTTTGGCATGCCTACGAGACTTGGTGAATTAATTGCTAAAAGATAAGAAATTCTGCATTTTATGTTTCGGACCGTACTTTTTCTAACAGGTTTTGCACAAAGCTGAAGTTCTAGAATGTGAACATGAGCTGAATCAAAGTTAAAATACACATATCAAGCTTTCCAAAAAGATATTATGGTCAGAAATCCAAGTTCGTTTGGACCTCTAATTAGACCTGTAAAATCGGGCTGAAATCCTACTTGCAACAAGATTCTCTACTTTCACACTACATAATAAAGTTTACAAACTTAGGTTTAATAGATATCAAATTTATTTGTTTGAGTTGAAAGTATATTTATTTTACTTCGATAATCAACAAATTTATAGGAATGTGTGGATCCTTGAACTAAGTTAACAACATATCAAATTATTTTTATTTTCATAATTTCGTTTCTTTAATTATTCAACCCCCACCCCCGTTCTTTTTTATTTCAGTTTCTTATAGGAAGATTAAATGAAATTTGCCTTGGGTTTGACCTGGTTTTCAAGATCATATTACAAATTTATTTTGTTTATGATAGTAAAGTCAGAATTATATTTTAGAAGTTTCGACAACCGACCAATCATAAACTTGATTTGAGGGATAAAGTTGAAAGACATAAAAACTTTGACAAAAGAGCAAAGAAAAAAAATAAAAAATAACAAGTAGAAAGACTGAATCGAAATACTTTATATATACGAATTAAAAACCAAGGGTTAAATTGAAAAGGAATAAAACTTCAACAAAAGAAAAATGATTAAAAAAACAACAATTAAAACTAAAAAGTCTGAATTTAAAAAAACAATTACAATGAGAACCATAATGTATTTATTAGGGTAGGAGAGAGAAATGAAGGAAGAAAAAAATGATCACCAACGATAAACTAGCCATATTTAGAGTACACACACCACCTATAATAGAAGAAGAGACATAGAAGAATCAACTAAGACGACATAAGAGAATTTTTTTACTATTAGAAACTGCTGCACGTGCCGTCCAATGTGTGCAGCAATTTCAACGAGCTGGCTCTTGCTCTGCACGTCCTAGCAGTTTTTCAATTAAAAAATCATAATTTTAAAAGGAAATTACGTTATTACCCTCAACCAAACTTACAATTAACAATAAAACCTAGGCTAAAAGACCCAAATACCCCTGATTACAGTGAACTAAATGTCTTGCATCCAAGGGTAAATGGGCAATTCTACTATGTATAAAAAAACCAAAAATACCTAAATACCCCTACCCGAGACCACTAATGTTTTTTACTTTTGGGGTATATTGTTTACAAAACATTGAATAGACACAAATACCTCCAAAGAAATCAATAATAACTAATGTACCTCATAAAAATACCAAAATAACCATGATCAAAAGGCATACATTTTTTTTTATGGAAAAGATAAAATAATCATTACACTATAGCGATGAACATTAAAATATAAGAGGGGTTACAATGAAATCTCCTTTTGTTTTAGTTCTTTGAGGGTTTTTTATATATAACTTTTTCAGTAACAATTATAAAAGTATAGTGGAGGACTATAAAAGAAAAATAAGATGTGTTGGGTGGAGTAAATAAAGGGGCATTGTATTTTATATATGGTGTTTATAATAAGATTGATAATGATTTCAAACTAATAAATGTCTACACTTTATTTTCAATGAGAGAGCAGAATAAGGCATAACTGTCAAAATCCGGAATGGTTCATTACTTTGACTAAAAAATCAAGTGATTCAAACTTTACAGACCTTATTATGGTCTGACCATGCATTATTTAGGTTAAATTGAATATTGATCTATCTCAAAGTCCAATCTATCTAACTATCATATTAGAATCTTACCAGTTTTTGATATAAATTATTTTTTAAAATATTTTTTTTATTTAAAAATATATTAAAATATTTTTTTTAATTTTTTTATATCAACATATTTATTTAGATCCAAATACACACACACACACACAATTAATTTGAAAATAAAAACTTATTTTAAAAATATGGTTGGACTTCAATGTCAAATACCACCTTAATAAAAAAAAAAAAGTCGACCCATACAATTTTTCTCTTTCTTTTTTTACTTGAAAATAAAAAATCAATTTGCGAGTCAACTGATTTGAGTATATTTCCTTGATTTATTAGTATTTGATATTATTTTGCAAAGTATTTTTTAAAATAATTTATTTTTAATTTAGTTATTTTTAATATAGTATATTAAAATCATTAAAAAATATTAATTTATTCTTTTCAATTTAAATACATTTTTAAAACTCATACAATACAATTACAAATGCAATAACAGATTCCACAGCATCATGAAAAGAAGGAAGGTAGGGTCCAGAGAGTAAGATAACCTCTCATGCTGCATGCATATTCATAAACTAAAATTAAAAAAAAGAAGTAAGAGTAAGAGTAAAAGTAAATGTGGCATCTTGATAGCCTTAATCTCTGTACACGTGGCTCTTCTCCTTTCTTTTTCACTACCATGTCTTTAATGACTTTGATAATATATATATATATATATATATATATATATATCCCTTTCTCAAGCCAAGATGCCTTTTTTCCTTTTTTCGTTACGTGATTAACATTTACTAGAAGCCTTGATTCCTCCTTTGTCATCTCTTCCAAAAATTCAAAATGCTTTCCCCTTTTTTCCTTCTCTCTTAATTGCCTCTCTATCTTACAACTCAAAAGGAAAATAAAATAAAACCGAAAGCCTTAATTATCAATTAGTCCACTTTATTTTTTATTCAAATATAATTTATAGATAAATTATATTCTTAAATCAGTCTTGTGTTTTACCAAATTGGTTAAAAACAAAGTATTAGCGACTTGAAATCTTAGATTTTAAAGAGTAGACTTGTAACTACAAATATGAGGCTTGCTACTTGCTACTTGATGTGGAGAGTTAAATTACAACGCTTGCTTTCATTGATATGGCATCGCAGATTTCAATTGTACTTAAAATGAATTAACATCATAATTTCTTCTATGTAAAACTATAAAACAGAGTTTGTAGTGGTATGAAAACAAACATATCTTACAAAATTATACAACGGTTACTTTTTTATAAAGTTGACAAACCCTAATGGTTTAACTCAAAACATGATGATGGGTCCGAATTTTTAATTTTTTTTACATTGATCCTCTTTTCTAAAAGAATAGTCAAAGATAGGGTAACAACCCAATAACATTGGCTTTAATCAAGTATTGAGCCTATATATATAGGTTTGACGAGCTACTAGACTCGCCATCATTGAGCTTAGCCAAGTGTTACGCCTATGATATTTTTTAACTCTGAATAATCTTGAGCTTCATGATTACTTTGTTAAGTTAGAGATATGTTGCTTACACTTTAACTCCTTCTTTTCCAAAAATAGATAAGTCAGATAGTTTATAAAAACAGACCAAGATATCTCTCACGGGAGAGGTTTTCTTTTTTCTTCACTCCTTATGGTATATCTATTCTTAGAATTCTTCTCTAAAATTTAATTGTATTTTCTCTTAAACGATACTTATTTAAGCATTGAAAAATCCCTAAATTCACAAAAGGGGGCCTTTTACAGGTATAAGGTATTATCTGTAAGCCATATTGGCTACGAAGAACGCTTTACATTATCAAAATCAAGAGATTAACATATTGTTCAAGATATCAGCTTGGCCCTCAAGCCAATTGGGTAAACTCAAACCTTATCAACGACGCCATCTATGAGAAATTGATTAAAAAAAACCATCGATTGTTCTTTCAAGAGTTGAGTTATTGACATCCCTACTCACTACCAAAGGTAAATCATTAAAGCACTATTGAAATGAGATGTGTCACAGACTTTCCTACAGCTATTGACATATTTTCTCTATCAGTGTGTCAACAAGTCTTCATTACCTAAAAAATGCTTTCTATGAGCTCTCTAGAGCACAAGCCCCTCAACCTTTTAAGGATGGGATATATTCACTGTCTTTAGTGTGATTACATAATTAATTTGGAAGGAATTAACATCTCCTTAGTTATATAACACAATTTACCTCGGAATGAATTGACATGGTCTCCTTAGTGCAATCACAAATCTCTTTAAGGATGGTATAGACACTACCTCAATAACGGGGATGGATACGGTCTCTCCAGGACATAAGCCCCTCAGCCTTCCAATAATGAGATGAATTTACTCTTCTTAGTGTGATCGCACAATTACTTTTGGAAAGAATCAGCATCTCTCTGGTGTTATGGCATAGTTTACATTGGAAGGGATTAACATGGTCTTCCTAGTGCAATCTTACATCTCTCCAAGGATGAGATAGACATTGCCTTAACAATGAGGGATGAATACAGTCTCCCCAGGGCATAAGCCCCTCAACCTTTCAAGGATAGGATGAATTCACTCTCCTTAGTGCAATTATATAATTACTTTGGAAGGAATCAATATCTTTTTAGTGTTATGACAGTTTACTTTAAAAAGGACTGGCATGGTCTTCCTAGTGCAATCATATATCTCTCCAAAGATAGGATAAATAAGGCTTCTTAAACAATTCATTATATATACATCTAGATTGATAAGAGGACACCTACAAGAAAGATCTCTCTCAGTTCCAGGAGGGAGGTAGAACCCCTTTAAATCCTATTAAGGTTAGAGAATTCAAAGCTAAAAAATAAGGAATGTTAGACTAGGTATGGGTGTTGGACTTAAATAAAATCTCTACACAAGAACTCTATATCTATGCAAATTCATATTGAGATAAGTGAATTCTATAAAAGAGATTTTTTATTAAATAAAGTATGTTGCAATGGTTAACAAGACCACCAATATACACTAAAAGGGTTTAATAATCTAGTCCAGACTCCTCAGCTAGATACTCTTCATATTGGGTAACAACATCCCTGATTGCGAACACGTTTATAAAATCAGGAATCGGGACTGGATGGAAGGTTACACTGAAATCCATCTACATTCCCCTCAAGAGATTAAAAAAATACAAGTTGAACACGATAATAAATATCTTATCACCCACCGTCTTGGTCAAAGTTACCGACCCTCTAAAAAATTTTGAATACTCCCTAGGAGAGTTTTTTAAAACTTTTAACTTAGCTTGAGAACACTAGGCTTCTTCCCTGACAGTAACAAGCTTAGCCTACAAACCAGCTTGGGAGACCCTCGCTTCAAGGAGCTCTTGTTTTAGGGGAACCACTTAGTTATAGACAGTCTAAAGCAAATTTTCACTAGAGCTTGGTTGAAAGGCAAGGCCATGTGCTTGGTCTTTCAATATGGAATAAACCACCTTAAGGCTACGTAGTTCAGCTTCTACAATAGATTTTTTTCCCATGCAGTCATTTAAAGGTTGCTTGATTTGCGTTGTTCGCGACCACGACCTCTCTCACATAACCCTTTTCGACTACCTAGCACCTCCGAGAGTGGGCGCACATCATGAAGGTCTACCAAGTGTAAATGTATAAAAATGATAATCATAAAACCAAATAAAAAAGAAATAAGATAATTCATTACATAACCCTTATAAGTAGAAGGTTCACCAACATGACAGGGAAGTCCTCCCATCACTTCTTCACCTCTGCCTTTGCCAATTATAAGAGATAAATACCCCCAAGGTAAACTCTTTTTTACAAGCCCTGTTGAAGTTTCTCCTTTTCCTTCAACTATTAGCCTTACAAAAATAAAAACTAATTTTACATCTCATTCCACCTTGGCCAAGGATTTCTTAGTCAGTACTATTTGGAGAATAGATGGATATCTTTATATAGTTCATGGTATATCCAATGTCTGTCCCTTCATCATCTCGATTAAAATAACATGTTACATGATCAAAGCATGACATTCTTTATATAAGATAACTTAATGATCTTAAGTCTAAGGATTACTTACACAACCATCACATGAGCTTTTCCATAGATGTAGGTGATCTCTCTATATGAAATTCTCATGAGGATCAATTCAATGTACATGTCTTATGACAAGCACCTGCATATTAGTTCTATGTATCCTTTACACATTAGTTTATGAGAACAACTGTTTCATTTTATAAAGAAAATAACATAATATATACTAGTCTTTACGACTCTAATAAATGTCCAGTATTTAAGAGAGTGTCGACCATGAACATTTTAGAAACAATACTTTGATGCAATAGGAATCTAATAATGATAACAACTTTATAATTTTATTTGCAAAATATTTTTATTCCATGGACTTTATATTTACTCTAGATTCATAAATCAAATATTAGATTCATTAATCTAATATTATATGAGTATTAAAGAGAAATTAAGCATTTATTAATAATAAATATTTATTTATATGAATATAATAATACCACGTGTAACCAGCCGATTAACTACATAGCATATTAAACTAACAGTTTGAACATTAATTTCTTCATTTTAGTTTGACATCTGATATATTTTTGTATTATTTTTAGAGCTTGAATTTCATTTAAAATTCAATTCTTGACACTTAAAATAATTCTAAACATAAAATTTTATTAAAACAACTAAATTGAATTATCCGAACATCTTGTTAAGTAGACTGTATAGACACTCGAACTATAATACATTTATCATAAATTTCCTTCTCCTGATTTTCCGAATAGGTTTGTAAGGCGTAAGTAATGATTAATGGCCTAAATTGATTATCTTGTGGATTTAGTCTTTGAAGCAGCTGATTAGTGCATTTACCATATTATCATATACTTAGTTACGTGGTTAATTAATTAGAGGTATGAGGTTTGTTCCAGTTTGGAAAAATGGCAACGCAGACACACTGATTAATCAGCTGAGAATTGCCGTGGGAAATGACATCAATAGATATACGTATTAGTGAGAAATATCGCGTATATATAGATATGGAGATTGATATATACGTATATCTTACGTATATAGATATGCACTACTTCATGTATGTGTATGTGTATATATGTATATCTTGAGTCAATATCGATCATACTAGTTATATGCCCCGCGCGATGCCGCGGGTCAATTATTTTTTGTATTTCAAAAAAAGCTAAGATCTAAAAATATTAGGTTTTTTTGCAAAGTTATACCTAAGAATCTTAGGTTTGGTTGCAACGCCTGATCCAAGAGTAATATTTATAATATTAACAATAACATTAAACTTGGGTTAACCCTTAGCATAAAAGTGTCTGGACTGCAATACCAGACCCAATAGCATTGGACGTGGGTCTGACTGCAAGGTCGTGTCATAAAAGTGTGATAATTAAATAGATTAGTTAAAAAGAAAAAAACAAAGAAAAAAACCAACAGGAAGAAAAAAACTAATGAAGAAAAAGAAAAAAAAATGAATTAATTGGGTTAACCTGTCATACCTTGAATTCGCATCGTGAAAGTTTGATAATTAAAAATAAAAAAACAAATTAATGGGTTAACCTAGAATTAACTGAGCTAACTCGTTAAACCAGGTTAACATGTCAAACCCGGAATCCGTGTCATAAAAGTTTGATAACTAAATAGAAAAAAAATTTAACATCAACAATTTAAATTAAACGAAAAAAATTAATTTAAAAGAAAAAAAGCAAAAAAAAAAATTCAGGTTAACTCGTCAAACCAAGTTAACCCGTTAAACCTCAGATCCGTGTCATGAATGTCTGGCAACTAAATAAAAAAAAAGTGAACATTAACAAACTGAACTAAACGAAAAAAATTAATTAAAAATAAAAAATCAAAAAACAAATCCGGGTTAACTCGTCAAACCATGTTAACCTGTTAAACGCAGGATTTGTGTCATGAAAGTCTGATAACTAAATAAAAAATATTTGATATTAACAAACTAAATTAAACAAAAAAATTTATAAAAATAAAAATAAATAAAAAAATTGATGGGTCAACCCAGAATTAACTGGGTTTACAAAATATTAATAAACTAAATTAAAGAAAACAAATTTGCTAAAAAAAACAAAAAAAAAGCAAAAAATAATTTTCCAAAAGGCATAAAAAAAAAAAAAAAAAAAAAAAAAAAACGTAAAGCAGCAGGGACAATAGATCAGTGTTTTACTGTGGACTGCACAGTGCAGTCCACAGTAAAACACTGATCTCTTTTAGCTATTGTTATAATACTCACAGTGATGTCGTCCTTCGGCCAAGTTAGTGGCACGTAGTTTTAATTCAAAACTCCATAACAAGAACAATCCTTGTAGGGCCATCGATATATATGGTACAAGGCCTTTTTCTCAGATGGAGTTCTGAAAGAATTATTGTTTTGCTGCTTCTAGTCATCCCATTGTCTTGTCCTGCCCAGTAGCTAGCTAGCTAGCTAGCTAGCTAGCAAGCTAGGCGTGCCACCACTCTTCTGTTTTTCGTATGAATACATGAATTTATATAAGCCAAGTCATTCCCCTTTGCATTTACAAAATATACAAATATATATGGTATCGCTCGACATAAATTATTGTGAATACTAATAATAGTGTTTTATTTTTATCAAATCAGTCTAGAAAAACTAAGCTTATGGATAAAATGATTTTTCCCAAGTGATTCATTCTTTATTTTTAATGGTGTAACAAATGTCTTTTAATTTTATATATTTTTTAAAACAGTCAAATACTTTCTTTGCCTTTAAAAACAAAAATCTAAGAATTAGTTCTTAGGAGCTTTTTTGATATTTTATATTTTTTAGCGCAGTTAGGTTGCTAACTTACTCTTGGAATAAAAAATAATTTAGGCTTACTTTGAGGGCATTTCGGATTTCCATGTTGGTTTATATGTTAGAAGCATATTAGTAGAGGGTAAATGATATTTTACATTACTTAAAAATTAATAAATTTTAAAATTTATAACACGAAGGCTCTTTTTATCCAAATGAGCTAAAATATTTCTTTGGTCAACAAAAAAAACTTGATATTCATTTACATCAAAGGTAGGTCTAATATGTAAACGGTATATTATCCATAATATTTAAACATGTTTCTTTATGTTATATAATGTTTTGACTTGTTTCTTTTTTTCCTTTTTATAGAGTCTAATTCATATACATTATGCAAGGCATATACAAATTAAAATGCTACTTTTGCAACAAATTAAAGTGCTACTTTTAATTTTTGCAGAGTTAATAGGGAAATCAAGAAGGAAAAAAAAAATTGCGCTCATCAAACCGGAGCTTCGTTTGGAACATGCGTCACATCTAAACGAAAGGATAGTCGAGATGAATCAAACGTTGCCCTAAAAGCCACTATATAACTATCGCATGACGTCTCAAATGCCGACATAAGAGCACCGAGACAATCGACACACGCCAATTAAGTTTTTTTTTTAAATAGTATCTCTATACCAAGTTAATTATTGAAGAGCCCCTCGACCACCATGAATATTACAAAATAACCCATATAAAAAGACAGGGCGCTTAAGTTATAATTTTTTCTTAAAGTCAAATAAATCATTTAACTATTTAAAAAAATAAAAAGACCACCAAGCCTCTTGTAAGGGTGATTGAACAATTTTATTGTAGTAATGATCTTCTTCTTGCCGTTATTTGTAAATGACTCTTTAGCCATCAAGAAAGTACCATTCTACCTCCCTCATGGAAAGCTTATAAAATGATTTTAGATTGAATGATAAATTCGTCACTTTATTATTATAATCCATATATGGTACGTAATTAAATGGCCTCGCATGCCACAATTAATGCACTGATCGAACTCTTATAGTTTATACTATAGTGTGTGTGTGTGTGTGTGTATGGGCAGAGCCGCATCGATCTGAATTTGTTTGGTAGCAAAAGCTGTTAAAGCAGATTCTGTTATTTTTAATTTATACAATATATATATATATATATGACGAATATCAAGAGTTGAAAAAGAGAATTTATATAAGAAAGGGGCCGGGGCGGGGCATGATAATGATGTTGCCTAAGGCGTCTTTTGCCTTGCAAATTCTTCTTTATCATTTTCCCACATTCATAAATATATATACACTCCATGCCTTGCACAATCTCCTCCTACGTACCCTTATATATTTACGGCGCTCTTAATTCGTTTTACACAACGTACCATTTCGACCTACCTCGCAACCGATCGAAAAGGTCCAAGAAGCAAGAAATTCATTACACAAAATTTAAACGTAACAATCAACATGGGAAAATAATTAAAAGGAAGAAAAATCTCCGGAGCAAGGCCCGATCGAACTGGCAACTGATCCATGGTTAATCCTTGGTGGTGGAGAGGAATGGATTTCTTTTTTAGCTCTTAATTTCTTATCCACCTGTCTATATATTGAGGAAATTAGGAAGAGAGAGAATTCATGAGAGGAGGGTGGATTCCCTGTTATTTTTTATATATAAAAAATCAAAAATCGACTGTATATAATTTCAATCGATAAATTCATGCATGCATCCATATTCATTTATGAACATGGTACGTATGCATGCATAATATAATGATAACAAAAAAAAATAGAATAAAAAAGGGTGAATATCACGTTAGTTTCAGTACTCTGCTATGATTAATAAATGGGCCGAAGTCATGATATTAATTAGCAAAACGTTTTTGTTGAAATTCTGGAGCTAACTTAATTTGAAACATTTTAAAGTATATATAAACCCCAGCTAGGGTGCAACGTTGTTCAATCTAGCTATATATATATATATATATATATATTCGTTTATAACACGTAATTAAAGATATTACTATATATTTAAAGATAGAAAAAAATATTATTCTTTCCGGCAGTTTTGATTCGAGTTATATATATTACTATATATTCAAGAAGATTTGAAGTGTTCAATGAATAATTGAAGAAGGAGATCATAAATGATAAAAGAGAAAAACACCTTGGATCCGTGAGAAATAATAAAAATATATATATTTTATTATCTTTCTTCAATTTCTCTCTGCTGTTCATCTCTGGTATGAAGTGGATATTGATAGGCTTTAAGATTGATGGTGAAACCAGTGGGAGTATCATTAAAAAATAAGGAAAAAACCATAGCCATACAACAAGCATGTATTAATGGGGATTGATTGATCAGTGAAGGCAAGGAAGGGGGTAAATGTAATGCATGAAGAAACCAAACCAAGAATCGAAAAGGAGTGGTGTACGTAGTTGTACTGTTACCTACGCGTAGCTCGACCTTGAGAAACGTAGCCACCTTAACATATATTGTGCTGATTGATACATATAGATTTGCTTCGAGAGGAGAGACCTTATTATATGCATCCTCCTCCTCCTCCTCCTCTTCGGCTCTTCCTCCTCCTAGCTTTTCAGCTAGCTATATGGGAGTTGCAGAAGAAGTGTGTGTGTGTGTATATATATATATTTACTTGGTTCGATCAAAGAAAGAAAGAAAGGAAGCTGTCATATATTATATTATATTACATATAAAAGCAAAGAAAGAGGAGGAGGAAGGATCTCCTCCTCGGCTCCTCCTCTGTGATTCTGTCTTTTAGAGGGGTCGCAGACACAATGGGGACATGGAGGTATATGACAACCATCGTCTTCCATCTATTATAACCATTCACCCTATATATCTTCTTGTCATTTTGCTACGCCTTTTTCTGGTACTGTACAGTACCGTTAGATGCATGAATGCTCTCCCCATACTGTTCCTTCTCTCTCTCAACAAAATCTCGCTTTGTTCTCGAACCAAGCGAGTACAATCAGCCTCTTTTATTTAAAAAAAAATATTAAATTGAAATATTCCTCCTTATTTTTTCTGATTTATTAACGTAGAAAATAAAAAAAACACGGAAAAACAACTTTAATGTATTTGACATGAACAAACATTAAAGAAATCTTAATTTTTCTAAAAAACACAGCCACGCCATGCTGGTGATTATGTTTTGAAAAGACAGGTTTAAAAAGATTTATAAACTTTGGGGTGTTTAGAACTGCCATTGTATTTCAAGAAATAGATTTTAAAAATATTTGAAGCACTAGAAACTTGGAATAAAAGAGGAGAAAAATAAAATAAAAGAGGGGAGGTAACTGTCAACAATCAACAATCAAGGGATTTGACAGAGAGGCGTTGTCGTGTAGTAAGGGCAAGAAACGAGCAATAAGGAAAATAGGGAAGAAAGGGGAGGATAGAAAGGAGAAATCACGCATGGACCCACATACCCCATGGGATTGAAAATATCAACCAATAAACAACTGTTTTTTTTTTTTTTGGAGCTACAGGGAGGAGGTTGATAGGTAGCAACTGAGTAAATATTAATATTTCGTCGCCTATCTCTCTCACTGGTTTTCACCTACAATTTACTCCTTCCATCCATCCCTCCCTCCCTCCCATGGCAGACAAAGATAAACACAACCTCAAAAACTCCTCACACGCTGTTTAATGCCTTTCACATTCTCTCTTGTTTTTATCTTTCTCTTCATTATTTGTTGGGAAAAAAAAAACAGAGGGGAAAAAACTCTTTGCTCCTAATTAATTCAAAGTAGAGAGTTTGGTTTTTCTCTCTGAATAAAAAAAACAAAAAACAATTAAAATAGAATGAAAGAAGAAACGTTCGATGGTAATTTACGACGCAGATTAAATGTTTTTATATTTTATTTGGTAAACAAGAGACAAGAAGACAAGATAAAAAAAAAATGTTTTATTCTTGACTACATGTATTAATAATCATAAATGTCCAAATTAAGTGTATGTATGAGCTCTTTAAGATTATAATTTTTACTCTTACGGTAATCTTTTTAGTAATTTTTTAAGAATTTTTTTATGTTTCTTATTTAATTTCTTGGATTTAATGGTGAAAAATAAGTTAATTGGATCATCAATAATCTAAATCTCTTAAGAACTGAAATTAATAAATATTTTAAAAGATATTTGTTAGAAAAACTACTCCATCTCTCTTTTTATTAATTAATAAATATTTTAAAAGATGTTTAATCTATATTATCTTGATTTTCACAATCATATACATCTCTACTCTTTATTTTGAAATTTATTTATTATAAAATAAAATAAATAAATAATACCTAAAAACTTACTTTTTATTTTCTTTAACGTGGAAGTTAAATAAAAAAAAAAAAAAAAGGAAAAGAAGAGAGAGAAGAGAACCAGATGCCTCTTTTGATGTGTGAGTGGGTGGTGCTCTTTTCTCTCATCTCTCTCTTATTCACTCTCTCTTTTTTTTTTTTCCCTTTACTACTGCTCTTTCTTTTCCCTTCTTTTCTTCTTCAAAGACTCCAAAAAATCCTCACTTTCTCTTCTCAAACACAAAGCTTGTTAAGGTTGGTTTAACTTGTTATTGATTTTTTTTCTTGCTCTTCTATATCTGTCACAGTGGGTTGCTTGCTTCTGTCTCAAAGATCAAGTCTTTTCTTGTTTTTGGCCTTATATGGGGTTCATTTGATTTCATGATCGCTCTGTTTCAAATTCCTGCCTTTCGAGTTTCCGGGTTGTTTCAGTTTCTTCCATATTTTGGAAGTAGTCAAGAGTTTGGTCTGGTCTCTGCTCAGATGCCCTTTCCTTTCCTTTCTTAGATTAGATTAGATTTCCTCCTGGTTTTTGGTCAGTTCAAACTGTTCACTCTGAAGTATACATCTGCGTGTATCTAGATATGCCAAGAATCTTGGGGTGTCTGTCTGTCCTCCTTGTTTCTCTCAGCTGGCATATGTCTCCTAATGTTGTTTCTCCAACTCTTTCCTGCTTTGAATTTTTCTCTTGTCTTTGGAATTAACTTGCTTCATTCATAATTCATATGGTTAGCAAGATGGATGGATGGATAGCTACATCCTTTTCAGAGCTCCTTGCTCCTTTTGATTTTTGAAAGTTGGTGTTCTTGCAAATTACAATCTCTTAATTAAGGTGTTTAATCTCTATGACTGTATTATCATATGAGGTTTGCTTTGATGATGCTGGCTGGTGGAGTACTTGAATTTGAGTAGTACTTGGCTTCATCTTCTTCCTTTTTTTTTTCTTTTTCATGTGGGTTTGTCTTCCCCACATAAAATAACGTATGCCCATCAAACTTTTTGAGAAGAGTTTCAACATCATCTTTGCTTAAGTGCGTGTTATTGAGTTTTTGTTGTTTTGCTGAAAATTTATTTTGGTGCTTTGCTTATCAATTTAAACACTACTAATCATTCCCACATAAAATAACGAAACTCTCCTTAATTTGCTACCTAACTAACTGTTCCTTCCACCACTGATTTTAATATTTTCATCTCCTTCTTGCCAGGTCTTTGCTAAAACTGTTAATGATCTCACGGTTTCTTTTCATCCTTGCAGGCAGCTGGCTAAATGGATGAAGAATCTAGTGGGGTTCCTTGATCTTCTTCTTCTTGTATAAATACATATATAGATAGCTAGAGCTGCTTAATTTGGTTTGCTTCTTTGTTGTTGCGGCTGTGGAGGTCAATCGCATGTGGTGATAGTTCTTTGGTGGTGGGGTTTTTTTGTGTAGAAAGAGAGAGAAAGATAAAAAGAAAGACACTAGCTACTACTGCTATAATTTATAAGTGAAAGAAAGAAAGAGAGAGAGAGAGAGAGAGAGAGAGAGAGAGAGAGAGGAGGGGCTGTAGTGATATACAACTAGTTACTAGCTATATGTTGAAGACTAAGAAGATAAAGATAAGGCAAGACAGCAGTACTGGAAGATATAGTTGTGGAGAAGCTGCTGCTTGTGACTGTTACAAAAAAACAGCACAAGAAGAAGAGAGAATAATATCATCATCAGATGTTTTCCATTGAAAACCCTCCAGTACCAGATCCCCCATGTTCTTCTTCTCAACCGAATAGTAGAAGTGATGAGAGGGCTTCTCAGCTTCCCACTAGTAGTACTTATAATAAGCTTCCACCTTCTAATTTGTCAGAGGTAGTAGTAGTAGTAGAAGATCTGCCAAACCCAAACCCAAACCCATGTCTTGATAATCCTACCCCACTTCCTAATTTCTCCATAAGGTAAAACAATTCATTCTTTGTTTCCTTTTATATGATCCTTTCTTTCAGGGATATTATGAATAGTACTGTTTCGATTTTCTTTTTCCTTTTGTCATGGCTGTCTTGCTATGCTAAGCTAACTACTTCTCTCTTTTTCTTAGTGTGATCTGATCTAAGTCAGCTAATCAATCTTTAAGATCTTTTGTTGGGTCAGATCCAGAGTAACATGCTCCCTTATGGCTCAGTTCAACATGGCACACCCCCCTTCTTGTCTTTATTCTGGTTTTTGAGGAATTTCTCTTGCTTTGCTTTTAATGATCATATCCAAGGCTTCTCCTTGGGGCTCTTATGTTTGTGTTTTTTAATGATTCCCGAGTCATACTCACTGCCTCTAATCTTTCTTGATCGTTGTTGCTTGTGATTTCATGTCACTTTGTACAAACAATCTGTCCTTGTTCTAACCATATCGTGCTGCTAGCTGCAGACTTTTTCTCAGACACTAGATTTTCGAATCTTGTGTTCACTTGGGTTTTGCTTGGCTGTTTTCCTACTGTTTCGTGTTTCACTTTCAGTTCCATGAACCAGATTTTCCCTACCAGACTTGTTTTTTCTAACATATGATATGATTAAGGGTTCCAGTTCTTGTGTACATATGGTTGGTATAGCTTTAGCTTATTATAGATAGGTTGATCTTAGTTGATGCTAACAGAAACTTTCGTTGTTTGCACTGCAGAGATTATGTATTTAAAGCCAGGAGCAAGGATATCAAGAATAGCTGGCCTTTTTCTCAAAAAAATCTGCAACTTTGTTTGAAACATGGCGTTAAGGACGTGTTGCCACAATTTGAGCCTCTTGATACTGTAAGAAACCAGTCCTTCAAGAGATTTAAGGGTGGAACCAATTCAGTTGAGAAGCAAAATATCAGCAAAAGAAGCAGTTTTGACAAGGAGGCTTCTAGACCAGACAGTCATGTGGTGGTAGACTTATCTGATGATGCTCAATTGCATGCCAAGTTAGCAGAATCTTGTGTAGACATTAGTTCGTGTAGATATGGAGAAGAAAATGATTTCCCATCTACAGCAACAAGTGAGATAGACTCAGTTCCTGATAGCAGGAAACCTAGATCACCTTTAGAAACTCGGACTTTGGCCAAAGCTGCAGTTGAAGTTGGAGCTACTGTGACCCACAAGACTGAAAGCACCACCAGGCCATTGGCTAATAAGAAGTGCAGGTTGATTGTGAAATTTGGTGGCAATTCTGATCGTGCCTCGGCTGAAGATATTGCTTCTAATTGTACAACTATATCAGAAACGATGGCTTCAAAACTTTGCCCTGTTTGCAAAACTTTCTCATCCTCGTCCAACACCACCTTGAATGCTCACATTGATCAGTGCCTTTCTGTGGAGACAACACCCAAGTGGACAGCTGATTCTAAGCTAACCAGGTATAGAATTAAGCCAAGGAAGACACGGTTGATGGTGGATATTTATACTACTGCTCAATATTGCACATTGGAAGAGCTTGATCGAAGAAATGGTACAAGCTGGGCCACCATGTCAAGCTTGCCCGCTCAAGAGACTGAGAAGAGTGATGCACCTAAGGAAGGGAAAAAGCCAAGGGTGTTGCCAATTCATCCTGAGGATGCTGGTGATGTAGGGCCAGTTTATATAGATGCAAATGGCACCAAAGTTAGGATTCTATCTCAGTTTAATGATGGATCACCAGTAGCAGAAGTAAGCGAGGATGTTGGAGCAAGAAGGGAGGATATTGGAGGAAAGAAATCTTTGAAAGGTGGCAAAGCAAGCAACTACATTTCAATGAAAAAGAGAAAACGATTAGCACAAAAGCATCAGAAGTATCTAAAACTTGCTTCTCAGAGAAAAAAAGTCTTGTTCCACGAGGCACCTGGTTCTCAGGTACATTTTCTTGCTTTCAATGTATATTATTAATTCCCTTCCCAAACTCTACGTATTCATCTCAATGACTGCCCTTGTCCATTTTCAACACCTAAGAAATTTGAGTATGTAATAGACCTGCTAGTTTACCTTTTGTGCTCTAATGCCATTGAGAAGCTTAATCATGTTATGTTTGGGGCAAAATGTTCTTGGATGCTTCAGCTGATATTGTGTCGCCTCCATTTGTGCAGTGTTTAAGTTAAATGGATGGAATTGTTTCACAGAAAAATTGCTAAAACACCAGCATGACATATTCACTTCTTTTCCTCCTTAAGCCCTTCTATGACATATTTTGTACACTTATCGTGATCATTCTGCCCTTTGATTTATGCACCATCTTCTGTTGAAAATTCTGTAGCTTAAGTGTTCAGTTATATATGTTTGTTAATGTTTCTGTTGAGCAGATTTCTGGAGGTCGAGAAGAAGGTAATGGAGAGGAGAAGAGTTGCGAGAAAGATCATCAGATGTTGAGGCAAATCAAACCTAGTGATTGTGGGACTTTAAGACCATGGGTTTGCTCCAAACGAAGGGGTTTTCCAAAGAAGATTGCAACACAAGAGAGTCATCAACTTGTGAGATGTAAATGGCACCTGGCTCAGGACTTGCTGGTTGAGAATGATCAATCATCTGTGGGTGATCGTCTTTCAGAGAGGAGCCGTGCTCAGAAACCTACCATTTTGTGTGATGATCAAATATCTTCTCCCAGAAACAGTGAGAGGATGGAGAAGCTTTTTCATAAAGACCAGGTTAATGAGAGGAGGGAGTGGTCTCCTGGAAGAAAGACAGTAGGGAATCTTCTAGTGGGAGACAGGATTAGTGGGAAAGTGGATAAGTTGTTTCCACCAATGAAGCGTAATGCCAATCAGTTGAACAAAGATGGCACTTCTATCCATGATGGCTGTATGCTGAGACCACCAAACTCTCCCAGGAATGATGTTTCTTCACTAACCAAGAAGACTGTCTATACTGATGATGATACAAGTAATAATTCTGATATGTATCCCATTGCTAGCACAAAATCATCCCGGAGTTCTCATGCAGTTGTAACTAAAGCAATGAGATTCTCCTCCATTAGGAAAAGTGTACTGTCTGTCAGCAGCCAATCTTCTGTGACTGAATCCAGGCCCAGCAAAGGTAAGAGATGGTCCACCCTTGACAAGTCTCAAGAGCCTTTGACAAGAGAAATAGATGAAGAAGCTGTGGGTAGGCATTCTGAGGTTGATGAACAGTATGATTTGATGCAGGATCATACAGAAAATCTACTTGAAAGAGAAGAAATGACTGATGAGGTGTCTCTTGGTGGAAGCCCCGTCCAGGAAGTTAGAAAAGGAAAAAGATTTTCTTGCAGTTCTGAAAGGCTGGAAGCCTTGAATTTGAGGAGCTCAAAATCTGCACTTGGCTGTGGTCATGCTGAGGGAATAAATATAGATTATTCAGGTAGAGGTGATGGCGATTATGTACACAAAGTTGATTCCCTAGAGTCTCCTGGAACACAAGTTCCAATCCATGAGGACATTGTTGTTGAACCATCTTCCAAGACTTTGGATGGGAGGAGGAGCGTTGCAGGTATGAGTAAATCTGTCAACACTGAATTTCATGAGCTGGGTATTTCTTCAGAGGTCCAATCAAACTGCATTCGGTCTATTGAAGATTATGGAGGACTTTTAAGTCAAAACAACGTGTCAACTAGTCCAACTGGGCCTTTTATCCATGACCAAAGGATGTTTTCTGCTACTGAAGCTGATAATGGCATGATGAGCCAAGATGCTGCTGATATGGGGGTGGGGTTGGATTCTGAAGCTGCGAAAGTAGATTCTTTTCCGGAGGTTGATCCCATTCCTATTCCTGGACCACCAGGGTCATTTTTGCCAAGTCCTAGAGATATGGGTTCTGAAGATTTTCAAGGGAATTCATCATTGACTACTATCCGGGTTCACTCTTCACCAGACCAGCATGACATGATCGATGGTGATTCATCAGATTCCCCTCTTTCTGCAGTATCGACCATCTCTAACTCCATGGTAGGTAGATCTGATTTCAGTTATTCAGAACCAGCATCATCAGCAGGACATTGTGTCTTTCAAGACAAGATTAGGTCAGGCTTAATGTCTGCTGGAATTGAGCCGTTGGCATACAATGCTGGTGCAGTTCCGCAAGCAGCAACTAGAGGAGTGGAAAGAACCACTTTTTCTGGAGAGTACTTGAAACTTGATAGAATCCTTATTGAGAACGAATCTTTTGGCTTCAAAAACGATCAGCCATGCTGTTGCCAAAGAAAGGAGAGATTTTCTGAGAATGTTGCTCTAAATCACCAAGAATCACTGCTACTAAGGCGGCGGAAAATGGCATCAATGCCAGTTCCTTCCGAGGGGAAGCACATGGGTTGCAATTCAAACCTGACACCGATTAATTTGGATGTCAGGCCTGAATTAGTTCCCCTGAACAGCTACTCAGCTTCAGGATCTGAAAAGATGGTCCTCCCGCTCATCAAGCCCCCCACAGATCCTATTCCTTTGAAGGACTCTCCCAGTAGTGCTGGAGTGAGGTTCTTAGCTCGCGCGGATGCTGATTCTGCTAGTCCATCTGCCTCCAATCCTATACTTAGGCTGATGGGGAAGAACTTAATGGTGGTCAACAAAGAAGATAATGTATCCATGGCAAATGGGCAGGTCCGACCTTGTGCTCAAAATGTCAATCAAACTTCTCACATTCCAACAATTTCTGCAGTCTCACCTGGCAATATTCAGAATCTGGACAGTCATTCATTTCATCACATGACCCCTCAAGGTTCTGTCATCTTTAGTCGGGATCCATACAAGACAGCGGTTCAACGTTTGGATGCTGGTTTTTCCGACAATTTTGGAAGCCACACTGATTCTAAGCTATCACAAGCACCATCAAAGTTACCAGCAGGCATGTTTTGTGACCAACATAGTGATGGTGGACTTGCACCATCTATTAAGCCTCATCAGTGCAAAGAGGATTACAATTTTTCAAGTTCACAGAACAGGCTAAAGAGAAGACTGGAAACTTTTCCCACATGCACTATGAAAAGAGCTACCGAAACTCCTGACCGCCATTGCAAGCGTGCTGATTCATTCGCTCATCCCGTGAAAGAAATCATCATCATTGATGATGTTCCTGAAAGTCAAACTGTTGTGATGAGTGACATTACAAAATACAATGAAGGCTGGAGGGAAAGACAAGTAGTTCCATCAGGTATCTCGGTTCCAACTATCCCGATCTATAACATGACAAATGTGAATCCCTTCACTTGTTATCAGTCACAAGAGCACCCTCCAATTGGTGGAACACCAGTGGCGCACAATGGCAGCTTTCATGCATCCACCACCAGGCTAGTTAACACAAGTCCTGTTAGGTGGGGTTGTCCTCCAGATGGTCCTGGCGCATTGCAAATGAATCCTTTTGTGGCCGCATCAAACTCATCTGGTCATCTAAGATCTGCATCGCTGTATTATTCTCCGAGCTTTTAATACTCAGTGAGCTTATCTTGCTTGGCCATTTCTGCACAGATGTGCTTTAGCAGGTTTCACATCGAGGCACTGAACTCGAGCTTCTCCCATAGCTACCGCTGCCAAAAACTTTTGGGTTCAGAAATGACTCTCTATAGAGGAAATAATTACGGAAGTTTAGTCAAGTACTGCATGAGTTCAGCAGTTGAGATCTCAGAAAGTTTGTATTTATTCCCAATGTACTGATTATGTTGAGTCACATTTTATGCAACTTTTTTAGGCTTTCTGCTTAGGCAATCTCAAAGCTTTCAAAAACCAGACAGTGTATAAGCAAATCCTTGAATAATAGTTGACCAGGAACTTGGCTGAAACACAATGGAGTCAAGTGTTTCCTAAGAGAAAATTTCACCTCCTTTTTCTTTTCTGACATTTATTTCCTCTTATATACAATTATTGGAGCTGCAATTTGTCTCGGTATTTAAAATGTGTGCATGATCACAGGTTACAAAGCATTCGTGACTGATCATTAAACTATTTTCATTTGGATTTGATTTTCCACATGCATGCGAGATTCAAGTGAAAAAAAGACAGCTGGTAATTTTTTTGAACAAGAACTTTTTGGGAGGGTATGAGTGAATCTATAAGTAGGCAAACTGTGGGCATGTATTTTTGTTATGGATGAAATAGCTGCACCATACAAGCATATGGCTGCATCTGCATCAAAGGATGTAGATGCGTGTGACAATTATCCTTTGAAGTCATTTTCATGATAGGGCAAGCTCTAACAGGTGCATGCACATGAAATGACTCCAAGTTGCCAAATTCCTTGGCTAGACGCAAGCAACGACAAGGGTGCATGTTAAATGCAGACCCCTTTTATTCTTCTCCTAGGGTCTGTGTTGTTGAACCATGCATTTGTACATTAACACATATGATCATGATTATTCTCACCGCCGATGGGAAGAGAGAGAGTGTGCGCAAGGGATATGAAATGAATCACTTGAAAAGATGTCCTTCAATTAATTACTGGGGGGGCATTGAACAGTTCTAAGTCTTCATCTACTTGTTTGATGATGGTTTAATTTGATGTGTGTGTGTGTGTGTGTGTGTGTGTGTGGAGAGAAGCGGAGCAAGTTAAGGCTTATCATGTGGGGTTTACATGTACGACAATAAAGATTGTAGGACCCTTTAGAAAATGTGGAACTTGGTCATTCTCTCCTCCTTTTTTCTTCGTTCGATTCTCTTTGCCTTTGATACTTGCAATATATTCCATGGAAAAAGATGGTGAGCACTGTGCATTCATCTTTGGCGATGAGTGAATTGATGATATGGGGAGAGATGGGTGTTGCTGCTTTGCCAGACCATGAAATATATAGCCGTTACTTATGGCATAGTAAACGAGAGGAGAGTACGATGATGATGTATGATGGGTCATGACTCTGAGAGGGAGGGGGAGAAAAAAGAGAAGGGCATAGTCATTAGTCAAAAGAGGCAGTAAAGAACAAGACATGATGGCCTGGCCAGGCAGGCAGGCAGGCTGGCTCTTTTGGGTTAATTTGCGCCATTCGGGAGGACTGAGGAGGAGATTTCCTACCAGGAAGTGGCTTTTACCATTTAGGGATTGTGATCACAGGCATGAAATGCTGCATGCACTCCTCCCCTTGCTATCTTCTCATCTTATTAATTAATTTGCATTTTTATTATATATTGCATGGTGAAAGCAAAACTGGACACATTAATTTACAAAGGGGGAGAAAGCTCCATTCCTGTTTTAATCACGAGTGGGCCATCACTTGTCCCCCTTCATCTCTTTATGTATTCCGCCCCTTCCAGAACCTTTTTCAGGGGGTAATAATACATATTTTTTTAACTTGTAAAAAAACAAAAGGATGTTAAGGTGATTACAACGTTTTTCTTTTTTAAAAAACAAGAGAAACTTGATACACCAGTAATTAATTTTATTCGACCTAATAATAATAATTTAATCTAAAACATAGTCAACAATAGCAGACAAATCATTAAAAAAATATATTTTATAATAATTAACTATCAAAAGTGAATTACCAATATCATACTCGAATAGAAAAGAAAACAAAGTTTGTTTAAGACTTACAGTCACATAATCATTTAAACCGTCTACCACCAAAAAGATACACGAATGATTTCAAAAGAAATCGCATGGACTGCTAGGAAAGCAAACAAACAAAAATCATCAAGTGAGCATCTCATATTTATACTCAATCAATTAATTCTATTTAATTGAAGAATTAAATTTTTTTTAAAAAAAATAAATTTAACAAGAATGACAAATAAATTTTTTTTGAAATAACCCAATTAAATAAAAAAAATATCTAAGAATAAAACAAAGGATGTAGAAAGAAAATAATAAAAAATAGAAGCTCAATCTCCAATTAAATAAATATTAAATAATACAATTATATAAAAAAAACCTCAAAAAAACCTCAACAAATCTCTTAAATCAGGATTTATGAGAAGATTATATAACCCCTTCATAAAGGACTTATAATATCTTATTTTTAATAATGTTTTAGTCTTTTAACTGTACAAAAGGGAAGGCAAATATCCGTCTTATCATCGATCAATTTTAAAATGTCTAAATAGGCCTTATTAATATACTGACAATTTTACTCTCATGTATTAGCCTACGAGGTTTTTTTTTTTTTTTTTACCAGAGCAAGATAGTAAAAAACTTTTTTCCTCGTACACCCCTTTAGTTTTTTTTTTTTTAAAAAAAATAATTTGTGTAATAGAAGCTATGTAAGATTATGATGACCTTGACTAATACTTGTTGTTTTAAATACACTTATATTAATATTATAATTATTACATGCCATGGACACCCCCACAGCACTACGTACTTCTGCTATTTCTTAAGACATTGATGATGATATTTACTTGAAATCGTTTAATTTCTTATTGTATTTAAACTTAATGATTAGTCATTACCTCCAACATCAGGTTTTAATAATCTTGTTTATTCATTAATTAAAAAAAAACTATGTCTTAACAAAAATTCAATGCTCTATTCATTAATTGGTCCTAACCTGTCATCAATTCAGCTTCTCCAGCTCTTCTTTACCTTCGCCTCCATCTATATATGTTAGTTTAGGTTTAGGTTGGACAAACCAGAAGTAATAATAAGGTGGAGGAATAGGCAGACCAGACCCCATGAACGGCCGGGGGGACATTCTTTCCTTTATATATATATATATATATATATATATATATATATATATATATAAAGGAAATTAAATAGTGAATTCACCAATATCCCATATATATAATTTATTGGTTTCAATTTGAATTGATATTAAAAAACTTGATTCACAGTGAGTACTGTACTCTTAGACTAAGAATCAGGAATTAATATGAAGTGGAAAAATTAAAAAGAAATAATAAAGATTCTAGTAGGGAACTAAATTAATTAAGTTGAATTCATCTCAAAATTTCCCTCTCAAAGGATATTGGCAATTCAATGTGTGAAAATTAAGAGGTCCATGATTCAGATAGAAGAGATGAAGGAATATTGAGAGGGCGTTTGGTAACGTGGTTGCGGGTGAAGTTCATCCGCAGCCACACCAAATGCCGTTTGATTAAAAAAAAATTGCTTTTTGATGGTAGGACCCATCAAAATGTCAGCCGAACCGCATGTCTACGAGAAGCAGCATTTCATAGGGAAAAAAGCAGAACAGTGGAGCATGGCTCCACAATGGAGCCATGCTCCACTGTTGCACTATTCACTTTAGTGAACAGTTTTTTTTAAAAAAAAAAATAGGGCGAAAAGTTTAGTTTTTTTTTTCCTCGAAAAACCAGTGCAGTTAATTGATTTCACTCGTATTGTTCACGTGAACATGAACAATATTGTTTTTTAAAAAAATTAGTTTAAGATGAATTAAATTTATTTGTATTGTAATCTCAATTTTATTCCTAATAATATTTTATCTAATTTTATTGCACGCTCAAAAAATCATGAAAACTGTAGTTCTTGTCGAATGAATTTTTTACGTAATGAAATTGTAAATTTTTTTTTAAAAAAATTGAGTTTTACTCGAAAAACTAGTATTTAATATTATTTAATAACACTACATAAATTAGAAGGATATCGCATGATGATGTAATATTTGTGGAATTTGATCGCAATTCCAATTATGTTATTGCCGAGTCCGACTCAGTTAAAAAAAATTCAGTTTTTATTTTTATTTTAATTGTGTTTTATTCAAAAAAATAGAAGGATATCGCTTGATGACGTAACAAAAAATTCAGTTTTTGTTGTTGCGTGCTTAAGAAACCATGAAAAATATAGTCATTGTTGGATAGATTTCATATGTGATGACATTACATATAGTTTAATGGAATAATAATAAAAAAAAATTGATATCAATATTATTTATTTCATGATGTAATAATAGTAGTTAAATCTACAATATTTAAATTAAAAATATTTTTTAATTATTTTATAACCTCAATTTGAAAAGTATTTTTTAAAACAAACACATTAAACTACTTTTTGTTCAACCTCAATTCCAACCACAATTTTAATCAAAAATATTTTTCCAACCTAACCTCAACATACTAAGTATTAATTATGATTCTTTTTAATTAAACATACTAAGTATTTTATTTCTTAAGAATACGTCTACTAAATTATATTTTATTTAGGTTGAATTCTTGCATCAACTTTATTAATTGTAGTTAAAACAAGTCTTCTTTTTATTTTTATTTTTATTATTATTCGATTAAAGATTTTCTCATTCGAGTAATTAAAGACTTATGCTGTCATCCATGTGAGCATGAAATATATTAAATTCTAATTAAACTAACAACATACATAGTAGTGGATTTATCTTATATTGCATATAGATATTCATTAATTAATTGGATGCCTAAGGCCATATATAAACAATAGAATAAAACACATTTTATTGATGAAGTCACTTTTGGAATTATTATTATTATTATTATTATTATTACTACTACTATAAATTAACTCACTATATAATTTTTTTAAATCTTTGATAGAAATCTGACAAATTAGTGTGATCACCATGCATGTACTCTAATAATTATCCAGAAGAGTGCGTGTGTGTGTGTATCAAGTACTTACTAATTTAATCATATTTCGATTTTAACATATGAAATTTATTAAAAGAATCAAGATCAATAATTTATGGATGTCGATGCCTCAAACTGTATCTGCATTAAAAACCTCTCAAATTAATTCATTCTATATAATATTATTCCTAAGCAGAAATATTGCCATGCATCCGCTAGGTGGGCCGGGAAAGCTCCTCCAATTAAGATGTATCTGCAGGTTCCCTCTCGTAAAGAAATTCGAAATAATACCATCCCATATATCCTCTTCGCGGTCTTTAATTTCAGAAAATGTCTCTCGATCTATGATCAATGGATGATCAGCTCCATATTCTACCATGCATGTCCATCAGTTTTCATGCTGCCTCCGATCCGATAGCAGATGACTCAAAAGGGTCTCCCTGCACCCAGGGACGACATGCTAGCTAGTATGATGCATGCATCATTATGTCCTGCATGTGCATGGAAAACATTGCTAATACATAATTAGTTGCAAAAGCAATATTGAATATATCTTGTGATTTCTTCAGCTACATGCATACTATCCTCTCCTCCCTGAGTAATTTCTAGTAAAATTATACATCGATCAGACTATCAGAATATATATCCCTTACCTGGAAGGATCGTCAACAATAATGATTAAAGAATATTGCCCTACTTGAGATTAATATAATTAATGCTACGTACCACTTGATCGAACATTACCCCGGCCGACAAATATTGTTTAGGCAGGCAGGATCTATAAACTGTAGATTCTTTGTTGGTTGAGGCCTAATTAAATCTTCATTCTCTTGTGAGAATGAAGATCAGGTATTAATAAGCTCTAGAAAAACCAATGCTGCAGAAATTGAAGCTGAGAGGCAAATTCCAACAGCTAGTGTGATCGATATTGCAGATCTCAGTAGGTTTTGCAAAATTTAAAAGGATACAGCATTGCGCCAACTCTATGTGTGTGTGTGTGTGTGTGTGTGTGTGTGTGTGTGTGTGTGTGTGTGTCTATATATGTGTGTGATTTTTCATATCTATCTAGCAACTCGACATATTTTTCTTTGATTCATAGTTGCTAACATGAAAAAAGTCATAAAGACGAAATATTTTAAAATCAAATTGAATAACTATATATATAGAATAAAAAAATCCTACATAATAATTTATAATTTATATTCCAAGTTAGATTTTGTGTAGCAAAGAAAAAATAATAAAATTAACATGTTTTGTTTATGGTAAAGTTGAACTTGAAATTATTATTTATAAAAAACCCAAACTACATCACCAATTTCTTAAAACCTTCATTTGATATTATACTATTCTAAAAACCCGTCAAAGTGTCATCATGTAGTCTCATAGTTCCACTAGCCAGCCGGAATTAGTTCCCCTGAACAGTTACTCGGCTTCAGGATCTGAAGAGATGATCCTCCCGCTCATCAAGCCCCCCACGGATCCTATTCCTTCGAAGGACTCACCGGCCAGTAGAGCTGGAGTGAGGTTCTTAGCTCGCGCAGATGCGGATTCTGCTAGTCCATCCGCCTCCAATCCTGTTCTTAGGCTGATGGGGAAGAACTTAATGGTGGCCAACAAAGAAGATAATGTACGTATATATCCATGCCAAATGGGCAGGTCCAACCTTGTGCTCACAATGTCAATCAAATTAATTCTCACTTTCCAACAATCTCTGCAGTCTCTACTGGCAATTAATATTCGGAATCAGGACAGTAATTCATTTCATCACATGACCCCTCAAGGTTCTGTCATCTTCCATACAAGACAGTGGTTCAACGTTCGGATGTTGGGTTCTCCGATAGGGCAGACCAGTCCCTATCGGGGAGTTTCTTCTTTACATCTCGTTGGATGGATATTCACCTCCCCAGTCCCTTCCAGCTATCCCTCTCTTCGATTCTGAGCTTAGTGCTAAATGCACTAATTATCTCATCTCAATATTCCATCAGGATCATTCTATTTGGATCATTTCTTCCTTTTTCACGCATTGAATGGCGAATATCCTTTGAGTGACATTGTGAGATTCAACTTTAATTACCAACTAGAATCTTTCTGATTTTTTTGTGATTTCCTACTTCATTTTCTGATCCTTAGTCTGAGAGTACACTCATTGTTGATTAAATTAATCAAGTTTTTTTTTTTTAATATCAATTCAATGAAACTAATATGACAGTGGTGTGGTGGATGTCCTGAAAATTAAAAATAAAATTAAAAATAAAATAAAAATCACGATAGCAGTAGATAGTAGATACCCCACTTTCTTAAATTGCAAATGGGCTCATATAAGCCCCCAAACTCGTCCATAGATAAGAGAGACTGTGTTTGGGCTCATTGTTTTTTTTTTTTTCCAAAATAAACAATTATTCCTCCTCCTTTTGAAAATAATTAATCAATACTTTGATCGCCTTACATACCACACCACCTTCTCATAGCTTTTAAATACCGTGAGATTTTGTGAATACATTTGAAAACAATGGGCTTCACAATTATTTAAACAATATCAAAATTAAGAAGCTGATTGTTTAAACAGACTTTGTGCTTAAGCATTTATAAAACCGATCTTTAAACGTCCTCATATCATTCAATCCAGTTTATTTTCTAATTAATCTAATATTAAAAAATAACTAAAAAATCTAAAACAAAAAATTAATAATATCTAGTCGATAAATAAACTTATTAAATTTGTTAATCAGTTACTTAGGCTAGCAAGTCAAACATATAATGAGATTACTATTGTAAATTCATAGAAGAATGGATATAGATGAACAATGATTTTTCCATGCCCTTTAGTTTTTGTTACTCTTTAAAGTTCAATAATATAATTTTTCTCTAAAAATAATTTTTTTAACTATATAATAAAAAAAATAGACTATAAAAAAAATCTAATTCAATTAAAAAAAACCCACCAAACTCATAAATTGAGACAAACTAGATTATATTAAAAAACTCGCAAACCACATTAACCTTATAGAAAAAAAAATTCTAAAATTAAATTCTCAGTCATTCAAATATTAAAAGGAAAATAAAATCACGTGTTCAAGTCATGGTTTTAAAACCTGACTCAGCCAGGGGAGTGACTTGGGAGAAGAACTAGGCCAAGTTTAAGAAAAAATAAGGGAAGATAGAAACCCAGGTTGACCTTGCAAGATCTGGTCAAAAACTTGATTGCAACTTGTTTACTATTAATTTTTTTTAACAAAAATAATGTCGTTTTGCTTCTTTTTTTTTTTAAATGGAGTTACAAAATTAAACTCTCAACCATTTCAATATTAAAAATAAAATCGACAATTTTTTTTTAAAAAAAATCATAACAAATAACAAAAAGAAAAGGAGAAAAACCACGTGTTCAAGCCAAAGTTTTAAAACCCAGCAGGTTGACCTGGGAACTAGTCGACCTAGGACCGAAACCTAGCCAGGTAAAAACATGGGTGACCTGGTAATAATCCGGTCATAACCTATTGACTATTTATTTTTTAAAACAAAAATGTCATTTTGATTTTAAAAGAAAATGGGGTTGATCTGGGATGACCTGGTCAAAATCTATAAGCCGAGTCTTGGGTCGGGTATTTTACCGGGACAAGTTTAGAAACTATGGTTCAAGAAACATAAAAGAGCAAAAAATAAAGGATGTATTCTCACTGTTTATCAATATTAATTGTCAAAATTAAATGTGAGAAAACATTGTAACAATCCACAGTATTTTATAAGGAAAATTATAATGCTTTCCACACATACTTTAACTTTTCTTTTAATTGGGTCAGTATGTGGAGTTCATGTTGTTTCAAGGAAATCAAATGGGTTTTTTTTTATTTCCAGTGAAGAATCAGATGGGTTGTTTGTTCCTGGTTAAAAAAAAAGCTTTTATCGGGTAGGGTCATATGTCTAGGTCACTACCAAAAAATTGACAAGCACAAATAGAAATATTGACAGAATTTTAACCGTTGGTAAATTGCAATCATATTTACCTATGGAAAGTTGCCACTTAATTCCTTCGGTATACACCGATAAAGATTTTCTATCGATGTACACCAAGGGAATTACAGTTGGAAATGATGGAATGAAAAATAATAATAACATGTCATTATTATAGATGGTATTACCAATAAAATTAACTCGTTGTTATGATTCGTTGGTGAATCCATATGTAGTTTTTAAGTTATAACATGGCAATCAACCTCCTTTCTCTCCATCCCTACTTATTCTTCTTTTATTTTTATCTATAAAAAAACAACAACCCCCCCCTCCCCCTCCCTCATTTTATCATAAATCAAGCTCTTATCATCAGAAACTAAACCATCCCAACACTCATTTTATCAACATCCCTATTCTAGGTCAAATTTCTTTGAAGATTCCCCACATCAAGTAAGCAAAACTATCTATTTTTTTTTTGTTGTTGTAGATCATTTTTTAAATGTTAATTTTTTGGTATTTTCAGGTGATATATGCAGTTTGTTTGTGTGTTTACTTTTTTTTATAGGAAATTTTTTGTATGATTAGTTCATTTTAAGGTTTGTTTGAAATTTTGAAAAATTGTATTTTTTTTTCTAATTTGATGAAATTGAGTTCAATTTTGTAACTTAGATGTTTTGTAATGAAATAAATAAATGTTTTTTTTATCTTATTGTTAAGTTGAAAATTTCAGTAAATATTGAGGAATTTGAATATTTGTATAAAACTGATAATGATTCAAGGGTATTATTAAAATGGATTGAATAAGTTTGAGTTAAACCAATGATAGCTAATTAGTCGAGTATCGATAATAATTATTAATCATTGATCTATATAGTGAACCCAATAAAAATCAGGTTTATGGTATCATAAACACTATGGTTGATGATTTATGGATAGGTTGTAGT
Source organism: Populus nigra (assembly GCF_951802175.1). Classification (NCBI taxonomy): domain Eukaryota; kingdom Viridiplantae; phylum Streptophyta; class Magnoliopsida; order Malpighiales; family Salicaceae; genus Populus; species Populus nigra. The sequence continues at coordinate 17,829,669 of NC_084860.1, read as the reverse complement.
GTATCGACCATTGATTCCTTCAAATCAATTTCAAGCTTCTAATCTCTGGAGTTTCAGGTGGCTATATAAGAACAAGTTTAAGTTGAGATGACGTGGTTTATTGTTAAGACAAAACGACCTACTGCTGAGATGACTAAATTTTGACATTTGTATAGAGTTGTTGGCAAACATGGATAGTCTCGTCTCCTATCCGGTCTCATTAAAGATTTGTCGCTGCATCCTTCTCCTTTAGCACTTGTCATGTAAATGAATTGTATTCAAACTAATAATTTTTAAATTTATAATACATATTTGGTTTTTTATTTTAGTTTTATTTATTTTTTTAGTCTATTTATTTGAATTTTGTTGTATTTTTTTCTAGTCTAGTTATTTGATTTTTTAAAAAGAATATTAAAGAAATTAAAAACATAATAAATCTGTCAGAAAGTTCCATAGAATCCAAAAACATTACATAAAATGCCACTCATTATTATGGATGGAATAGAATAAATCACTCAAAGAATTTACATGATATGTAATCATCAACGGTTTTTTATTGTCGATAATATAAAATAAATCACCAATGAAATTATGCCTGTAAGTTTTTTGGAGCGTGACTTTTCTATCTATAGATCTAAAAAATTATTGACGTTATGTTTTGATCAACAATATCTGTATATAATTTTGTCTGTAAATATTTTCTCCACAAAATCATTATATGAATACTGACGGAACAATCCCTATGTGTAAGATACATAATTACGGTAGTGGATTATATGAAGCTGTATCAGTATACAGCGGCAGCGGTGATCAATTTACCAAGAGGAATTAACTTTACAGTTTAAGAATGATTTTGGAATTGTGTTTAGTTTTTGAAGTATTTTTTATTTATATATATATATTAAAATAATATATTTTTTTATTTTTTTAAAATTATTTTTGATATTAGTACATCAAAATGATCTAAAAGTATCAAAAAAAATTATTAATTTAAAATAAAATAATAAAAATATTTTAATTTTTTTAAAAAATGCTTTTTAAATAAAAAAAGAAGATTTAACTCTGAAATCATTGATTCTTTTGTATTGTGATATTTATTTTATTTTATTTTCTATTTTGGTTTGCAGACGTTGTGATTGGAAGAAACTGTTAGTTGCGTCAATAATCTACAATTTGGGAGGAAGTGGCTGATACATCCATCATAGAGGATGAGGAGGTCATGGAGCTGTCACTGTAGAGGGAAGACAAGTCACCTCCTCATTCTGACTGCCATAGCTAGGGGCAGCGAACCTTTGAGCACGATTGTAGCCAGGTGTCGCTGTCAAGGCCGTCGCCCGTCGCCCCTGTCGAAAGGGCCCCCCTCTAGTCCCCCGTGAGCTAGCCTTCAACATTGTCGTATCTAGAAAACTCTGGGAGTTAGCACGTACAGCGTCTTATCATCTGGAGTTCAAAAAACATCTCAGCGACTTGAAAGAAAAGAAAAGAAAAACAGTGGTAGAATCAATTCCTCTAAAATAATTATTTTTTTCTATGGTGTATATAACATATAGTAACAATAGACCCTCCTTCGAAAGAAAAATCACACACACACACACACACACATATAATAAGACTAGTTTTAATACTTCTGCACTGTATTATAAATTAGATTAAATTTTTTTTACAGAGGTAGAATGATTTTAATTTAGTTTTATTAGTTTTGGAGTTTTTAAAATGATTTTATACAATAAGTTATTTCATGATTTTAACGGTTTTAATTGGGATCTTTGATTGGGATCTTGTTATCGTTTTCTATTTTTAATTTAAATGATTTAAATAAATATATAAATAAATTGTAAAATATAAATTTCATAAATATTATATTAACATTCGAACCCAAGTAAATCTAATATGTCGTTTGCTCAATATTAAAAAACAAAAGGATATCATCTTGATTTTTTTTTTACACCAGTCAAGTTAATTGAATTACATCAAATAACTTTAACATATTTTAATTTTAAACTCGAACTAGATAAGAAATTGGTTCAAGAGGTTTCAATATTAATCCACTCAATCAAATTTAATATCAATATCAAATAATTATCCATAATTTTTTTTTTAATTTTTTTATTCAACCCTCAATGGAACACCTAGTTTTACCCTATATATATAGACACACACACTAAGCCATAAACTCCATCCAACGAATAGGCTTGAACTCCTCCAAAACTCCCAACTTCCAAGGGTTTCGCGTCAAGGCTACAACTTAAAAGGCAAAAACTTGAACGCACCTAGGTATGAATATTCAATAAATACCCAATATATGGATAATGAATATCCATTATATAGATAATGACAACAGATACTTAATGGATATTGAAAACCTGATCATTCAATAAAATTGGATTTGTGTCCTTTAAAATTCAGGTCGAATAAAAAATATAAAAACATATTTGAATATGAAAATTATAATGCTCGAGCTACCCATTTCTCCCCCTACATATATTTATTTAAAAGTGTGATTGCGGTTGTTTTTTAAAGTGATTTTTACTCATAAATATATTAAAATAATATATATTTTTTATTTTTTAAAAATTATTTTTGATATTAGCATATCAAAATAATTTAAAAATATAAAAAAAATATTAATTTGAAATAAAAAATTAAAAAAATTAAAATTATTTTTAAATATTTTTAAAACACTAGGACTTGGTTGAGGGATTAGCGTGAGTGATGGGCAATTATGTAAAACCAACAAGAAAAAGTGGAGACAGACACTTTTGTCAGGTGAGATCAGATCAGGCGAGGCTAGATGTGGTTGTTAGTTAATTCATGGTAGTGTTAGAATCGCTGATGATGATCAATGGCCAGCAATGCCCACTTGGAGAGAGGTTTGGTTCGTGGGCCATCCTTACGTCTTCCACGTGGTCCCATCATCCTCTCTCCACGTTCATTCTTTTCTTTTTTTTGTTCTTTTTTTATTAATCATTATTTTTTCTTAAAAAAGAAAATTATTGTCAACAAATAATCACAATTTTATTCCAACCAGCGCAGCACTGGCTATAAAATTGCAAATTCAAGCTCAGTTTAGAGTTTCTATTCCCTTTTGAATTTTCCCATCATTTCATTAACCTTTCTTCTCCAATCTTCAATTCAAAGCTTTCATCTTTATTTTCATGGATATAAAAAGGTATGTGCTTTTATCTTTATTATTATTCTTTTGAATATCTTCAATAATATCTCACTCTTTCTTTGGATTTGCTTAATTCATTTAAATCTGTTCATGGATAGCAAAATTGAATCATGTTATCAAAAGGGTTATTTGAATTTAATGCAAAGTGTTATTTATTGTATTCAATTTTCCAGATTTTGGACATGATACTGCTGGAATGATAGTTATTTGTTCTTGATCTTGATCTTGATCTAGAGAGACCACCCTTTAGACCTCTAATTTATGGATTTGGAGAGTGAAAGTTGTGCACTTGAATCTGTTGAAGATAATGAATTGACCACCACCACCATCACAACCACAACCCCTGATGGTGCTTTAAGTCATAGAGATGGTGATGATGATGATAACAGTAAGATTAAGGCTAATGGACTATGTTCAAATGGGATAATTCCTGAAACGGGCACGAGTGGTAATGGCGATGAGAATACGATGCCTCGCGATGGAGAAGTTCAGGGAGGTGTGGGAATTGAGCCAGTGGGGAATTCAGTGGATTCACTTCCTTTAATGGCCAATTCTCCGACCATGGGGTCACCTCCTAATATGAAAGGATTTGGCTTAAAGAAATGGAGGCGAATTAGGAGAGATATTGTTAAGGATGCTAGTGCTGGTGTGGATAACAGTAAAGTTTTGAAACGAGTATCCTCTGGTGCTGTGAATCCAGCTAAACCAACAAATTTAACACTGGTTGAGGTCATGCAAAATAGTGAGGGTTCTGTTGGCTCTGCTAATTTATTTAGAAATGCGGCTCTTGGTGATGGGTTTGTGACCCACGGGTCTAATTTGGAATATAGATTTACGGTTGCATCTGCTTTCTCAGCTGGCACGGATTCTGAGAATAGTGAGGATCAGAGTAGCAGGTCCTCAACAGCAGCTAGTGCTCCAAGGGTGAGGCATGACCTGCTTTCAGTGTCAGGGTATGCATGGGACAAGAATGGGGTGAAGTATTTGGGTGGGAAGAGTGGGGGTAGTTCAGCTCAACGGGTACAACGAGAGATGGGATGGGTGGAAAACAGTAAGAAGCCTAGAGGAGAAAGGGTCAAAATCGAGAAGGAAAACTCTCATTCCAGCATGGAATCTGACTCAAGAAGCTCCAACTTTGTCTTTGTGCAGGGTGATTTCTCTGTGACCAGTAACGGAAAGCAAAGTGGAAGGTCAATGAATTATGATGGAGAAAACAGTGATGAAGTTCATGCAGTTAAACAACAATTTAGTGGGGGAGTCCATACTAGTTGTGGGCAGGAGAATGTTGGAGAAGTTGAAGATCTTTCAGAAAATGAATTAGCTGCAGAAGCATCTTGGACAGATATGGGAGAAAAAAGTGATAATCACCAACCCTCAGCAGATCAGGATCCATTTGTTGAATCTATACTCTCTCTCCAATCTGTGCAGAAAGCTCTTGAAAACGGTTGGTTTCACACAAACCTTCATTTTATTATGTGTTTTTACATAGGCCATTTGAGTGCTATCATATATCGTATTGTGGATTGCTAGTTGTATCATACATCATAATTTGTTTTTACTTTAGTTTTTTGGTTTTAGAGTCTGACAGTTCTTTGGAGATTTTCCTGTAAATACTTCTTGCAGATATTTGTCCTGCCTCTTCTCCTAATAGACACATACCTAATTTATAATTGTAATCAGTATTATTCTGTAATGTGATTGTCAAATAATTGAGTTGCATGGTTCTTAGAAGGAAGAGCAGTAGATCAGCTTCCATACTACCAATGGGGTTTTTTAGTTGTTTTAATGGACTTATTTCAATTTGAAGGTAGAAAGATGTATTTTCTAAGGCTAATTCTGTCCATGCCCTCTGTAGCTGTTTCACACTCAAATATTTGTTTTTGCAATCATGCTTGGTATAACTGCTTTGCATGAGAACATATGGTTAGCCAGTCTTTTTTGTGATCTAGAATTTGATTATCATTGTGGCAAGGATGTAAATGCTGATCTAACACTTCAGGCTGTGTTCCAACTGAGTGTTTCTTTCTCCCTTTGTATGTGTTTTTCGGTGGAACTTACATTTTCAATCTAAAACACAAACTTTAGCGTATTCTAATAACAACAATCATCTCCCACCTGCTGGATGCTTCTTTCTTGCCTTGTATGCAATTTACAATTTGGGACTTAAATTTCAAATATCTTTTTTTTAATAGTAGTGAGGTGGTGGGATATCCACCTTTAGACTCGATTAGTCCCCCACCAGCCCAGGCCCAGAGCCCTCCCTGCAAGGGATGGGCCTGACTGAGTATAGGGCTTAAGGCTTCAGCAAGTGGTCAACATTGGGTCTTGCAGTTGGTGGGAGTTGAACCCATACTGCTATTGTTTGTTTAAACTCCACTTACCTTTTTAATCTAAGAAAGCAGATGTGAGGTGATTCCATTGAAAACAATTAATCTCCCTTTTATGCAATCAAAGATTTTCCCATCTGGCAGCCAACAGTGTTGCCTGGAAACAAGCTATGGGCTCGAGTTACTTAGTTATCATTTTGAAGTGGAATTGGCTCCTGGTGTTTACTTTTCTCTCACCTGTTGATACCTATGGAGCAGCATTTGTCTTTCTGTTTATGTTAATGATGGCGTTGTTGTATCAGATTGATTTGTTATGGATGAAGACCTTGTGTCCATTTTCTGCAAGATAAAATGGGATGGTAGCATATTAGCATAATTAACTGAGTAATTTATTTTCTTACAGAGGTTCAAAAATTGGGGGAGATCGGGAAAGTTAGCAGTGTAGTGGAAGATTCCTCTTCAGCTAATCCAGAAATCCACAAATCAAGCTTACCTAACCAGTTTGATTCTGAAAGTATCAAAGAATCAAATTCCTTGGAGTTCAGAGTATTAAGCTTAACGCAGACTGTACAGTACTTGGAGAGCAGACTGGAGGAGGCAAAGGCTATGCTCAAGGTGAAGGAGTTGAGGGTTGCTGAACTGGAAGCCACCTTGAATGGTGACAGGTCACCAAAAGAAGAATCAGCGAGTACTACAGAGTTGCAGCAAGAGAAATATAGAGAGATTGAGAACGAGCTGGAGGGACTATTCAAGCAAAAGATCGAGGCTGAGATTGAGCATTTAGGGCTAATGAGTCTACAGAAGTTGGGAGTTGCTGCAGGCGATCAAATCACCCTATTTGAGGAACAAGAGGCTTTGGCTGGTGAGCAAGTGCAGATGCTGAATAAGCTAGGAGAAGCAGGGAACAAGGCTGCATCTTTAAAGAAACAAGCGGAGGAGTTGGAAAAATACTGTGGGGATGTTTTAGGGACTGAAGAGGTGTTTAAGATGCAGAACAAAGTATGTAAGGTAGCTGCATGTTTTCTCATTCAGTTGATTTTGCTCATCTTGGTTTTTTGGTTTTTAGTGCTGCAGTTATCGCCCTATTGTGGGGTGGTTGTACCCACTTAAGTAACATAGTAGGTCTTTTTTCTGTGTATTCTCAGCATTTCTTAGCAAAGTTTGAGAGTATCATCTAGGGAATGGGATTGTAGTTGTAACAAAGTTTTCAAGTTTCATTGCACACCTGTAATTCATTTCTTCTAGTGTTACTGTTGAGTAAAGCTCTTAAGATGACTGGACTATTATTTTTGTTGCTCCTCTCTTTATATGACAGTGCCCTTTTTTTTTAGTTGAAACTCAGATTGTATTCAGATTACTCTTATACAAGCAGGTATGTATGATGGATAAAAAAATTTATTTATGAGCGCAAGTGGAAATATTTAAATTAATTATGGTAGGATACATTGTAATTCTTGCAACTTAATTTGAGATCATAATGAATCTCCTTCTGCCCTAATTGTTCGAGATTGATCACTTGTGTGCTTAGATGCATCTGCATTTGTTTCCTATAATTTTTCTTTTCATCATCTTTCTCAGTACTTGCCCTAATATTTGGATGGCTTTCAAATGAAGGAAGAGAGAAGAGGAAGAAGAAGCTTGAGAGAAGAAGAAGGGAAGGGAAGGGAAGGGAAGGGAAAGGGTGGAGAAAATCCTTAATAAAAAAAAATCAACAATTAGGTTTATAGCAAATTAAAATAAAATGTTCAGTAATAACATAAATCAAGTCCAATAATTAATCCAAATGAAATACAATCTAGCTAGAATGATGATGGGTTGAGCTATTTTACATGATGATTGAGACAGAAATATAAAAAAGTTAATGGTGTAGATGGAAAAGTTTTAAAACCTGGTGTCATATGTTGACTCGGGATCTAGCTAGGTGCCCTGAGCATCAGGTTGGCTTAAAGCATGCATATATATATATATATATATATATATATATATATATATATATAATAAAACAATATCACCGTTAAGATTTAAATCCACTTGCTATGAAACAAAGCAACAGAAAGACAAAAAAAAACCTAATCAGTCCTGTCCCAATACTTTTTTAGCCATCGAAGAATAACAGAAGGAATCTAAGCCACACTAAAAGACTTGAAGGAAAGCCATACAGGGTTTTGTCTCCTCCCTTTTGATTTAGTGCATTAATTAAAATATTGCTTCTGCTGCTGAATTAAGAAGAATTTTCAAATTTATAGGAATATTTGACTGGTACGTTTGTGTTTGCTACGTACGTACTTTGTATAAAAAGCAGAAAGTAAAACGTAGGGAAAAAAGAGTTTGATTCTTGATGAATTATCAAAAAGTGTTTGCTACTAAGAAGTGTATTAGCATGATCTTCAACCACAAGGGTAAATATTAATAATAATTATTAAGATATTTATTTGTTATACACAAGGGCAACATCTCTCGTCAAGGATATATAGAAATTAAGTAAAGACAAAAGGAAAAATTCGTTGTTTGATGTGTATATATTCTTATGTATCAGCTAGTATTATCTGTATACTTGAAAAAACGCATTGGAATTATACAACTATATATTAAAAATAATATTTAATTTCTTGAATCAAAATAAATAATTGCTAGTTAATCTTGATTCCAATAATCACATGTATAAACCAACTTCACAATGAAACTATAGAATTGCTAGAAATAATATTTAAATTAACAATAACATTTAAGTTTTTGAATTAAATTGAATAATAGCTTAGTTCAGTTTAATCAACATTCACAGCCAAAATCTACCGACAAATTTAATTTCTAAATTTTTTTAAAAATAATGATAATGTTGTTGACAAGTTTAATTCCAAGTACCCAACTTTGATGTTATAAATATTTATATCGAAGACTCACCACGAAGCCCACCATGAAAGACACCACAAATTATTTTTAATTTTATTAAACCCTTAAAAACCCACCTCTTATAAACCATTTTAAGGGAGTATTTCAGGATAATTCTATACAAGACAGACAATTCCAACATCTACGCAACAGTACTCTGCCACCAGCTCTCGAGTGACTGTATCAGCTTTTACATCCTTGAAAGCGTCTAGCCATGGCGATTTTGCAGGAGCGAGCTAGCTATCCTCCTGAGGAGAAGTTTGGTTTCAAACCCCGGCTTGAACAGGAGAAATACGCCATGCCTTGGATGATCCACATCTCAGGTCAAGCTCTGATGAGCACATTGAACTATTCATGCGGTAGAGAGCCCTCACAGCCCAGGCACAATGACGCTGTAGTTACTTTCTTTTTGGGTGTAAAGCAGTGTCAAACGCATTAAGAAAATCTACCTCCAGTTAAGGACATCACATGCTATCCAATGAACAAAGATAAACACCAGTAGCCAATGGAGCCATGGTGGGAAAACATACAGATTAAGAGAGAAACCGAGCCGTGTAAGGATAAGGCTCAGCTCTTAGAACAGACCAAAATCATATTACTCCAAGATTTGACAAGCCAGCTTAACACTTGTATAACTAAACCAACGTATGCGTAGTATTCAGACCGCTAGTCTCAAAGTCTGATATATAATGCTACTGTCAGAAAAAAGAATTTAGTCCAGGCTAGCTGCACATCTGATTGCGAAGAGAAGCAAGCACATTCCAGTCAAAAATAGTTGACAGATCGAAGGTATTGAAATGTTGGGCAACTGCAGGATAAAAGATGCAAAGACTGGAGAATTCCCTATAAACCACAGAGCATCTAAATGGATAAGAATCATCACTTAGAAGAAATTTTTTTGATAGATCACAAGTTTATCTCCTCGAACCGGATTGACACCAGCAGCAAAGTAGAGAGGAAAGCAGGAGGCAACCGCTACGTAAGCTGAACTTTAAGTGTAGGAATTATAGCAAGGCAATAGTGCAAAGCATCCACAAGCACAAAGAAAATCATTACGCAATGTGCAATAACCATGAAGAACTCCTCGAAGTTCACAATGAAAGGAGAGGAGATGGAAAAAATAGTGGATGGAGAAGCAGGCACGTAGGAGAAGTGAGTAAAGATCTACTCTAAAAGGAAGGCGTTAGACCACAGGCTAAATGTTCAGCTAAATGGAGCACATAATCAACCAAAAAAAGTAAATTAAAGCCAGCAAAAGTTCAGGATAAAAAAGAATTAAAGAGGTTATTAATTGTATTAACAATCAAATGCAAGTGTAACACTAACTTGACTAGGAATTTTTCAATCTCCAACGTCAAGTCCCCTAAACTATGTGCATTAATAATCTAATGCCAGTACTGTAACACTAACTTAACTGAGATTTTTTTTGGACTCCAACATCATTTCCCCATAAACCCTCATCTGGAGCCATGTTCAAATCCAATGCACTACCAGGTTGAGGATCAAGGTGACTAACTTGTACACTAGATTGAGGATTGGAATATTGACTATCTGCCCCATTCGATGCCTCATAGCTGGATGCGGAGTCATTATTTTCCGTATCAGCAGTGATGTGATGGCTATTATGTCCTTCATGCTTGTAAACCTTATGAGCAGTGCCATGATAGCTCATATGTCCGCCGAGAGCTTGTCCACTTGCAAAACTTCTTTCGCACAGGTTACACTTGTACTCTTTTCTAGGAGCATCACCAATTATAACGTTTTTGCCTCTCGAATCTTGATGAACCCCACTTACCAGATCCAATTTCCCTTCTTTTTCCCTCTCTCTCTTCCTATTGTGGGCGGCCAGGTGGCCGCCGAGACCTTGGAAGCTGTCAAAAACTAATCCACATTCCCTGCACACGTATGTTCTTTCATGTCCCACTTTGAACTCTGAGGACCTTTTTTCTCGCGTATAAGCAATGCTTTTCATTGGCTTCTTATTCAAGGCAAGTTGATGAGCAAACCTATCTTGGTACTTGGCTAATTCTTCTCTAATACCCTTCTGTTTGCTATCACAGACTGAAGGCCACAGTAGAAGGTTTAAGGCTGCAGCTTCAAGAATGTGATCTGCAAAACTTTTCTTTCTGGCTTGATTTAAAGCAGCAAATTTGAGCTTATTTTTTCTAGATCTTTTCTTCTTGCTATTTCCTGACCAACCCCGTGGGAGATACTCCCTCAAATCGACGGGCTCCACGGACCCTTTAGTACTACTCTCATCAACATCAACATGAAATTCAAACTCTGATTCTGATTCTGAAGAAGAGCAATCATGTACCCTCCAATCATCAGTATCTTCTCGATCCTTTTCGTCTTCCTCCTTCTTGTAACATGCCCTTATATGGCCTCCCCATGATTTTCCACTAGGAAACACTTCGTTGCAAACTGTGCACGATTTAGACATGAAATTGCAGCTAGCATAAAGTAAATCAGACCTGATTGTACGAAGGATATACAAAGTGGTAGGTATGATACACCACTATGATTGTACTGTTAATTTTAGGATTAGATATATCTGAAGTTCGTTTCTGTATATACAAAGACTGGTGAGTTTGTATCTATCTATATATAATCGTGAGTTGGAAGCAAGCAAGGAAAAGCAACCGACTTCGATTTCCTTCGTGTTTCTTGAGGAAAGTCATTAAATTTCAATCGTATAAAGATTTTCCTATATAACCCAAAGCCCACAGAGAAAATTGTGGGCAGTCACGTTGTTTGAGACGATATCTTGTTTAATACGGCGGTTAATTGATTACTCTTACTCCTATATGTTTTTCCTCCTTTGAAACAAGATTTCTTATTACATATAATGACGACAGTTCAGTCCAATCTGAACGAGGTTCGAACTTAGTAGAGTCCGAACTAACGTAGGATTAGAAGAACAGTACTTGCATCCTACGATCTTCTGGTACGAGTTCAAGAAAAATCTGAAGACCAAAAAATCAGGTTTTGGTTTGGGTATAAAAATTGTTATACCCTATCCGAAACCAAGAAACCAACATGAAATTCATTAAGTTTGAAAATTTTATATTTATACCAACAATATATAAAGAAAATTTAGGGTTTCTTTCCAGCTGTCACACTAATTCCTTTTCCCTCTCTTCTCCAGCCAGAAGCATACCCGTGGCGGCAACAGCAGCCCGTCCTCCATTGATATGCTGAAGCTCTGCTAATGCAAACATCTAATCGTTAAACATGCTGCGAGTCGGATTGATTTTTTAAGAAGTAAAAAGAAAATATTAAGAGAATGAAGGATTTTTTAATTGTATTATTAAATTTGATTTAATAAATCAACTTTAAAATCTCACTTTGACTATTTTGAGTTTAAAACTAAATTATCGAGAGTTAGTCTTAATTAAATTTATTAATTTTATAAATTAAAATGCAATCTTAATAACATGTAAAAACATGGCTTAGCTTTTAACAAAATTTCAATATTATAACTTTTTTCATAAAAGCTTGTAAGACAATGATAAATTAGATCGATCTTAATCCCTAAGCAAAGCGTGTCATGAACTCCATTGAGTTTAATAAAAAAAATTATATTTTTTAAAATTATATAGATGATAGAAATATATATTCATGAAATTGAGCACCAGCCCAAAAATAAAAACTTATTTGAGACAGTGATAATCTTAAAGAAAATAAAAAATAAAAAAATTATGCAGTTAATTTCTCAATCAATCCAATATTAAAGAATAAAATCGAGAAAAAACTAATAAAAATAATAAACGGACAAAAAAGCATATTTGGCTAGTGGATGAACTCGTCAAACCTATAAATCAAATAACTCGGGTTAGCACGCTAAACCTGTGAACCGAGTTATGGACTCTAGTAGAATTCTAATTTTTTTTCCAAAAATATTTTTATTTTAACTTCATGATAAAAAAAATATACAATTACAAAATAAAACACCAACCTAATACTGAAATGTTGTAAAAAATAAAGCGACAAATAAAGATAAAAATATTTAATATCGCAACATGAGTAATTTACCTTATTGTATTTAATAATTTTTTCTATCAAAATAAATTTGTAATTGAAAAACATGAAATTTATAATAGAAACCAACACACACATAAAATATATTGAATAAAAAGAATGCAAGGCTGCACATATGAAAAATCTTATAAAAAATCATTATTTTTTAAAAAATTAATCTATATAAAATTAAAAAAAATCACAGATGAATCATACTTACCTCTTTAAAAACTTAAAACATTCAATATTATTAAAAAATCATCACAAACTAATTAAAACATCAACCCGCAATTTATTTTGAAAAAAATCAAAATTAAAAAAAAATCAAGTCAGGTCAAGCACTTGATCCAATCAAGCAACAACATGCACGTGAATCTATATTTTTTTTATTTTAATGGGGCAGACGACACGTTATCTGCCCCATGCATCAGAAGAAAAAAAATTGACGCATCACCTGCATTAACGTCATCTGTTCATTCCTAGAATCTGACCATCGTGAAGGCTGGGAAAACATGGTTTTTTGTTTTTTATTCGAAAACTCATTTTCATCCCCTTTTTTTACCCAAAACACTTAGGAAACACAGTGTAGACCTTGTTAAACCAATTCATAACCACAAAAACATAAACAACCACTTTAAAACTCGAAATCCACTCGGAAAAAAATAATCTTGAGCTCATATATGATTTTTTAAAGTGTTTTCAAGGTAAAAAAGAATATTTAATCTTAATTCTTCTCATCATATAAAATTATTCGATACAAAACAACCGTTTTGATGACCAGATTCCTCATCGACAGAGACTTTCTCTCTAAGTTAATTAGAATTGGTGACTTCATCTCTCTTCTCCAATCAAAAACAGGACAGAAAAATAAGTAAAATAAAGTTTGGTATTAAAATTTAATTTTGTAAAATTCAAGGGACTGGTTACTTAATAACTAAAAAATAATGGAGAACTCAAATGAATTTTTGACAAAAATGTTCAATTTGCCACCTGTATTACCTGGTTTTTTCACTTCAGTTTCCTTTCTTACAATTCAACCCTCACTTACAAAATAAAAATATGTAATTGAGCTCTAATTTGGTTTTAAAAGGGTTCAATATTGCAAAAAAAAAAATTGATGACCAAATTAAAAATTTATAAAATTTACATTATTATAATTCACAAGAAAGTGAACAGTGTATAATAATATTTTTGCTGTTGGGGAGTCAAACTCGATAAGGCGTGGAACATATAATTGAGGTCTGCAAAATCCATGTATACATACAACTTATTCATCTCAGAATTTGGAACTTTTGGGTGGATGAATTTGTTGGTTTGCACACCTCTTCAGTGCTTGATTTCCGTGACGCCAAACTTCCTCAAGCTATCACTATAGCAGACCTTGGGTGTTCTTCAGGACCGAACACTTTGTTTTATTTGCGGTTACTCGGATCACAAGCTTGATCTAGAAAAGGTGCTCTCAAATGGGCCAAGCACCACAATGATTTTCTATTTTACTGAATGATCTTCCAGGAAATGATTTTTACACGTTTTCCAGTCTTTTTTATGGATACCCTATGGATATCCAAAATCCGTAATGATCACAAGCTTGATTCACATTGCTTCCTCTTCTTTTGATTTCTTTTATGCTCAAAACATAGAGAATTTGGGAGTAAATAAATCCAAATTGATTGGTTTCTTGGCTAAATGTTAGGACATATATTTGCGACGGAACTTGTACATGCATGAGAAAAACATTTAAAGAGTCCAAACAAGGGCATAAAGGGATGGTCAAAATCATGAAAGTCTGAGAAGGTCAGGGACTTCGCTAGATTTTTCTCCTTGTAAGAGTCAGCTTTTACAAGGAGAACGCCAGAGGTGGTGATACTATAAACTCCTGTATGGGTAAGGGGAGAAGGAATTATAATTTACCAAGACTCAACTCATAAATTGACGGTATAAGCATAACATTAACTGATTACAAGTCTACTTGCTCTAAATTCCTTGTGATAATAAACCTCTAACATGGATGCTCCTAAATGCAAAAGTAAGTAATATTTGTAGACTACAAAACAGAACCACTAACTATAGCATCAACAACAACATAACAGAACTACAAAAGAAAATAGAAGAATGTACTGGCGCCTGGATGAGCATGTAAGCTATTGAGCATATGAAGATCTGTACTCCAACATTTCATTCCTGTATTTCTCCTTGTCCCTCAAACCTTTCTCCTGATAAACCTGCATCACAAGAAGAGTAAGGAGTGGAGGACCGAGAATAATTGAGAAACCCAGATATAAACAATTTCGCTTACCTGCTTTTCTGCCTCCGTGAGGTTGTTCCATAAGAGTCCAATCTTCTTGCTAATGACTTTCTCTTGCCCATGGTGTAGGGCCTTTAGCTGGGCATAATGCTCATTAAAGAAAAAATTGTAGCCACTCCTGTTGGACTTGGGCTGAGAGGGATCACGTAAGGCTATCCGCGATCTCTTCCGGCGCCGGCGAGGAGGCAAATCTGAAGAACGAGAATCCTGAGACTCGTGAAATGTATGAGGAATATGGTATAGGACACCTTTAAGCTGATTAGTGCCCAGGTTCACAGTAACCAGATATCCATTATCAAATTTGCCATCAATGATTCCACTCACTGAACAACCAATCTGCAATTGCTGACTACCTGAGATTGAAAAGGGTCATCACTCTACATGCTGCAGCTATAGATGTTATTAGAATCATGCATTCAGAAGTCAGAAAATATTCAGCACACAAACAAGAAGGAGAAGGTACCATTGATGCAAAATTTAAAGTAGCATACAAGTTTCCGAAGCAAGATGATAAATAGGAAATAAAATTTCAGTTGTGTTTTTTTCATTATTTTCATCAAGTATACTATAGCAAAAGCAAACAGCACATTTTTCCCAGTCACTGAAGAGATAGTTCATTACTAGACTAAGGGATAAGTAATTCAACTCATTCACATCTCTCAACCAGTAATGATGGATCTATTCTGCAGCTCAAATTTAGTAAATTACTTCATGGTGCCTATTGCCCCTTCATAGGCAATTCTCTGAGTTGACCAAAAAGTGGAATTAGGATACTCCAAAAGTACAAGAGAGAATCCAACAACACATATCCAGTGGGAAAAAAAATTGAAAATTGAAAATGACTTTTCGGCTGAGCCATAAACCTCAAGATGTAAAGTTTTCGACTACTAGTAGACATCCAGCATTGTAATAGTCAAAAGCTATAGACCTCTCCGGAAGATTATCCATACTGAAGGCCACAATATAATCAATTATACTGCCATTTTTATTGCTTGTTTCTCTTCAAAAAGCTCCAAATGAAAATATGCTACTCTGGATCTATTGAAATCACAAAAAGAAAAAAATTGCAAAAATTAAGCAAAAGAAGATCCAACCCAGACTTTAAGATAGGACAATATATCTACGCCATCACATTGACAGCAGTAGCTGACACATTCCCTTACTAGAAAACTGGTTTGTAATGGCACCTTCTTCTAGGGTTGCAGATCCATTAACAAGGCTCCTCCCATTCATTGCATCTGTGAGAACAGAATGCCAAAAGTATATATTGGGTAATTTTGAAAACAAGGAAAGAGAAAACAACAAGAATATAATCACAATTACCAGTCCCTGAAACTAAAGGAATTTGTTTGTTGAAGTGGTAAACCTGCTCGAAATGATAGAGTAATGATAGATAATGCTTCCTTAAGACAAATGATGCACTGGTAATTGTAGTTGGGAAATTGAAGGCTGTAATCACTTCCTTCCATTTACGATCTGTAATAACCTGTAACCATTTCAAGAGAAATTAAAACCAGAAGAAGAAGAATGCCCTTGAAAGAATTTTACGGTACTTCCCACAAAACTTAAAATGACTCCAAAGACACTAATAAGTTCCACATTTCTGTGAGGTTTGCACAATAAATTATTCAGGCAAGTCATTTCACCAGAAAACTCACACTTAATGCTATCCTTCATTCAATTGTGAGAAGATGAGGTGAAACAGAATATAAGAAGGGCAGCATACTTTGTAACAGTTTTACATTTGCAAAAAGCTCCTAGACAGAAGATAAAGAAATTAACAACCCAAACCTTCTCAATGCCACCACGAGATGTGACCTCCACAAAAAGATGGTGAAGATCAAGAGCCTTTCCTCCCACAGTAGGAACCCTATTCATTAACAAAATTTACATCAAAGATTGTTAATCATACCTCCATCCATAGTTTCCTCTTTTAGGAAAGCCATTGATGTTTCAATTTTAATCCAGTTGCGCATTAAAATAGACAAGCAATAGAAAATCCTCAAGGAGATAGAATTAAGTGGAAGGGGGGAAAGGTTATACAGTTTGCTACTTAAAATAAGATTGAATCTAGACTGAGAGGATACTATTGAAGCCAAAACCTAACAACATATAGTCAATAAATCAGTTATAAGGTCCACTTATAAGCAATTGCCTTTGGATGGTTGAAGTATTTAGGAAAAACTACTCTTTTTTTCCCTCTAGTAACCAATTAAGGTGTTGTTCTTTAGTTCTTTTGATAATGATAAATTTCATTGCTTTTTTTTTTCATTTCATTTCATTACTTGCATCTCAACAGTCATTGGAGATCATCAGCATACCAAAATAAATTACCATAACCACATTCATTAAGAATTGATCAAATCCAAGAAAATAAAGCAAGTCTTTCATGAAATATCAAAGAAGTCTACAAGTCATAAAACACAAAAGGCAACGCAGAAAAATCCTAGTTCACATTGCATCTTAAAGTTAGTGCTCAAGGAGTAATTCAAATCTTGGAAACATAAAAATCTAGGAGAAAGCAACAAACTTTTTAGCTCGACCATTTTAGTTGAAGTTGGGAAACTAGAAAAACATACAAATATGCGTCTCTCCACATTGAGGGGTGAAGTTAACCCCAAAAGGTGCTAGAATATTTTCACAACCAAACATGAAAAAATCTAATAGACAGATAAAAAAAAAGAAGCAAATATGGCTACTAAAGGAAGCTAGATCGTTACAATATAAAGACATAATTCATGAGATAAACCCAAAAAAAAAACACTTGAAATACAAAGAATCCATCAAATAAGATGGACCCAGATAATAATAATAATAATAATAATAATAATAATAATAAACAAATAAAGTATGTTAAAGGGTTTGCAGGAAAACCAACTTACATGAATTTGGTGCCAAAGGATTGATGAAAAGCTTTGAGCTTTTCCCAAAAAAGGTCTGAACTTTGAGCAATATCTTCATACTTGGCTGTAGCTGGAGGATAGGACCTGAAAGATTGGCCATTTATGCTCTCACTGTGTAATTCTTGTTGCTGAGGTGAAATAACTGTAGCAGTTGGGTCAAGGGTAGACATTTTTGTTTTGGGTAGACAAAAATAGGATATAAGTAGACTAATAGAAATTTTAATTTTTCCCTTTTACTTTTACAAGACAAGAACACAAACAGAAAGTTAGCCTATAGATATGAAGTTGTAAGAGATAAAAATAAGATTTTTATAAGATTAGAAGAGCATGAAAATCCCAGAAATATTTTGTGAGGTAAATAAAAAGAAGAGGGGAGGATTAGAATAAGATCAAAAGCTACTATAAATGGTTGTACTTGCAACTTGCAAGTTGAAAGGTTATCGTGGTAATTGTATTTCACCTGGTTTGATAGGCTAATAATAGAAAATTAGAGCCCTCTCTTTGAGGAAGATTGTAATTAAGGTAGGGGCGTTGTAAGTGATGAGGATGTAAAGAGTAAAGACAAATTGGACAAGAATTTCAAAATTTAAAACTTTTTTAAATTTTTACAATACTTTACTTTATCCTATTTTCAGAGATTTGTTTTTCTATTTAAACTATGGATATTTGACCATGAATCTCATTCAACAAGGAAAATAATCTTCAAAAGAAAATTATTAAAAAATCTTACTAAAAGATGAGTCAAGTGGTGTGTATCTTGTTTTTACTTTCCATATAAATACAATATAATATCACAATATTAAACTCTAACTATGTTAATAATAATTTTTTTATGTAATTTTCCTAAATGAATTGATTGATTAATTAAGTATACTTAGCAATTTCTAATTTCTTTATATAGGATGTGTTTAGAGTGCTAATTGTATGGTTGTTGTTGTGTGCAATGAGCCCTTCACTCTTGGCTTCTCCGCAAATATATTCATATTCTACAAGTGCAAATATCTTTAGAAAATAATTCCAAAAGGGTGGTGAAAAATATGTATTACAATTTGCAATATTGGTTTTATTTCTTTTAGTAAAATGCCAAAAGTTTTGCGTACTCGTTTCTCTTTTTCCCTTTGTGTAATAAAGAAATGGAGCACTAGGAAACCAGCATTGGAGCAAGGGCAGCCTAGCATGCACCTCTCTTTAATCTTTAAAATTGATGCTATAATTTTGAACTCCCAAAGTTTTACTTGGAACTCACAGACCTGAAGGCTGGAAATGAATGCATTGAAATTCTGTATTTCGCAAATTCAATGCATTGGAATGTGTGCTTTGGGACTAATGCCCTTCTAGCTGGTTGTATTTCCAGCAAGGCACAACCCAATTCATCAATCATCAGCATTTGTGGCTTAAGTGCCTCTGCTCCAAAAAATTGTTAAGAGTGCAAGACATTTTGGTGCTTCAATAGAACATCACAAAGCAAGGTAAGTGAAGATTACACATAAAGAGGATCATGCAAACCTTTTGGGAGAGAAAAAAAAAGTGAAAACCAAAAGGAGAAGAAAGAAGCCTCTTTAATAAACCACTACCACTATACAAGGTTTACACAAGTGAAGCACAATCGATTAAAGAAATGGTGATATGATCTAAAAGCAACATGGGAAGCTGGGGTCCCAGTCATAGCCATTGCTGGCTGTGGCCAAGATGTAGTAGGCAACAATATGGCCAATGGATCCCCAAGCAAGGACATCAACAATGTTGAAACCAACTGGATCATTTGATTTCAGGAGGCTAACATATTCCTTGGCACGCTCATCTCCTGCCTCAAAATGAGTCAAACCATTCTGCTCAGGCACTTGTTTTGCCACGTTCTCCCTTTGGAAGTTAAAGAACACAAACCTTCCCAAAAAGAGTGATACCCCTGTGCTCAAGCTTATGACCAATGATGGGTTAAGCTCTGCTTTCACAGCTAAGCTCCTTTTTGGTGCAGTGAGGGTGTTCTTGGAGAGGGAGGCGGTTTTGGCCTTGGTGAGGGGTCTAAGGCCTTGGAATGAGATGTTGGATGGGGTGAGGTTGTGGTGGTGTTTTTGGATGGTGGGTGTGGGAAGCAAGCTAAAGGTTGCCATTGCTGGTGCCTGCCTTGTGAGTTGAAGATAGGTTTTGAGATGATGAGATCGTGCTTTGCTTCATAAAGATCATATATCCCGCTAGTGGTGGTGTAAAGGAAGATTAGTGTTGTAAGGATGGAAGCGATAGGGGAAAGATTTTGGTGGGTGAGATGGCCATGCATCATTGGTTCTTTGTGGATTAGAGATTTTTGGCCCTAAATGGTGACCATGGAATTTGCATGGTCACCCTTTAGGGCCGAAAATCTATTTAATTTTGTTGGCTTTACAGCTCTATTTATTTTTATTTTGTTGGTCAAAGGTAATCATGAAGGATTCGGATTTCCTCGAGAAGCAAAAATAACAATGAGGTCGGTTGCTTTTTCTTGTTAATAGATGCTCCCTAATTCGTTCAATTATCAGTTTTTGTTAGCCCTGAAAATAATCCCACCATCAGCCTTTGCTATTATTGCTTTTGGTTGATCATCTTGAACAACGATTATACGATATGGTACTTACGGGTCCTAAATCAG
Source organism: Populus nigra (assembly GCF_951802175.1). NCBI lineage: Eukaryota > Viridiplantae > Streptophyta > Magnoliopsida > Malpighiales > Salicaceae > Populus > Populus nigra. The sequence goes on along the minus strand of NC_084860.1, from coordinate 17,809,451 downwards.
TCAAGAAACATATGAAGACATATTGCTACGAGAAGTAATTAACATGCATGTTTATACTGAATCAGAATAAAAAATTGGATTTCTTGATGATGGAACCGGGATTAATAATGGGTCAGCTGCAGATGCTATTCATTCAAATCAGAGTCTTCCAGAGGGTTGGCCCAAAACCAGTGATGGATCATCCGTGAAGGAATATGAAGTTGTGTTTGCTAACGAAGCAGTGACCCAGAACAGACTGGTCATGTGTATATGGTCCTCTTAAGGTATGGTAAATAAGCATGCAAGTTTTCATCAAGTGTGCTCGAGAATCTCAAATAGTTAGGGCAAAAGGAAAATATGTGATATCTCGTTTGCACCTCGCAAATTGCAATGAGGTGGGGACTGGAAAGGAAACAGATCAGAAAGACTGGATTTCACGAGAAATAAGATTACATTGGACAGCAGATAGAAAAAATCATCTACCTGAAGAAGCAGAAGTTCAATTCCATGTTATTGTTCACATTGAATTATACATTCTAGCCTTCTGTACATTCCCTCCTTTCTACACATCTTATAATAACCCAACAACAAAGGTGGCACCAAGACTAATAGAACCACGAGAACCTAAAATTCCACAATAGTAATACAATATACACCTAAACCTCCTTCTACATTATATGGTTTTATTAGGTTCCTCAATTGCATCAAGGGAAAAAAACCATACCAACACACATTTCTTCAAGCAACTCAAACAAAGGAATCAAGGTATGAATAGTTCCGGCAACGGCCATACTCAAGGAGACTACCGTATGTGCGATCCCACACTCCAATGTAAAGAGCCTCTGTGTCAGGACTGAATGACACACCAGATATCTCGCCAAAGAAATCAATCTCCTGCTCCTTTTCATACCCATTTTTCACATCATAAACATGCACAAAATCTGCAGGCTCAGCCATTGCCATATATTGGCCATCAGATGTGTATCGAATTGACCGAATTGCACCGAGATTGCCCTTCAAAACAGCGAGTGACTTGGACAGGTTCCGAACATCCCAAATGCGGCATGTTTTGTCCTGGTTCCCAGTAGCAAAAGTGACCCCATCGGGATGCCATGCTGATGCAAAAGAGAAATCCAGATGCCCAGACAAGGATGTCACTGTCTGTAAGCATTCAAAATTCAAGTCATCACATATACTCCTCTGTAAAATTCATATTTGTAAAGTTGATGACAAGGAAAGACTAGTACCTTCCCAGAACTGGAGTCCACCAACATACCATCTGGGCTGTCACCAACAATTGTTAGAAGCTTTCCATCAGGACTAAGGGAAGTATGCTGCACACATGACAAAAAACAAAACATGCAATAACCATCAAATGTTTATATTTCCAGTCAAGTAGTTAAAAAACCTGGCCTCAGCCACCCCTATTGTCAAGTTAGGCAAGAACTAGGCCACCATGCCTTCCCCGGCAAAACATAACTCAAGAAAACAGTATTTATCCAATCAAGTAAAATGAACTCAAGATTGAAGAGACAATGAAAGAATATGCTTCTGTTTCACTTATCAGTGATAGACTGATAGTCTTCATACAACAAATTGATAGCATGTCACCAAATTAATATAAAAAGACAACTGATTCCCTGAATGCTTGCTTGTCACTCCTCAATTAGTGACTGACAAGTAACAAACAACCCACGAGGAGGCTAAAGATGCAACACTCTGGTAACAATTGAAACTGTCCAAAGAGAGCAACAGTTGCAGAACCGGTTAAACTATGAAAACTTGACATTATATGTGCATTACTAATCTGCACATGTGGAAAACAAATTTTTGATTCATTACTAAGATTTGATCTCCTCTTTCTATAAGAAGAATCCAACCTTTTATCTGAAATGCCACAGATATCAAAATACACACCTGCATATGGTGAGAGAGATGAAACTATGGATGGCATGTTAGGGGGGTCTCATCAGTGCAAGAGTTTAAAGTATCACAGTAGCTAATGGGTTTCTAATACAAGAAATAACATGTTGAATTACCAAACTGGATATTGGTTACTCACGTTCACTGGCCAAGGAAAACGAAAATGCTTTGAGAGCTGGTATTTCTCCATATCAAAATCTCTAACTCCACAGTCATTGTTTGAAGCAGTAAAGTGCACTGCACCACTGGCAATTAATATAACAAAGGTAGGTTATTTCTGCATTAAAAATGTTATAGTCCACCATCAGCACAATGGAAAATATGTACCTCGGACTATCATAGATCTCAACAGCGTTGGTGATAGCATTATCATCATAAGTTGTTCTGGAACAAAAGCTTACTCCAGACCGATCTAGATGCTGCATTCCAATAAAAGCTTGATAATAAACCTTTTTTTGTTACTACCAGAGAAATCATTAAATCAAATCTCAGAGGTGGCATGATTATAGAAACAATTTATATTTCCAAGCAACCAAAACAAGCTGAGAAAGTGCCAACACCCCATAAAAGTGACATTTATATACTAACACTGGTCACCCATTTTATGAAATCTCTTTATTTCTTTCAAGAAAAAGACTTGCAAAAGCAAGATCTTAAACTTACCTTGCAAATAAGCTCTCCCTGGAACCCTCCAGCAACTAGCAAATTATCTTTCACTGCTAGAGTACTAACTTGAGTCTGCGTGAATCCTTCCAACAGACTTCCAGGATGTTTCTAGAAAACAGAACAAATTGATCAATTTACAGAAGAAATCAAATCTGAATACTAATCTGCACAAAGATAAGAGGAAGTAAAGCCAAAACTGACCTCAGTTGGTGCCACATGTCCAGAAACATCAAGAACATCAGCCTTGCTGCAAGTTAAGGAAGACCAATGAATGACAGAGAAATGCGACATAAGGTAGACATCATGCTTTGTTGTAGCCCAAACCAAGTTCCTCAACTGCATCATGAAAAACCACAGATACATGTATATAAGTCAATCAAACATTACAACCACTTCAAGCCTATCTGCACTCAATCATGCATCTATTGATGTACCAGACTTTCCAGACTCCATGAATTGTCACAATATTTTTCTCTAGAAAAAGCTGGCTTCTCCAACTTACCTGAAAATGAAGAATGGTAGATTTGACAGATCTGGAATTTCGTCTGAACTCATAATACATGCCCCCCTTTTCAGTAATTTTGCAATCCTACATGAAGAAAAAGACAGTATAAAACTGTTGAAGTGATCTTGTTGACAGAGAGCACTCTTGGAACAGAGATGAAATAAGAATTCACCTTTTTTGAATCTTCCCCAGAGTGAAGTATATTCTCATAGTTCTTGTATTGTTCTAGCCTGGTTTGCCGGTATTTATCTCTAGTGATGCTAAGTCTCTCCCAAGGAATTCCCTGAACGTCTTTTCCATTTCTAGCATCAGCAGCAGATGTATCAGCTACTTTATTATTCTGCAGCAGAACACAAAAATGCTTCAAATCCTAAATCAGACCAAAGTTACAGTGGCAAAAATTGTCCAGGATTGCCCACACAAATAATGTAGTAAGAACACGAACCAGGTAGTCATATTCATCAATGTCAGAGTCTGAGCCCATCTCCCTAGCACGAAACTCTTCATCCATGTCATCATCAACATCTTCCATTTCATATTCATCTTCCATGTATTCAGCATCATCCCCTTGGTAATGGGACATATTTTTCTAACAATTCCACCTACCCTGTAACATCAACTCAAGCCAATCAGTCAAGTATCAACAGAAGCTGATGTAACCATAAAGCAAAATTAACACGCAAACCAATTGCCAAATTTAAAAGATTAAAATGGTTGGAGAAATAATAAAGCTATAGATTCAATGTCTATAGCAAGTAAAAGATTATAGGAATGACTGCATATAAGGACTACTGACAACCAATCATAGTCAACTCATTTAGATACACGAAGATGACATATCACAGATCAACAACAAAAACCATGAAAACAGAACATCCATACACATTCCACGATGATACACAGAAGAAACAGGTGATAACAGTCATAGATTCAATAAACAAGTCAGTCCTCACTGCTCATATAAATAAAGAAGGTGCTTGAGGTGGAATCAAAATATGAAGTAACGAATTACAATTGTGCAACAACAAACACTGACCCAATGCAGCAAAACTAATTCACCATGACAAAACAATCAACACCAGGAACAAGTAATTACAGAGTGACATCCAAGCATCACAAAACAAAAGGGACCAAATCCATAGTATTTGTTTAGATTAGCCTTTAATCATAAGCATTCAGTAAGTTAGAAATTAACAGCATTCCATTGTATTACTCCAAAAATCATCAAACTTTAAACAAAAATCGACCAAAAACCAATATAATCCAAAAACCAATTCTATATGTTCGCCGACAATAATTTAAAATTAATAGAAAAAATCCAAAATTAGCTCATCATTTCTCAATTCCTAAACAACAAAACACTAAAAAAATTTCAAAAAGAAACCATATTCACCAAAACCCCAATTGAATTTCAAAGTCACAAACTTTCAACAAATTGAAGCAAAATCAGGAGAAAAAATAAAACGCCATCTTAATTATGATTACAAATACAAAAAGGGATCGCAAAACTAGACCAGAGGAATCGATATAAACCCTAAAGTAGGTAACTTTTAACCCCAAAAAAAAACTGAAAGAAAAAAAGGAATAATTTTGAACGAGTTTTGTACGTTATGGGGACCAAAATTGAGGAACCCTGAGATCGGGAGAAGAGAAATAGGAAATGAAAGAGAGAAATGGTACCTGCGGGTGAGAGTTGCAACTTTGAGGATTGGAGAAAGGGAGCTCCTTTTGTCGATCTAGAGAGGAAATATAAAATATCAGAGCTAAATAATACTAATAATGGCTATATTAAATAATAGGAAAATGTTTTTATCTATATCTTATGGTGGATAGATAATAATTTGTTAGTTACCCCTTGGCCATATCCCTTAATTATTATTAAATATTATATATATATTACTTTTTTTATTTTGTTTACATTTTAATTAAGATTACTTTTTTTAATAATATTAAATATGTATCTTTTATATTGGTTTGGTATGTTTTAGAAAAAAATTAATAAAATCCTCTTGAATTAGTGGTTTCAAAATTATAAAATGATGTTATTGTTTAATAACACCATCTTGAGCTACTACTAATATAGTTTCATTATTCATTTTTTTTATTTGTATAATAAAAACAGTAATTAGTTATTTATTCAATAAAAAAATAAATTTTATAGTGCAGCTCCATATGTGAAAATAAATAAATATATATATATATTGGTAGAAATAAATAAAGTGCATGCCTAACTCAATAGTAAAAAGCTTTGTTGAGAGAATAAGAGGCTATTACAAGACAAAAGATCTTAATAGAGAGAGATACAATGCTAGAAACATATAGCTCATGTTTATTTTCAAAAACATTGTTTTTATTTATTCTAAAATGATTGTTTTATGAAAAATTAAGGAAATATGTTTGCTAAATACAATTTTTTTAAATGAAAAACAAGGTATTTATTTACTTAAATTGAAAATATTAAAAGAAATTATCATAATAGTTAAACAAACAAAACTTTTATTTTTATAGTAGAGAATTTAAAAAAAAAATCATTTTAGTATTTTTCATTTTTTACAAAAAAATGAAGAACTAGAAAATGCGTCTTTTTAAGGAAATAATTTTCATTTCTAGTTAATATTGCATTTCTTGAGCTTTTTATTTTAAAAAATATTAAAAAACTATTTTTTTCATAAGTAAACACAACTATAAATTTCTATTTCTATGTCCTTTTTATAAATTTATTTTTATAAATGTTTCTTTCCCACTCCAAATCATTAATCATTGATGTTTGAAATTATAGACTTGATTAGTCCGTGGTTGACTCAGATTTTACTGAGTCAAAACTTCACTATTATTCATTGATTTTTTTTTTATTAATTTTTCTAGTCAGAATGATAATTTTTTTAATTTATTATTCTTTAAAAAAAAAATTGTCGACCCTCCTGTTACCAGATAATCGAGTTAGGTTGTTCCGTCATTGAAAGGATTAGTTCTTCTGCCCTTGCCAGCAGCCCAGCACGACCAAGGAGGTCCACCATGCATTCATAGCTTCAACAGGTCCTCTGATTCCAAAATCATGTTTCATTCGACTGAAATATTGCCGGCCCTCTTCAACACAACCAGCATAAGAGCAGGATGATAGCGTGGCGACAAAGATGACTTTATTTAGATGTATCCCATCAGCAAGCATCTCATCAAACAGTTGAAAACATTTTTTAGCTTGGCCATAGATGGCAGAAGCTGAAATCTTAAGTCCCCGTGTTACAATGTCTCTCTGGGGCATTTTCTGAAATAATTCATAAGCACAACACTCAATGCTGCCACACTTTGCATACATATCGATGAGACAGTACTGAGTTTAGTGCTCGTAAGAACTCCAGTTTTTCAATGTATGCCTGTATCCATCTTCCCTGATGCTAAGCTCCTAATTGTCCACAAGCAAAGAGCAAACTCACTAGTGCTGCTTCATTTGGCAGGATATGTGAAACTATCGTATCTTGAAAAAGAGCTAATGCCTCAGCATGCATACCATTCTTTATATATCCTGTTATTAATGCACTCCAAGATGCTGCATCGTTTGCTGCTGTGTTATCAAACATTTTTCTAGCCTTGTCTACATGACCCTCGCTCAAGTAACCTGAAATCATGGCATTCTTAGGAAGCGTATTCTCTTCTGAGAATTCTCCAAGAACACCTTCGGCATCATCTATGCTTCCTGAATTTGTGTACATACGAATTAGGGAGCTATGGATGTGGGTATCTGGTACTATTCCTGCCTTAATTATCTGGCAATGCACTTGTTTTCCTTCAAAAAGAGCTTTCAAATGGAAGCATGCTTCAAGGACAAAGATGTGTAGTGTAGTTGTCTGGTAAAAGGTAGCCAGTAGGAATTCATCATACAGTAACAAAGATTCATGAGGAAACTTACCCATTGTTAGGCCCTCTAAAACACGTCAGGAGAAGGTAGTCTCTCAAGATCGAACAGCATAATAAATCTGCAACATTGTAACACAATACTCGAGGAGCCTTCTATCACTTGAGGGATGATGACCAACAAACTGCGCATGTAATTATTTTACTTCCTGTAAGTTGTGGCGCGTTTTAAGTGAGATAATAGTAGCTGGTGTTCTAGTTGAACAAGTGAGGAGTAGATTTCCCTCCGTGAGATGAGGAGAGATTGTTCGAGGAGAAGCCATGTGGTAGTTGCAATTGCTGATATTGAAGAGGTTATTTCAATTCCCACAGCTGCAGCCAATGCTGCTTGCAGCTAGTTAAGGATGGAGTTGTCTTCCACAACCGGCTCAAACTAGAAAATATCTCACAGGCTCACAGCTAGGCAAAGATGACAGTTGTTGCTGATATAAAATGGTTTTTGATAAACATGGCATCATCTATTCATTGCCACGAACAAAATCAAAGGATGAAAATGATTCATATGAAGACAATACCATCTCAGATACACAGCATAAGGGCACAGGCAATTTTGGCATGAAAAGGGCAAGTTGATATATGAAGAAACAAATTGGAGGAAACCTTGAATTTATAGATTTAAGTATTTTTAAGGGGAAGAATACATATTTTAATTCTTTTTTCCAGTATGCCTAAATAAACAGTTTTAGATGTAGCATCTACAGAATGGAATGAGAATTTTCTCTCTCCCAAGGTTAAAAGAAATTATTGCGGGGAAAAAAGAATGATAAAAAACATTTTAAGGCCTTCAAAATAATTAAAATAACACCACTATGAAACCAGCTAAAAGAATCAGCAGCAAGGGTGGACCATGCATAATCTGACTCCCATTTTTGTCACTGGCCAGTTCTGATGGCGGTAGTGCAGGGCATTCAAGTCCCAGCTTCCCATCCTTGCATTCATTGGCAAAAAGACCAGGAGGATATTTCCCATTGAGGTTAATGTAGCTGAACATGATTGATGCACATTCATTGGTCAAGTCATTAATCAAATCTGCGTAAGGACAGGCAAACTCCTTAAATGATCCACAACAGCGACTGGGAGGATACTGAGGTCCTTTACATTGGCTTGTGATGATTGTGTAGTTCAGAAACTCAAAGTTTACAGGGCAAGCTGCAGATAAAGCAAGACAATACATTGCCATCAGCATGCTATCCAAAGCAGAACGATACAACCTATTAAAATCTGGAAAATAATTGTTGGCTTCTTTGGCAAGACTAGAACAACATTGTGTAACCTATGTTTCTCTAATTGTATAAAAAAACTGCAAAAACAAACCCTCAAGAAAACAAACACAACACGTTGCGTCTTAAAAGAACAAATCAACAATGGAGAATCATTGACATGCATTCAGAGATCAACAAAATATGCAGTTATCATTTGGATATATTGTGCTAGCAGATCATGACATCAGAACCAAACACAATGACCAGAATTGGGAAGGCATGACCAGCTTGCAAGGTCATATTAATAGCTCTATTCGAGAATGATACAAGTCATCTCCTCCCCTATGTAATTCCTTTGACTTTGACTTTAACTGTGTGATAGGTGGGTTCATGAGAGAATTTGCAGACCACACTAATGTGAGCATGAAGTTTCAGTCTTAAGGCTTCTAGTGAACACTTTTGTGATCTTTTAACGTCTCTCATTGATCTGCTTGAATCCATTCAACTGTAAACTTCCAAAGTCATTCCTCTTACAAATCCCATCACCCCAAAGCTTCTAGACTGGTAAATAGATTGAAACTAGCTGCCAAGCAGCTGGAACCAAACAACAAATAGATTGAAACTAAGAACCAAGTTGCTGCCAAGCAGCTGGAACCAAACAACAAGGATATTCTTCAAAATACTCAGTCCCGTTAGCTGTCACAAAATCTTTTAATATTTAATCTTCAAAATTTCCCAACTGATTTTCTGACTTCACTAGCTAACACTGGACACACCAGCATGTCCTTGAGGGAAAAAGAAAAGAAGAAGAAGAAGAAAAGTCCAAGTATGCTTCCAATCACCAAGCTTGCAAGTGTATATACTGTTTAATTGTTATCAAATAAATAAGAAGTAATATCTCCTCCAAATTCACAAAGAAATGCATGCATGATGATTTGCAGAGGAAGATCTGCAACATTGAATACCTAAGTTGTTGCAGTAATGCAAGAGTAATCAAACTTGTGTAAGCACTTCAAAGAATTTAAAATAACTCAAGCTGTGAAAGTGTAAAACAAACTATTTGTGTTGACGGATCAACAGTGGAAATGAAATAGTACGTAGGTGATAATAACTTTCCACAAGAGCTTTTAGCAAACACAACTGGGCAATAAAGATTACAGTCCTTGTAGTTTTATTATATCCAAAAGAATATCATGAGGTTGAAGTGATGATGAAATTTCCTTTAGAAACCCTACCAAAAGGACTTGACCTTTGAGTACCAGAGGAGAGAAAACTAAAGATAAACCTAGACACCTCAAGCATGATTGTTAACTCAAACAAAATGGGGCACATAACAAAAGAATAAAAACTGGAATCCCTTACATCACAGAAGAAAGCATTATTGTGATCACAATCTAGAGAACCCAAAACAAAATTTGACCAAAATTGAGCAAATAAGTAGTTAAAAAAGGCAACCTTTCTTAGTCTGAAGAAGATTCCTGCCAGTAGAAGCATGAGATTCAAAAACACCATCTGCATCCAAATAAACAAAGAAAGACAGCATAAAAAATGGATCTTTGTAACAAAAATCAAAAGCAAGCATACTTGAAAGTGAAAATAAGTACCTGAAATGAAAGTAGAAGCAAAAGAAGGAGAAGCAAAGAGACCCATCAAGAGAAAGAAGAAGAACACAATTCTACAACAGTGATTCAACCCCATCTCCCTTGTAAAGTTTCAATCTTTCTACGTTCCTTTCTTTCTTTCTTCACTTCAATATATCTATCTCCTCAATCCTTGGATTAGCACTGTTTTTCGAGATCTAGACAGAAACATAAACGTATGTAAGAAAAAAAAAAAAAACAAAAACACAGCTAATATAAGTACATGATAGAATAAAAGGAAGGTGAAGACAGTTGATGCTTACAGTTAGTGTATCTGAAAATAACTATTGCTATGAGCTATCAACTATATAAAAGTGGGATACAGCAAAGAACGCGAAAACTGGGGTCACCACTCACCATCCTATTTCCTAATTCCTCCTCAAGTTTATATGCTTTATTAATGAGAGAAACAAACTAATAGAAATTATAAATTATGGTGGCTCTCCTTCTTGTCCTTGATAGTTAGTTCATCAATCCAGGGGTCAATCAAGACAAGCAGGCAAAGACTAAATCCAGACTTGCTGTCTCTTGTCCTTTATGTTTTTTTCCCTCACTTTTTTGTCATCTTTTCAAGCCTTCTAAGCAGTCGATCAATTTTCAAGTGAGTTGGTAAGAGTATTCTATTGTGTTTAGTACTGAGATATAAAATATTTTTTAAGAGTATTGATATAAATATATTAAAAAATTGCAATTTATTTTGTATTGTATTAGTTTATGTTTTTAAATTATTTTTTATTTAAAAAGATATTAAATTAATTATTTTTATGTGTTTTTTTATTGTTTTTGACGTAAAGATATTAAAAATAAAATAATAATATTTTAATATATTTTTAAATTAAAAAATACTTTTGAAAAAGATTCTCTTAATTGCATTAAGAGCTACAAAATATGGGAACACACTGAGATTAATTGCAAAGAGGAGGGTAGAGTCCACCTCTTGTGTAGCAATTCCCCACTTGATGTTGATTTGTGTGGGAATTACAAATGGTTGTCAATTCATGAGGTGTGATTTCTCCAATTTTTTTAGAGTGATCATAATGGGAAGGGATTTTTGTTAAATTAATGATGATCTTTGTGGAGGTCTCCATCGTTGAAAACCTTAATTAATTACAATTAGCATAATACAATCATGCACGCACACAACCAGAAATCTCATTCTCAAGAGGGATACTTATATAATTACTGAAAGGGGTTTTTTATTTATTTTTATTTTTTTGCATCCTTGCTGATCCATGGTGTCTAATCACTGCATGGCTTCTGTCCTTGAAATCCCTCTGGGTGGCATGGAGAGTCAGACTGGCAAGAAAGGATTCTCGGTAGAGTGCAAGCCACGTTGTTTTAATTATGCATTTATCAAAATAGGATATAATAATGTAAGAAATTAGTGGGATTATGGTATCAAAATAACTTTACTTACATGGATTTAACTAGTTAATAAAATCAAGCCTGAATCCCACAATGTCAGATGAAGTACGTAGTCATAAGAAGAAATATAATACAAAGAGGGATCAGCAGGTCCCTAAGATACGTGGTACACAAACAATATGATGAATAATACAAGTGCAGGCATTGCACGCACCCTCCTCATTCCCCACACTACGAGGCCCAATTAATTATATATATCGTATGTACAAGATTATTGTTTATTGAGGTAAAGCTGCTTAATTATTTAACGCAGAGACTCAAAAAAGCTGGTTAAGGTATTCAGCTACAGTAGTGTATTTGACATCAGGATATAGCTCAGAAGCCTCTACACCAAACGATGGCTCAATCTCGAAGTTGGTCTGATCTCCCTTCACAAACAAAGAGTGACAAATCGATAAAATCACTTTGCGTGGACCTGAAGCTTCTGCGGTGAGAGAAGAGAAGTAATGTTAAACTGCCTGATTAGTTCACCGTGTTAATTTTGAACAACTGAAACTAAGAACAACAGTATCTCTAAAAATTATTCAACTCGAGGCGGCAGAGCCCGAAGGATCGATGCTAATGAAATGGACAGATTTTCATTCGAAGTCAATGAAATGATATATAATCATACCTTGAATATTCTTCAGAAGTTGCTCCTCGTGAACATAGATCCGTTCAATTTTTTTCCCTATCTTCTTCTCCCACAAAGAAACAAGATCATTGGATGAGATGATGTTGGATGGAGGTTTAATGAAGAGGGTTTTGTTCACTGCTCTTGGATCATCCACCGCTTTGATAGTATATGTGGCAATATCATCTTCCTTGTTGAAAACCACTATTGACAAAATATGAAACTGTAAGATTCTGGGAAGGATAGACCGGCTTGTTGCAGGCCACTATATGCCTTGCAAAAGTTGCCTAGACTATCCACAGGCCATAATGCACGAAACAATCCAGGGAAAGAACTGATTTCAAGGTCAACCAATAATCATCTAGTAAAACACTGTAATCGAATACTAAAAGATGCTATATGTTACCTTTGGTATCTCCATCACCCAAAATGATAACTTTATCTCTAGCTGAGGCAGGAGCTCCAGGTTGTTTCAATGTTGTCGTTTCTGCATTGCTACCAATGCTTGAAGTTGAAGCCTGGACATGTGCATGGAGATACAGCCACAAACCCCCAGACCTAGAGTGGTTCAAAGCTGGAAGAAAGAAACCAGAAAAAGAGTTTGATGCCACATAAGTGTATGGAATTCCTTCAGCCTCAATAGCTCGTCGAATTTTAGCCTTTGTAGCGAATCCTGTCTTTGCAGGTTCAACAGCATGCGCTCTATCCACATCATTTCCAAACTCTGATGGGAAAAATCTCTGCAACAGAAACAGTTCTTCTTAGCTATCCTAGTTTATTCGAGAACTAATAATAAAGTTGATTCGACCAAGCAGTTTTCTTTCACTTCTTTTGAAGTTACAAGGAGATCTGAACCTTGGTCCGGTACGAGGCCGGAATGACAACATGCCAATTAAGCTACAATTCATCCACTCAAACAAGTTTAACTACATACCTTAATATTTCCAGCTTCTTTAATGGCGGCGATGATCTTGTCTTGATTATATAACTGATCGTGAGCAATGGTAGATATCACAACATCCACTTGCTTAATTGCCTCCACCAAACTCTCATGATCAGACAAGTCTCCCTACATGTTAAAACAAAAAACAAGCATAAATAAATAACGTCAAACCAATGAACAAATTGACCATGCAATGTATTCATAAACACAACATCTGGCAGTAACCTTGTAATGTTTGTAAGTTTAAACAAAAATGACTTACCAGGAGGAGATTGACACCAAGATTCTTGAAGTTGTTAATGACAGTGGATTTAGCAGGGCTAGAGAGAGTGGACTCTCTGACGAGAACAAAAGTTGGGTGGCCTGCCTTGACACTTGCTTCTACAATGAATTTTCCAATGTATCCTGTGCCTCCTATGAACAGAATCCTGCTTCTCTCTGCCATTGCCTAAGAATTTCTTTCCAAAGACAACATTAATGTTTAAAGAAGCTTGGAGTTAAAAAGATCGAGTCACATATTTATAGAGGGATTCTGACGTGGGTGGTGATGTTTTTGTGGGGAAAGCACGCTAGGGTCAAGCCTGTTGTTTTTTCATGGTGGACGTATGAGAAACTTCAAGGTATTGATGTTGTTTGATAATTGAAAATTATAACGAAGATTGACTCTCTTTTTTTCCAAAGAAAAACACATGTTAATCTCTTCTTTTGTACGTATTGATAATGACCTTGTATTTTGATTAATTGTTTTTTAGTTTTATTTAAAGACTGTTCATAACAATTTAATATTAAAATAAGGAATAATAATAGAAAGAGGACAAATTATAAAATAAAAAACATATTTATCTTTAAAGTAATCTTTCTTTAAGATATTTACAATCTTTAAATAGATGTTTTTACAAGAAAGAAAAGTCATATATTGAATATAAAAAACAACATAAAATCTGAAATTAAACCGGAAATTTTAAAGAAAAAATGAAATATAATATAACCAAATAGAAAGGCTTCTTCTTAGTCTAAATTGAAGGCCTTCCCAAATTCAGCAACCGACTCTTATAGAACCGGAACCGTATAACTTCTTTTCTATCCGACTAGTTGTTTAATATATATATTTACAACTTATTAAATAAGTAACCTTACAAGGTAGAAAAATCATAATCATAAATCAAATAGAAAAAACAACATAAAATCTATGTTAAACTGAAACGCAGCAAAAAAACAAGAACAAAACTAAATCAAAAGGCATATTCTTTCCCATAATTAGCAACCAACTCATGTGTGTGTGTGTGTGTGTCTATATATATATATATATATATATATATATGAACTTCTCGTTTTAGAGAAAGAAAGACGGTGGAAGGACAGCATTCAAACAAAGAATTTCCTGTTATGATCACGCCTTTTCTTGAGCTAGGCTTTTTACATGGTCGTTATGACATTTCCGCAATTGACTATTCAAAACATTGAATCCTTCATGCTCGCTTACATTAGAGGGCTTCCATCAGTTTGAGCCAAAAATAGATGGTGGAGAAATGATGAGACCAATTTGACAGGCTGAGGATTCTGCCTTCAGAAAGAGATTGGAAGCAAAAAAAAAGTACTTGCTAAGTCTTGTAATCAACTAGTTGTTTTGCTCACGAGTTGTCGTGGGAGAACTAAGATATTTTTTTTGTGTTTTAATAATGGCTTCATACAGATGAAGAAGCAATCTGACACTAAATATGGATAAAAATATTACAGTGGAAAAGGAGTCGTATTTTGCTGAAAACAAAGCTAGTGTTTTTCATGCAGCAAAAATATCAGCTAACGAGAAGACAGATTATTTGTTGTGCTCAGCACGGCAGAGTAATTACGCCATCACTAATAGTTTTGCAGTTTCACAGAGACTGTTTGGTGTATTAAGTAATGACCTGCCGTCTTAACACTGAAGACAAAACCACACTGTTTCAAAAGAATATTGCTACAGCCTGTTGTCTGTTGAAGTTATGGCACCAAAGCTGAAATTAATCTCTCTGTCATATGTTATTTTTTATTAATGTTTATTTATTAGTAACATTATTATCTTAATGTTGTTTAGTGAGTTTTTACTTCATTAGATATGAAACTTATTTAGGATAAGTTACATAACTCCATAAATAAAGGAGTTTATGTTAGTTATGTTTCTTAATTGTGTTGTGATTGATCTCATCTATAAATAAAAGCTAAGGAATGACAGTAACCAACATGAAAAACATTCTGCTCTTTGTTCTTTGTTGCAAGTTCTTTGTTTTTCTGGTTATTATCAACATTCAGTTCGTTATATACCTATTATCAACATTATCGATGGCAGCATTGGAATTTCTCTAATTCCTGTGCCTAGACTCTTTGTTCTATCCAAGAATGTCTATTGAAGCAAGGTATAAACCATAATGAGTCTTGGCTCTAAAAGATGATGAAGATAATATTTCATAAAGCATGGTTGCAACATAGAAGTAAAGTTTTCTATATTCCTATGAATGTTAAAAGCAGTGCAGAACGAGCTGTCAAAATAGCTACAATATGTATCTGTAGATCGTGTGAATTGCCCTCGCAAGGCCTTTTGTGCTCTGATGCTTCAGTACTTGAATGAGTTTTTTATTTGATAAAAAAAATTGTAATGGAAGTTTTCTTTACTAAATAAAGAGAGAATGAGTATAGTATGGTTGATATCAAGCATTCCATTGACAATTTTTCATGTTTTTCTCTACACAATCGAAGCTAACATCAGGAAGAAATGCTCATCTTAACTACTATAATTTTAGTGAAGTATCGACTGTAACAAGAAATTACAAGATTGAAGGAAAATGGTTAATGGGAAAAAAAGATTGCCTGCCTCGTCTTTCTACTAGAAAAAAAAAAGTAGTAGTAGTGATGCTCCTTTCAGAGTATGGCCTCCCGCCACCATTGATGCCTAAATAGTTTCACTCTGTGCATAGTCTCCCAACTATTTAGTTTCTGATGTTCCGCTACAACTTCAGCTACTCAGCAGAACAATCTTCTTTGCTGCAAAAAAAGACCTCATTATTGTCATGCTTGCACTAGAAAACCAGAGTAAGCATCAATTGAACTGTAGTGAGAGCTAGGTAAATGATTCAGCCTCAAATTACAAAATTTTAGTGCAAGTCAAAAAGACAACAGACTGCCATGAACACATTGAACAAAGCTTGCTGTATGTGCTCAAATGGAGGGTTCCCTTCATGTTAATAACAAACTGGAACATGGGAACAAAGTAGTTCCTGCCAGGGTTCAAGCCTCACTAACCCTCATTCAAGGCTTGAATGAAAATCCCAGATAAGGATAAACAAAGAATAAACAGATACTCTTCATGGATGAGGTTTACTATGGATATAATCAACTATCACAGAACTACGTACACGACATTTAGACTCCCGTAGATTGTCTAGCAGCTCAGTGATCTCAAGTTGCTTTACCACTGTAGTATGCAGTACCTGAAAGCACAACGATTGTCAAAAAATTTGCATTCAGTACAATTAAAAGCCCAACTTTCACAATTATTAAACCATGTAGAACAGGACATACTCTCTTTGTTTTCTCAAGATCAAACTCCACAGACTTGATCCTCTCCAGAGATTCTGTTAGCATTTTCTCCTTTTCCAAAGGGATTCCAGCAGGTTTGTTGCTAACTTCCTCAAATATTTTCTCTAGTCTTTGAAGACGTTCTATACATGGACGTACATGATCTTCTTCATTCACATCTTCAAGAGCAGTTGAATGGATAACTGTGTTATGTTCCATCAAATTAGATGGATAAATGTTGCTCTGCCTTCTCCAATACTCTAATGGAAAACTACGAAAAAGTTTGACCATGAAAGATATCAGGGTTCTCGCTGTGCTTGGGATACTTGTTTTCCCAACCTTTTCCTTGACAATGTCAAACCAACGGATGAATAAACCTGAAATTAAGATACAAATCCCAAAAGACAGCAGCAATACAAGTCATATTCAGCAACTATATGGACTAAAATCAACACATGCAAGACTAATTCCAAAAGTCTTTTATATAGATCTCCTTTGCCATGAAGCAACGAGTTTATTGGATCTGAAATGGATGAAAGAAAACTGATCAGCATTATGGAAGCATGAACAAATACCTTCCAGATTTGATGTCACTTGAAAGGGAATGTTCCCCAAATTGTTGATTCCAAGTGATTGATCCTCAGAACACCCCCCTCTATGAACAGTTTTCTCAGCCAGAATAAAATTGTCATCACAACTGTAGAAGATACTTGGATCAGATGCCCTCACCTGCGAAGATCAAGATTCACTTACAAAACAGAGCATAAGGATGTGCACGCATCTCACTTGCACAAACAAGCAGCCATGCAACCACAGACACATGCAAACTGGCATGCACACTCGTCCACACATAAGTTCAATGAGAAGGGAACTGTACTGAAAGAAAAAGCTAGCTACAGGTTCTACAGCTTACCTCTTCATCAACTGGGGCCAAGCATGCACATGTAGAACTCCTTGGTCCAAATGGAGAAGAATGATCATCAATATCTGACCCTGATTTTGCTGTTAATTTATCACTGCTTTTTCCCTGGAAGACAAAGAATAAACTAATATATATCAGAACAAGAGATATTGATGACCACAAACACAGTTGGTTATCATGAGATGGAAGACTTGCCTTCAGAGGGCATACCTGATTGTATGAGTCAAATTCCTGCTTATCATTAGACACTCTGGAGATTTCCCTCACAACAGCTGGTACTGCATTATGTACAAGCTGTGAAAGACACAAACCCCGGTGAATTTCCAAATACAAGTTCAATATAAAAATACAAGCCTCCTTTCATGCTTTAATAATTCAACACAGAATCAATACAAGAAATTCTAATAGCAGGGATTGCCTACCTTCATTATTCCATGATCATTCCATGGACCTTTATTGGATCTAAGGCACCCTCCTTCAACCGAGCAAGAGCAAGAACCACCCAAGAAGTCTGGCAATTGACTGAAACAGGAAAGGAGTATATTAATAATTTATTCTATAGAAAAACATGAGGCATGTATAACAGTTGATACACACCTTGAGTCAATAACTTCCAGGAGCTTAGGCAGGGATTTGGGCTCCAAAACCTGCATTTCAGAAATTGAGTATAGCTAATCCGGATTGCAGGAAATGAATGATGAGAAACTATATGATTACAGTCATATCCCTTACCTGTATCTTGGCAATAGTCTTTGCATCCAGAAACTTCTGTGCTGCTGGCCAGAGCATCTTCTTAAAGCCTGGACCAGCATTAACAACAAACATCCGATGCAATGTCTGTATGATGTGTGGACAGCTATTAGAAACAAATTAGACAGTGAAGATAAAAACTATCAATTAACTACAACACTTTGATACCTCAGGGTAGTAACTGTTATCTATCTTCGTTATGGAAGCCAAAAGAGTTGCAGCAGTCCGAGTAAAATTCTTAATGCCCTGTTTTTAACACAGCATTAATCACCAGTTCAAACTACGCATATAACCAGTTGAAAGAAACATAAACCACCAGTGACAGTGGAGGAAAGAAAATCTATCAACATCCTACATTCCTACTAGTACACAAATTAATCTCTCAATTGATTCAATAGAGGCTGCTAGAAAACCTACAGTGAGACTAAATACACTCTAAAAGTAGATTTCAGAACAGATTTTACAGAGCTCTTTAAGGTGCAAAGAGTAGGGAAATCGTTACAGGTTGAAACAGTTTCGCAACATGGATAATTAATTCCTGCTTGAATCGATTAGGGGTTTAAGACCAACATCAATTTGAAAAGGCTTGTCTACGACAATATTCAATTCAACATACCAAACCTTGCACATCTAATATGGTTGTCGTCGAACATATCCATCTCTTTGCAGCAATAGAACAGGCAGGGAATTTCTCCTGTATGGCCCTCTCAAACTCTTGGACATGGTACTTCAAATACCGCTCTATAGTGGTGATACGCATTAGCCTGCTCGGATAAGCTTTCCCAAGCCTCTCAATGTAAACTGGCCGCCCTTCCTTATCAACTCCATGGTAACCTTGAGGATAATATTGCAAGACTTCCTCCAGCTCTTCAAACTCAAAATCCTAGCCATTGACCACAAGATCAGTATACTTGTAACATCAAATGACAAAAAGGAGTAAATTAAAAATTATAATTCTGAATCTAGAATTAAGATCAAAACGTTTAGTACAGAACCATGAAGTATGCATGCAACAATGCATTCTATGCAATGGATAGTTATAAAAAATGCAATGCAATCAAAAGTTTTTGCCCATGTTGTTTGTTACCAACAGATGCAGTTTTGAGCTTGTGATTAAATGATTATTGTGATTGGCTTAAAGAAACATTGAACATAAAACTGCTGCTTTTAACAGGATAAAACAATTGGTTCCAAGATAACCATACCACCAGCAACAAGGTTAGCAGGATAAATCCATTCCATTACCTCTAAAATTGTGTCTGTCCCGTATTCTTTCCTCCAGTTAAGCATTTCTTCCCACATCTGGATTGTTTTATCAATGTTAAACTCTCTAGCTTTCAGAAATCTACAAGAATAGAGATGACAGTATTAATAAGTGAGTGCATTATAGTGGGGATTTAAACAGGCCAGCCAATAAACTGTTCAAGTTTATAAAACGGATGACACTGAGTTCTGAAATTATTAATAGGCTGACCTTAACAAAGCATGATAATCATCATGCCTGGGAGGCAACAAATCCCTTTCGAGAAGCTTTTGGCGCAAATCATGGACAGCACTCTCCTCTTTTGCATCCCTCACGTCTTTTATGGAAACTGAAGAAACCCTATAATCTATTTTCCTTTTCCCTCTTTTCTTAAGAGAATGGGTGAACTTATTCGAAGCATTCAGAGCCTTTTTCTTGAGATTACCAATTTTTGACCGCCGTCTTTCATCTTCAGAGTTCTCAAAATCAGATCTTCTCTCTCTATATTCATCATTAACCACAATTCCCTCAACACCTTCAATCGGACAATGGAGATTAATATTAGTAGTAGCCAAACAACATGCAACATCACCATAATAAAATCAAGCATCAGAAACCATTCAATTTAGGTCATTCGCTATGTGATTTGCATTAAAAAGGAAACTGTCACATTATCATACTTGACATTTTGCTGAAATGCAAAAGGGGATCCTAATTTCCAGACCAAGAAAGTAGATTCACAGAAAACTTGCCGCCATACATGCCGCTCTAAACTGTCAAGGGCAAAAGCACGAAAGGAGTTACTATCATAATACTGCAAGCTTGCAACACAGAAACATTAGAAAATGACGGCAATTTATTTAAATTAAATCACCAACCAATACATGCCCCGAAGATAAAGAAACCAAACAAATACCTAAACACTAATCTTTTCTAAAGCTATCAAACTAGATTAAAAAAAAAAAGGACAAAAACAGAAGAGCCCTTTTGGCTGCGTGAGACAAGTTCTCTGCCCTTGAATGAATCCCAATCAGATATTAAAGCATTACAGTTCGTCTAAATCCTCCAACAATCAATCAATGAGAATTGAAAACCTAAACAAAAACGAATCAAACTTCTCACTTCCAATCACAACCCTTCAGCTCACTAAATCACAATCTCTAAAATTCCATAACAAAACTCTTAAAAATCATTAAAAACACAGATCCAAATCTACTAAAAATCCCAAAGAATAATAAAAAATCCACACAGGTAAACCCATTTATTACTTATTCATTCTCCATCAGCATAATAAACCCAACAAGACAAGATAGATCAAAATTTAGCTGACACCACTCACAGTTAAGAGTTGAAAGTAACAAATTTCACACTTAGTATTCACTGATTTCTAGATAGAAACAAAAAAAAAATAATGAGCTTTAAAAACACATAAACAAAGAAACAAAAGGAGTAGTAATAAATAAGAGGAGAGAGTGAAGCCCTTTAAAATCAAAATCAAATGAAATAAACATCACTTATACTCGAAATAAATTTAATAATCTTAAAAAAGAAAAAAAAAAGTGTCCCTTTAATAACCTGAAGAATCCACTAAATTAAATAAAAAAAAATCCCAGAAAAATAACAATGCAGCTAGATACCAACTGTACGGATCCGGCCCTCTATTTCATTCAATCATTCCCCATTATTCATTTATTTATTTATTCATTCCTTGACCCAATAAAAAATATTCAAAAGAAACAAAGAAAGAAAAGGCTTGATTTTGAGTTTGGTTTGGATTTGAATTAAAAGGAAGAAGATTGAGTGAGAAACAAGCAAAACACACCAGTATCAATCAATCAAAAGAATCCCCAGATGAGTAGCTGCTGATTGAATGATAAGAACAGTACTATATACTAATCTCTCCCTTTCTCTCTATGTGACTGCAGAGAAACAGAAGAACGAACGAAGGAAGGAAGGAAGGAAGGAAGGAAGGAGAGGGAATTTTCTGGAAAAACAGAGAAGAAAGGGACACTGTAGGAGAAACAAGATCTGATTTAGGGATGAAGGTTCTAGCTGAAGCTGAGGACGAAGCCAAAGGAACCGAATCTCTCTCTCTCTCTCTCTCTCAGTTTTGCTCTGTTCAGCTCTGCTTTCCTTTTGTGTTACTTTGCTTTTACTTTGCTGATGACATGTGTCACCCGCTCCTCTGTCTTCTTGCTTCCTTACGTGTCCCTTCTCTCTCTCCATTTTTCTACTTATATTTTTCATAATTTTAAAACCCTATTCGAATTGCACTAGAATAAGTTTCGGGTGACTAATAAAGAGAGATTATCACTTAAAAATAATTAAAATGATGTCATTTTAATAGAAGAACAGCTGCTAGCTACTTGATAGTTGATTTTTTTTATCTGTTTATTTTTTATTTTTTAAAATTAATTTAGATTTCAAGTTGAACAGATCTCTGGTCAACTAATTCAAGGTTTAAAATAAATATTATTTCTTTTTATTTTACATCTTGTTAATACTTTATGTACTGGAAAATGATTTTATTTAAATTTTTATTCAAAATATATCCAACAAGTAAAACCCACAGTGACTGGTTTTGTTTATGTAAATTAAATTTATTTTTAAAGTCAACTTTTAGATATTTATTAGATCATGATATTAACGTGATGCGAGACTAGATAGTGATTCAATTATTTGTGTCATATATTCATGAATTTTTTATTTATTTTTAGCATTGATTTGTTCTTGCTCCTAACGCTCTCCTTATAATTAATGAGCGCACACACTTGAAACTTATGAATCTTGCTAATCTTAAATTTTGTTAATTAATTAAATGTACTGAAAATAAAAAAATAATGCTACAAATCCCAAATTTATTAATCGGATTAATCCACTCTATCCATATTCTAAATCTTGCATCTAGTTAACTTTAAAATTAATCACAATGTTATAAATTCAAATCATTAACCGAGTTAATTCATTAAATTTATAATTTAAACTTTATATATGCTTAATTTTAAATTTAATCATCATGCTATAGATTTCAAAGCAATAATGAGATTAATTTATCAGATTCATAACCTAAACCTTGCAATTGTTTAACTTCAATTTTAATTATAAATTCCAAACTCTTTGATTAGATAAATGGGTGTTTAATATTGTGATGAAAATATTTTTTAAAAGTAATTTTTATTTAAAAAATATTAAAATAATAATTTTTAAATTTTAGAATAGCATATTAAAATCATAAAAAAAATTAAAAATTTAATAATGTTTTTTTTTTACCAAACACACAATTTCGAGTAGAAAAATAAACCGGCTTTTAACCCACCCTATATCCAATTACTATGCTACAAATTCCAAACCAATTGGAAAAAAAAAAAAAACAAAACAAAAAGGAGCAACTAAAGGTCAATCCGTCGAATATTGCACTGTTCAACTAAAAAAGCAAAGCAGGCAGCAGCCTAGCTAGCTGCCTACCAAGATTGCTGGTGACACGACATGCTCTAGGCTGGCTGGCTCTAGATTCCAACACAATCACAACTAAATCACACAATCTGATCTCATGATATCTATCTATCAATGACCAGACCAAACTGATGCCCTGCAGCAAAGCCCATGCGTACCCCCACCTGTTATCGCTCTGTGATTTTCTTCTTCCTTACGATCCCCGCCATTAATGACCTCCCTTTATTGATCTTGGCACATGGACACATCGACAGCATTTCTTGGTTTTTCTCTTCAAACAGAGAAGCATGGAAGAAGAAATTGATCATGCATGGCGCTGTCGGCTGTTTAACCAGGACACCACCACCTAGCTCCCACAGCAAGATTGATTGACCTCGAGATTGGTGATTGTTCTTCCCTCCTAACTTTACAAGATCTTGAGGTTTTATTTTATCGTTTTTCTCCTGTTGTTTCGATGCAAATATTGAAGGTTTGATCAACAGGGATGCTCAACTCAACAAATTAAAGCATGTAACTGTGTGAGACCTTGGTATGATCGTATCGATTACAGGGGATTACTACTCCCTTTACGTGGGTCAAATTAAGATTCTAGAAAGATCATGACAAGCTTGACCTAACATCATATCTAATGTATATGGTCCCACCTTAATATGTCACCTGCAATTTCCTTACACGTTTGTGTAAGCTAACCAGCCAAACTTAATGGTGGCAGACACTCCATGTCCTCTCCTTCTCTTCTGGTAGCAAATTGCTGGGTTTAGTTAACCTAACATTAATGCATGGTTCAGAAGTTTGCCTGCAGAGAATGGTGGATAGAGCTTGATTACCTAATTATGAGTCTTCCCTGTACGGTCAAGGCACAGGGGAAGGTTGCTGCATGCATGCTGGACAATATATATATATATATATATATATATATATATATATATATATATTGGGAATGGAGATGGGTGAAAACAGACTCAAGATCCCATTAATTCCCATCCATGGATGCATGATATTAATGTCATCGTTATTGGAGTATTAAATGCGTTGACAAACTGCAAAATAATAATAATAATAAAGCAACAATAATCATATTTTGGGAGTATGCTTGCCTTGGTGGATTGCATCCAATATATCTAAAAAAAACAAAAAAACAACGTGATTCTATATTTCTTATTTTAAAAATATAGAAATTCAAGGTTATTTTAAAATCTAATTTATTAATTTTATGTTATTTTTTCCATAATTATTCCAACAAACTAAATTTTCTATCTCTTTCATATATATTTCTTCGATTTTAAAATATTAATCAAATTTTTAATGTTTGTTTCTGCATTTCAAAAACGCTTTTGAAAATATATAATTTTTTATTTTCTTCAAATTAATATATTTTTAGTGTTTTCAAATCATTTTGATATGCTGATATCAAAAATAATTAAAAAAAATTATTTTAATGTATTTTAACACGAAAAATTATTTGAAAAACAACTGCAACCACACTCAGTAATGATAAGATTAGAAGCACCTTTCAACCAAAATACAAAACAGCCAGTACAGTGCCCTAATTTTCATCCATGTTTCTTTATCAAAATATACACGTAAACTTTCATTAATTAATTTTCTTTTTCTGCAAGGAAAGAAATGTTTATATGAATCAAAGAACTCTTGAGATGTTAAAATCAAGAAAAGATGACAATTATAAGCAGTAATTAAAAAAGATTTTCAAACATGGAGGACTAAGTTATAATTTTTTTTTAAATCCAAAGACTAAATAACAACTCCCTCCTTTCAAATTGGAGGCTTTTTTTCTTTCTTTTTTTTATAATAAATCTAATGAAAGTAATTTCATGTGGGCAGAGTGGTAGCTTTAAACCTTGTTCATTTATGTGGTACTGTGGTGTTGTACTGTCTGTATTTTATTTTAATCATATATTTAAAAATATTTTATTAATTAATAAACACCATAAATTTGCATTGATCCCACGTAAAATTCTCTGATGAAAAATCTTGAATGAAAAAAATTTATAATTGATAAACCAAGCACATAAACTACCGCAACATAACAGTACTTAATACAATTTGTACAGTAACACCTACTCTCTCTCTCGGTGCCGAGAGAGATAGAAAAGAACAAGCTGGAAGAAGCGTCGGCAGACAGAGAGAGAAGTCGCTTTCAAGAAGACAACGACCTCTCCAAAATGTCCTCCCCTTTTCTCCGATAACGTTAACCCAACCCCAAGAAAATGCTTCAGTTACAAGTCCCTCTCATGAATTCTCTCCTCCTCCTCCTCTTGGGTCTCTATACCATATACATATATAGTCCCCACCCCCCACCTAGCTAGTTAGCCTATATATATATATATGACTCTCTCTCTCTCTCTCTATATATATATATATATATATATATATATAGATATATATTATGCGGAATAATAATACAATATTAGACACATGCACAGTGTAGACTAGACGATAAAAAAAGATTGAATGAATGAATGCATACTCATGTCTAGTCTCTTCCACAATTCTCACTGCAACACAGTGTGTATAAATGTAGCAGCTAGCAGCTCATAGACAATAGACATGTTCGTCTCAAAGATTGTCGCCTTTTGCTGTAAACTTTCACATTCCTAGCTCTGTGAAAAAGAAAGTGACAACTGCATGCGTCGTCCCGCCTCTCCTTTCCTTCGATTTTCTTACTTTTAGATCATTCTCGGGCTTATCGATAAGCTGATACATTTGTCCCATTGGTTAAAGAATTGTGCTTCTCCTTCTCCTCCTCCTTCTTCTTCTTCTTTAATTCGAGTTTTAACATTGGGTTTCAAAATCACTTTAGAAAAACTTAAAATTCTTTTATTTTTTTATTTGAATTAATATTTTTTTAATGTTTTCAAATATTTTAATATATTAATATTAAAAATAATTTTAAAAAAATAAAAGATTATTATATCATGTTTTAAAATAAAAAACACTCTAAAAAGTAACAGTTACCACACTTCCAAACAAGCATTAAATCTTAGAATTAGCGTTCAAAATAAGGATTTGAATGGACTACAGTACTAATGTAGGATTAGTGATTAGAAAGACTTAATTTATTAAATCAATGTAAAAGGTGCGTTATTAAAATCGTTAAGATGAAATTGAGTTTTGATCAAGGCACGGTAATAATAATAAAGAAAAGAAATGGGGACATCATCACAATGTCACCGCAAAGACATGCATGCATTTAATTACTACTTGTAAATTTTATTATTTTAAAGAAGTCAATATGAATGGCAAGGGCAAGATTCAAAGGCCCCGTGATCCTGTCTCTGACATGTGTATCTTGGGGTTTTACAGAGCATGCAATAAATTAAACGAGGAGGAGACAGAGTAGTCGATCGGAGCATTTAATTAATTATTCACAGCAGAATTAATGTACAATATTTCTCATCATCTCCCCTTTTTCAACGCCATAAATAACCACAGCCTTGGCATTAATATTCTAGTTATCGCATATATAAAATATTATTGATCACTAGCTAGCTAGCTATTATCATGCGCTTGCATTCTCAATAATAAATAAATAAATAAATAAAAACATTTCATGCTTGAATAAAGAGAAGTGAAGTCCACCTCAAAGGACGCATGATAGGGTACAATATCGACCGACAACTTTTGCTACGATAAATAAGATACCTAAAGAGAAAGTAGTGTGCCCTAACTTTTTTATTGCTTTGAGAAAAAAGGTCATTTGCATCTTTACACGAGGGAAATCTGTTTCTAAATAATAAGAGGAAACATGAAATGCTCCATCACTAATCTATATTGAATTGGGCATGTTACAAGAGGGTTAATTTTTTTTATTATTATTATTAACGTAGATGTTTGGACTAATTTATGCTACCTTCAATTAATCTCATGAGTTTTAAGATTAACGACTATATATATAAATTAACTTGTAATGGTTTTGAAAAAACTTGAACTTGTAATTGTTAGAGAGTAAATACAAGACCTGACCAGTTAAGCTAAACATCAGTCTTAGTCTTATTGCATGAGAACTTGATATCGATCTAATTAAGTTAATTAAACAACATAAATAATCTTTCTTGGTAGGACCAACTTGTGTGAACTTGCACGTACCCACTAGCTTTGGAGTCTTAATATGGAGCCATGGCCACACATACAGAGACAAGAAGGGTGGGAACATGGAAAGGGTGCTAAATTATAAACGTAAGGGTCCAAAAGATCACAGTTTGGAGTTATTGAAACTGCAGGCAGAATAATGCACAACATATAGGGACCTGTCGTGGGAGTTCTTTCTGCCTCATCAGTTGCTCTCTCTTTACTATATATATGGTGCGTGGGAGTTCTATAGTTTGGTAACATTTATGCTATACATTAAATAATCAAGATATATGATATAGTAACACTGACATTTTGGACCCCACAAGCTTCTTTTTTCCCATTTCTGACACAGTAAATGCACGTTTTTGTACTAAGGTAATTTTTGGGCTCCGGTTCGAAATCTTAAGAAAATAAATGGTCGAGTGCTTTGTTATTTCACTAACGTCAAACAATATATATATGTATATATATATATAGACACACGCACGCACACAGGCATGGGCTTCAACCCAACCCGAGCTCCCAGTCGAATCCAGAAGCAAACCAACCAGAATTCCTTCGATTCCTATCTTCTTCAAATAAAATTTATAACTCCAAGTTTAGTGTTGAATGCAGCATGAAATGCAATAGACATGCTGAACCACTTCCAGACACCACTACTCCATAAACTTCCATTTGTCGGTCTTACACGACATGCATGCAGGTGAGCAAACTAGACTACAAGTAAGAACACTCTAAAAGATGCCCCCATGACCATTTTCTACCCAACCCCCATGGGAATCCGAGGCAAGCTGCATATTGGGAGATAATTTCCCACAGTCAAAACAGGGAGCGCGAGCTAATTAATTATGAGGGTTGAGCTGAGGACAAATGCCTATTTTAGACCAACATCTAAAATCATCATCACCACCATCAGCTAGCTGGACTGCACTCCGAAGTCCAATGCAAACCTGTTCCCAGGCCAGGCCTCGGCCCAAGGAATTTCGGGCAGGCCCATTGAGAATTTGCCAGGACCAAGAACTGGCCCCCACAATGAACAGCTCCTCTTCAAATGCCCGTGCATTTGATGAGGGTATAAGAGATAGCTGGATGCTCTTCAATCCCAAACACATAGAAATTAGAATGAAGCAGAGCATAGATAACATTTTGCATTTCTGTTTTCACATAACTGTTATAGAACATGCATTAATAAATAAAATCCCACTGATCTTCAGAAACCACGACAACAACGGCAGATCAGGACAAAGTTTCTATTATTTACTAGTTACGACCACGGACTTCTTTGTTCATCCTGCAAATGTAGAACCCTAGCCCATGGCATATTTCTGGGTCCAGGACCGTGCAGTAGTTTCATACTTGGCTCTGTCTGTCTTGTACATGTGAGCAATTTCAGGCACCAGGGGATCATCCGGGTTTGGATCAGTCAGCAGTGAGCAGATAGACAGAAGAACCTACAAGAGAGATGTATTCTTTATTTATTCCAAAAAGAATATACGAATCCAATGTCATTATACTGCAAATACAAAACTATAATCAGATCTAGAGTCACTATTGCATTACAATATAAGCACTCGCATCTTATAACAGAGCCATGCCAAACACAACTCTGGTCAAGGAGGAGATGGACCAACACAACATCCCATGTACATAAGAGAGAAATAAAACATGAGGGGAGAAAAATCATAGTACCTTGGATATTGTAAGGGCAGGGCTCCACTGCTCTTTGAGAATGTCAAGACAAATGCTTCCATTGCTGTTGATGTTAGGGTGGAAAACCTTTGTACGGAAGGAGACCTATCCAGAACATATTCAAATCAGAAAAAAGAAAAATATATACATCCAGAAAGAGAACTTTTAAATCCTAACACATCAAATGCCCACCAAATAGAAAAAAAAAAGATACAACCAGAAAAGCAGAGAGAGTCAGTTTCAAATCCCAACACATCAAAAGCCCACGAGAAAGATTGAATCACTAAGCTAACAACTGCCTTCCTTTTCTCTTCTCTTAAGGATTAGTGTGTCATAACCTATGTGGCAAGCAACCAAAGCTACGGGGATGATAAAAAGCGCTTCCATGAAAGCCTACGAAGCTCCAGGATGTGCATTTCAGGTCCTACAGACTGGCACCCCAAATCAACCAAGCAATGCAATTAGAGAGAGAGGCCAGGACTGACACAAGGCCATCCTTGAACCATTTGCAGGTCCACCGCTTTATAGGGGGTGGGAGGATGAGAAGGAATGCAAGGCAACTGGTATCAGAAAAGATGAGCAAATTGATAACCTTCGGTGGCTTGAATGGGTAATCTGGAGGAAAATGAATGGACACAAGGAATACACCACCAGTAAATGGGCTGTCAGCTGGGCCCATAATTGTTGCTTGCCAGTGGAACATATCATCAGCAACAGGACCTGTACGCATGCATAGTATGTCACAAGCCATGATTCAGATCAATAAACTCTAGTGAAAACAAAATATATTTTGGCCGAATTCATCAGCTTTATATTAGTTTGCAGACAGGTCAAGGCTCATGAATGAAAAAGATCAGCGATCATCAATCTACACAGCCATGTCCACAACACCACATTGAAATATCAAATCCCAATCAACTCACCACAAAACAATTCCAATGATGAAAACTTTTTAGTTCACTCCCGCAAGTGATCAACACACAGACACCACACTTACAGCTAGCTGAACCCCACTCTATCCAACAAACAGTCTGTATTTCATAGCAAATGTAATTAGATTCTCATTGATTACTCTTTTAAACCAATCCCTTGTCCTTGCTACTCAACCACATCTAACAACTATCAGATCAATGTGCTCGTGCAAGTTAAAGCAAACACAACGAAAATTTACTGGGGTACCTATATTCAATACAATACCATCCCGAGTTAACTAAGAACGCATGTTGATATCATAATTATTAAACCAAAGAAACAAATTTATAAGATTAAAACTGATTCAACAATCAAGGGCAAGTAAAGAAGCGAACCAGCACTGCATGAAGCAGGAGGGTCCTTCTGCAGGTCTTTCAACTCCTTGTTAATCCTCTTGGAAGCCATCACAAATTCTCTGAACCTTCAAAAACACATATTTTTACTACATATTAGTGCCAGCAATATAAGTCATCCACATCCAATCATCCAATTAAAATACTTCCAAAACAAAAAAAAAAAAGGGTTTAATTTTAAACTTCATACAAATAATAGCAAACCCATAATTTTTTAAAAAGATCCTGAAACGTTCCCCCCTCCAAATGGTCTAAAAAAAATAAATTCTGAGTAACCAAACAGTGGGCCAAATTCACTGCCATGAAAACTAAAACCCTTCAGAGTTAAAATTCCTTAAATCTTCTCGGTAACCAAACAAAAAAACATTAAAATAATAATAATAATCATACCCCAGGAAACAAGAAGATCTGTTAACAGGAAAAACCCTTAAAATACAACAAAAAAAAAAAAGAAACGATTTTTACTGACCCCGTAAAGGGAATAATTAAATAAAAAATAAAAAAAGGTTCAGACAAATTTAATAAAAAAGAAATTAATGACCTCCTGAGTTGAGTTAGGGTTCGGGGTTTGAATCGGCAGTAACAGAGACAAAGAATAGAGTGTTTGTTTTGTGTTTGATAAATATATTTAAAAGGAAAAACAAAGAGGAAAGAAGAGATTCCTTGTAGTTGCGTTGTGGCGGTCTGTCTCTCACACGAATGTCTTTCACTTTTCACTTTCTTATTTGTAAACCTTCCTTTTATTATTTATTATTGTTATTATAGATAATTGTTAGTTTAATACCCTACAGATCTGATTAATTTTTTTTAAGATATATAAAAACAAATATCTCAGAAGTAGAAGAGAATTATTTAATAATATTATTAAAATTGATATAATAAGTTAACTTTTGAAATCTTTTTTCAATTTTTTATATAATTTCAATTAAAAATTAAATTATATAAAAATTGAATAATCAGGAGTTGGTTAGTTTAAAAATAACTTGACTTATTAATAAAAAATATTTAATAATAAAATTAAAAAAATTAAAAATTAACAAGGAAAAACCTTTTGACCCGATTTTTTTTCAAGCTTAGATTTAAAATTAAATCATGCTAAAATTGTTTTAACATAATTTAATCGACTTGTTTGGTACAAAGACATCCTGATTATCTAATAAAAAATTAAAAAATAATAAAATTGATATAAAAAACTTTTTTGACCCGACTTCTTACCTAACATGAATTTAAAGTTAAAATATACGAGAGTTGTCTTGATGTAACTTAAAAGAAAATTAAAAAAAACAAATGAAATTAAAATAAAAACAGATTTGAAAAAAAAATAAAAAAAACTTTGTTTTGTTTTCTGTACATGAAACCTCTAAAATGGAGAGGTTATGTGTGCATGTAATTTGCAACAACAATTGAAGCTTTCGACTGTTTATCATATTCGATGAGGACGATGTGTACTTCCCTCTTCCCAAACTTGTGACCCGTAATTATTCGGCCAATCTACCTCCTCATAACTCTGATTATGGGCTAGGTGGATTGATACAATTTGATTAAAAATAATACTGTTTCTTGAAAAAAAATTTAGAAAATAAAACCATGAAAAAAATTTAGAAAATTAAATAATATTTTGATCGAATTACGAGTTAATCTACCGGTCAATCAAGTTATATTAAATCTATTTTCACTTGATTTTAATTTGAAACATGACCCCGGCAGATGATTCATTGTGTCAACATGATAGGCCAGGTGGGGCAAAGTTCAATAACAGTAACTCCACAGCAGAGTGCAGGATGTCGGCAACAGAAGTTCCTGACATGCAAGAACTCGAATGTAATTACAGCTTGGAAAAAACTAAATCTAGAGATTGCAGAAACTTCCAGCAAAGTCACGGAAGAAGAAATCTCAGCAGCAAGGTCGGGGGAACAAGTCCTTGCGAATGGAGGATTTGCAGTAGCATTAACTCGGCAACCAGAGGCAGTTTGCAAGCCGCAACAGCAGAGGAAGAAAGAGAGTTTCCTACAAGGAAAAAGGGGAAGGAAAGTTCAAATTTATGCAGCAGAAACAGCCTCGAAGCAGCCGCTCAAACCGGGAAAAACCTGGTTTCTGACTTGAGTTACAAGTTCTGATTTAATACAACCATCTTAGATTTACTGTCAAATATACAGAATTCCCCCAGAGTTTCGATGACAGAGAAGCCATGATTCCTTCAAACTACATTAATAATGTGTGGTTGCTCTGCATCTATCAGTATTACATGTTCTATCTATCACCGTATTAAGGAATAGCATTAAGACCACAGCCAGGAAAGACAAGATGCATGTTCAGGATCGAAAAGACAAACTCATTATTAGAGATGAACAATCAAGTGATGTTGTAGCTATGGTCACAAGGAGATCATTACAGTAACCTCAAATCGAATGCCAAAAGCATGATCTTCATCGATCGTACCCCGGTTCATTGCTTGCTATCCTTCCTCTCTGCAAGGGAGTCATGTTTCCGTGTCGCAAGCTGCGCCCGCACCATGCCCAGCACCTAGTAGATTCAAGGAGAAAGGAGAACATGAATCAAAACTTTGTTCTTCCTCCTCTAAGATATTCATTCCCCAAACTGATCATTATTCATCAAGTTTTTCTAATTGTTGTGAACAATTAAGTGATTTAACCAGTCCACACTTCATGAAGTACGTCATGTATTCATGTTAAATAAATTATACCCCCAAAACAAGAACAGAATATCCAGGTATATATCTAATTGTGGCCGTACATTTAATTACCCCATTTTTCACATTAAATTACACTGTTAATTCTTTTTCTTTTTCTTTTTTTCTTATTGTTGTTTTTGGGTTAATTCGGTGATCATGCACTCAAAACATAACTTATGCTCATGCTCAAGTAAGGTTTAGGTGGAAGAACCGCCGGCTCAAAACCTAACTTAACTCATGCTCAAGTAAGGTTTTATATAAGAAAGGTTTTATATTGAATCAGGTTAGCCTCGGCAAACACCTTAAAAAATATACTCCCTACTTGGTCAACCAACCAAGTTAAAATCTAAATGAAATCCAATTTAACTTTTAAAACTTTTACTAGCATCTTTTTAATTTTAAAATATATCATTTTATAAAATTTATTTTTTTTACATTTAATATTATAATTCAAGTCATTTATTTTTTATTTGTATTGTGTTTAATAAATTTATTTATAAAAATTAATTCGTAATACAAATTAACACATAATAAAAAAATATTATATAGCGTTACACAATTTAAAAATATTATAAAAATAAATATTTAATTTATATAAAAATTACAAATAAATCAAAAATTAAACTAATTGCTATTCAACAAGGCTAAAAAACCCTAAAAAACAAATATTAATTAAAACATACATTTAAAATTATTTAAAAAAAAAAGGTCAGATTTCCTGATCGACCAGCCAGGAAATCGTTCCCAGTTTCATGCTTGGCCGTCGATTCCAAAATAGCATGAAACGGCTCTATCAATCTCAGCTTACCCCAATTCCGAGTCGAATTCCATCATCAACCCCTAATTGCTTGCTTACCAGCACACCCGATATAACTAGAATAACAGCAAAGTAGAAATACCACGAAAAAGATCCGAGGAAAAAAGGCGGGGAGAAGGGGGCAAGAAGGCAAATACAATTATTGTAGGAGACGACAAAGAATGCCTTCGACAAATTCGAGTACAGTCTACACTTAATAGGACAACACTCCAACCCAGCTGAGGTGCATTTGGGTAGACTTGTTGATCATTACTGTATACAAAATATACGTCAACTTTCTCACACAAATGCCCATCAACTGTCATCGCAAGCTTATATAGTAAGGCCCTATTTTAATACATTGGCAATCCTTGATTCCAAACTGCCTAGAGCAACATACAAACGCAAAACCCCAACTGAACTGTCCCTTAACATGCGACACTGTCATTAAACCTTCCCCAAACACAAGATAAACACACCTCATATAGAAACAAGTTAGAACTGGCACAAGACAGTGCCAGTGCCCCGATGGCAGTTGGGAGCATTGGCTGACGCAGGAGCACCTCTGCTGTCAGAACCGCTGATCACTGGCAGAACTAGTAAACAAGCTCCAAGAGCCCACTAGGTTCAGGAATCCATTACCCCCTGGTCTTAGCCCTCTTCATACCAAGGCTGTTGTTGAAGGGGGAGACAGAACCTGACATAGGAGAACCTTCCTCGCGAAGTGTACCATTCAGCATTGCTAGCTCTCTCAGTTGCTGCTTCTTGTAGTAATCCTGTGATTCATCCTGAACATGAAACGAGGAAAAACAAAAATTAACCCTGACAAAAAAAGAAATGATGCTTGCAAGCTGGTTATGAGAGGAGAAGGAAGAAGTTAATTTGTAAGGTAGACAAAAAAATAAAAGCTTTACAAGCAAGATACGAGAAAAGGAGTAAGCTAATTACCACAGGCTTCAACAAGTCTTCGAGTATCTCACGTGCCTGCATTAGCCGAGCATCAACAATCTCAACTGGCAATTCACCCTCAACTAAGATGTGGAGAGGTTCATTGAGATGCTCATACCCCGGTTTCCCTCTCATCATTTCTTCCTATAAAAAATGAACAATATATTGTTTGCATCATGAAACCAAGGTAAGGGGACATAATATCACAATCCATGAGAGAAAAATTACACCCTAGCAAGCAGAAGAGAGCAATGGCTGGACAGAACTATTGATAATTTTTTACACATTCTTTTTTTTTAAAATGTAAAATTTATTTCCCAGAAATTGAAATGCAGATTTGCAGAGTTTTTCAAACAGCACATGCACATTCAGATTTTCTAGAGACTATCTTGGACCACAATCATCTATAGGTTCCAGCAAAGATTATTTGATCTTTAATCTCGTGATAAAATATTTCCTCTTCACAGTTCTCTTCTAACTCAAAAGATTGAAGGTGTGCTTAAGGAGGAAATATCATTAATACCTTGGCTGGATCCTTAATGCTTCCACGGCCTCTGATCAGGACACGGCACTCTGTGCTAGCTTCCACTCGCTTAAGGGAGTTCCCCCTAGGACCAAGAAGGCGCCCAACAAAGTTATACTACAATAAGAGATGAATGTCAGAGGCTGCAAAAAAGAAAATGCAACAAAAACAACAAAAATAATAATCTGCAAGGAATTGAGAAGATGATTTGTACATTAGGATATTTGTCGACAGGAATATCCACTCTAATAGTTCTCTTAGCAATAAGACCGGATGAGCTACCTTGAGAGCCCAGCCAGTTTTGTGCTGATGAGGGCTGCAACATACCTGATATCTGCACAGCACAATCCCAGATTTTGTCAAAAAAACCACTATCTATGTAAATGTGGCTTCCTGCTTTGGATGGTGGGAAGTACAGTAATTAAATCCCCAAGGTTCAGAGTGCCCTATAAGCATTGGATAACTCCAATGGAAGAACATATTTAAGACACTAGCAGGTGAGGAAAGAAACACACAACACAGATGACAGCTAAATGAACCCAAAAAAAATGCCAACGCAGGAACTATATTAAGGGATACCCACCAAATAGAATGAAAATGGAAGGCTCTAAACCTAGAAACATAAGTATTAGTGTGCTCAAAAGCCTTGTCATCTTTTATATTGGTTAACATTGGTTAAGGCGACAGGATATCTGCTACAGTGCCATTGTGGGTTAAACAACTTTTATCAGTTCAAGGGTCAGGATTCTACTCCAAATTACCAGACTCCCTCTTAACTACAAGCAGTTTCTTCATACTCAGCATGCCATGCATCCTTCATAGAATGAATTGCAAACCAAGCCAGAAGTAATTCTTTGAAAATGAAGGGTATTGGGTCTTCAATTTTTTTCACCAATGAGAAAATAAGTTCAATTAATTCGTCTTCATTATGTCTTCACAATTTAAAAGGGCATAGTGAATGTAAAATCATCTAATTAAGAGTGGTACTCTGGAAAGGCGTGCAAAGTTAAGATCTACTTTTCACTGCTTGGTGATGTTAGCTTCAGACTCACTGCCTGTCAATTCAAACTACAAGCTTAAACAAAAGGTATAAGTTAGGAGTAAAAGGAAAATATAGTCAGAAAATGCTTCTAAAAACAGTAAATTTAGATGAAAAAAAGGTCATGTTAATGGTTAGTATCCGTACTTCTGATTGAAACCGTGATGCCCATCCATTTGCATCAGCTGCTCCATTTGAAAATATTCCTCCAGAAGCCAGAGGACTAGCATGTTCAAGCCCACTTTGACCTAAAACTGATGCATTCCCCAACAGTGTAGTTACACGCAATATTTCTGCTCCAAAATGTCAATTTTCAAGAACAAGATGTACCAGTTAGCATTGGTTATTGGTTAGCAGTCACCACAAAATGGACGGACAAGACGGATTGTTAACTTAGTTAGTTAAAAATCAATGCTTGCCCCACTAAATATACTTAAACTTTCAGAAGAACATAGTCTGAGATGAAAGGTTAAGGACCACAATGTTAAGTGATACCCTAGCACATGCATCGTTAAACAAAAAAGAAAGTTAACATTATCTGCTCTAATAAGTTTGACAGAGAATGAAGCAACTAATAAATATTAACTATTCAAGTCACACAAGTAAAAAAAACTCAAGGACATTGTACATCTACCATTTTGCAGCCTGCATAGAAACAACACTATCTAATCAACACCAGAAATTAGCACCACTGAAAATAGGAAATTTGTCACAAGTATTTGCAAAGAAGGACAGAGAATGAAATTGGAAGAAAAAAATTAACATGTTGCTGCAAAAAGAAAGAGGATAATGCAAGAGATAAGGGGGGAAATTAAACCAAGCCACAGCTGAAATCGTTTAGAATCAGTTCAACCAGCTCATTTCAGCTATAACACCAGCATCAGAATTTGCCAAATTTAGTTCCCAATATAAGCTGAAAACAGAGTTCTATAAAACAACCGAGCAGAGTTTTAGTTAGCTCACAGTGACCATCAGCTTCTTCAGATGTCAAAGATGCCCCCAAGGTACTTGGCCAACCAATAACACAACTATTCCTAGTCCACTCTGTACACTGGAAGATCTCTTTCTGCAAGATGAGTGAAAGATCCTATGTGCACAGCCCCATTTCCGAAAAACACAAACCATCCTATTGGCTGTCTTTATAATCTTATAGGTTTTTCAGTTTGCCATCAGTATTGCCCACCCCAAAACATCAAAAAAAAAATGTCTTAGTTGTTGATTCAGATGTCTGAATTATCACCAAAGATGATCATGTTCAACACAGAAACCCAACACTAAAGATAAAATCCCGTAACAGACTATAATTGAAATTAATTTCCAACTCCTAAGCAAAAAAAAATAATTCAAAATGCTTTACTCTATGCCAAACACCAATGAGCTCTTTAAATCATTTCTGGCATCCTCTTCAACCATCATCTACCCTATCACAGCCAGAGCTCAGAAAGGAATGCAAAGGAAAAGGACCAGGATATGAGGTGGGGAAATTGAATGGTTCTAGAATGTGGATAAAACCAGGAGCACGCATCTAGGATGCCAATCAAACAACAATGCCATATGAGAAATATCATAACGATACAAATACACAATATCCCATGGTTTCACAAGAATGCAAGCCAATTAGCCAATTCAACACAATCAACTGACAAAAGCATATATAACTAGTAATCTAGAATAAATCCTCTTCTTTGCAAGTTGCTATCTACATTTTCAAGTCAATCTGCCATGAGCAATCCTTGTGCTCCTCTAACAGGCCCTACTAAATGCTTATATAGCATCCAGTTGGTGAGAATATCTTTTTGAACCCTAAGAGCCTTCGCACAGCGAATTGGTGCTTTCCCCAAAGCCAATATCATTCTTTAATTTCAGAGATATCCATAATGAGTTGTCAATTGATGAGCTTAATGCTAATTTATGCCTAATCCATCAAACTAAGCATGGTATAAAAAATGGATTCCGGGATCATAAATGAGCTTGCCACAGGACATGACCGAAGTTTCCACTCACCTTGGACATTTGTTGACGCAAAAACATTCACTCCTTTCATCAAGAAAACAGGAAAGCAAAGAACCAACAGAACTTGTGCAAGCAAACTATCGCTAAAGCCTCCTAAGTTTTACATAGCAGGACAGGGACATTATATGATCTTCAACAATGTTATACAACCATTCTACACCTAATCACTATTTTACCAAACAAGGTGGAATGACAGGACCTTGTTTCCTTCTTTCACTTAACCAGAATGACTTTATTGGGCTTTAATTTGTGGACCATTCCTATACTGATTTCTTTATGATAGTTTTGTATAAAGCACGATAAATAGCAGCAGTCAGGAAATAAATATCTGCAATTTGTGGCATATATCAATCATCCAATGCCAATTAAATAGATTTAGTTTCCATTTATAATTGTCTATACTGTACACACCATATACACGTTGCTTTCCACAATTGCTATCGTTCCATGTTCTTGTAATCATAAAAGGAATCCAATGGAAAAATATCCACTTCTGAATATCATACATGGTTTGATCTAAGTGTATGAAAAGGCGATGTGCAATGGACCTCACCTTGGTTCAACAACCGATAGATATTAGGAAGCACAGGCATAAATGGAATAATCTTGTGACGCTCTGCCAACAACTCCGACAAATACCTGCTCAACAAAAACACATCAACTATTAATTCACCATGCAGTTGCACAAACATGTTCATACACAAAATCGTTACCATGCTAGAAATATATATAAAAAAAGCCACTAAAAACATAACTAATCAATCATTTAATAAATCTACCATCAGAAACCATTTCAATGATCGGAATTGAGCTACAAATCAGCGATTCCAAGCTCAAACAGATACAAAACGCAACTATAAAGTTTCAGAATTTCCTGCTTAACACCACATGAACACATAAATCAACAGCAGACAGTGAAAAAAAACAGTAAATGAGTTGATTTGATTCATAAAGAAACAAACCGAAGCACATATCGAGTTATTGGATCAATTTAGTGACATAAATCACTAAATCCAGCAGTAAAGTAACTAGCGAAACAAACTACACAGCAAAACAGTATCAGATTCCAGTCACGTAATAACAAAACCTAGATCTCAGCAACTGAGATCAAGGATCTAGATCTCTCTAGATTTGTAAAGCAGACAGTTAAAGTGAAACGAGAGAGATAGATTCCAGCTATATATATATATATATATACTTTTCTTGCTCGACTACGAGAGCAGAGGAAGCTGCCGATGAACGAAGGCCAGAGATATGAGGGGAGTGAGGAGCAGATGGAGACGGAGAGTAAGCCATAAAGCGACTAGCACCAACACCAACACCAACACCAACACCGCCGCCGCCGCCAGTGGTGGTCATTTTATCAGTACTCCAATCAATATCCTTATAGATATCCGTTTTGTTAGATTTTTTTATATCAGTTAAGATTATTGATATAGAGAGAGCAGCGGCCACGGCAGCGGCGGCAACCAGATAGAAGAAAATAAATTTTTTCAATAATGTTTCTTTTTTTTTTGTGTGGTTGTGGTTA
This sequence comes from Populus nigra, assembly GCF_951802175.1. Taxonomy (NCBI): domain Eukaryota; kingdom Viridiplantae; phylum Streptophyta; class Magnoliopsida; order Malpighiales; family Salicaceae; genus Populus; species Populus nigra. The sequence continues at coordinate 17,770,075 of NC_084860.1, read as the reverse complement.
CAGCCGCTACCAGGCTCACTTTCTCTCTGTTTCTTCTCAGTTGCGTCGGTGGAATATGTATTTATATATGCGTGTGAGATCAAAAAAGAGAGCTACCGTTTTATTTATTTTTTGACCTTTTACTGTTTACTGCCCCCTTAAAGAAACGAGAACAATCATAATGTATGGCCACGTGGCGCAGGAGAAGAATTGAAGGAGGACTCTTTTTTTTTTGTTTTTTTTTTTGGATTTACGTGGGGTGTCCGGGCCAGCTTGCGCGCACCACGACTATTCCCCACGGCCCACTGGACATCCTGCAAGCCCAGGGGCAGGTTAGGCACCGCGGGGGTGACAGGCGTGCACATAGAGGGTCGAACCCGGGACGGGAGCGGAACAAGTCACACGATTGACTACAGCAGCTAGGCCCTCAAGTGCAATTGAAGGAGGACTCTTTATCTATATAAGTCCTTGAATTTTTTGTGCTGTTCAATATTAGTTGTTTTTCTTTTGACAACTATATGATAACACCCTTCAGCTTCTTCTTCTTCTTTTGTTCACGGTGAATGTTTTTATTTTGGGTGGGAAATAATGTAATTTACATAGATATCTTTATGTAATTTGGGGTTAATGTACGGTATGCCTAGAAATATTTGTATTGATGATGACGTGTAATTCAAACCAATTCTAAAACACTAATTAATTTTGTATTCTCATCTCATTTCTAATTTATTTTATAAATTATTTTTATGAGTTAATTTTATTAAGTTAGATGTTGATATCATAAAAGATCATTGTCAAAGAAAACCTAATAAATTATAGCATTACACCTTACCGCTAAACTTATAAATACACCTAAAATGCTACTAATTTAATTACAAATAATAAAAACTTTATACAAATACTATACTTTTCATTTGCTTCTTGCTATCATATAAATATAAAAAATATATGTTTTAAAGCAGTATTTTAGCTGTTTAATTATATATATTTAAAAAATATATAAATCTTTATATTTATTGTTAAAATCATGTTCAGATGACTGTCATACTAATATTTATTTGAGTAATTAATACAAATTTTGATTTCAAGGTGTAGGTTTACCATGTATAAAATGTTTTCAGCATAACATATATTACTAGCTCACATTTTTCAATGATAAATCGTCTAAATAAAAAAAATAAATTTAAATGGTTTTATTATATTTTTTTCCCATTTATAAATAACTTTAACATTAACCGAGGAAATAGGTAAATTCATATGCTAGGGAACCATTTAGCACTTTTTAAAACTTCTACTTCACAAAAATTAACTCTTTCAAAGAAATAACTGAATCATCTATACAACTACAAGGGCTAAAATAAACCTTGGAGGATGTGGCTTCCAACATAATCAATAAAATTCAATAAAAATAAAACAAGTGCAGTAAATTTCATATATACTATTATATTAGTTTATTTTGTCGTCCTAACCTGTGGACTAGATTAAAAAATTTTGAAAACAAAAAAAATATTTAAATTATAAAGAATTATTTAATATTATTATTAAAACTAACGTCTCAAGGCAATTTTAAAATCTTCTAACTCAATTTTTTATCTAACTCAAATTTTAATTAAATCATTTGAAAGTTACTTTAATGTAACATAATCGATTAAACAAGTTTAAAAACAACCTGCATTACCGATAAAAAAAGTGTTTTGTCTTTTAAAAAATTTTAAAATGATATTTTTTTTTTAATATTGAAACAATGATATAAATATTGGATCGATTTAAGCTTCATATCTTAACTTGTCAAACCCTCGACCTAGGTCATGAACTCCTCTAAGTTTAATAACTCTTTGTTTAAAGCTATTTTTTTGCATCAACATGATCCAATCAACCTACAAGTCCAAAAACTACTTGGATGACCAATAAAAACGTGATTCGGCTTTAAATTTTTTTAAAGATGATTTCTACTTTTTTAAGAAAAAAATATTGAGGCAAAGACAAATTAAATCGATCAGAGCTTCACGACTTAACTTATCAAACCTGCAATCCGGGTTATAAACTTCACTAGGTTTAATAACTATATTGTTTTAAAGTATTTTTACTTAATTATGTGATAATAAAATAGACGCCTACAAGAAAATTAATCGCCAACCAAATACCAAAATGTTTGTTTGAGATTACAATGATTTTATAGAAAGCAAACTATAATAAATTATGAAAATCAATTCAAAATTAATAAATTATTATAGAATAATATCAGGTAAAAAAATATAAGGGTAGATTACTTCGAACATCTTATAGTTTAGTCATTTTTTTTACTTTGTTTTTTTGATAATCATAAAAAAAATATATTAAAATAATGATTAAAACGCCCTGAAACCCAAAAATAATAAAAATATCACTAAGTTAACTTTAATATGCACTTCCACAACTCGGCCGCATAATAATCTAACAAGTAAATAGGTAAGAAATCCTCAATCCGCATTGCAAGATAATTTCCTGTATTAGTTATGAGAGGTTAGCTTGTAAGATTAAAACCATTTTGCATCATTCATAGGAGAAGATATTTTATAAATTCAAACCATTAATGCCTTTATGGGAAAAATTATGAATATTTGATTTACTCCACCATTTATATGTATGCCAACAATATTTGCAACAGCCAAGCACTTTCTTCGGCCCTAGAAATTCCAATCATGCTCAAAATTTTAGTAGAGAAAATTATCACACTATATATATTCTAGCCGAACACTTTCTTGGTTTAATTAGAGAATATTTAAAAGTGTGGTAATAATTGTTTTTTTAAATTTTTTTCGTCTAATATCAAAATAATTTAAAATGATAAAAATAAAATTTAAAAAATAAAATTTAAAATTTAAAATTTTATGGAACATGATTTGCACCACGTTCTCAAATAATACCTTACTTTATAAGTAGTTGTTGATTTATTATATCATGAGAGGGAGAAGGAAGGGAGGGGGAGAGAGAGATTTGTTTTTTTTTTGTATAGGAAGATTTGTCAGAGAGGTTGACATCCACACTAATCTTGTGGTAGGCATCGATAGTGTTTATGGTTATTTTCCACGCTTTAATATATATGGGGATATTAACATTTTTTTTTGTTGATTTTCAAAATCTGCTTTGATCAAAGTTGCAAGGTGTAATATTAAAAATTTCGGTTCCAAATTGAGAAAATGACTAAACCATAAGATGCTCAAAATAATTTATCCAAAATAAAAAAAAATGCTTCATGTGAACAAATATGAAAAGTGTGAGCATGAGATTTAAATCTCATATGTTTTAGTGTTTTTGATAATTCTATAAAATCTCTCTAAAAAATAACATCCCATGTAAGCAATTAATTCAAAATTTTATCTCAAATATTTTATTTTAAATCCTCATAGATACATGTACAAATACCATGACAATTTTGAATTGGCATAAATTGCTCAAGAGTTAGATAAATGTTAATGTTAGTTATTCTAATTTGTTTACAAAACAAATGACCCTTTCAATTTTAAGAAATAAAAGAAAAGGATTAGATCAAAAAATATTTAAACTTTAGACACTTTAGTGTAATTTACCTAAATAAAAAGTGAAAAAGCCCAAAAACGTTAATTGCAATTTAAACCAAATATTTTTAAAATTATAGCCGAAGATAAAATTATCAGTTTCAATCATAACTCAACTGTTCATCACACTATCATATCATCAAATTAACAGATCCTTAATCTTCTAGCTAAACAAGGATGCCCCGATTCATCTCTAATAATGTATGCCCACACCTGTACAAGGTAGGCTCCCGAGAGATATTGTCTTAGTCTGACGGGTCAGGTCCACATATTGAATTTTATTATTGAAAAGGCATATCTCGAGGAGAGAAAGTAATCTACTATATAAACAACTGAGACTCTTCTCTCCTAATTGAAGTGAGATGGTGACATTATCATAATCTCTCCTAGATGAGAAGTTTGAATAACCCAATATGCCTGCCTGGTGTCTCTACATACGATATTAATAATAATGTATGCCCACATCTATCGGTTATACCTATATATTGTAGGCTTTTCAAGAGATATTGTCTTAGCTAATAGCCCAAAGCCATGTCCTGAACTTTGTCCTGTCCTTATAAAGGATCCTCCTGAGAAAGAGATGACTTGTGTCCAATAAGATTCTTGATTCAGCCGATGTGAGCTAATGGCATCCTTAGTGTTTGCTCAACGTTAACATTGCAGAAAATTGATGCTGCCACATGATTGAAGTTCTTTGAACCCCGGAACCAAGATGATTGAAGTTGCACTTGACAGAAGGGAAGCGGCGTTGGCATCGTTGATCCGGTATCCGCACTGGAATTCAGGGAGGAACGATATGACCGATTTCCTTTTTAGCCCGTAAAATTATGAATCCAACTAACAAATGATCGGACCGAAATGCTTCATCCCCTTGATGAGATTAGGCAATGCCATTATCAAGCCTCTCAATTTCCAGCACTGCAAGTACTTGTATGATCAATGGTGCACAAGAGATCTGACAAGATACAACAGAAAGACATGTTTAGCAACGAGAACTTTCATTCAATTACCAAGTTTTTGCATGATTCTGTTACCTTCAAGTAATTGATCAGAGAACCGAGCCAGCAAATTCTTTGTTGTTGTAGATTAAACAAGATCATTACGTACAAACTGCAGGAACAAAGCTTTCTGTCAAACCTCAACAGCTTATAAGAGAGCACCAGGGGGCAAATTATCTGATGAATTGAGTGCCTTCATGCTTAGACGCTGACTTGGAGAAATCCACAAGCTAGCAGGCTTCCCTGATCAGAACCCGCAAAGGATGAATTTGGAAGCAGGAAACACCAAACATGAGAAAGAAACAAGACAAATTGTAATCAAATACTGGGAACACCAAGTAAATGGCTTCCATTTGATCTCAACGCTTGAGCTCTTCATTCTCTTTCCACTCACTGGTTCCTTAGACAAATCAAAACTAGCCCCTTCCATTCTCAACTCTTGAATACACTTAGTAAGAGCTCTATCATTATTCTTCTCTCTTTGCAACTGCCTGGACACCTTCCAGTAACTGCAAATCTTAACCTGAACCAAAGACACAAACACAAGCGAAGTGCAGACAGACACAAGAGAAGGTATCCACCAATTCTTGCAAGTATGCTCTTTACTATCTGTCGCACGTCGGAAAACACCCGCACGCGGCGTCGTCCGTTCCTGGCGATGGCGGTTTTTGCTCTCTGTTAATTGGAATTGATTTTGTTGGGAGTCGCCACCTAGTATTTAATTGAGGGTTACTAGGAAACCCGGGTTGACGGGTCTTGTCAGAGATTCGCGGGTAAGGGACTGATTGTGGTTAGGGAAGGTATGAGCACCCCTAACACACCCTACCTGAGGTAAGCTGCTTCGTGGCTTTGATGTGTTAAAGAAGTTTTAAAAATTTTGTTTTTTCATCGGATTTTAGAAATACAACTTCCGTACAAGTTTGTACTTCTACACCATGATCCAACCAAAATATTAAATCCTTCTTTATTCTTTTGTCGTCTTATCATGAAAGGATTCCTGAAATAAATACAAACATGCATTTTATATTTTTTTGTTTTTCTTTTTATAATTCAATAACATGATAAAAAAAATGCAAACACAAACACACATTTTTTATTATATTATATTTTTTCCTTTTTCTTTTTCTTTTTTCCTTTTTCTTCTTTTTTCTTTTTCTTTTTTTTTTACATCCACAATACAAATTACAATATTCAAAAATAAATAAAAATTACATCAAATAATTTCAAATTTACAAAATGGTCCTTAAAAACTCCAAAATTGCAAGGGAACCCTTCTGCACAGGAATTGGAGCGCATGAACAGCTGTGGCGCGTGTTCCAATGCGCCACCGCCACTGGCGGCGCGTGGGTTCACGCGCCGCCGTGAAATGCCAGAAATGGTGGGTTCAGCTCAACTTCTTCTCCTCTTCCCTCCTCTGCCGGTGGTGACACCCACCGTCACCTGCAAAGAACAACAACACACAAACGCAACAGATGGCAGTTGGTTTCTTCTCCGTTTTGGGTCCGTTTTTTATCTCTACAGATCTGTTTTTTCTTTGGGTTTTTCCTCCTGTCTCGGTCGGCCGGATGGATGAATGGGTTTCTATGGACGGCCGGGTAGCTGCTGGTGTTCGATTCAGCAGAGATGGAGGGGAACGAGATTCTGCAGGCACCACCGGAGGGAGAAAGGATGGAGACGGCGCCGCTGTTGGGTTGGTGGAGCAAGAAGGAGCAGCGGTCGGTTGAAGGCAGTGGAGAGGGTGGATCGGCGCTGCTGGTTTGAGGCAAGACCGGGCTGTGGGAGAAGGAAGGAAAAGGAGCGCCGGCTGGAATGGTACAGCAGCTGTGTGGAGATGGCGCCGGTTTCAGGGGAGAAGACCGGCTGGAAGAGCTGCAGCGGCTGAGAGAGATGGAAGATCGGCTTGCTCTGTTTTTGGAAGAGATGGAGAGGCTGCTGGAGGCAGTGAAAATCGATTGAGAGGAGGGGAAGACGCCGGTCAGTTTTTTTTCACCGAAGGAGAGAAGGAAATTTCAACCGGGTGGGGGGCGGCGGCTGCTCTTGGAGAAGAAGAAGAACAAGTTTTGTAGGGTTAGGTTTTTTAGGGTTTGTTCTTCTTTTTTTTTTGTCAAAAATACCCCCCCCTTTGTTCTGAGTTGTAGGCTGCTATTTATAGGCAGAGTATTTTTTCGGGCTTCAAAATTGGTCCCTCAAGTTTTGTGTTTGGCCCCTGATTTTAATCAATTACTTGGTAAAAATTAAATTGGGTCTTTGATTTTTCAATTTAGTCCAAATTAGGCTCCCAAACTTAATTTTCACCAATTAAGCCCTCCAATTAATTTTGACCCGCTTAAAGTATAATTAAGTCCTTGCACTTAATTAACTCCTTCAATTGGACCCGAATTAATTCTTGAACATAATTAAAATTCAATTTGGCCCATGATTAAATCAAATTGGCCCATTAAAAATTTAATTATGTCATTAGGCTTAATTTTTATGCAAATTCGTCCAATACTTATTTAATTTGACCTTTGAATTTGCATTTTTGGGCATAACAGCGTACAATTGGGCCTTGAAATTCTTCCGAAAATTGCAGCTTGATTTTCGCCTATTTTTGCAGCCTTTATTTTATTTTTTTGATTTTGATTTTTTTTTTGATTTTTTTTTTGAAAAAAAGAGAATTTTGGGGAATCACCCAAAATTGGGTGATGACAGTTGCCCCCCTCTTTACAATGCTTACGGTAGAAAGTCTTGTAAGAGACTTTAGATAGTAAGCGTTGTAAAGAAGAAAAAAGGATGAGATATGATTGACTCATCTCGTTGAGGAATGAAGAATCCTCTTGAGGGTTAAAAAGCGCACTCGAAAGGAAGTAGGGTTAGAAAAACACACTACCTAAAAGGTTAGGACTCGAAGGAGCTCTTAAAAAGAGGCAGGGTTGGAAAACACACTACCTAAGGTGGTTGAGGGCTCAAAGGCACATTAAAAAGGAAGGCAGAGTTAGAAAACTCACTACCTAAGGTGTGATGGCTCGAAGGCACATTAAAAAGGAGGTATGGTTGGAAAACACGCTACCTAAGGTGGTTGATGGCTCTAAGGCGCACTCCAAAAGGAGGCAGGGTTGGAAAACACGCTACCTAAGGTGGTTGGTGGCTCGAAGGCACACTAAAAGGAGGTATGGTTAGAAAACACACTACCTAAGATGGTTAATGGCTCGAAGGAGCGCTAAAAGGAGGCATGGTTGGAAAACACACTACCTAAGGTGGTTAATGGCTCTAAGGCGCACTAAAAAGGAGGTATGGTTGGAAAACACACTACCTAAGGTGATTGTTGGCTCTAAGGCGCACTTAAAAGAGGTATGGTTGGAAAACACGCTACCTAAGGTGGTTGGTGGCTCGAAGGCACACTAAAAAGGAGGCATGGTTGGAAAACACACTACCGAGGTGTGATGGCTCGAAGGCACATAAAAAAGAAGGTACGGTTGGAAGACACGCTACCTAAGGTGTGATGGCTCGAAGGCACATTAAAAAGGAGGTATGGTTGGAAAACACACTACCTAAGGTGTGATGGCTCGAAGGCACATTAAAAAGGAGGTGCGGTTGGAAAACACACTACCTAAGAAGTGATGGCTCGAAGGCACATTAAAAAGGAGATATGGTTGGGAAACACACTACCTAAGATGTGAGGGCTCGAAAGCCCACTCGAAAAAGAAAGTAGGGTTGGAAAACACGCTACCTAAGAGGTGAGGGCTCGAAAGCCCACTTAAAAATGGAGGCAAGGTTAGAAAACACACTACCTAAGATTTGAGGGCTCGAAAGCCCATTAAAAAGGAGGTAAGGTTGGAAAACACACTACCTAAAATGTGAGGGCTCGAAAGCCCACTCAAAAGAGGAGGTATGGTTGGAAAACACACTACCTAAGATGTGAGGGCTCGAAAGCCCACTCGAAAAAGAAAGTAGGGTTGGAAAACACGCTACCTAAGAGGTGAGGGCTCGAAAGCCCACTCAAAAGAGGAGGTATGGTTGGAAAACACACTACCTAAGATGTGAAGGCACGAAGGCCCACTTAAAAAGGAGGCAGATAGGGCTAGAAAGCATATTACCTAAGAAGTGAGGGCTCGAAAGCCCACTAAAAAGAGGAGGTAGGGTTAGAGAACACACTACCTAAGAGGTGAGGGCTCGAAAGCCCACTAAAAAGAGGAGGTAGGGTTAGAGAACACACTACCTAAGAGGTGAGGGCTCGAAAGCCCACTCAAAAAGCGATGATTGGAGACACTAATCTATCAAGATGAAGGTTATGCATCATGATCAATATGCATGTATACTTACCTGAGAAATGTAGGTCCCCTTTTCTTCATGGTGTCCTCCTTTCTTCATCTCAAGAGTTTGAGTCTCTGATAGTAAGCTTTGATGGCTCCTCTCGCTCTTGCTTACTCGAGTCATATCTTGTGGTCTTGACCCTTGGGAAGGATATGACATCAACATACATCTTATCCCTCAAACCTTTATCTGAAGAGATCTCCAGCTCAACCCAACATTTTCTATTTTCTTAGAAGGGGAATCATGGAGCCAACCCTATGTGTTTTGGTGAATTGCCTTCCAGCTTGATCATGCCCCCAAGTATTCAAATCAAGTTTGAGGATGAGGCTAGGTGAAGGAAGGTCTGGTTATTTACAAGGAATTGTTTTCATGCAGAATTTTTGGAATTTCAAAGCTATTCCAGACACAGAAATCATTTTGATGTTTGTTCGAAGCAAACTCATTCTGAAGAAAATCAAGTGATTCCTATTGAGAGGTTTTCAGAAGTGATGAAAACTTTTGGTTTTTGTTTTGATGAAAAATATGAAGTGACATTTGGTTGGTCACAAAAGGTTGAAATTTCAATTTTGAGGATTATTGAGAACCGTCTTTCGACGGAAATGTGAAGAACACGAAGTGACATCTGGTTGATCACAAAAGGTTGAAATTTCAATTTTAGGGTTATTGAGAACCGTCTTTAAAGCATTCATTTTATTTGCATGAATAATGATTTTGCTTCGCATGAGAAAGCACTGCCTACCGATCCAGATTGCTTGCCTTTGATCAGAAAGGGCTTGATTAGGCACGTAATGTAGGCTTGGGCTATTGGCTATGAAGAAAAGGATATTCATAGGCTCAAAAGGTGTTTAAGGGACTTTAAGACTAAGGATCACTAGTGCTTGTATCCCAAACTCTTTTGTTCATAGATATCTGGACCTTGGAATTGATTTGTAAAATGGTCCACGGTGGCCCCCAGTGTTGGGCTTGGGCTCTTTCTCTTTGTTTTTTTCTTCATTTGATTTTAAGCATCATTGCATTGGCTTTTTTATGCTCAGAATTTTGGATCCTTTGGATACTTCTTATGCCCCCCAGCTTTGCATGGGCACCTTCGATTGATTGAGAATTTTCTTTTGTGCCCCCCAGTATTGTTCGGGCACTTTTAATCGTTGAGGTTTTTCATGCCCCCAAGAGTTATTTGGGCACTTTCAATCATTGAGGATTTTTTGGCACTTTCCCCCCAGTGTAGGGTGTGATTCTAGTCAAGATTATTTCCAAAAAACACTACCAGGCTCAAAAGGGGACTGCAAAGGATATTTTTCAGCCTTGTGAAAGGATTTATCAAAGATGGCCTTTCTTCATCTCAAACGCATGCATTTAGGATCAGTAAGCCTTGCTTTCATGCGAGTATGCAGAGTGATTTCTCATTATTCATGCAACCAAAACTCAGCTTTAGAGTCACTTCATGGTGATTGTGCATTTTTTTGGGTTTTCTAGGTGCATGGTTACCTCTCTAAGGAATCACTTGAATTTCCAAAACTTGTTTGTTTGAACAAACACCAATATGATTTCTGTTTTTTGTACTAAACTTTGATTTCCCAAAAAATCCTTGTGAAAACATGGGGTCATGCTTGTTGTTTTGGGAAAAAGGGAAAACGCCCAAGAATTCTTGGTGCAGAGGTTTTGTAAGTACAAAGGTGTGCTTAGTATGTTATTTGCATGAACACAAAAAAAGAAAGCACATAATTTTATTAACAGGAAAGGCTTATTGGACAAGGAAAACCTTGTGGAATTTTGAGCCAAATTACTGACAAAAACTGGGATAGGTTGAAAAAAATCAAGAAGTTTTTGCAGGCATGATCAAGCAGGGGTGTAGCTTTTTTTTTTTTTTTTAGCAGAACAAGAACTGGCTCGCCATTCTGCGGTGCAATTCCCCTTCGAATTGTGTTGAGGCTTTTGACCATGTTTGCCCCCCAGTTTCTTTGGGTTGAGTCGTTGTTAGGGTTTAAACAAAGATGATAGGTTAGTTGGAAGGACCTTCCCTATGGTCATTTCTCAATATTTGCTCGAGTAAGCCAGAGGCGAGTCAAGCTTTTGTTCAGAGACTCCAACTTTTTTTTGAAAATGGGTGCTACAGCGAGCACACTCTGTATCTCCAATGTTTTGCTCAAAATTAGGTGTTGTAGACTCGGAGGGGACCCACCTTTTATTCTGGTGCATGCATGAAAAAATGTATGAACATGCAATCTATATGATGAACTTGCCCTTCGAGGGGTGACATATGATCGTCACTTTTGTATGATGAAACAAGAATATTGACTCTTGCTCAAACTCTACAATGAAAATTTTTGGAGTGACGATCATTCTGTCACCCACAAGTCTTGAATTTAAGATGCTACAAGAAGGGTTCGCCCCAATGCAGATAAATGATAGCACATACAACCTAAAGACAGGTTCTATTCATTATGTGAACATGGGTAGGTTTTCTACCTGGTCTCAAAAGGGTCTATGAACCGCCCAGTGACCACCTCTCGTGAAGGCAGTATAGGGGTTTACAAGGAATGGTTGGGGTACCCTGTGACCGCCATTACCGAGTAAACACTCAGCTCATAGTTGGATGTTTCACAAATCTGAACCCCGACTGAAAGTCATGAGGCAGACCGCTACTCCCCTCCTAACTTAGAGGCTTGTGTGTGCTATCAAAAATAAATACATGTGATGCATGAAACAATTCTAAAATGCATGGATGAAATAAAACAAGACAAGAATGGAAAAATTTAAACACATCAATTACACAAAGCTTAGTCCAATATTGTCAGAAACAATACCTTTCCCCAGTGGAGTCGCCATTCTGTCGCACGTCGGAAAACACCCGCACGCGGCGTCGTCCGTTCCTGGCGATGGCGGTTTTTGCTCTCTGTTAATTGGAATTGATTTTGTTGGGAGTCGCCACCTAGTATTTAATTGAGGGTTACTAGGAAACCCGGGTTGACGGGTCTTGTCAGAGATTCGCGGGTAAGGGACTGATTGTGGTTAGGGAAGGTATGAGCACCCCTAACACACCCTACCTGAGGTAAGCTGCTTCGTGGCTTTGATGTGTTAAAGAAGTTTTAAAAATTTTGTTTTTTCATCGGATTTTAGAAATACAACTTCCGTACAAGTTTGTACTTCTACACCATGATCCAACCAAAATATTAAATCCTTCTTTATTCTTTTGTCGTCTCATCATGAAAGGATTCCTGAAATAAATACAAACATGCATTTTATATTTTTTTGTTTTTCTTTTTATAATTCAATAACATGATAAAAAAAATGCAAACACAAACACACATTTTTTATTATATTATATTTTTTCCTTTTTCTTTTTCTTTTTTCCTTTTTCTTCTTTTTTCTTTTTCTTTTTTTTTTACATCCACAATACAAATTACAATATTCAAAAATAAATAAAAATTACATCAAATAATTTCAAATTTACAAAATGGTCCTTAAAAACTCCAAAATTGCAAGGGAACCCTTCTGCACAGGAATTGGAGCGCATGAACAGCTGTGGCGCGTGTTCCAATGCGCCACCGCCACTGGCGGCGCGTGGGTTCACGCGCCGCCGTGAAATGCCAGAAATGGTGGGTTCAGCTCAACTTCTTCTCCTCTTCCCTCCTCTGCCGGTGGTGACACCCACCGTCACCTGCAAAGAACAACAACACACAAACGCAACAGATGGCAGTTGGTTTCTTCTCCGTTTTGGGTCCGTTTTTTATCTCTACAGATCTGTTTTTTCTTTGGGTTTTTCCTCCTGTCTCGGTCGGCCGGATGGATGAATGGGTTTCTATGGACGGCCGGGTAGCTGCTGGTGTTCGATTCAGCAGAGATGGAGGGGAACGAGATTCTGCAGGCACCACCGGAGGGAGAAAGGATGGAGACGGCGCCGCTGTTGGGTTGGTGGAGCAAGAAGGAGCAGCGGTCGGTTGAAGGCAGTGGAGAGGGTGGATCGGCGCTGCTGGTTTGAGGCAAGACCGGGCTGTGGGAGAAGGAAGGAAAAGGAGCGCCGGCTGGAATGGTACAGCAGCTGTGTGGAGATGGCGCCGGTTTCAGGGGAGAAGACCGGCTGGAAGAGCTGCAGCGGCTGAGAGAGATGAAAGATCGGCTTGCTCTGTTTTTGGAAGAGATGGAGAGGCTGCTGGAGGCAGTGAAAATCGATTGAGAGGAGGGGAAGACGCCGGTCAGTTTTTTTTCACCGAAGGAGAGAAGGAAATTTCAACCGGGTGGGGGGCGGCGGCTGCTCTTGGAGAAGAAGAAGAACAAGTTTTGTAGGGTTAGGTTTTTTAGGGTTTGTTCTTCTTTTTTTTTTGTCAAAAATACCCCCCCTTTGTTCTGAGTTGTAGGCTGCTATTTATAGGCAGAGTATTTTTTCGGGCTTCAAAATTGGTCCCTCAAGTTTTGTGTTTGGCCCCTGATTTTAATCAATTACTTGGTAAAAATTAAATTGGGTCTTTGATTTTTCAATTTAGTCCAAATTAGGCTCCCAAACTTAATTTTCACCAATTAAGCCCTCCAATTAATTTTGACCCGCTTAAAGTATAATTAAGTCCTTGCACTTAATTAACTCCTTCAATTGGACCCGAATTAATTCTTGAACATAATTAAAATTCAATTTGGCCCATGATTAAATCAAATTGGCCCATTAAAAATTTAATTATGTCATTAGGCTTAATTTTTATGCAAATTCGTCCAATACTTATTTAATTTGACCTTTGAATTTGCATTTTTGGGCATAACAGCGTACAATTGGGCCTTGAAATTCTTCCGAAAATTGCAGCTTGATTTTCGCCTATTTTTGCAGCCTTTATTTTATTTTTTTGATTTTGATTTTTTTTTTGATTTTTTTTTTGAAAAAAAGAGAATTTTGGGGAATCACCCAAAATTGGGTGATGACACTATCAACAGAAGAGGTAAACAAAATGGTTAAGAAAATCCCATGAAAGACTAAAAAGAAGCAACAAAGGTGAAAGATTTCGCGCTTGATAGAGACCATTCTCGACTCTTTCAAAGCAATTCTACGGCCGAAAAGATTCTCTTCTCTTTGCCATAGCTTGAGAAGCAAAAGATGACCTGGACAATTAGAGATTTCTGCTAACGGGTGGTTTTGAATTGCTGTTATTGTGTTCATGGCACATATCAGCTTCTGCTGGTGCTCTTCATCTACTGGGATTTCTACGATATGGGCGTCTTTCATCTCAGCCATTGTTGAACACAAATGAGATAAAAATTGAATTATAGAAAAAGCTAATAACACAAGAAAGGAAACAAAATAACGAACCAGAAGATTTTGAAAAAAAGAAAAAAGAAAGAAAACCAGAATGGGAAACCGCTGTCAAACAAGGAAATGAGAGAGATGGAAGAGCTGAAGAGAGATTAGATTATAGAAAGCAGAGGGAGATTACATTGCTTGATTGTTGTGAGAGGGAACGGGTTAAAACTTTCAGATATTTAAATAGTTGAGACACTCCTGGACTCTCATGAGTTACTCTTAATGCTCCAACGGTCAGATTTCTTATCAACAGCTAAATTTTAGAAGCTAATAATGGGCCTGCTAATTAGGGCTCCAATAACTGTCCTGAGGATCTTACTTGCAAGTTTTCTTTTCCCACTTTTTATTTAATATAATTTTATTTATTAACAACTGATTATTTACGAGAAAAAAATAATATAATAAACGTCCAAGTTACAGGAAATCATAGATTTAAAGTACTATAATCAAGGCTCTTTTTGGCTTAAAAGCAGGCCGGGGAGGACGTGTGGAGGCAATGGCGCATGCAACACATACAGGGAAGCTTATCACTCCTGAAGGTGAAAAGGAGTTCAAATGCCCCGATGATGTCTTCATCCTTGACCAGGCTGAAGAGGAAGGCGTTGACCTTCCATGCTCATGCAGGGCTGGGGCTTGTTCTTCATGTGCTGCCAAGATTGTTCAAGGGACTGTGGATCAGTTTGATATTAGCTTTCTTGGAGGTGACCAGATAGAGGCTGGTTGGGTTCTCACCTGTTATGCTTATCCTATGTCTGATCTTGTCATCGAGACACTCAAAGAGGAAGAGCTAATTGCTTCAAGTTAATTTATGCGCTTTAATTAATTGTTGATAACTAAGCTAGCCATGTCCTTTGTCTTTCTCCTTTAATTGTTTCTGCGTGTTGGCTGTCTCATGATCTTGCTTTTTACTGGGCATTGCCAAAGTTTTTATTCTTTCATTTGTGATGGCATGCAAATTACATTTGTTAGGGTAATTTAATTTAATAATATTCTCATTTTTTTTAATAAAAAAACATGAATGACAGACAGGCACAAACGTTGAAATTAGCTTTGGCAATGCCTTTGCCATTTAAAAAAAAATATTAAAAAGAATTTAATATCAATACATTTGTCTACAATAACCTTTACCATTAACAAAAAAGAAAAGAAAAGAAAAGAAGAAAAAGGCACAAACGTTGAAATCAAATCAATGACAAACAGATAGAATAAGAGCTAGCACTGAAGATCTAGCCTCTCTTTTACACCGACCATTAGATTAATTACCATGAAATATTCTTCCCCACTCGCTAGCTATTTAAATTCCCATTTCAATGCTCCCAGTAACAAGTTATTTATCACTCTTATTGCTTGATATGCATGAATGCTTGATCAAGAACACTCTTCCTTTCCATCTACAAAACGGGAAGAATCTAGAGTAAGTTAAAAGGCAGATTTCAGAAGCCTTTCCTAAGATTTCCTTCAAAGGTATGTACATGCGTCCCATGCATGGTCCCTAGAAAAGAAGTAAAGAACACTGTACATACAGGGATGCTTAACACCTAAGTGCATGCCCCAACCGAAGAGGTTGCGCGCGGATTAGAAAAAAAAAGTGTGTTTAACATTAATTATGATATTATTTTATGTTGAGATTTTAAAAACTAAGTTTAATAAAAATTATTAATTATATTTTTTTAGCAATGAAATGCGTGTAAAATTATGATGTCTTGATAATTTAAATATTTTTAAAACTATGATCGAAACAAAACGCAGTTTCAATGGCATATTATAACATAACGGGATGGATACTTGGGATTTTATTAAAATCTAATACAAAAGCATTTTATTAAACAAAAGAAGTTATTTGAAGAGGCAAGTAGTGGATGGTGATCACAACAACCCGTATTCTGGTATAATTAATTATAGTATCTTTGCTTTATTCCTCATTCCACCTCTATTTTTGCACTAAAAATGATGAAATTCTTTAAAAACATTTTATTTTTCAAACGCGGGTGTTTAATGGATGATTAAGGCCTTGTTTATTTTTGTGTTTTGAAATAAAATTGATTTTTTTATTTTTTTTCTTTACTTTAAATTAATAAATTTTCTACTATTTTTAGATTATTTAGATGTATTGATATAAAAAATAATTTTAAAAAAATAAAAAAATATATTATTTTAATATATTTCTAAATAAAAATCACTTTAAAAAATAATTATAACCACACTCTCAAACAGATCTAAGAGCTTGCTGTGATATTTTTTTAGGAGGAAAAATAGTATAATTACAGTAAATTTCTTATTTGATTTTATACCAAATAGTTTCAATAGAATATCATTTATCATCAAGCATATTTAAATAAGAGATAAAATAAATTTACCAATATCAAATCAAAACGAATCGTAATCTCACGAAGAGTGACTGAAAGATGCCCTAAACCCTAAAAAATGGCTAATATGAACACATTTGTTCTATTTGTTTTGTTAGTAATAGGAATTATTCTTCCTATTGAGATGCGTACCATACAAGAACTGGTTGAGCGTTGACAAAAAAAAAAGGGGGCCACTTGTGAAAGATCAGAGCTTTATGTCATTTTATGCTTCACCTTTTGCTGTCAAACAGGCCTCCTCCGTTCAGTGGCAGTACCCCCATTGTAGACGGCCAGTTGTGGTTGGGATCTGAGCCTAGTGGGCCTTTTTTGGGACCTTAATTTCTCAACTCCGCACAAAAAGTCATGGTGTTGTCGAAGAACAGGTTTGGCTGGGAAGTTTAACGGCCAAAGTAGATGCCACGTGTGTCTACTTCTTCCCTATCTAATCTTTTGTCACTCTAATTAAGGGTCTGTTTGAAAAAACAATGCTTTTTTAAAATTTTAATTTAATTTTTATTTTAAATAATTTTTTATGATTTTATTTTTTTTAATGTGCTAATATCAAAAATAATTTTAAAAAAATAAAATTTTTTATTTTAATACATTTCCAAGTAAAAAATATTTTGAACAGTAACCGTTAACACAATTTCAAACAAACTCTAAACCCGACGTTTGGACAACGGTAGACATTTTATTTTAGGAGTGCATAAGAATATGGCAGCAGTTGTTTTTTAAAGTATTTTTTCATGAAAATATATCAGAATAATATATATTTTTAAAAATTTTATTTTTGATATCAACACATCAAAATAATTTGAAAACACAGAAAAACAATAATTTGAAACAAATAAACAGGCATGTAGAGCCTGTTTAGGAACGTTGAACACGGTTCAAACCGCGTTCCTCCTAAAACTTGATTTTTTTGCTTAAATTTATTTTTTTAAATTTTCAGATCGTTTTAATATGCTGATGTCAAAATAATTTTATAAAAATAAAAAAAATATTATTTTGATGTATTTCTAAGCGAAAAACACTTTGAACCATTATCGTTACCACATTCTCAAATACCTCATTAGAGAGTGTTTTAAGTTTTTTTGAATATATTATTATTTTTTTATTTTTTAGAATTCATTCTTGAAATCAACACAATAAAACAATCCAAAAATACTAAAAAAAATTAAAATTATTTAAAAACACAATTAAACCACAAAAACAAATACTATCATAATCAAAGATCCAAATTAAACCGAGAGTTGGATGGGATAAGGTCAGTCGAATCAGCTCCATTAAAATGACATCAGTTCAAATTTTTTTATAAGTCAAAACAACATTGTCTTATAAAAATAAAAAATAAAAAACTCAAAAGGATTCATTTATGATTTTTAAAACTAGAAGGACTGACTTATAGGACAACAAAAAAATGGAGACTCAAAGCATGTTTTACCGATTAGGTATCCGACTGCATTTCTAACCCAACCAACAAGTTACCAAGTCTTCTTCCTCACCAGTTGACTCAGACTTCCGAGGTTTTTTTGCCATGATGTCTTTGTTGGTAGATAATTTCTAAGAAACATTAAATTATATATTCATTAATAAATAAACAACTCAATTGATAAAAGATAAATTAAAATACCAAATTTAAAAAAATAAAAAATGCTTTGGCTACTTCAGATTTATCCAAACCCGAATATAACTTAAGCTCAAAAATCAATTAAAAAAACTTAATGGTTCTAATCATGTCAAAAAAAAAAAATAGATAACAATATAATTATAAAACATAAAGTGAATTAGTGAAGTTATATGTGACATATAAAAGTGTGTTTGAAAGTGTAGTTACGATTGTTTTTTAAAATATTTTTTATTTGAAAATATATTAAAATAATATATTTTTATTTTTTAAAAATTATTTTTAATATTAGTATATTAAAATGATTCAAAAACACAAAAAAAATCTATTTGAAAAAAAATAATTTTTTTTTAATTTTTTTTAAAATTTTTTTAAAATACAAAAATAAAAGAGGCTATATATATTTAAGAAAAAGCTGGGTTGACTTGTATATATATATATATATATATATATGAACAAAATCTATTTTAATTCAATATATTTTTTAAAATCTTTGTAGTTTTAATTTTAAGTTTTGAAGGTATCCATGTCAACCATCTCAATCACTGATTGGTATTGCGCGGGGTCAGGTGACAACTATGGGCAACAGGTCACTCCCCTCCAAAAAAACGTCTAAAAAATCTCTCTCCGTCGCTGTCAGATCACCGTTAGCACCAGTACTCTACAGCAGCAAGTCGTTTTTTGCTCTTTTTGCTCTCATTTTTTTTTTCAAAATAATTTCTTCTCCAAAAAGAAACAGCCAGCAGCCCCATCCCCTCCTCCATGAAATAAAAAATCCACTCCCCTGTTTAAACACAGACACACCATTTCTTCTTCATCATACCTTCTTTTTTACCTTCAATAAAAACTGAACATTAGATGCATCTCTACAATGCGTGGCTGCCACCGCCAGTGGTGGAGGAGACGAAGAAAGAGAAAGACTCCTTCCGCACCGTGCTCAACTCCGTCAAGAACTCTTACAAACCCGATGATCCTGATTCCGTTTACTCCACTCTCAAATGGATTTCCGTCCTCGAACTGTTAGTCTCCCCCCCCTCTCTCTATCAATTTCTTTAATAACGATTGAGTTTTCAGCTTTATTTGATTCTAATTGAGTGTTAATGATTACTTACAGTTTTATTAAGGCGAAGAGCGAATTGAGTTTGGAAGATGTAGCTGAACTCGTTCAATTTGGAATTGAGTTGTTCAATATTTCGCAGAATAAGCTTTACGCTCAGGTATTATTATGATTTTCGGGTCTAATGCTGATTAATTAATTAATTAATAATTATAATTAACTTTTTAATTCTTTTTGAGTCTTAATTGTGGAATTTCGGGTTTATTTTTTAGGTGAGATGGGGAAATTTGTTAGTGAGAGTGCTAAATAAGTATAGAAAGAAGTTGGCTTTCAAAGTGCAATGGAGGCCTTTGTATGATACTCTTATTCATACTCATTTTACAAGGTAGGGAATTTTTTTTTGGCTTATTTTTCTGAGTTTTTGTTGATGATTTTAGTGTTTATGATTTGTATACTGGCGAGCATTATAGGAACACTGGTCCGGAAGGGTGGAGATTGAGACAAAGGCATTTTCAGACTATTTCTTCACTTGTTCGGTCCTGCCGGAGGTTCTTTCCTGCTGGTTCGGCTTTGGAGATTTGGAATGAGTTCTGGTAAGTGTTTAGTTTATCTGTAATGGTTTGACTCAATGGGAAACAGAATTGTATGTTTTTTCTATTTTTATGTATAGTTATATGTGAAGTTGGTTTTGACTGATACTGCATTTTTACTTGATGTTAAAAAAATCGAGACAAAAAGCCTGAAGAAGCACTGATATTAAATGATGGTGAAATTTATCCTTTGAATAATCTGGTGACGTCATTAACTTTCTATGGTTTCTATATTCGTTGTTGAAATTTTCTTGAAATAAACTTGCAGTTCTCTCTTGGAAAATCCATGGCATAATTCATCCTTTGAAGGATCTGGGTTTTTGAGACTGTTTTTGCCGACAAACTTGGAGAACCAGGACTTCTATACAGAGTATGTAGTGCATAGTTTATGAAATTCTTATTTCTTTATAGTTTTTGGAGCAAGTTTTATAACCTATTGCTGGCATGGCAGAACTTGGGTTAAAAAGAGCTTGAACATGTGGGACTCGATACCAAATTCCCAATTCTGGAACAGCCAGTGGGCAGCTATCATAGCACGTGTTATAAAAAACTATGACTTTATTGACTGGGAGTTCTTCTTACCAATGCTTTTCAGTAGATTCTTGAACATGTTTGAGGTGAGTTTATGAATACTTCAACTTATGTTTTATCATTTTCTAGTTTAGGGGAATAGTAGTGGGCGACTTGTGTGATGTTTAGATTAAAAGCGTGGAAGGTTCATAAGTGTTAGGATTTCGTTCTTCTTCGACGACTGGTATTATAACACATAATGATAGTAAGGACTTGTTAAACCATGCAGCTGAATTTTTTTAATACTTCGTAAGTACCTATAGAATGGGAAGAGGAACAAGAGGAGGGAACCTCTTACCTTAAATGCATGCTGTGACAAATTGACTATGAGGCAGTTTGCTAGGATTCCTTGTTGGAAGATTTTTATGGATATTAAAACATCAAGGAGAGGAAAGAAGTAGGAACAGTTGGAATACAAAGGATTTGGAACTCTTGCTTTGCAAATTTATTTACACATTAAAAACGTGGGAAGGGAAATTGATAAAATGTCGTATGCATTTAAATGAGGCTTGGCTCTAAATTCTCTCAGTCACTCCCTGAAAGAAAAATCCCTGCCTTGTTTTTCTTGGGTTCTCTGTCTATATCAATGTACTTGTTGCCATTCTGATTATCCACTATCATGCTTTAATCTGGCAATCACAGGTTCCTTTGGCAAATGGAAGTGCTTCATATCCATTTTCCGTTGATGTTCCAAGATACACAAGATTCTTATTCTCCCATAAAACTTCCACCCCAGCAAAGGCCATTGCAAAGTCAATTGTAAGATCAATAAACACGGCCATGCATTTTGTTGCTTTCATCAATTGATCCTATATGATTGTTTTCCACACTGTCATCCTATGCTGTTTCATTGCGAGTAGGTCTATCTGCTTAAACCTGGTGGTGCAGCTCAAGAGCTCTTCGGGAAATTGGGAAACCTCTTAGAACAGTCTGTTCACTAACATATGAATACTTTAAATATTGTCTCCAACCATGTTCATAATTCTCACCATTGGCTCATTATTGGTTTTTATTGCTGTAGATATTACCATCCATCTAATGGTGGTCGCTGGACTTATTCACTGGAGCGCTTTTTGCTTCATTTGGTAATTATGTTCCAGAAGCGCTTACAGCATGAGCAATGGTAAGGATATGTATATATGCATCTTTTTACCTTGTATATGTGTTATGCATTTACTTTAAAAATGTTTTAAGCTGTTACTATACAAATATTGGTGGTACAGGAGCACAGATAATAATAGACAGGCTGAAATGTTTCTTGGAAGATCGGAAAGGACTTATTTTGTCAATGTTTTACTGAAGTTAATTGATCGCGGGCAATACAGCAAAGATGAACATCTTTCTGAGACAGTTGCTGCAGCAACTTCCATTTTGTCATATGTGGAGCCCACTTTGGTTCTTCCATTTTTAGCATCTCGATTCCATTTGGCCTTGGAGACGGTTAGTAGTGTTGCATGTGTTGTTTTATGGATCAAAATGCTGAAATATGGTTTTGAACCTGGCTTCAAGGGATATTTAGTAGTCTCCTCTTCTCAAATAATGCTTCTGTCATCACATTAACTTGTCTTTTACTTACGTTTGTGTCTAGTCAGATGACTGCCACCCACCAGTTGAAAACTGCAGTGATGTCAGTAGCATTTGCAGGACGTTCTCTGTGTCTCACATCCCTATCAACTCGAGGGAAACAGGAAGATTGTGGTGGGGGTGATGATGCATATGTCGATCTCTTGACAATTTCACTATCCAATGCTTTACTTGGTATGGATGCTAATGACCCCCCCAAAACATTGGCAACCATGCAGTTAATTGGCTCCATATTTTCCAATGTAAGAGCCGATGCCTTGATAATTTTCTCAATTCTTTCTTTTATGCCCATAATTAATGAACATGTTCATTTCCCATTCAATTTATAATTACAGATTGTTACTTTGGATGATAGTACCGATCAGCTATCATTCATGCCAATGATCCGGTTTTCTGAATGGTTGGATGAATTCTTGTGTCGCTTATTTTCATTGCTTCAACATCTAGAACCCAGCAGCGTTCTGTAAGTAATAGCATTTAGTATCCCATCTGTTTCTCTTAAATTTTCTGCATTGCTTAATATATTTAGACATGCTGATTTGCCCTTCTAGTCAGAACAATTCATTATTATTGTTATAGG
The DNA here is from genome assembly GCF_951802175.1 of Populus nigra. Classification (NCBI taxonomy): domain Eukaryota; kingdom Viridiplantae; phylum Streptophyta; class Magnoliopsida; order Malpighiales; family Salicaceae; genus Populus; species Populus nigra. The sequence goes on along the minus strand of NC_084860.1, from coordinate 17,747,611 downwards.
CATGAAGGCCTACATTCATCGGCAACATCAGGAACTTTTCTTGTCGATGATGGTCCTTTCTACTATTGTATGCTTGAAATCTTGCTCGGAAGACTATCTAAATCACTATACAAACAGGTTCAGCTGCTGTCTTCATTCACAGTTCATTCACCATGATCTCTCCTTGGGGAAGAGATTGTTTTTTAAATTATTCCTTTCATGGTGACAGGCTTTGAGAAAAATTGCAAAGTTTGTTAGGACAAGTATTCTTCCTGGAGCAGTTGCAGAGGTTGGATTGCTTTGTTGTGCTTGTGTTCATTCAAACCCAGAAGCGGCTGTTGCTTCTCTTGTTGATCCAATCTTGTCATCTGTTATATCCTCTTTGAAAGGAACGCCTGCAACGGGCTTTGGAGGGAGAGGGATTCCAGATGCCACAGTTTCAATTAAGGTTTGTTAGATGGTGTAAGTTATTAGATTTTATTTTGCAGAAAGATTCTTGGTGAAAATTGATGGCTTCTTTCCCAGGCCAAACCAACACTCTCTCCAGCTCTTGAAACAGCAATCGATTATCAATTAAAAATATTATCAGTTGCCATAAACTATGGAGGTCCTGCTCTTCTTCGGTGCAAGGATCAATTCAAAGAAGCTATCGTGTCAGCTTTTGAATCTCCCTCTTGGAAGGTTTTAATTCACCCCAGTAACTTGTTTCATTTATAATTGGAGATCCTATTCAAATGATATTTGTTTGGATAGGATGCTTGTTGGGCGTTTTGCTGAATATTTTAAATGCTTGTCTAATTTTATTGTATGCTTTACATAATTTTTTGGAAAACTCTTTCATCATATGCTAGGTTAATGGAGCCGGTGATCATCTCCTTCGATCCCTCCTTGGAAGCCTGATTGTTTATTATCCTATGGATCAATACAAGTAAGCTTATATCTTTTCATCTATACATGTTATTGTTAAAAATTCTCTGTTGTTTATCTATTCAACTTCCCTTTGAATAAAAAATTGAAGAATATTGATTTTGTAGGTCCATTTCAAGGCACCCAGCAGCTCTGGCATTAGAAGAATGGATCAGCGCAAAAGATTACAACAGTGATGGACCATCGATGGGGCCCAAGTGGCATGTTCCAAATGATGATGAAGTTCAGTTTGCAAATGAACTTTTAAACCTTCATTTTCAATCAGCTTTAGATGACCTTTTGAAAATATGCCAAAATAAAATACATTCCGATACAGGTAATCCTTATTTGTTCTTCTAACGTAGTTTTCAGATGTTGTGGTGGAATTTTTATCTTGAGGAGCTTAGAATCTTTCTAGGTCATAAAACTGATAAAAATAATTGTCTTCTAGAAAAACTTTGAACCTGATGACTTGATATCAGTGGATCAAAATATTTTATGAGGGTTCATTCTGCTGAATCTCATATAATCATGTCCTAATATCCTCGATTCCAACTGTGTTAGTAGTTCAATAATAATTGCAAGTTAATGACTATATGCTGTTTCTCATGTAAAGAAAAATGCCCTGTCATTGATGTTGCAATTGATATTTCATTATTTTTCTTCTGCTAATTACATGCACCTTGCTAGCAGGAAATGAGAAAGAGCACTTGAAAGTGACTCTTTTGCGTATTGATTCTTCACTGCAAGGTGTTTTATCTTGCTTACCTGATTTCAGCCCATCCTCCAGGAATGGGATTGTGGAAGATGCGAGTCATATTTCTTTCTTGATAGCTGGAGCAACTGGTTCAAGTGTTGGCAGTACTGGACTGCGTGAAAAAGCTGTTGAGATTATACATGCAGCTTGCAAGTAATTTTTGAATCTTAGTTTTTATCTGGATATTGTTTACCCACATTGAGCAAGTCTGAAGTGCTAAAACGTTGCTATATTTACAATGCTGCAGATATATGTTAGAGGAAAAATCAGATGACAGCATCCTCTTGATACTCACTGTTCGTATCATGGATGCTTTGGGAAACTTTGGTAATGAACTATACATTCAGATTAATAGAATTCCTTTTAACCTCTTGAGATGCTCACAGTAGCTTTTTCCACACATATTTTAGACATCACCCTTTTTTGTGTCCTGATTTGTTTATTTTCATCCCTTAACCTATGTCAAACAGGAAGTTTGGAGTATGAGGAGTGGTCAAATCACAGGCAGGCTTGGAAGTTGGAATCTGCTGCCATTTTAGAACCTCCAATGAATTTTATCGTGTCTTCTCATTCTCAAGGAAAGAAAAGGTAAGTAGTTTGGACATGAGATTGCCCTTTATTGTTGTTTGAACCTTGCATTGGTGACTGGATTCAAATGTTTAATCTATTGATCTAATTCAGGCCTAGGTGGGCTCTTATTGACAAGGCATACATGCATAATACTTGGAGGTCATCACAATCATCCTATCATCTGTTTCGTATGAGTGGGAACTTCTCTCCACCAGACCATGCAATTCTTTTGATGGATGATCTGCTAAAACTTTCTTTGCATAGTTACGAAACTGTTCGCTCGTAAGTTCAATCTTCTGCGATCCTTACATGATCAAACTGGTTTTTCCTGTGCATATTCTTGTTTCTCTTGGGTGATAGGGTTGCTAATGATTTTTAAATAAAGGCTGTACCATGCCATAGCTTCTGCTATTTCATAGTTCAAACAAATAACTAGGAAAAACAATTGAGTTTCAAAAATATCTGATATACATTGTTGACCTTTTGCCAGGCTTGCTGGAAAATCTCTGCTGAAGATGATTAAGAGATGGCCATCAATGATTTCAAAATGTGTGCTCTCTCTTACTGAACACTTGCGGAATCCCAGCTCACCAGAATATGCAGTGCTGGGTTCTTGTACTGTCCTTTCTACACAAACAGTTCTCAAGCATTTGACAACAGTAATATTCAGAACAAATTGGTTTCAATACATTTCTGGGAGTAAAATTTTCTGATATGCCATCTTTTATTTCAGGATCCAAAAGCATTATCTTCTTTTCTTCTTGGGATTCTTTCAAGGTGATCCTTGATTCCCTGTTTTTGCCCTTTATATATTGGAGTTTTTTGATAACTGTGAAGCCATACTAACTCTACCCTGCTTTTCCTTTTGTTTTTGCAGCTCGCATCATGAATCACTGAAAGCCCAGAAAGCAATTAATGAGGTCAAATCTCTTATCAGTATTAATTTAAGGGTTGTTTCTCTGAATTTACTTCTAATATTTTTTAGTGCCCCAACAGCTTTTTGTTATGTACAACATCTACTTTCCGGGAGTGTCTAGAAGCATTTTCAGGACATCAGATAATTACATAGATGGACCAAATTTTGCAGATTTGGTTTCTCAGATTGGATCAATGAGTTTTGATTCTTCTGGTTTGCATTGGCGGTAAAATCTCACTCTTTGTTTACTCGATATTTGCAGTAGGTGCTGAGCTGCCTTCAGAATTGCCTTTAAGTTTATTATGAACATTTTTGGCCTGTTGAGGAAGGCCCATGTACTGGCAGACTTAGAAATACTGTCTGGTTGAGTATGTGAAATGCAAATATAACTATTTTTGACTGGAAATGCAGCATCTCTATCTGTTCTAAACTCTTGGCCTCCAAATAGTCATGGATTTTGGTTCATTTCATTTGTTGTTGTTTTTACCTGGCAGGTACAACCTAATGGCTAACAGAGTTCTGCTTTTGTTGGCTATGGCTTCTAGGAGTGTTCCAAACTTCTCTTCAAAAATCCTGAGTGAAACTGCTGGTGAGTACCTTTCCTGTTACTTTGTGATTGACTCCTTGCCCTTTTCATCAGCATTCTTTCCACATTTTAATGGGATTTTCACTCACAATTTCTTTGACATTGTCTTACTGATGCCTTTTCAGGCCACTTTCTTAAAAATTTAAAAAGTCAACTTCCTCAAACAAGGATACTTGCAATCTCAGCTCTAAATACACTATTAAAAGAGTCACCATACAAGCTCTCTGCTGAGAATCAATCTGCAGTGCTAGAGGATTTACAGACAAATGCCAAATCATCTCTCGAAGGGGCATTATGTGAAATTTTTCAGGAAGAAGGGTTCTTTAACGAGACTTTGAATAGCCTGTCTCATGTTCATGTAATCACTGATATTGATAGCACTTCTTCCAGAGGAAGTCACGGGAATTCTTTTATCCAAAACCTTGCAGACAAATCAATTACCCGTTTTTATTTTGATTTTTCATCTTCATGGCCACGCACTCCTAGTTGGATTTCTCTATTTGGAAGTGATACTTTCTACTCCAACTTTGCACGAATCTTTAAGCGCCTAATACAAGAATGTGGCATGCCTGTCTTACAAGCACTTAAAGGAACACTGGAGGAGTTTGCAAATGCTAAGGAAAGGTCTAAGCAGTGTGTTGCTGCTGAAGCATTTGCTGGGGTGTTGCACTCTGATATCAATGGTCTTTTAGGAGCATGGGACAACTGGATAATAGTTCAGTTGCAGACTGTGATTCTTTCTCAGTCAGTGGAATCTATTCCAGAGTGGGCAGCATGTATACGCTATTCAGTTACTGGAAAAGGAAAATACGGTACAAGAGTCCCTGTTCTGAGGAAACAGATTTTGGATTGTTTGATGACACCTTTACCTCCAGCTGTAAATACCACTGTTGTTGCGAAGCGCTACACTTTTCTTTCAGCTGCTCTCATAGAGATATCCCCACAAAAGATGCCAGTGGCTGAGATAAAACTCCATAACAGACTTATGAATGAGCTGTTGGATAACATGTGCCACTCATCAGCGCAAGTAAGCATGTCATTTTCATTTATTTTCTTAATTGAAGCTGGCATGTTTTGCCACTCTTATGAATCATGATTATGTTGAACTTCCTTTTCCTTTTCTATTATGTGAATCCTAAAAGGAATGAGAAGAATAACAAAGAAACTTAAGTTTTTCTTGGAGAGTGGTCGAATGTAATGATGCATGAAGATAATAACCACAATTATTTTCTGTATCCTTAATTTTCTATAACAAATTGAGTTGTTTTTCTGATCATGTTACTATGCTATATTGTCATGGAACAGGTAAGGGAAGCTATAGGTGTTACCCTGGCTGTGCTGTGCTCTAACATTCGTCTTCACTTGTCATCTGCTCACGATTATTCTTGTGAAGAGGCAAGCGAGACTGACAACCAATTGAAAGAGGAAAAGTGGGTCCTAATTCTGACTCACCGAGCTACTGATGTGGTCACAAATATTCAGAATACTAGTCCAGCAGACAACTTGGAGACTGCTGGGCATACGGCTTTTCAAAATGGGTCTTTGAATGGGGATGCACAAGATGATGTTAAGTGGATGGAAACGGTATTAATTTTCAGAACAAATTATATTTGCTTCCACAACTATTAGAGTGACTGATTGATCAATATATTTCTTCTTGTTTGATGCAGCTATTTCATTTTATCATCTCAACGTTGAAGTCTGGCAGATCTTCTTATTTACTGGATGTTATTGTGCAATTTCTCTATCCTGTACTTTCTTTGCAGGTATGTATGGTGCATTTTCTTTGTTTGTGTTACTTGACTGGTCTTTGCCTGTGGTTTCCATCTAATTGCTGCATTGATTGCTCCAAATTTTCTGAACACCCCGATTGTTTGCCATTATTCCTTTTATGCTCATTTGAATGTTTGGGTTGGCTCACATACCTTAGGAAGAAAATAGTAAGATTGAAGCTTTTTATTACATAATAAATAAGAGAAATGGGAATGTATAGCTCCTTATTTCAACTGAATAACATTCTTTTTCAGCGTGCACTTTCCTTATTTGGTCTTTATACAAATCTTCCACTTGGTGCTTAGTCATTTTGCTGCACAAGCTGTGGTCATCCCTTCTCTCTTGTTGCCAGCATTTTGTTTCCAGTGATTTGGAATACATACTCGGATGCAAATTTGATGCACAATATTGTGGCTTGTTTAATTCTCTGGGGCATTTGATGTAGAAACAGCATACTTGAATTTATTGCCTGAACGTGCCGATAACATTGGGCATCCTGCCTCTTTAGCTGACAAAGATATTATTGCCTTTGTGAAGGAAACATCAAATAAAGATTTGTCAACACTGGCCAAGGCATGTTTTGAATTGCTGAAATGGAGAATTTTCTGGGCACCTCATCTCCAGAGGGCTGTTTCAGTAATTCTTTGTTCTGCCAATGATCCGAACTGGCGGACCCGATCAGCTACTTTGACATATCTGCGTACTTTTATGTATAGGTATTGTGCATTTGCTGTATGCCTTATCTCTTACATCGTGGATCCTGTTTTATCATGTTAACATGGTAATTTCAAGTTCTTATTTCCAGTTTTTGTCGCATATTTATATTTATTGCAGTATATTAAGAAGTCAAACTTATTCAAAGCAAGCAAGGAATTTCACTTTTAGATTTTCCACACAAGAATATGTATTAATTACTTGTTATATATTGCAATTATATCTTCCATGATCTCATGTTTTAACAAGTTATTTGTTATAGATCTGAATGTGAATATTTTTTTATGCGTTGAAAGTAATTAGAGCCATGTTTAGTATTTTGTGGGAATCAGCTTGAGGGGTGTGGGTTAAGAAAGTATTTATGATTTGGATTCTTAAATAGTTGGCATGGTCTTTTTATTACAGGCATACTTTCATCCTCTCAAATGTGGAAAAACAACAAATTTGGAAAACTGTTGAAAGTCTCCTGAGAGATAATCAAGTAGAGGCAAGTTCCTAGCTGAATCTTCAATTTGATAAGTTTTGTAGATTTCTAGATGCAAATGTAGATTAGCTGGTGAAGATTAATCCTTTGTTCAATTGATAGTTTAATAATCATTGACCTGACTGATTTTTATTTGTGATAAGATGTCAGAGATTCCTGAAATAAAATAGCAGTTGTGAAATACTAAGTCACCAGGTGCATTAGGATAGTCCTTTATGTAAAGATTTCTTTCATCGTGGGAGTTACCGAGGGAGTGAAGTCCTTGGAAAACAGGACAAGTCATTCTATTTTTGCTTTCAACATAAAAAGCTAATTCTTGGTCAGGTAAGGGAGCATGCTGCAACAGTTCTAGCAGGTCTAGTGAAGGGTGGGAATGAAGATCTTGCTAAAGACTTCCGTGAAAGAGCTTACTTGGAGGCGAATACCATCCATAGGAAGAGAAAGCAAAGGTTATATAATGATCTTCTGTTCTATAAGTTAGATTTCTCTTTCACTGAGTATACATTTTTCATGCACACATTGATGCACCTTTTGGAGTCCATGTCAAGCATACGTGAGGTTGGCCTTTTGCATTGAAATTTCTTTTTATCTAATTGACATCAAAATACTATCTATGTTCCTCACAGTCATCTTAATTATTGTGTGTGGGATCACCACTGGTATACCATGTTTTCATATCTGTTTTGCTTTTAGTACACAAGCAGCAAGTCCTGGTATGGATGATCTTGTAATTTTGACATAGAGATAGTATACCTGATTGTAGGAATCTGAAAACTGGCCAATCTATAGCATCTGTTCATGGTGCTGTACTTGCTTTGGTGGCTTCTGTGTTGTCAGTTCCATATGATATGCCCAGGTATGTTCATGTTAATATATGGAACCAGTTGTATCAAGTGTTTTCAGAATTATCCTACAATGTTATTCGTTTCGTATGAAATGGTGATGATATGCAACTTATGGCAAGTTGCTTCATAACCATGTCAGATCCTCCTTATAGTGGCAAGTGGTCAAGTTATCATATTAGTGTTACCTGACCAGCTAATGTGCCTAGTTGAAGTAGTGTTTTGAGTAACAATAATATCAGGCAGCGTTTCTATCTATATTTATCAAGAGCTGAATGAATGAAGGTTGTCATTTTCTTAATGTCTATACTTCAAACTCTGTGGGTATAGTTTTGATTATTTTCTCGAGGAGATTAATTATAATCCTGCTGACTATTTTTCTGTTCTTAAGAACCATAGGAATTGCAATTCTAATCTCAGTCCTCTTGCCTTTGTGAGGTTTGCTAACTGCATAGTCATTTATTCCTTGCTATGGAGGATACTTAGGGACATTGAATCGTGTTCCAACTCAAAATGCAGGTCATGTTATTAGTGCTTGAGGGTAATTAGGGACATTGGCTCTTGGTTTAAGGTGGTGCTAATTAATCAAACTTAAAAGAAGTGTTTCTGGAATTAGCTAAGATGAGCACAGTAGAGTTTTGTCTTCTTTCCTGGGCCATGGGATTTGATGAGAAGCAAGGTCTTGTATAGTTGGTAAGACATCCAAAAATGCATGGCTGCTTAGGGAGATGGTTGAAAGGTCTGTCTTTCTGGTTCTTTTTATCTGTTCTTAATAACACAATCGTGGATTATGTCAATTACGACAGCAGAAATTGGCTGATCGAATTGAAGTACCTGCATAGTTATATGGAAGCTTAAAGAAGAAATAGTTGTGCTAGACACACCGTTATCAAATGACATAATCATGGTTGGGATCAATCTAATTTGTTTAAGACTTGCTGAAGCTCTCTTGCTACTTTTTTTTTTCTGACTGTCATAACCGGCTGAGAACAAGGACTTTTTTAGAGCGACTTAAATGGGTTCCTGGAAACTCTAATATTTACTCTTACACACGCCACACCAGAAAGCCATTTTGTGACCCTTAACTTACAGAATTTTGAAGAGATCTGATTGTTGATTCTTTTTGAAGGAATATATGAATGCATATAAATATGATAGCTTTGGCCCTTGTATTTTACCTGATAATTTTCATCTATTCAGTTGGTTGCCTGATCATGTTACTCTACTGGCTTGTTTTGGAGGAGAGCCTTCACCTGTGAAATCTACGGTTACAAAGGCAATCGCCGAGTTCCGACGAACTCATGCGGACACATGGAATGTCCAGAAAGATTCATTTACTGAAGAACAACTCGAGGTAGCCTTATAAATGTTTGTCACATTCCTTAGGTTGGAGGATTTAAATACCTTTCGTGATTTGTAAACCTCTACTTATTTGATACTGGCAGGTTCTAGCAGATACATCGTCCTCGTCATCATATTTTGCTTGATATACATAGCATTTTTAGCAAGAGAAGATACTATAGGAACTTATTAATGATTGAAAGGGTTTCAACACCAATGATTTGGTAGAACAAGAAGAAGTTATGCGATTCTAGGGTATAATTTGTATAGAAGTTTATTTACATTTTTCATTATTTGTGATAAGATATCTGTTATTGTCAATAAATGAAGGGTGTCATTGCCTATTTTGTGATGTAAATATCCTTAAACTATTGAGTTCATTAGATCATCAGATGGTAAATCCCATAGAACGCAGTCTGTATTGAAGAGGGATGGGCCATTTCTAATCTCTTTCCCACCCTGGGATTCTTCTCCATTCTCATCATCGAGCTTTTCATGCAATCTACCTTGTTGGTCACCTGCTGTGCACGTGCTTCCAGTGCACATACTCTGACTCCATGGCGATAAAGCAACTTCGTTGCCAAAAGAAGATGGACCACATAAAAATGCATTAACTGATGAAGGGAAGTAGGCGCAGGTGCCTGCAAAATTGGCAGAGGTAGCACCAGGGGAATCCCAGGTCTTGTTTGGGGGCAGAATTCCAGGTTCTTGCATAGCCCTGGAGAAACCAAGCTTGATTCTCTCAATAGTATCATCATTTTCATCATGTTTAGTGGCAGTATAAGGGGATGAGGTGTTCCCTTGTACTCCATTTGTGTTGCATTGTAGCAGCTGGAAGTCAATCCGCTTTTTAGTGAGCAGGTGGAGCATTTCATCCTTGAAGCAGCCAAGGGCTGCTTCTGCAAGGTTAGCCACCTGCGGTGTTGCTAGTGTGGTGGCAATCTCTGCCATGAGGTGGGAGAAGGGCTTGTGGGTAACCGGGTCTATTCCCATGCCAGAAAGCTTCCTTTTCAGCTTGGTGTTCCAGTGATTTTTAACATCATTGTCTGTGCGGCCTGGAAGCTGAGCAGCAATCAATGACCATCTGTGATGCCATTTCGCAATCAGTCATTGAATAGCAGAAATTGGTACCAAAAAAAGGTTTATGCAGCATGTATTGAAAGACTGAGCAATTATATATATATATCGATTGGTGTACCGGTTGCCAACAACAGAGTGAAGCTTGACAATGGTATGTTCTTCTGCATCCGAAAACTGGCCGTGCTTCAGATCAGGCCGGAGATAATTAGTCCACCGCAACCTGCAACTCTTCCCACATCTCTGGAGACCTTAATCATACAAGGACATAAAAAAACAATAAAAATCCGGTCATAAATTATAGCATATGAATGATGATGCTATTAAGAACATTAAGGTGGAGGGGGGAGAGGACAGAAACCAGCATTCTTGGGGATGAGCCGCCAGTTACGGGTGCCGTGTTGGGCGATGTAAGAAGAGAGTTTGTTATCTTCTTCAGGTGTCCATTGCCCCCTTTTCACGTTGTCCTTCTCACAACACGGAATCCTGCCCATCTGTGTGTGCTTGTCTTTTGTTTACTCTTCTTCTCTCGCACTATCCTCCTTGAGAAATGCTAATGCTTTGGCTACTATAATGCTGTCTACTGTCTAGTGCCTCAAATTTTGGGGGAGCAAAATTATAAAGAAAAGAAAACAAGTGGAAGTGAGAAAAGAAATGGTAAGCGGGTCAATTCTTATATACAGAAACAAAAGTTTGGTTTGCATATGAAATACTGCATGGGGTTAAATTAAATTGGAAATAATAAAAATGGCATCGAAGGCGCATGATTTTATTAAACTATTCAACGCTATTGAGAGTGTGAGAGGTGGGCTGGTAGCTCACCCACAAGACACCCGGTCAACTCTCTCACTTGTTGACTCCCCTTGGAGGTCCTTGCAGATGTTTTGGGTTGGGTGGCTTTCTGCTTTGATCACACAATTTTACCACCGCCTCCATAGTAGGAGCCTCGAATTCCTTGAAAGCAGAACATGTGCAGTTTAAGGTTGTTCCACGTACGTGTGGCTCATCATTTTGACACGCGCAGCCTCGAGAGAGAATGAATGGTCTTGTTTTGTTCAACTTGCAAGAAAGAAGTCCATTGATGCTTTGATCACACAAATTCTGATGTGATTTTTTTTTTAAAAAAAAAAAAAGAAAAGGAAAAGGAAAAGTTAAGGCAAGGTGATTGCATTATTTAAAGCAGAAATAGTATCGTATCATATCATCAGCAGTGGCAAGCGACAACGACTCCTAATTTCTTAGTTGTTTAGTCTCCTCGTTGCAAATGCATGTCAGTGCCACGGAGACAACAGGGTAGTGAGCTGGGGGGGTACCTGTACTCTCGAATTTCTTTAAAAGTAGTCCCTCATCAGAAAAGGCTTCTTAATTGAGTCCTTGTGCTTTAGCTTTGTCAATCCTCCATGCCGTCACTCCTTCAAATCCTAGTCAAGTGGGAGATTGCTTTTTTTAAGAAAAATCCTGATGAAGACAACTCACTTTGGAGGCTACCTGAATCCTGCCTAAGCTAACAATGTAGGGCTGGCTACCTGGATATGTAGATAGACATTTTCGAAAAACAACCACTTTTTCACACAGTATCATATTAAGTAAAGCTTTTCCCATCTTACATTTTATATAATATTAATTCACAGGAACCGTGCTTCAAACAATTCCAGGTTCCATCTGGTTCTGATGATGAATCCATGGCTTTTCAAATAAAAACTTGGAGATGCCCTCACCACAATCAGTAATTCTGCCTCAGGACATCCCCTTGCAATCAATATCGAAAAGAGAATTCCAGATTGAAGATCTCCATGCTACTGATTATCGATAATTGGAAGATGAAAGACATTCTCTTCCCTTTTTTCTTCACTCTCTTAGCTCAATCTTGCACTCATCAGCCCTTCAACTGATCCAATCAAAGCAAACGCTGTCACCAAAAAGCTGAGGACACTAAAGGCTCGAAGCATGATCCACTTAATTGTCCACGCCTCAATATTTTTCTGCTTAAAATACATTTCCACAGGAAAATATACCGTCAAGGGCCAAAAGCCGAATCCTCCTACCAATCCAATAACCTGGTTGAAGTAAGGAAACATCACTGCTATCATGGTTGTTGATACGACGTAGATAGTTCGGAAACACAATCTGAGGAGATTCAATTGGAAACCTGGCAACCGTGGGAATTTGTAGGTGAGGTTCTTATTCAAAAACCTGTTGTCTGGATATTTCTCTGCAATCCAGTTTTCAATGACTGCAAATAATGGCTGACTGTAAACCTGTCAGCAAAATCAAACATTGTGAATATCTCAGGGATTGTTACTTCTAAGAACGCTACGAAGGTGCATCTGCTTATCTTGTTATCATGAACATTGTGTACAGACACATACCTGATAGCCACCAACTAGATGAAGCACAATACAAGCATTGGCCAGGTCAATAAGCCAGTACGGTTCATAAAATCCAAATCCTGTCAAGAGGTTCCCTGGTGTTTTTTCTCCAAAAGCTGCATAACCAAAGCCTCCGCAGCAGAGGTAGAAAAATGTGGTGACGACAACTGCTATTGTCGATGCCTTCTTCATACTCTTGCTTTCTGATGGAGGTGATTTTAAAGTATCCTTTACGATTTCCAAGTTTCAACACATACAATTAGTCTATCAAAAGAGCTACACTGGTGTTTGATCATTTCAGCTTAAAAACTTACCCATCCAGAATCACAATTCATACCTGTATTTCTAGTAGAATTAGGGAATATGGATATGCAAATGCAATATCTCCAAGTGCTTGAGATACATTCCATACTTTATCAGCTGCCCTATAAGCTGAGACTCCTGCGATCCCACCCTTAACAAATCCATTTGCTGAAATTTTAGAGACAGCAGAAACTATTCAGAATAGATAGAGCTAAAAGTTTACAGGAACAATGACCCCGACACAAGATTTGGAGGGCCAATAATAGCTGATGCAGTACCGCACCTATCACTTGTGCAAACCCAAGTGCAAATCCTATAGAGGCATAGCTGACTGACATGATTGCAGCAACAATTGATAGCCATTGTAGGTTATGGAAATCTGGTATTTGGGACAGTACAACTTGAACCACTCCAAATAGTAGCATATATAAAGAGCCTCCATATTCACAAGTAGCCTCGTGCCCTTCTTTGTGATAACAGTTTGATTTCTGAATTGCCCTTCATCAGAAAAAATAGTAATTGTTTTGTAAACAACCACAAGGGCAATGCTCGTCATTAGAAGATGATTTAAATTCGAAGATGCCATGGAAATGCAAACTTGGATGATGACTACTTGAGAGTAGCTTAAATTACAACAGATGTACCTCATGCTGATAGCAGTAGTAATAGTGTAGACAATTCCTGTTCCATATAAGCCTATTTGTGCTAAGACGCCACATATCAATGCGTTCCTTTTTCCTGAGTCCATGCAATCACCAACTATTAGAAGCTAGTTAATATGTTCATAGCATAATTAAATTAAATCTTTCTCTAAATCGATAGCTTCAACATGATTTGAATTATTAGCAGTAATAGTAGCCACCATAAAACACACATGGTTAAGAGCTTGTTGGAAACGCGGCCAGCTTTAAATCAAATCCAACAGTTGATTCATGCACTGTGATAATATTTCTACCAAATAAATACACAAACATAACATTAACTTAACTCAAGGGGACAAAAATTTGCATAGCTATAACCATCATAATGCCTGTCAACCATTTTTCAATTCTCTCTTGCTTTGTTATGGTCCAAATCAATTCTCAATATCAAAGAGCCCTCCTTTTCTTCTTCTAAAGTTCTTTAAAAATACAAGAAAGAAAGAAAAAAAACAATAATAGTGACATTCGCTAAGCCTTATAATTATTAGCTATAATAAATCTTAATATATAAAAGAACTCCAAGCTATAATTTCTATTTTTTTAGTTTAGTCTTCCATTTACTTACATTAATTATCATATTGAACGAATGGATTATTCAATCCATATAGGATTGTTTCTCTTTTTTCATCTATAAATAATTTATAAGTTGACTTTGCAATAACACAATTATTAGCTTCACGTTAAGAGGAACTGCCACTGTTAATCTATATAGAAAAAAAAGAAGGAAGAGACCAGCTAACATTTTTATGGTTTAGCGGGGATCGTCAGCCTGCAAAAACCTCGTTCTTTGTGCTTGGAGCAACCTAGCTACGTACGACATGTATATATTTATGCTATACTAAGTCAACTGTTGTTTCTTTTCATTTTGATATTCTTTAGAAAGAATCCAATGAATGTGGCCCTTCGTCACCCTAATAATTAAGTTATTTCAATTTCTAACTCTATAGTAGTCGTCGTCGTCCCGGAAAGGGGAGAAATAAAGCTGAGGCTTGGCATGCAGAAGTCGGCCTTGGCCTGAGACCCTCAGCAATTCCGTTTGGTGGCTGCACAAATGACAAATCTTGCTGTCTCCCATCTATATTTATTTAAGTCTCTTGACTTGTTTGCTTCAACCTGTATAAAGGGCAAGCATGACTCCCTAATTTTCAAGCAAAAATCTCAAAATCCAAATTCATTTCATGTACAAACAAGCAAGCACTCTAATTGAAACTTGCTAGTGGGCATGGATATATACATAGGGGGATTCAACTGAAAAGGAAATTGGAATATTCTTGTATCTTATCTTACCTAAAGTCTCATGAACAGCTTCAAGGTAAGATCGATTTCTCTTGGGACCAAATTCAGGATCAGGAGATCGATAGCAATCGCAGAGAAGGAAAGCAGAAACAAGGGTGACTAAAGCAAAACAAAGCATGGTTACAGGACCTGCAATCCATCCTAACTGAGCCATGCTCCATGCTAGTGATAGCACCCCTGACCCTATCACTCCGGTTATTATGTGTGCCACTGCCGTCCATGCGGTCCCTTCATCACAATTCATTTCACAATCACTTGATTTGAAGTTTATATACATCTATATGATCTTAAAAGGGCATTAAGGAGAGTTATTGAAATGCATCAAAACTACAAAATATTTTGTTTTGAAAGTGGATTTATGGATGTACATGAGATGAATATTGTGAGGAGCATATAAACTAGAATTTGAATCTTTGCAAAGCATTGATCTTTACTTTAATTGGAAGAAGGAGAAGAAGAAGTTAGAAGACAGACCAGTTCTCTTGATTCCAGGCCTAGGAGCATGCAAGAATGATGATGCCTCTTCTTCTACTCCCATATGGCCTTTCAAGCAAACTCCCCTTTCTTTTGAGAGAAACACAACGTTGTTTTTATATGCTATATGCTAAATAATTTTCTTACAATTTCAATCTCAAGCCCGGTTTCTGATCTTTTGTTTTACAAACATAAAAAAAGCAAAGTCTAGGCGAGGTGCTTGCATTATTTAAGAAGAAACAGTATTGTATCATCATTGGCTATGACAAGCGAAAACGACTTGTAACTACTACTTAGTTTTTTAGTCTCCTCGTTGCAAATGCCAGTGCCACGAACAGGGCAAACAGCTGGGGTACTTGTACTTTTTATCTTTCTTCAAAGTAGTCCCTCATAAAGAGATCTTCTTAATTATGTCCTTATACTCTGTCAATACTCCATACCGTTACTCCTTCAAACCCTAGGCAAGTGGGAAATTGATTCCTGATGGAGACAATTCATTTTAAATTGTTTATACTTTGTTTAGAATTGAGCGAGCGAGGTTGGAAAATCTTTTTTCAGAATCTAACCAAACTGATTCCTTTCATTTCTGATCCAAAGTTTGTCTCAATATATTAAATTAGCCTTTCTTAAAGTAAAAGGATTCCATTAACTTTTATTTATTTTTCTTTGCAACGAGGGACCATTGAAAGGGGAAAAAAAAAATCAAAATCACATGATAAGTTCTTATTAGCCAACTAGCTAGACAACTATTACTTATGTATGACAATCTTTTTTTTCCTGTTTTGTTCGTTATTATTCTTTGCTTGTATTTTTTAATTTCTTAAAAATAATTTTCAAAACTAAATAAATAAATGCCAGGGATGCTTAATGATTCATTATGATAGCATTTAATTATTCTCTAGGAAATAAGCGATAGAAACAATGGAGATAAAAAGTTTTGGTTGAAGAGACATAAATTAAAATATAAAAATAAATATGTTTATGAGGTAATTTTGAAGTGGATTTTTATATTTTTGAAATATAAAAAGGACATTTTTTTGAAACAATATTTTTTCTTAAAATATCACTGCAAAACACTTTCAATAACAAAATTGTCCAACTAAAATAAATAATAAAAATATTTATTATCATAATTTTAAAACTCAACTCGAAGGTTGAGACAGGGCAAGACTCATGTCACAAGTTGGAATAACTAGCTTGAGTTGACCCGAGTCAATGTAAGAATAAAAATAGTTATTATCATAGTTTTAAAATCTGACTTAAAGGTTTATCCGAGTTAAAGTTCGGGTCATGAATTAGGTTGATCATTGACTCTGATTAATATAAGGATAATAATAATAATTATTATTATAGTTTAAAAACTTGAGACTCGTCCTAAGACGAGGTCCAAGTCATAGATCAGGAGGGTAAAACAAGGTTTACATAAAAAAAATTAAACAAAATAGAAATCAAGGCAACCTTGCTTGGACCTTTTTTTTTTCTTTCAAAAAAATAAATTTTGACTCGTGTTTTATTCCAAGTCAAATGAGTCACAAGTCAACTTAGATTTTTAACTGGATTAGATCGAGTCAATCCTTTCTCTAGTTTTTATTAAACTTGAATTGATACAAGTACTTGATCAGTCAGGTTTTAAGTTGACCTACTTGGTCATTCTTGATTTTATAACAGAGTTATTATAAAATAATTAATTTTAAAATTTAATATAAACTAAAATAAAAATCTAATTGTTTTTTTAAATATGCAAGTTTGAAAGTATTACATAATAAGGGTAAAATATATTTTTATATATTTTGTTTTATTTTGTTTACCATAACAAAAAAAAATATAAAGACAATAACTATATCTTGTATATCACTACTAAACATAATTTTATTTTTATTTTCTTTTTATATCCTATCTCTTTTGTTACCATTATCTTTATCTCTTTAGTCCATGGATAGTAGCTAAATGCTTCCTAGAAGCATTAAGACAATAATTCATTAGAAGCATGTAAGTTGTTTGAAAATGAGTTGGTTAAAAATGTCAAACACTGTTAATTAAAGAAAAGAGTCCAATATTTTTATGTTGATTAGTTAATATTTAAATTTTAAAATTGTTAACTCATGTTGTCCATGCATCAGCGCATGAGAGGTGCATGTACTATCTGGACGATATGTATTGCACCACCTCTTCCGCCATGTTATTAGAAGGGTTGTTGTGTCAACTTTCTTTTAATGTGGCGCATGTTGATGGTGGTTGAACGGTTTGTTTCCTATGAATTTTCTCTTTTTTTTATTTTTTTTAAATTTACAAGTTGATGATTTAACATTTCAACTTCGACACTCAATCTTTTACATATTCATTAAAAAAAATGTAATTAATTTAGCGTACGATGGAGATATTAAAAGATGGATGCTATCTAATTATCAGTACAATACCATAATCTCGTACCTGAACTTGTATCAGCTTAATTCAAGACAGGATTTCTTGTAGGGCCAAAGTCAGGATCAGGAGATCGATCGATAGCAACCGCATAGAAGGAAAGCAGAAACAAGGGTGATTGAAGCAAAACAAAACAACATGGCTAATTGAGGGACCTGCAATCCACCCCATGATCTTAGCCATGCTTCGAGCTAGGGGAAGCACCCCTGACCCCACCACTCCTGTTACTATGCGTGCTGCCGCCGGCCATACGGTCCCTTCAACATTTATCAATTATTTCAAGTTCGGTGAAGGACAGACAGACACATACATTTATTTAAGAACTAAGAGATAGCTTCCATCAATCTCTTAATTCCTTTCCCACCATTTGAAGGCAACTTGAACATGAGATCTCGAGTTCTTACTAGTAAAAATCTCAGATTGATTTTAACCATTATTATTAAATCTTGCAGCCATGATAGATAGAATTTGATTGAGAAAAGAAGAACGCAAAAGAAAGAAGGGAGACACAAGTGAAGAGAAGACAAACCAGTTCTCTTTGTTGTCGGCAGAGCAGGCAACAATGGTGCCTCTACTTCTTCTGCTTCTACCCCATTTTCTTTCAAGATAGCTCACTAGTTTGTGAAGAACCCTCCTCGGAGACACCAATCTTATATAGCCCACAATATTTCTTTCAAAAGTTTTTTTTTAATTTAATATGTTAGATAATGATATAAATTATATATTGAGATATTAATTAATAATTTAAATTTTTAAGTTAATATAGTTTTTTGATGTGATATTAGAACAAATTCAAATTTTACAACCTTCATTTATTTTCTAATTAAATTAATACATAAAATAGTGTAGAGAAGATGCATTAAAAAAATATAAATCATATCAAGAAAATAATTTAACTATATATATTGAGAAAAAAAAATGTGGCATAGAGTCATGGTGTTTGTGACATGAAGATCTATAAACGAAATCATAGTAATGATTCATAATAATATATCATAAGAAAAAAAAATGTATATTAAAAGGAAGATAAAATGCTTGAAAGAAAAAATAAATAAATAAAAGGATCATAATTGGTTAAGTTGTCAATTTAAAATACAAAATGTTAGGTACTTTTGGAATATTTGACAATCGACAAAAAAAAAAAGGGTGACGTGCAGAACTCACAAATTAATCTCATTAGTCAACTCTAACAAAATTATGAAAAATAAGAGAGGATTTCTTTTCTTTTGTTACAAAGGACAATTTTGAAAAATATATACTTTAAGTGATTATGAATTTGATGAACTAAAAAAGTATTATGTAGCAGGATTTAGCATAAACAACATAGGTATTGTTATCAAAGCATTTTATGCTAAAATCTATTTACTCCAACAAAAAAAAACAATAAATAAAAAGCCAAGAGAAGGATGATCCATCATAAAAGCTTAACATAAATCAAAACTCATGGAAAGAGAATCTTACAAGATATCAAACTCAACTTTTTTAGGCTTACTTACACGCTAGGGCCAAGCATATGTTAGTTTAGAAAGATATTATACTCAATTCTCTTGGGCTCAGTTACGTGTCAAACCTAAACACAAGTGGGTCTGATATCATTTCTTTTAGGATTAGCTACGTGTCAAACCCAAGTGCACATGGGTTTGACAAGATGTCAGCATAACTTTCATGGGCTTGGCTACATGCCATGCCCAAATACATGTGGGTCTGACAAGATGTCAGGCTCAACTCCCCTGAGCTTAGCTACGCGCTCAGCCCAGGTGTCTCTAGGCCTAGAAGGATGCTAAACTCAATATCCTTGCATCTAACATCGATCCAAATCCAAACATACAAAATGAAAAACTAGGGTTATCATTTCTCTTTACCTTAGCTGTGTAAAAAGTTTTTTAAGAGATGGATATATGTCTATCAATATTAATGTTGATTATAAGGGTTGATTCCATCGACATTAATGTTGTGTACGAGATGTCATAGGATTGTCTTCTATAGATACGTGGTATTCCAATCAATATTAATGTCGTGTAAGAAAACACTTAATAGACTCCTCCCCCTTGGATGTTAAAAAAGGAAAAGATTGTTAACCCCTTCAACAAAAAAAGAAAAAGAAAATTCAAGATATAAAAGTTATAAATATTTTCTAAATGATCTAAGTAAAGAGTTTAGAATCTTCACTCTCTTATCACATATTCTCAACATTTATCATACATGAACTTAGAATGAATATGCTAGTTCTTAGAATTTAATGCTTATTTATTATAATTTATCACTATAAAATCACTGATTTAATTATTAAAAATTCTCAAAATTTCACACACTAAAAAAGATTATTTTATAGGAATTCAGGCCCGCGTCACCAACCCTCTACGCCCTCAGTTATGAAAAATAAAAAATTAACAAGAACTGGTGATTATTCATAATCCAAACGCTCAGAAAGTCTGACATACTGGATTATGGAGCATGAACATCACGCGGTAACAAAATATTCACATAGAGTGAATGGAGAACAATAACCTCTTCACTCTATCGAAGTTAAAGAAAACTGAAAAAAATAATTGATAAAGTTGAAGATAAAGAAAAAAAAAACCGGTGAGGTAACCTTTTTTCTCTGTAGCCCCCTCACAATAAATAAAAAGAAGGAGAAGACGATTCATTGAGGGGATTGGAAAACATGAAAATGTAAATGGGTTAGTATTGGAGGAGCCTCCCAAGTTTGGTACATGGGTATTCTAAGTTTATGAAGGCTAGCACATATCCATCTCCTGGCTAGATGAAGAAGAGAAGACGACGCTAAGTAAAAGAACATTGGAGGTCGCGAGCATCATATGTATGGAGCCAGACATTTGATACTAGATGTGGCGACCCGGAGATAGCAGCATAAACGATGACATGAAGATATTCAGAGAAATCATTAGGGCATTCACATACTAGCAACAAGTCCATTCCTGTAATTGGTATATAAAAAACCCATGTTTGGAGAAAAGATAAAAGGTATTCTACAATTTGGCACTCATCAATCCTTCAATTGATCCAATCAAAGCAAATGCAGTAACCAAAAGGCAGAAAATGGTATAGGCTCGAAGCATGATTCTTTTAATTGTCCATGCTTCAATTTTTCTCTGCTTAAAGTACATCTCCACGGGAAAATATATAGTTAAGGGCCAAAAATTCAACCCTCCCATCACTCCAATAACTTGGTTGAAGTAAGGGAAGATCACTGCAATAGTGGTTGTTGATATGACATAGGTTGTTCGGAGACAAAGCCTCGGGAGGTTGATTTGGAAAGTTGGAAACCATGGAAGTTTGTAGGTGGGAGTTATGTGTGTAAACTGGATGTTTGGCCACTTCTCCGCAATCGACTTCTCAATGTTGGCAAAAAATGTTTGACTGAAAACCTGTCAAGATCTGCAACAATGAAGCTGCCTTTCTTGTTGTCTCGAAGGGATTTGTAAGCAAATGAAAAATATACTCTAGGAGTACCTGATAACTTCCAACTAGATGAATCACAATACAAGCATTAGCAATGTTGATAAGCCAATAGTATCGTCCAGAAAATAATCCAAATCCAGCCAGGAGGTTTCCCGGAGTATCTTCTCCAAAGGCTGCGTAACCAAAGCCTCCACAGCAGAGGTAGAAAAATGTTGTACCGGTCATTGCTATCATCGAGGCCTTCTTCATTGTCTTGTTCTCTGATGGGGGTGATCTTAAAGTGTCCTTCATTTTTCATAAAGTTCCATCATCTATATAATTGTCTTACAGGATCGCAAAATTGTATTATGTTGTGTTTTAGAACAAAACTTGCCTATTCAGAATCGGGATTCAAACCTGGATTTTGATAAGGATAAGGGAACATGGATATGCAAATGCGATATTGCCAAGAGCTTGAGATATATCAGCTACACTGTGAGTTGAGGATCCAGTGATGCTACCCTTGACATATCCATTTCCTGTAATTTTGGAGACTAGTAAATATTATGTGATATACATATGGAAAACCGATAAAAAGACAGCTGATTTGCAGCTGATTCACCATCCTACCAATTACTTCGGCAAAACCAAGTGCAAATCCAATAAAAGAATAGGTGAATGACATGACTGCAGCAACAACTGATAGAAATTTTATGCTGTTGAAATCTGGTATTTGGGACAACAGAACCTCAGCAGCTCCAAATAGCAGCATATATAAAGTGTCTCCATATTCACAAGCAGCTCCATGTCCTTGTTTGTGGTAACAGTTTGATTTCTGAATCTCCCTTTCATTAGAAAATGTAATAGCACTAGTATCTTAGCTACATACAAGAAAATATCATAAAATAAACAGCGCAGAATCACGGAGTAGTCTGTTTCTTCTTCAGTAAAGTAGTCAAGGACAACGCTCATTTTTCACAGATGAAAATGAAAAGGAAATAGAAGCATTGAAATTGAATATGGGATTTGAGAGTAGCTAGACAACGAACCTCATGCTGATAGCAGCAGTAACAGTATATGCAATTCCTATCCCCCATAAGCCTACTTGTTGAAGAAAGCCACAAATCAAAGCATTCTTTTCTCCTGAATCCATGACATGAAATTGAATTGAGAAATTAATAAGAAAAAAAGTTACATGTGGTGATTAACTTCCTTGTGCTGTGTGTTACCTAATATTATATGAACAGCTTCACGGTAAGACCGGTTTCTTGAGGGGCCAAATTCAGGATCCGGGGATCGATAGCTATCGCAGAGAAGAAAAGTGGAAAGAAGAGTGACTGCAGCAAAAAACAACATGGCCAAGGGACCTGCAATCCATCCTAACTGAGCCATGCTCCATGCTAGTGATAGCACCCCTGACCCTACCACTCCTGTTATTATGTGTGCCACAGCAGTCCATGCGGTCCCTTCAAGATTTACAAGAAGATGAATACATATATGTGCATTATTTACATGTAAGATGATTCTGAGAAGCCAACTGAGTGAACTAGAATTGGAAGGAGGAAGAAAGAAAGAAGACAAACCAGTTCTCTTGATTGAAAATGGATTGCATAGTATTGTTGACTTGGATGGGATCTGATCAGAAGTCAACAATAACGGTGTCTGTTGATGCTCTTCTGCTTCTTCTCCCATGGCCATGGCCTTTCAAGTATATTCTTACTGGCTAGAGCTAGCTAAAAACATTTCAAGAGTTCGTTTCATAAGCCTGGTTTCTTGGAGTTTAGTGTTAGAAAATTAATATTTTCCCTACAATAGTATTTTGTTTTTTCTTATCCTTTCGTTCTATCTTATCTTCACCTATCCGAATATATTAACAATATCTTGGTACGATGAACCAAACGACATATCTACAATGATAATTTATTTAAATCATTCCTTTATATATATATATATATATTATGGGAAATTACAACAATTTTCTTGGACTTTCATAAAATTATACTCATCATTCAAAAAAGTTTGAATATTTTTTTAAAAAAATACTATAAATCCCTCTTTTGTATATACCCAAAATTACCTTAATTAATTATTGTTTTTTTTTTTAAAAAAAAGATAAGTTAAGACCTAAACACAAACCCTGGAGACTGATTACAAAAACAAAATTGACTAAAGTTAACTGGTGAAATTAATATCCTTCATCTACCCAAAAAACAATCATGATAATCTTACGAACCATATTCCTGATTAATTATGAAAATAATAGGCAAAAAATTGTTATTCGATCTTCCACTAATTTGATGACATAGATTAAAATTATTTTTTAAAAGTACCAATCAAATCCACTTAAATTTAGGAAACCTGAAGAGGGGACTAACTTATTGAGTTTAATAACGAAGTTTTGCAGCAAAAATCATAAATACAGGGATGATGAGATTTAATAGTTTTTTAAATAAAATTTTTTATTGGTATTTATATCAATATATGATTATTTTACTGATAAAATTATGGATAGAAACAGTATATTAAAGAAACGCTTATTAGTAAATTATGATATATTAGTAAATCCATCATTAATATATTTACTGATGATTTTAATGCTAATAAAAAAAATTATTAATTTTCTGATAGCGATAACGATAAAATATTTTAAAAATAATAAAAAAAAGCTAGAAAATTCTTTACAGGCATGATTTGGGGAAAAAATGAAAAATATATCGAAGAAGATGCTAAGATTTATGGAAGGGACTCACAGAACGATTCACTCCTTTGAAGATTATTTAAGTTTACAATTCTAATATAACAATTTAGAATTTTAGATTGAAAGGTACATGACTATACATACTCTTGCATGATAGCACTTCATTGCTGCATCAAGGATCGATATATTCTTGAAAATGACAAAGCACAAAAATGGATTTGAAGTTTAACATTAATTGGATACATATTATTTCCTTTTTTCTATTTGTTTTTCATTTTTCTTTTCTTTTTTGGAAAATAAAGTGAAAGCCCGAATCATGGAACAATCTCCAAAAGGACCCAATTAAAATAATAATAATAACAACAAGAAGCCTTTCAGCCAAATTTGGCACTTATAATTCCTTCAATTGACCCAATTAAGCCTACAATTGATACAAGCAAGCAAGCCAAACTAAATGTTCTAAGAACGATCCATTTTCTTGTCCATGCCTCTATTTTATTCTGCACAAAATACATTTCTACTGGGAAATATATGGCCAAGGGCCAAAAATTCAAGGCCCCCAAAAGTCCCAAAACTTGGTTGAAGTAAGGGAAGACAGCGGCAACTGCTGTAGTTGACACAACATATGCAGTTCGAAAACATATTCTGAAGAGATTGATGTGAAAAGAAGGCAGCAATGGGAGTTTGAAGTTGTAGAATTTGTTCACAAATCCATTACTTGGAAACTTCTCTGAGAACCAACGTTCTGCGAACTCGAATACTGGCTGGCTGAAGAGCTGACAGAAACAAGAAATATGGAGCGTAGTTACTCAAAATTCAATGGAAACACCAAGCATGTTAGCATTTAGCTTGTAGCAATTTGATATAAAGAGGAAGTACCTGATATCCCCCCACCAAATGTAGAACAACGCAAGCATTAGCAAAGTCGATGAGCCAGTAAGGCTCATAAAATCCAAATCCTGTCAAAAGATTTCCAGGGGTGTTGTTGCCAAAAGCTGCATATCCGAAGCATCCACAGCAGAGGTAAAAGAATGTTGTCAGGATCATTTCAATCATCGATGCCTTCTTCATGGTCTTGTTCTCAGGTGGAGGTGACTTCAGAGTATCCTTCATTCAACAATATTCTTACTTCATTTTACTTCTGATTTGCAAGTGACATAACTTGTTGGATAATGAATTCTAGATAAATAGATGGCAGACCTGAATTTCTAGAAGAACAAGTGCATATGGATAGGAATAAGCAATGTCCCCAAGAGCTTGGAAGGCTAGCCATAGTTTTTTAGCTCTAGTAGAAGCTGGGGCACCTGCAATGCTACCCTTGATCATCCCATTTTCTGCAATTAGAAAGAAAGAAAAAAAATTAAGGCAACTCTACAAAAGAATGTGAAACATGATATTTTTTTCCTACTACATATTCGTTGCAAAAATACAGGTGAATATGATAAAATTTTATCTGATACTGCATAGTCTGCATCTTCAGATTGATACAGCAAGAACAAGCACCTACCTATTACTTTAGCAAAGCCAAGTCCAAACCCTGTAAAAGAGTAGGCAAAGGACATGATTGCAGCAATGACTGAAAGCCATTTTATGCTATGGAAATCAGGTATCTGTGATGCTACAATCTGAACGGCTCCAAACATCAGCATATTGGGAATGTCCTTGTGTTTACATGGTGCAGCATGACCCTTTTCATGATAACAGTTTGATCGTCGAATTGCGCTGCAATGATATGAATTATGGAATCAACTAATAATCAGAAGACAAAGAAGGAAAAGCAGATGCAGAGTTTACATAAACAGTGGCTCAAATTTCCCTATTAATGAAACACAGCAAGCTGACAATGATGGTGCTTGATATATGGACAAAAACAACGAGGCATAAATCACGAATTCACCATGGAAGTACCTCATACAAGTTGAAGTGGTAATAACATAAGCAATGCCAATCCCATACATGTACAGATATTGAAACATACCACAAAGGCATGTCTGAGTTTTGCCTGAAACATCACCACACAAAATTAGGAGGCTTATAGAAAGTAGATTATCTGAACATTTCTAGAAATGAACAGAGAGGGAATATAAGAAGCTTTCTGTTTGTAAGGAGAGGGTGTTCTGCTACCAAGATTCACTCTAACAGCATCCATGTAAGAGTAGTTTCGTGTTCCGGTTACAGGGTCAGGACATCTGTAGCAACCAGAAAGGAGCACCACAGAGATATAGGTGACAATAGCGAAACAAAGCATGGCAATTGGACCTGCTATCCATCCTAGCTGTGCTACACTCCAAGCCAAAGATAGAACACCAGAGCCGATAACAGCAGTAATTATATGAGCTATGCAACTCCATAAGGTTCCTGGTTCAGTTTCTCACAGGGGTAAATTCAAGATAACACAAAGTAAATAAAATAGAATTGAAAGTTGGAAGTGTCATCACCAGTTCTTCTTGTACGCCCATCATCATCAAGCAACAAACCATTCTCTTGCTCATGTTTGACTGCCATGTCGATCAAATTCAGGGGAGGCAATGAAATTTGCTACAAATTTCCTACCTGTGAACCCAAATAACAAAATATAAGGACCAAGTTCAACCAGATCTGAGTACATCACTAAACCCTACACATAACAATGATGTAAAACACTATACCTCATGAAACACTACGCCTTGCACACATCATGATAGTTGATGTGGTCTTTTCTCTTGGTCAGCAGTTTAGTTAATGACAACTTCACTGAATATATGCTTATGTAGAATCTTTGAATATTCTTCACTGAAGATATGCTTCTGTAGAATCTTTGAATTCATGAACTTTCGTATCAGCTATACTACGGAAACCACAGAATTGGAAACTATTGCTATACCATGGAACCCACGGAATTGGAAACTATTGCTATAGTGATTATAAGGCCTTGTTTGTTTCTTGCAACACTTTCCCATGTCTTGTACGGTGAACAAAGTAGTTTACTCATTTGTTAGATAAACTTGAAAAAAAAAACTAAAATAATAATAGTTTATTTTACATGGTATAAAATACTGAAAATTAAAAATATTTTTTAACAAACAAAGAAAACGCATAACTCGAATCTGTTGGTGATTGGAGGTTGACCAAGAAGTTCTAGTGTTCTACCATGCAAAATATCTTAACACAAGTTGATTAAAGAATGGGATATACATCCAAAGGAAAACACTGTTCCTCCACTGAGAAACCATGAGTTGTAACAATGTTTTTCCCACCCTTTGAAAACACTGTTCCTCCACTGAGAAACCATGGGTTGTAACAATGTTTTTCCCACCCTTTGTTTTAACAATAATTGCAAATAAAAACAAAGAACACAGGATTGCAGAAAGATTGTGGAAGGAAATACTATTCAAAGTTGATTTTAACAGTGTTTTCACTATCTTTTATAATCAAAGCCTTCATTCCTATTCTCCCATTAAAAATACACACCCCACGAAATATGGAAGGAAGGAGGAGAAAACTGAGGGATTTAGGGAAAAGGAGATCCAGGAAACATGGAGGGAAAGAGGGGAAGACAAACTTTATATCCCTGGGATTACAAGAAAGCACTCCTCTCTTGCCTGGCTCATGTGAATCAAGGGATCTCCTTATAGCTTGTCATAGAAACTTAAAATATCAGTTTCTTAAAATACTATTTCTGCTTCATTCTAGAACTGGTACGTGTGCTTCTCTAGGAGAAGGCAAAGAAAAGCTGGTTTGAGTGAAATGCAGAATCAATGGAGTTAATGGTTGAGAATGATGACAGTAAGGAGGAAAGGGTGAACAACCATAAGAAAAGGAGAGTCACCTCGATGCATCTGAAAAATTAACAGCAGGTTTTGTTTACTATGATGAATTTCTTATTCTAATTTTTGTTCTGTGAAATTTGAGAGTTTGGCCATTTCTTTTTCCTTGAATAGGGAATTATAGTAATTTCTTGCAGGAGCTTAACATTCTGTTTTCACATCCTTTGCAACAAAAATCATTTTCACATCGATATTTATATATATCTCTCTCTAACAAACAGTTGTTTTTCCCCAGCTTCCATATCATATACATCTAGATTATATCTTTTTCTTACAATATTGATGGTTGGCTGCCACAGCTTTTGCTTGCATTTACACTCCTCTTTGTTTTTTTCGTTTGGCATCTCTTCATGCTATGATTATGCGCTGAACGTTGCTGGTTCATATTCCAATCATGTTTAAATTGTCAGAGCTACAACATGACCGAACCCACTAGATAGATCAGTTGAGAGTGGCTGCTGTGTTAAAGAACAAAGTCAGTGACGTAACCATATCAGTTTATTATCTATGATATATATTAAATATTATTCATGTTTTTGTTAATATTATTTTTAGGATTTTAGTTTTTGTTAACATGTTGATCTTGTTGAGAGTTCTTGTTATTTCCTTTATTGATATGTTTTGCTTGCATACAAGGTTTTTCTTTTTATCCTTTTAATTTAATATCATATACGTTTTATTATTACACTATTTTATTTAAAAGTAAATTTTTATATTGTAATAAGTATTATGAATTATTATTTGTTTTTATTGGTTTTAAAGAATATTTTAAAAGTTTATGAAAAACTATGAAATTTTATATAATTTGTTTTATGAAAAGTATGTTTGAAGCTTAGCATACGTGGAGTGTCATTATGACATCATTGTAGCATTGCTTGTCACGGACCAGGAATTCAGGTTATGAATGTATCAAATGTAAACTAATACAATGATGAATCACTATGAACACGCCATCTAAAAAGAAAGAAGATGTCGAGATGAATTAAATGATGCGGCATAAACATGGCCATGACTACCGGTGTCAGCTGTACGTGTTACCTGAAGATAGAGGAGCAGCTGGCATGTTTGACCACTTCAACAACTTTTTTTCTTTTATTTTATTTTGACAAAGACAAAAATGATCATGGGATTAAATGATAATAACAAAAAAAAACCATTACAAAATTACTACTAAGCCTTAAAGTCAAGGCTAATAAAATGAAAATCCTATAAAGCCCTCTAGATCCAAGGTCAATATTTTAAAATTTTAAGGGTAATATAGTAATTTAACTGTTACAAAAAATTAAAAAAAATAATATTGCCCCCAAACAAATTGATAAAGGATGGCAAATTAATCTCATAAGAAGATTTTTTTTACCCCTAAAAGCCAGTTCATGTCATTTTCTATCAATAATAAAATTATAATTTTACTATTATAATCCACATTAAATCAAAGACATATCTAATCCCACATGTTTTAGGTTTTGTAATAATATATCCATACATTAAAACTCTTCTTTGTTATTTTTTCGTTGTAGTTGGAATTATGATTATGAATTCTCTTAATTATATTTCAATTGATAAATAACCCTAAAAACGTTTAATTGAGTTTAATGAATATGTTTAGATAGGTAGGTGTAATAAAAGTAAATTCAACTTGAAATATGTATGGAAACATTTTTTTTTTTATCTTTAATGGGGTAAAATATAAGTTAACACTTTTTTCACAAGTATGATCAGATATAATATTATTATTACATGGATAATACAAGAATAATATATATATATATATATATATATATATATATATAATTTATTATTATAGAAAAATAAATTACTTCACTTATTTACAGATAATTGAGCAATCATTTGTTCCAAGTCTTGGAGTCAGAATTCGTAGTGGAGGCCATGATTATGATGGTCTTTCGCATGCGTCAAGTGTGCCATTTATCATGGTTGACTTGTTCAATATGAGGTCTATTACTGTTCAATATCATGGTGCTTGGATGATGTCAGGTGCTAAACTAGGGGAAGTTTATTATAGAATTGCTGAAAAGAGCAAGATTCATAGCTACCCTGCGGGAGTTTGTCCAGCAGTTGGTGTTGGAGGCCATTTAAGTGGGGGGGGGGGGGGGGGGCTTTTCTGAGCTGTCAGAGGAGGTGGTGGAGCTAGTTCTGTTTCATGGAAAATTAGACTAGCTCAAGTCCCTTAAACTGTCACTGTTTTTAGAGTTGAAAGGACATATTTGGAGAAGATGTTGCTGATAAAACAGATGAAGATCTCTTTATAAGGGTGGTCTTGAATCCAGTTGCTAGGAAGGGGCAAGTGGCTATATCAAGGCCAAATTCAATGCTTTGTTTCTTGGAGATGCACAACGACTTGTTTCTCTAATGGATGAGAAGTTTCCTGAATTGGGTTTGTGTACAAGGAATGCAGGGAAATGAGCTGGATTGAGTCAGTATTGTTTTGGTCTAATTATCAAACTTGTACATCTAGAGATGTTTTTCTTGAGAGACATTCAACAAACGAGAAGTGCTTGAAGAGGAAATCGGACTGCGTGCAAGAGCCTATTTCAAAGACTGATCTTGAATGAATGTGGAAGAACATGATCCAATTGCAAAAACCAGTTTTGACATTCAATCCTTATGAAGGAAAAAAGAGTGAAGTTTCAGAACTTGACACTCCATTTCCACATAGAGCGGAGAACATTTACAAAATCCAGCATGCAGTGAGTTGGAAAGAAGGTGTTGAAGGTTTGGATCGCAACTTGGATCTTATCAGAAAGCTTTATGATTATATGACACCTTTTGTGTCAAAATCATCAAGATGTTCATATCTAAATTACGGAGATATTGATCTGGGAATCAATGAAACTGGTAATGCTAGTTAGGCGCAAGCTAGCAGTTGGAGTATGAAGTATTTCAAAGGCAATTTTGACAGGTTGATGCTAGTAATGGTGGATCCAGGTAACTTCTTGACGTATGAACAAAGCATCCCATCCCTTGAAGCTGCTTCTTGGAAAAATAGAATGTCTGAGTAGGTTCCCATTTATTTAAATATTAATAGGTTTCTAAGAGCAGCTCTGAAGTACTTTATATTTTACCAATGGATCAAAGAGAGGGACCTCCATTCATTTCTCTGGTGAGGCTCTCCTTTTGTATTGGTTATAGGATTCTGGTGTTGTATACCATGCAAAATCATTCTTTTTTACAAGGTGATTCTTATGAATATTGTGATAGTTTTGAGGTGAATTTATGTATTTTTCTGTCTCTGTTGTTTTTATTTTTTTTATCTCAAGACAGTAACCAAATGTTTTTTCTTGGATATGATAGCTCAAGTTTTCTTTAGAGTCCTAGCTAATTAATGATGTCTTTTTATGGCTCAAATTCTTCTACTGTGTCTATAACATCTATGGTATCATAGGTTGAAAGAGAGGATTCTTCACCAACTTCCCATGAAACTGCATGCTTATTCTCAATATTAGTTTAGTTTCCTTCTAGCAAAGCAAGAAATCTCATCCTAATATTAGAACAGGACAGGAAGACAAGAGGCATAATATTCTCATCTTCCAACACAACATGTGATTACTGGTAGTCTATTGGCAGAAAGATCTCAGCAATAGCAGTCTCAGCCAAGTTTAGCACTTATAAGTCCCTCAATTGACCCAAGTAAGCCTGCAATTGTTATTAGCAAGCAAGCAAAGCTAAATGTTCTCAGCACAATCCATTTTCTTGTCCAAGCACCTATTTTCTTCTGCACAAAGTACATTTCCACAGGAAAGTATATTGCCAAAGGCCAAAAGTTCAAGGCTCCAAGCACTCCCAAAACTTGGTTGAAGTAAGGGAAGGCCATTGCAACAGCAGTAGTTGATGCAACATATACAGTTCGGAAACATAGCCGGAAAAGATTGATATGAAGAGGAGGAATCAATGGAAGTTTGAAGGAATGGAAGTTATTCACAAAACCACTGCTTGGAAATTTCCTACTGAACCATCCTTCCACAAATGCAAACACAGGCTGACTATATATCTGCAAACAGAACACATGAAAATATCTAAACCATATGAGCAACCTAATCGATTTTATAAAAAACTTATAGATTTCTCAGATATTTGGAGGAAGCTCTATGCTATCAGAAAAGCACTATGATGATATGATCACGGTAAGAAAATGTATTATTAGACCTTTAACTTCATGATTATGAAATAATTATATTTTTTTAACAGATTACTGCTGCATATTTTAAGGAGAAAATGATCTCTGCAATGAGGAATTAGATATGTAAAGAAATTCAACATTTTGAGCAGCAACAAAAGCGTGACAAGATCAAGAATTAAAGACTGTGTAATGAAAATTTGATACCTGATATCCTCCCACCAAATGAAGAACAACGCAAGCATTCGCTAAATCTACGAGCCAGTAAGGCTCAAAGAACCCAAACCCAGTCAAGAGATTTCCAGGTGTATTGTTGCCAAAGGCTGCGTATCCAAAGCATCCACAACATAGGTAAAAGAAAGTTGTGATGAAGATTGAAATCATGGAGGCCTTCTTCATGGTCTTATTCTCTGGTGGAGGTGACTTCAAAGTATCCTTCATGCAAAAATTTCTTAATTCACTTCAATCCCCAAAAATTTGTTATTAGCTGCTACTGCAGAAAATGAGTTGCTGCAACGAAATTGAATTTCGAAAAGTATAAGCCAAACCTGTATCTCAAGCAGAATGATCGAGTATGGATAGGCAAAAGCAATGTCCCCCAGTGCTTCAAATGCTAACCATAACTTATTGGCAGTAGTGGCAGCTGAGACTCCAGCAATGCTCCCCTTAATCGTCCCATTTTCTGCAATCAGATAAGTTTTAGAGATGAAGTAGCTTCTTCTCCCAATTTATTATCCATGCTTATCTTACATACTATGTCTGATTACCAGATAAAAACTGAACAGTGATTCAAGGCCCCGTGGGGACTGGAGAGTTACTCATTTCTCTAGTCCGAAAAATTCTAAATTCTCTACGCTCAGGTTTCTGTTCTTTTCCATACAGAAACACAGTAGAGAATTGAGCTTCGAGAGCTGTTTGCTGTAAGCTACTGAAAAGATTGAGTCTTTTCTAGCAGAGCATGATGTCTACTGAAAAGAAGTGGCCAGATTCGCAGCAATACCTATAACTTGTGCAACACCAAGTCCAAATCCGATAAAAGAGTAGGTGAAGGACATGATTGCTGCAATTACCGAGAGCCATTCCATGTTATGAAAATCAGGAATCTGTGACATAAGTATCTGAACAGCTCCAAATAGCAGCATATAAATAGCGTCCCCATATTCACATGAAGCTTTATGCCCTTCTCTATGGTAACAGTTTGATCTTTGAATTGCTCTACATTGAGAGGAAAAAAAAACATGTATAATCAGACAGAAGTACCTTCATCGACAACATGAAATGAATGTAGACACAGATATAGAGACTTAATGTTGCAATGGCATTAATCCAAAACAATCTTCAACACAAGGGATGAAAAAAGGCGCAAATCACAGAATTTAGCGAGGAGGTACCTCATACTAGTTGAAGTAGTAATAACATAAGCAATACCAGTTCCATACATGCTCACATATTGAAGCAAACCACAAAACCATGTCTGTGTTTTACCTGAACTATCACTACATCAAGTTAGGAAGCATATAAGGCATATCCTAACTGAAAAATATACAGGGATTCACAAGACAAGTTACAAAGGTAAAGGGCAGGTGTTAAACTACCAAGATTTACTCTAACAGCATGCATGTAAGAGTAGTTTCGTGTTCCTGTTATGGGGTCAGGGGACCTATAGCAATCGGAAAGGAGGAAAGCTGAAACATAGGTGACAATCGCAAAGCAAAGCAAGGAAACTGGCCCTGCTATCCATCCTAGCTGTGCAGTACTCCAAGCCAAGGACAGAACTCCAGATCCAATAACAGCAGTAATAATATGAGCAACGCAACTCCATAAGGTTCCTGGTTGAGTTTTCCAGAGGCACCAGATTCAATATTGAATTGAAAAAAAGGCAGTGAACTTAAATTACAAAAACTGGTCTTTGGAAATTTCTTTACCAGTTCTCAATGAATGCCCATCATCATCATAGCAACCATTTGCCAGTTCAAGAGGATGTTGGACTGCCATGACTATTCAATTCACGACAGGAAACTATGTTCACTAAAAGTTTTCTACAACCTGGATAGCCAAAAGAAAGGGCCTAAGTACTGTTAACTGTTTCTGAATAGAACACGACAACTAGCTACATGAAAGAAGCTACACAATTAGATCCTTTGTGGCTAGCGTTTCTACAACAATAACATTAGAGAAGAAAATTCAATGCTGTATTCTTTGTGGAGGAAGAGTACAGCTATACTAAGCAGGAAATGCCATAAAGATAGCAACTTATCGAGATAATACAAAGAAAAAGAGTAGCAACTTCTATTCAAGGTGCAATATGTTCTCGATCAAACGAGTTGATTATAACATGCGCGATTATAACATCAATGAGTTGGTTTTATTAAAATCGGTCAATCAACAAGGACTGATTTCTAATATCTTACAGATCCTACCAAGTTGGGAAATGGACCAAGTTTATATCTAGCTGATGTGTGAAGGAGAAGCAAAGATGAAAACCATGAAATATACTTGACACTGTGAGACTATGACTGCTTGCCACTTAATTTGGAAATATTTCAAAGCAATGCTCTAGCTTCTTTGCAGCCAAGAACTTCTGGAAGGCAATATTTATAAGGGTTTTAGAAGGATAACATGACAGCTCACAATAATGCAATGAAATTGGCAGTCATCTTCATGTTGGCATATTCATTGCCCTCTTTACTTACTTCACATCCAACTTTACTACTTTTGTAAGGATTTTAACAGTATCTTCAATACGGGACCAAAGAGGTGGGTGAGCAGTCTTCTTCTATGACAAATCATTCAAAGTAATAGCTAATTATTTTCATGTTTGAAAGAAAAACTCCCATTCCTATTAGCCGGTAAAAGCCATTTCCTTTTTCATCACAAAAAGGTTAGTGACACCTATAAGTTTGGTGCTTGTTCCATCACAACCACTTCTCCTAGAATGTTTCATTTGGATGTTTCTTTCCCTTCTGTAATGACCATGCAATCATGAATCAAGAGTTCAACTAAAAACTGGAGAAACATCAAAATTGCTTGCACGAATCTTCACAATCATAATTAAATCTTGGTGGGAAGCATGATTCTGACCACAGTAGTCCAAAAAATCACATTCTTTTCCTGTAATTTTCACTCTTAAAATGATAGCATACAAGAAGTCAAACTTTCTACCATGAAAATGGCCACTGTCTCATTTTTCTTGGATATTCATGTTCACTGCCCTAACAACGGCAACATAAATGACACATAAAGAGCATATATGTTTGTGTGTGTGTGTGTGTGTGTGTGTGTGTGTGTGTGTAGGGGGGTAAACAGGAAAGAGCAAGCTGTTAGATTTTTTAAGGTTATAAATCCTGACCATACTCCTACCATAGAATATGCCGACAGAGGTTATGGGAATAGATACTTGCTCACATACTTGCAACTATGAGTAGAATGCATGCCCCCCGTCCTCTATCCTCGAAGGTAGTGTTTGGCATTGTAGGAGTGGTTACTTTACAAAGTGTTTTTCACATGAAAATGGATCAAAATAATATTTTTTTATTTAGAAAAAATTAACATCATTACATCAAAATAATCTAAAAACACCAAAAAAAATTTAATTTGAAGCAAAACAATAATTTTTTTGAAAAACACTGTCATTCCGCAATAACAAACAGACTTTTTTTTCCTTTGTTTCCCTCTACACAAGTAATCGATGTTTTTGTTTTTGTTTTTGTTTTATTTCTTTGTTTGGATAGTGAAAGCACACCAGTATAGGAGGAAGATGTTTATGTCTGCATCAGAAGTTCCAAATTGAAAAAAGCAAAAAAGGAGAGAAGACTTGTAGAAGACTTGCTTTGTAACATTATTATCCCACTTGTCAGCATGCTTGGATTTTTATGTCTTTATTTTCAGATAAAAAAGCCTCCAAAGCATCTTCAACAATGGTCCTTGAAAGTACTGCCTCATAAAAGCAGAGGAATCTGGGTTGCTCAGACTGTTATCATTGGCCATAGATTGATATTTTCTGAAGTTTCTGTGCACCATTTTAGCTTTTGTGGTCACTCAAGAACCCTTTTTTTTCCCTTTATTTTTGAGGGTCAAGAACTCTCGAGAAATACAGTAAATCTTTTGGTTTCTTAAAACAAGTTCCAGTGAGTTTGAGGTAGCATTCAATATGATTGCTTTACCAATCCCCTGATGTGCATCTCTACAAAACATCATGGAGAAAGAAATACTTCTTAGCATTCCCTACGCATGCCTACTCTGCTAAGGTTTATGCTTTTGAGATTTTCCATTTGTTTGTCCCACAGAGAAGAAATTGTCTTCCTGGTGAGAAAAACAGAAACGTCTTCCATTGTCACTAGTTCTTTCCCTATAAGAACTACAAAAAAAGGAGGCTTGGCATTGACAGAAAGACAAAGAGAAAAGTTAGCATATGTAAGGCTCAGAAAATATATTGCCCCCCCACCATGAAAAGCAATCTTCATGGACCATGTAGTTTGATTGGGTCAATCAAAAGGTGTGAACCATGGATGTACCAAAAAGAAGTGGCATCTTGGCTATTCTATCATCAAATCTCACTTTAATGACAGGATTTTCTCTGAAACTTCAGAACTTTTTAGACATTTTGTGATTTGCCAAAGATACTTGCTTGTTAAAGCAATCAAGTGGTATCTTTAGTTGCACTCACTAATATTAAGAGCATCTCAATCAAAATATATAACAAATCTCAGAGACAAAGATGTGAAATTCTTCTTTGGATAGGCAAATTCTTCCTCAAGAAATATTCATGAAAAACAACAGCTCACTAAGATTAAGTTCACCGGAGAATGGACCACTGGGGCAATGAATCACAAGGGTGCAAGTTTTCTAATAATTAGAGCAGTCACTTGGCAAAAACTAGAAGTAGTTGGAAGGACAAGACAAAATGAAATTCTTGCTTGTAACTCGAAGTTATCTAGCATCAATAAAGCATAGAACAACTCAAGATTTTGGCTGCATGTTTTTCAAGTTTCTCAAACAAGTTCATCATATAGAAAATTAGGAAGAAAGCAGAGAAGGGTTGAAGTCTCACACCTTATGCTACCAGCAGAAGTAATGGTATAGGCAATTCCACACCCATATAAGCTCTCCTCGGCAAATATTCCACACACTACTTGGCTTTTCTCTCCTGAAATTGAATTGTCTATGTTGTCAGAATTCTGAACTCACTACTTCATTATAAAATAAACAGTGAGCAGTTTAAGTGCACTAGAGGCCACTGATTATTTAAGGAATCAGTAAGACAACAACTGCTAGACTATAATTCAATGCCTTAGTCAATGATTGTGTGTCATACGTAACAGAAGTTGGTGAAAGGGATACGTTTTTTGCATCATAGTCAACATAATGCAACTGAAATTTAAAAATGGAACATATATTTATTGTTTGTTACTACTAATAATTAGGATGGTCCGGTTCTACGGTTTGCACTCCATATATATTCTCTCTCTTTTTTAAGTCGAAAAAACTTGGAGACTCGTTGGCTGATCAGGTTAGATAAAACCTAGATAGATGTGTAATCACTTTGGCATGATTATTAATTAAAAAGGAACCCAAGACAGGCCAGGATCTGATTTTTAGCATTATTTCAAGATTTTTATTTTAAAAAAAAAAGTTTAACAAAGTTGTTTTAAAAAAGAATTGAAAACAAAGTTAAATCAAGTTTTTATTAAGTTATTGGTGGGTTGATCGATCAGATTTGATAATATCAATTCTCACTTTATTTAATTTGAAATCCAATATAAATTAAATTTTGAATTAATAACTTCAACCCGCCAAAGAGAGGTTTAATAACCGTGCTTGAATCATGCTCTCGTTCATTTACGGGGACCAACACTCACAAAAGTTATACCCTTGTGCATGGAACAATAAGAAGATGTGTATATATACTACTCACCCAAATAAAACCTGACAGCTTCCATGTAGGACCTGTTTCTGATGGGGCCATGTTCAGGATCAGGAAATCTATAGCAGTCACAAAGAAGGTACGTGGAAACTATGGTGATTGCTGCAAAAAATATCATGCAAAAAGGACCTGCAATCCAACCTAGTTGAGCTATGCTCCAGGCAAGTGACAATACTCCTGCCCCTATCACTCCTGTAATAACATGTGCTGTTGCAGTCCATATGGTCCCTTCAAGTATTAAAAAACAAAATAAAATCAGTCCAATATGGAAGGAAGATGGTTTTAGGGTCATCATAGCTTAATTGAGAACTGGATTGGGAAGTAAATGTGGCAAGAAATTTCGGAACAATCAGCAGGTTCTTGTCCCCATCTTTCCATGTATTTAATTTAAAATGAGTTGTCATATTAGTGGTGAGTATTCCCGCCTGTCACGCGGGTGGCCCGGGTTCGATCCCCGGCACCGGCGTATTTTTTCTGCCCATTACAGAAATTTCATGCAGAAATGCAACTACCAATCAAACCTACCACACAACCCACCAACCTTAATTAGATTAAGAACACGAAAATCTATAGGAAACCCTTTTCTGGGATCTAAGATTATGGAGGAAAGTCATTGTTAACAAAAGAGTCTAAACCTTAAAGCAAAATATTATCTTTCTCATTATGTTCTGTAAGAAGAAGAGATGACATGAAGACTAGACATGGAAAGGTAAGTGAAGGAGATTAAATACCAGTTCTTTTGAGAGGCTCTTCTGATTCATTAGCTGAATGAAAGCTTCCAAGCAATGGCAATGGCAATTCTTCTGTTCTATCGCCCATAGGAAATGAATTGCCAAATATGTAGAGCTTCACTTCTCATGAAAAGAACCAAACGATCCTTCTGCTTTGACCTCTTTTATAGTCTGTCTTGTGGAAGTATGGAACGTGAACGACCATGGCACTTGCATCATTTTTTTTTTTTTTTTTTATTTAGATGTTTTGGTCAATTTGCATATACCATGACTAATTTCATATCCTACTAAACATTCTATAAACCCAATAAATATATAAAACATCACAGGATAATAGACATACACATAGAAATTCAAACTCAGAAGCAGTGGAAGGAGACAAGCTCTTCTCACTGCGAGGCCAAGACCCTCAGTGCACTTGCATCATATCCTTAGCTTTACGGGTTGGTGATGATGTTATGATGACTATGAAGGCTAGCAATCGTGATGTGTTTTTTTTTAACAACTGATATACAATTTTATATCAAACAAAACGTGCTCTCTTTCATAAATATTTTTTTTATGTAAATATGTTAGATGTTATAGTAGTTCTTACGTTTGGAAAACTAAATTTAAAAAAAAAAAAACCTATAATAGCTTTTTTATAATCAAGATTTCAAACCGAAAAGACAGTGACATGCCATAAATATAAAAGTCATAATGTTTATGTTTACACGTTTCCTCTGTTTGACAAACTGGTACGAGAGATTGAAAATGGCTTGTTAGCTGATCGTGACTCCACCATTTGGTGAATCTTCAATTCCAGAGTCTTGGCTAGGGGCTAGATTACATGGACGGCACTGTAGCATTTTGCTGTTTTCATCTAGTTTCTTGCCCATCATGTTTTTACCGAGCTTTGCCATTTTGTAGCTGTAGACATCATATCACGAGCACCGCCCCCATTTTGTAGCTGTAGACATCATATCACGAGCACCGCCCCCATTTTGAGAAGCTAAAAGATTATCTCTATGATAATAGATCACGTCTAGAGGGGGATTTGGAAAACAACTTTGTTGAATAACTTACAGTGGGATGTTTCAACTTTGAACACACTCAGTCCCAACAAAATTGCCAACTACAAGTCCATGCTTATGGTTATATCTTTAATGTTTGACTGGTCCCTAAAACTCACCTTAATTTCAAACAAACTAGCCAGCTTCAAGTCTTCCTTGTAGCAGCCGCAGCTGTACCCAATTTAGGTAGGCTTACCCCTCTGCGAAACCATGACCTTAAAATCCTGAATGTGGCATGGTAACATAACCTTTCTTTTTTTTCTTTTTTCTTTTTTGTCGTTATTTTAACAAGAGTGGAAGGTCTGGTGATATTCCCTTTGTCAACATACATGGAATTGCAGGCAAATAAATAGATAATAATGGGCGGAAAAAATAGAAAGAAAAAAGGTATTGTAAGCCTCAACAGTATCATAGTGTTTGCCCACTGCAATTAACAAATGGGAAAAAATGGAAAGATATCCAGAAAGACGAGATACATCACAAAATTTATTTATTTTTTTTATTTTCTTTTTTTTTGTTGGTTTTGAACTTCCTACACTATAAACAATTTGACTTGTAATCTAAGTGGACCACGTATGGTGAAAGCATAACTGGAGGAAGAACAGAAAATTCGACAGGATACCTGTTCAATACTACTAAAGGAACAAGGTCAAGTGGTAACCCCGAAAAATATATTGTTTTTGGAGTGTGTGTGTGTGTGTGTGGGAGCCCGCGCCAGAATATGACAGACCAACTCTTGGTGATAACCCTCTTAGACTGGCCATCGCATTGACTATGGTGTTAATGACTTCTCTGCAAAATCACATTCACGGTCATATCATAAGTGAAATGAAGAAAAAACACGCAGGAAGAGGAAAGGAGTATAACCCAAGTGCTCAATAGATGATAAGTCATTCAATTAGAATGTGATTAAATGAGAGTTAAGAGCTGACCTTCTGGAGGAGGATCTTCATGAACAAAGAAACTTGCAGCAACAATTACATAGCAAAGAATGAGCATCAATCCTTTGAAATAATTGGAAGACCCTTCCTGCAAATATAACATGAATGCTTAAGGAATGGCTTGTTAAGTAACCACAAAAAGCATGAAGATATATTTTATGAATGACAAGCTGAATAACACAACACGGAAGCCTCCTCAATAGACGAGCTAGAACATTTTGCCTTCTGTCTTTAAATCATATTCTTGACAATATTTTCCATTTTTGGATACATGTTGAAATTATTTCCATATCTTTTTAAAGAGGCATGTTACCAAAGCATAAGGAATCATTTTTCCTCTAGATCTTGGACATACTAACCTGCAGAAAGAAGGCCACGACGATGACAGTAATGAAAAGAGTTGCAGTCTCAAAAAGCTGAAAGTTTAAGTCCATGGGCTTCCCCATTATCCAACCAACAACAACACAAAAGGGAATCTGAAGTAATGACAACAACAGAGATCTTAGAAGGTACTATGCCAAAAGCATCTTATGTGACACAAATAGCAACAACAAGCACATCAGTTAATGCATGAAATGTGCGCATCACAATAAAAATCTTCTAATCATACACCATACAAATGAGATGTTTGAAATAGAAGCGACTCTTGACAGTATACAGCATCACCAGTTCACTGCTGCAGTAAAAATCAAAGCTCTTATTTATGTATCCACTGTTCATAATTCTTTCCTTTCAATTTTCAAGTAAGGGAACAGGGAGGAGTTAGTTTTCTTGAAGATCATAAATCAATGGCTCATCTTGTGCCAAGAGAAAAAGGTTGCATCTTAATGAACAGCTCTCAGTGTGACTACCACCTGAGTTTCCAGTTTCCAGTTTCCATGAATGATGATGAGTCATGAAATTATTGGCATTCCATTGGTCATCAGATGAGGTTACAAAAGCATATGAAATAACACATCTTCCTAACTACTAGTTTTTAAGGGCCAAGTTTCTGGCTCAAGATTGAATACATGGCACCGGTTAGAGATAGACTAAATGGGTTAATTGATAAATTGTAAGATGAGTTGCCCATACCAACATACATCTACAGACACACCGGTGAGGAAGAGTGATCAATGGGAGAAAGGAGGTGAAAAGGATGATAACTGGTCTGCAACTGAGGCTTAGTTATCAATTGCTGGAAAGTACATTCCAACCAAACTGCAGAATTGTTCAGGAGTTGGGAATAGTCACTGGTTCCTCATTGCAAGGGAATGGTAGATAATCAGCAATTCATGGAGATAACTTTCAAATACATACATGTTCTGTTCATATCTATACGAAACTCAATACTGAATCTACTAAATACTGATGAAATCAATATTCAGGAACAAAAAATGAAATCTAAACAAGAAAGTAATGTAACGAATCTGTAGATTGCATTTCATGACTTGAAATACTTACTCCAAACATAGATATCTGCGTTGATGACCCTATTGCGACTCCCAATGATATATCCTGCAAAGTAATTTACATTAATGAGAAGGTATAGTATGGAAAAGCAAGAAGGTGAAAGAAATTAATCTTCTTACAAGCTTGTCTTTCATAGCAAACATAATAGCACCCGCATGCTCTGCAGCATTCCCCACAATTGGGAGCAAGATAACCCCTATAAATGCAATTGGTATATTCCATGCATGAGATGTTCCCTACAAAGCAATCACCCACCAAACAAGCTCAGCAGAAATTCACTAACATGTGACCAAAAAACTTTTATTCGATGGAAAACCCAAGTGGTATACTGTAGATGGTCTTGGATACTATTTCAACCTTAAACTCATCATTATATAAAGAACATGAAAAATTTGTCCTTCGGTAATCAACAAATACCCAAGAGAATATTAAAAGAAAAAAAAAATCAAGGTGTTCATCTAATCAAACAAGGAGAGGAAAAGTCCAACAGTGGAATATTACCTCTATGGCATCTACTAAATATTCTGATAGGACAGAGATCCAAGCTGTCATTATCAGAAGCCAGATTACTGATTCCCATTTACCAATCTCTGGAGTCTCATCATTGTCGCCTTCGTTTTCCCTGTTCTGACTCTCGTCCTGAGTCCACAAAATTCATCAGATTGCTGATTATGACCTCCCAAAACACTAAAATTATGTAGACAATTAAATTATACAGAAATAACAAACCTCAGACAGAGGAATGTATGGATCCTTTCGACTCTTTAATTGGAAAAAAAGATAAGCAGCATACACCCCAAGCATAATGCAACTACTAAATCTTGAAAGAGCCAACTCTGACTTCCCATAGTGCACCTCGGTGTGTGTGAAATGTAGGACAGCAGGAAAGAGTAGCCCCATGACTGCCATCAGCAGCAATCCTGAATTCACAATAGCAGATGCCTGCATGGCAAATTAGTTCAGCCATGATAAGAAAGAGACAGGACAGAGGAGCATAATGAACATTTGAAAAAAACAAAGCTAATATATGTACCTTGTTAAAAACTTGTTCTTTTCTGTAAAAAACAAGCCCACCACAGAAGAATGCACACCCAAGCACCAACAACATATTTGACAAAATTGAGCCTAATAATGACAGCTGCACAACTCGTATCATTCCGTTTCTTAGTGCATATATTGCTATGATGAGTTCTGTTGCATTTCCAAATGTGGCATTTAGAAGACCCCCAACTGCAAGTACATTTCATTTCAAAGATGTGCTCAGACCAATGACAAAATCTACTGATAGAAGCAAACACTGTGAATGAGATAGATGCTATAAATATTCCATACCTGTAGGTCCTGTGTACATAGCTAGCTGCCTATGTCAGAGGAGTGCGCAAGCAAATATTAGATGAATAAAAACCAAAATTGAAGGGGAAAAAAATTGAAAAGCAGAAGTCTGATCCTTACTCTGTAGCATAACCTAAACGTTCAGCCAAAGGTATGATACCCAATAGACTCAGGAGGAAGACCAATCCCTGTGACCAACCTCAAAATATTTAACAACCACGCTAAACAATAATGCATGGTAACTTAAACAAAATATGGGAAATTATAAACTTACGTTATGCCCAGTCAAAATGTGGACGAGGACAGTGAGAGGCCCAAAAGCTATGAGCACATTGAGTTTATTTGAAAAAACTACAGTCTTTATGCTCTTATACACAACATTCTTCCACATCTTACTACCACCAGGTTGGAAACCACCAGGAGCTGATCCATATTCAGATATATGACCAAGTTGCATCTTTTGAATCACTGACTCAGGGCTAAAAAGACTCTCATCCTCAAAATCATGTGATGACTCATTTGCAGCTAATGATCCCATCTGTTACAATAAAGGATAAGTTTTTCTACTAAAACCTCTCAAACATATATTTCCAGTTTCCATAATCAAGCAACAAAACGCAAGTGGACTTTGTGTAGCAACTAAAGTTTCAATAAGAAATTTAAGATATTATACATAGAATGAACATCGAACCGTGAAACGCAGCAAGATAAGGATCCTGCATATTTTCCTACTAATAGTAATGGTAATTAAAAGGAAATGAACAAGCAAACAACTTACTTCAAGTTGGGATTGAGTCCCTGCCACTTGTAACTTTTGATCCATGTTCTTGAATTATTATAAGCATAAATTTATTTCCGCATCCATGAATGCGAACCGCAGCATAGTGTCTGCTCACAGTCGTTTCGTCAACCTAAAAGAAAAGGGTTCCTGGATTCACAATGCAACAAAACAAGAAACAACATTACCAACCTATTTACACCGCCACAGACACCCTATGATACCATCCTAAAACTCCTACCCTACCAACGTAAAAACCATCAAAAAAACAATCTTTAAGATAAAGTTCAATTCTTTTTCATTCATTTCAAGTTCCAACCCAATTTCCAAACAAAAGGGCTTAACTCAAACCATTGAAATCCACCTAATTACACAGAACAAACACAACCCAAATGTCAAAAACCATGATAAATTCCAACATGTGCTCAATGTATAAGCAAAACCAAGTAAAACCAGATAAAAAATCCAATCAAATAACAAAATGTAATCGAAAAAGAAAAATGGCTGGCATGATGACATGGGATCTGAAAAAGAACAAACCTTTACAGACACATGCAGAGGATGTCAAAAAAAAATTCAAAAAAGCTGCAAGAAAAAAGAAGAAGAGAAAGAAAAGAACCCACCAACAAAAACCAGCTGCTTTTTTATTTATCACTAATAATTAAAAATTGGGGTATGTGTATAATTTTTGTGAGGTGCAGTGGCAATTGAATTGACCGTCTTCTTCGCTTGGTTTTTGGTTTTATTTAGCCCGTTTGTTACATGAAAAGCTGTTTATGGAAACTACTCTTCTTTTTTTTTCTTTTTTTTTTTGGTACTTGCTTACTATTACAAGAACTGGTTAATAGAAAATATTACTTGGTTTAGTTTACATAAAAGTATAGATTAAATTTCGTACTTAACTTGTGATTATATTAGATTTGATTTTTGATTACTATATGATGATCCGGTTAGAATTTTTTTTCAAGATAATTTGGTTTTATTTTTTAAATTTTAATTTATTTTTTTATTATTATTTATTTT
Organism: Populus nigra; assembly: GCF_951802175.1. Classification (NCBI taxonomy): domain Eukaryota; kingdom Viridiplantae; phylum Streptophyta; class Magnoliopsida; order Malpighiales; family Salicaceae; genus Populus; species Populus nigra. The sequence continues at coordinate 17,702,829 of NC_084860.1, read as the reverse complement.
TTTAATTAAATTTTTTATCTATTAAATTTAATTTTTATTATTTTAATTGTAATTTTATTTGAAATAATTTATAAAATTGTAATTTTGTTTTGAATTTTATTATCTTTTAATTTTATATCTAATTTAATTTTCATTATTTTAATTATATTTATTTTATTTAAAATAATTTATAAAATTAATTTTTTTAATTTTTTCTCCTTCAACTTTTTATTAGTTAGATTTAGTCTTTATTAATTTAATAAATTAAAAGAATTAAAATATTAATAAGTTATTTTTCAATTTATTTTTTATGGTATAGCCAAACACGTTAAAATATCTATCAAATATATAAAAAAATAATTTATTTTTCAAGAAATTATTTTTAATTTTTCTGAAAAAAAGGAATTTCTACAAAATAATCAGGTGTAGCAAGGAAAAAAAGAGAGATTTTATTATGAATATTATTTTATTGATTTGGCTAAATTTAGAGAAGACAGCAGGAGCAGAAGAATTTCCAAGTTGAGAAGTCTATATATAATTTAATCAGCGTTAGTGTACGGAGGATGGTTCGAGGAAGTCTCGTAGGTTGATAAAATTGGTTGAAGACACGACTTCTTTTCTCTATTTATTAAAAACCTTCGCTTCCACTTCCACGGCCGTTTCCTCCTCTATTTTTCCAACTGATTACGAGATGTTCTGCTATAAGACTCCGATGAATCTACCGGTTAATTTAAAATTTAAACTAGAAAAAAGAAAATTTTTTGATTAATTCAGTAAAAACATCAAGTTGATTTATTAATTTAGAATCATAATTAGTTGATTTTTTTATCAAAACAATAACATTTTAATTTTTTTTAAAAAAATTAGATTAACACTCCCGACTCATGAGTTTAGGAACCGGATTTTATAATGATTTAAGTAAGTTTTAGTCTGCAAGGTAAATAATTAATTTGTTCATGAGGATTTGTTTCCCCAATCCTAATCCAAGAATATATTACATCCTCTTAATCATTAGAAAATCATGTTGGATTTTATTAACTATTAGAGTTTCTGATCATGGAAAGTGGATGAATAATTGCTGTGTTCAGGATCAAATAATAAAGGTTTTTTAATTACTATATGATGATCTGGTTTGAATTTTTTTCAAGATAATTTGGTTTTAATTTTATTTTGTCATAAAAAATAACTTGTTAATTTTGATTTGTCATAAAAAAAAAATAAGAAAAAATCGTTTATATTATATAGAAGAAAACACATAAACAATTGTGAAGAAATTATATTTATATAGTCAAATAAAACAGTAATTTGTTCATAATCTTGACAATATATCAAGATTTTATCTTGTCGAGGACCATTTCAAAATCATAACTTTTTAGATTTGGTTATATTATATTTTATAAATCATATGATATTATTTTATTGAATGATAAAAATTATTCTTTAAAGTTATTTAGTTCCTAATCTCCAAAAAAAAAAAAAAGGAGAAAATAATCGCGTATCAAGAGGGGGGAAAAAACAAAAAAGGAGCATTATTCTATGCTTCATGTCACTCATGACAGAATTAAAAGAAAAATGAAAAGGTTAAAGAAAGGATCTTTTGTACAAGAAACAAGGGAAGAATATTGCTTTTATAGCCTACAAGAAAGAAAGAAAGAAAGAAGATGTTTTCAACTTCAAGAAATAAATGGATATCCTTTTCCAAGAAAAAAAGTTCAACTTTTCATAACAACCTATAAAGAAAGCAAAGCATTATTCTACTTTTCAATTTATTGCTTTGAAAAATCAAGTCTTTAGATTTTTTTTTGGTGACCATCACAATACATCTTATAATATTTGATTCATTATGCCTTTCAGCCTAATCTTAGACCCCGAGAGACTCATCACTTGTGGACGAACTTGCAAAGGAACTTTTAGGATTTCAAGGCATTGGATTCTTACCACTATTTGTGTTACTCGTGTTGAAATTGAAGTTGAAGGTGTTTGGAAGTACATAGCAGTTATGTTTAAAAGTGTTTTAAATTTGGAAATGTATTAAAATAATTTTTTAAAAAAATTTTCTTGACATCAACACATTAAAATGATTTGAGAACACCAAAAACCACTTCATCCACTTCTACTCGTGTAGGTGCTTCCCTCTAAGCATAACGCTCCCCTACCGATGCATTTTTACATCCTACGGTTTCGATAAATTACTTAGCCTCGTTTATATTCAGCACAAGAATGCTCAATCAATGAGTTATGATGCATTCTTTCAAGGATGGTTGCTTTCTATACAAATCTTTTGGTTGTCGCTACATCCCTACCTCATTTTATCACTAAGCGGTCATTTAGAGGTCTTAGCTAGTGATCTAAATTGTTTTCCCCTCAACAATGAACCTTATCCTTCATTATCTTACTAGTAGACCTTAATCTTTGTTATTTTAAAATCATATCTAATATTCAGAATTTATCTTAATTTGGTATAGCTTGCACACCCCCACACTAAAATAGTGATTTACCCCTAGATGTCTAATCAATTGCTGTCTCAATACATTTCAGAAAAAACAAGCTAATTCTAGATTCGAGTGGCATTTCATCCCAAAAACAAAACAACTCTTCTGCTAATTCTTTAACATCAATTAGTTTAGACCTCCACGTACTTTCACCCAAACTTCATTTTGTCATGGAATGATCACCAAAGTTTAGGTCCATATGCGATAACATTTGCCCTATAAAAAACTTGTTATCGCTATGGTTTCAAAACCCAGGAAACATTCCTCTAATGAATTCCCTTGGAATTTCTATAGTAAATAGAATATATAAAATTATGATCAATCAAATAATCAAATATTATAAGTATAAAATCCAAATCTTCTTGGTTGCATTTAGTTAATGTACAAGAATTAAAGAGATACAAAAAAATATTGAAACATTTTTCTATTGAAGTGGCAAAGAAGTGAGTTTTTGTATTTTTAACATCATTTTTTGTATTATTGTCTCCGTCGGTACAATTTTCAAACTCCACCTTTACAACTGAAATACAAAAAAAAATTGATCCAAACCAATCCCAAAATATTGAACTTCATGACGAAAAAAAAATTATTATTAAAATTAATTAAAGAAAAAAATAGGCAAATAACTATAATCAAATCACTATCAATAGTGAATAATATCTCGTTTGAAACACGAGCTAACATTTCATTCCATTGGCAAAGAGTCCAAAGTGCTGCTTTCAAGCCTGTGCAGCAACCCCAAGAATGGACCACCAAAAGCTCAAGTACTCGGGGCAAAGAAAACATTGCACAGCCCACATATAAAGCTCAGCTCAGCTTCTGTCAGCCTTATTCTCAACTGGGATGGATGTTCTCTTGCATTTTCTGCTGCAAATACCCTGCTGCTCATTCTTGGCCATTTTCCTTTACTCTCTCACCAGCCTACTTGATCATATCCACGACATCATCACTGCCAAAACCATATTCTCTCCCTATAAAAACTGACCTCACGATCCAAACAATCATGGCCATTCCAGCAAGCCCCATCATTGTAGCGAAACCAGAGCGGTAGCACCAACAAGCACAAGGGGAGCACCAAGTATTAAGGGTCTAAAGATCAACAAGAGAGGTGAAGTTATTAAAAGCAGTGTCAAGGATGCCAGGAAACTGAGCCCTGACATGCCAAGAAGTGGGCCGCCTGTTGCCAAGCAAGCTGCTGATGCATAGACCAAAGAGCTGCCTGAGAGTTTGTGAGAACCAGCAGAGAGCTGCTGTTGTCTTGGGTGATGACTAGGATCTGCCATTGATTGGTGTGTTACAACTCTTTGGTTTGGGTTCTCACTGGCCCTGTGAGGTGGGGGGCTGTTAACGTGTTAGGTCATGAGACTCACCAGGCAGGTGTTTCAGTCAGTCAGTCGCACGTTGCTCACCAGGTGGACAACACAAGCCTACAAAAATTTCCTCATCCAGTGGCAATGGCACCATTTTCAGCGTCGCAATGTGCCAACCGGTGCATCAATGCCAGTAATCATATCTATCCATAATGCTATAGAAATAAACAGAAATGGAAGCGAGAGGTTTTTTTTTTCCATGACAAAACATTATTTCATGTTATTATGATATCACAAGTAAAAGACGGAGAAATAGATTAAAAGTTTTCAATAAACGAATACTTGGCGTAACATCACTTAAGAGAGCATCTAAAGCTGGAGGCAGAGATCTCCAAAATATCACTCAAATTTCAATTAATACAAAATGATGGGGTTTGCATGGTTCCTAATGCTTCCGCAATACAAGCAAACCAAGAACGCGATCCCTCTTTTGCCCTCAAATAGTGGATCCTAAATATGAATATTAAATTGAATTATAACAACATCAAGGGTCCAGTAAAAGAATCTCTATTTGATTAAACTAACCTAGTTCTCCTAGCAAAGCTCTAGGCTCATCACATGGCTGTCTTCACAACTTGGGGCAGTGACTTGAGAAGAGATGCGGATGGCTTCCGCACAGTGTGATTGAGCAGAATCATAAACGTCAGGAGTGTTAAAGCCCCAGCCTGATGTGCAGTTCCTAGTGATACAGGAACATATGATAGAAGGGTTGATATCCCCAAGGATACCTGCAACAATGACAAATATGACCATGGAACCTGGGAAAAGTAGTTGATAATGGAAAGAGCATCCATGGATTAGGACAATCACCTGAAGAGTAGCCATGCCAACAGTCGCTCCAATCAAAGATTTCACAGCTGGATGTATGTCCAACTTTCTTGTGAACCACCATAAAGCACCAATTGAAGTCAAGCTTGTGATTGCAAGGATACGGTGGTCAAGCTACAAACATTCGAGAAAGACAAATCAGTGTCCAATACCTATTGTTTATAGAATCTTTTATATGCCAGTGAACAAGAAGATATCATTTGAAAAGCTAAATAACAAACCCGTAACATCATCTGTGAGTTTTAAGTTATTTACAAAACTGCAAGAATCAGGGTTTCTTTAAGCTCCCAAGGACAGTTAAAAACCCTTGTTTGTTATTCTGAGCAAGCGAGTTTCACTATTCATCTTGAGGCCCAATATGACACTGTATGAACAAGTGGTTTTACTGTGGCTCCAGGCCACTTAACTGCAATAGGTGTAAAAGCTAAAAATGAAGAGCAAACTCTAAATTTCTCTCCTCGTTCAGAAAGAAACTTCAAGGCATGTCCTCTTCTCGTTTCTTCATTGTTCCTTCTATCCATTACATTATGTAAATTCCATTCCCATATTTTATAAGTCTAAACTAAGAATTTGCACTTCTGTGATCATTAAGAAAACTACGATTCCAGAATTGATAAATTATACAGACAAATTACCTGCACTGTCGATGTATTTTCAAAAAAGTTGCGAATTACTGGTTTCAAATCAAATATATCATCAGGAATCCATGTATCACCCATCTTTGGGAAAGTGTTAAATGCATGCCCCTGCATTACACGGAAAAAGCATGGTAAAAAATTTGTTCATAAGCATGCACCAGAGAATTTGTTTATAATCGTACCACAGGCTGCACAACATACTCTTGTGAAAGAAGAGGAACAAGAAAAGAATTAAAATAGACTACATACAGCATCATTTCCAGCTACAAATGCTCCTGACACGGCAGTAACCCCTACAATAAGGCTTACAGGAAGGGCAAGCCTCTTTACCTTCGCCGCCCCACGAACCCAAGCTAAAGATTCCGCAGGGGGTTCAGGCATTACAACAGAAAGAGCAGTCCAAAAAAGCCCACTATAAATAACAAATGCCGAAGTAAGATGCGCTGCAAGACGGTAAGGGCTTACTCTCGGCTGAGCATATTCAGATGCTGGCTCCTGAGTATAACAAAGTCACTCATAAGTCTCACCATTTTGCACAAATTCACACTCAATTAACACCAAAGTTTAGTTTTTTTTACCTCTAAACCACTTTTAACCATCCACCAACCAATTAAACCTTGGCCAGCACCGAGAGCAAAAAGACCACAAAGTTTAGCTCCAAGTCTCACAGTTACATACCCTTTTCTCAGAAACCATGAAAATGGCAAAGCAAAAATGATCCCTAATCCCCTTCCCCACATTCGATGTGCATATTCCATCCAGTAAATAAATTTGAAATCCTCAACATTCATCCCTTTATTTACACTGCAAAATATCAAAAAACAAAACTAAAAAATTACTAATTCTACAAAATGAACTTACTCTAACTAAAAAAGACTACTTTCATTGCTTGCAAGAGCTTACATTTTATACTCAGGTGATTGCTTATACTTCTCAAACTCAATCAACCAGTCCTCGTTTGATAAAGGAGGAAGACCACCAGTAAATTTCCAATCAGTCATTGAAAGACCAGACCTTGTTAACCGTGTAACACCACCAAGAATCACCATGCTGAAAACCCAAGCAGCAGAGCCAAATAGCCATATACCCACCATTTTTTGAGCTTTAGGCCCTCCTTTTACCAGCAATCTAAGACCCTCTTTACTTTCACTTCCAACAGAAGCAGCTACAGTTGACATTTTCCTCGTTGATGATGGCACATACTGACAGTTATGACCCTGAAAATTTAACAAAAGATTCAAACTTTGTAAGATAAAAAGCATGGGTTTTTCTGATTTCAGATCATTTGAGGAAATCCAGATGGAAACAAAAGATTTTTACCTTGGAGAGTGATTTGAAGCCATAAAGGAAGGATCTTGATGGTGGGTTCTGTTGTTGATGGATGTCTCTCAAGTGACTGAAAGGTGTTATTTTTGTTCCTCTGAGATTGGTTATTGCATTGTTGATGATGGATGCTCCTTTGTTTCTCTTCAAGATTGAAGCAAACACTCTGCTTTGAAACATCTCTCTCCCTCTCTCTCTGTGCCCGTGGATGTGAGGATTTAGGGACCGAAGCTTTTCATTTTTGGGAAGGTTGAGGAACAATGCCCTTTAGAGATCTTGATTCTTGCCATCGCTAAAGATGACGTGGCCAAGGCAGAAACAAACCACGTCGTTTTGAAGATGTTTAATTCTGATTTAAGTTCATAATTACGTACAACACTACTTCTAATATTTTATAAATTATTAACAAGGTCCATTCAATTTTTTATAAATATTAAATTGAATTAATTTTTTTATAAATATTATAGTTATTTACAAGTTAGGTTTTTAATTACAATTTTCATGTATTTATATTTAAAAGAAATATATAGTACATATTATAGGTATCATGAAAATCCCAAGATCTAATTTTCATATCATATATCCCTATTAAATTTTAATTACCTCCTTTTAGATAAAGATATAAACTTTTGTTGTTACGTTAAAAAAATATAAAAGAAAGTAAACTAACAATAACTTTATAGCTAAAATATTTTTAAATAAAATAAAGATAACATTATTAAAAATAAAAATAAAATAAATATAAATTAACCGGGTTTCAAAAATTACATCCCACCATTCGACCATAATATACTTTCTTAGTTTTGTTTTGCTTACTATCATCTATAACTTTTACATTACCAAGACTTTGATGACTTAAGTCTAATTAGATAATGTAACACTCCTAACTTGCAAGTTTATATTTATTAAACCCGATTTTATTTATGATTAAGGTTAAAATTCAGGTTATGAATTAAGTTATAAACTTTTGACATGAAATTCTTAATATTAATAAAAAATTTAATTTAATTTAAAAATAAATTAAATTAATTAAAAAGATATTGAATGGATTGAAACGAGTTTTAAATATTAAAAACTTTGTATAAGTTATTTTAAAAGTACGCCGATATAGAATACCGGTTGAACTGAAAAATAATTAGATTAGATTAGAGGGGCATTTCTGTAATTGACAAGAAAATAGATGATATAAATACCCTGCTGGCTTCTCTCGGAAGCCATTGATAGCCGGCCAAAACTTGGAGAAAAAGAGAGAAGCTAGAGAGAAAACCCATAGAAAGCAGCACACTCCGGCAGCCGTATCTCTGGCATCCATCTTTGGATCGGTATGCTTTTCGGATATATTTTTCTTCTACTCACCCTCTACAATATCACCGGATGGATTCGCAAGATCATTTTAATCGCCGTCGGAAAAATTCTAGAGTAACGGTATCCCAAATGCAACAATATCCAAGTTGCTACAGCAAAGCAATTCAGTGGGTTGCTACAGTGACAGAAGATTCAAACAGGAATAACTCACAGAAAAATCACAAACAGGCGAATCCCAACGGTGAAAATGTAGATAAGCATGTTGACCAACACATATCCAAAATTCAGTGTAATTCAACCGTAATGTGGACAATCCCAAGTCCTAAGCCGCAAAAAAATTAAAAAAAGAGAGAGTTGTCAAGCACGTTATTTTTTCCCCGGAAATTGAAGCTGTTATTTAAGTGATTTATTTGAATTAATATGGCTAATAATCTAAAATGATTACATTTCAATGTTTTAATGGTGTAGTTTTGAAAAACGTAATTCTTACAAAAAAAAAATAGATTAGAGGCCGGATCGGGTCGATGATTTGTATAGCACATAAATGATTTGCAATCTTAATTTAGGACTTGAGTAGATTACCCAAATTTTCCTTGCAAATTGCCAGGAATATGAACGAGAATGGCGGGAAATGATGATCTTCTACCTGATTTATTCCCAAGCTATCAGCATTGATGCATCCTACAGATCTATAGAAGCCCTTATGCAGAAGCTATGAAGAAATGATGGGGCTCACGACAACACTATTGTTTCGAGTTCCTCTAATGCTACAGATACAGATCTTCTAAAGCCTTTATAGTTCTACTGTTATGTTCCAGAGATACAACTCTTCCTCTGGAACTCTCAAATCAATGGTGACCAAGCCAGTTCCTTCTTCAAAACCGAACTCTACTTCCTTAGAATCAACTGATATTCTCTTGGGTTGAGCAGATGAATATGCTCCAAACAAGCCGCAGCCGCGAGCTTTCATGCTGACAGTCGCAGTTGTGCTGGAGTCATATTGCAGCTCCTTGATAGCCCCTCCTGAATTAAACATCTTGACTAGACCCACGGGGGCAAATTTAACCCCATTGGCTAGCTCCTTCACAGGAACCACTGTGAAAACTTCAAACTCGCGAGACTTCAATGTGAGTGGCATACCTGCATCCTTTGGAAGGTAAACTACTTCTCCTGCAATTGACATTGGAGAAACTTGTGTTAAGAAAAACCGTGATTTCTTCGAAACAATGCATGACTAGGTGTAAATTTAACTGTATGAAAGAAACATCTGAGCCCTGAATAAACATACCACCAACATGAGAATACAATACACTATCGCCTGTCCATCCATCACAAGCGACTCTAGGGAGATAATCAACATCTTTAGCCCTAACAGAACCGGTGATCGTGCCAGGATTTTCGTCATGGATAAGGTTTGTCTTTCCGACCCTGCACCATCCAGCTCCCTGGCAGTTGAAGACCCCTATGACTCCATTGAAATCGTTCAGGTTCCATATCTTCAGGAGACTGCAAGATCAAGCATCTATTTAGCAAACATGGAATAGGATCATTTTATCCGATCCCTGAAAATGTTATTCAGATAATTTAACTCCTTCGTTACCTTTTACCATCTCTTGCAGGATCAGAAAACAAGCAATCCCTTGATGGTCGTCCTGGAAGTTTGGCCCTCAATATAGAGCCATCAGGAAGCACAAGCTTCTTCAGTAGATTAAAGTCATGTTGTCCAGGCTTGTCACTACATACAGAGACACCAAATATGAAATATCTTGTATCTGAATAGCATCCAAGAAAGACGCGGAACATGTTCATGACAAGTAAGAGTACCTAACATAGATGGCACATCCTCCCACAGCACGGGCTGCTCCGTGGTATTCCGCCATTGGGTGTAGGCTCTGACAAGAGAAACAATTTCAAGGTTAACATCCAGTAACACACAAAAATGTAAACGGAAATTCATCATAGAACAACAAAGCCAAATTGTGTTTTCTTACATGAAACATATCCCAATCCGGCTGCATAAATTCACCAAGAAAAATGGTATTGTAAGCAACTGATGCTATATGAATTGTGTGTGATGCTGGATCTCTTGGCCAGAAATCATCCGATGCCCTTATAACAGCTGATCTCTTTGCACTGAACAAATAAGGCAAGTCGGATTAATTACAAATCTTGAGGATATCACTATTGACGGATAAGAAAGAAAGAAAAGAAAGAATTTACCTGTACAAACCATCAGTGTTGTGACTCATACAATAAATGATCCCATTGTCACGGAAGTTTCTAGCAATAGAAGCCTCCAATGCTTGATGGTATTTCCTAGCAAGTTTCACTCTTCCACCATGGCCAGCCCCGAGAGTTTCAAGGATATTCTGAACATCAACTTTGACCCCATCAATTCCAGCTGACGAAAGATAGTGGTGAAGTTCATCATAGAAGCTGAACACTTTTTCAGGATTCACAAGGCCAAGTCCATTTGTGGCAATGCTTTTAAAAGCATCACAATGCTCATTTGATTCAACCCCAGGAGAAGAAATAGGGTAAGTCAGCTTGGGTTCATAGTGTTCCATTTCAGCACCACCCGGCCTGACCCCTCCCCAGTATCCTGTTATTGCATGCCACACATAAACGTACCTGAACAGTAACAACACAAGTTATCAGCACACCATCAAAGATTGGTTTGCTCAAAGGAAAGTTGATCTATGATAACTAATGAGGAAACCATACTTCAAATCATGTCGTTCTTTGATTTCGGTCACAGTGTGCTTCAGTCCCAATGCTGGATCCTCAACTCTGTAACCCTCTTTGCCATTTTTCTGGAATTTGTGATTCTCTTTGATATGTGTTAGTCTGTTTGCAAAGCTGAAGCACAATTGAAAGTGTGCTAGTCAATAAAAAAACAATAACGAAAATGGAAGACAGAATTTGCAAATCTGGTTCCTTACTTGGCTGAATTATCAGCTAAAGTCTCAATACCAGTGGGATCCATTCCGACTGATTGCCATCCATCATCAATTATAACAAATTTTGGAGGAATTCCACCTTTCTCGAAGCTGCAATAATCACTCTCATTAGCACCAATCTGCCATGTTCAAATCATGTAATTCCCTATGAAACCTTAAAGAAAGGAGCAATACCTCTCCAATCCTTGCTTCACACCCTCTGCAGTGACATCTGTGTAAAAAGCATCCCATGTGCACCAGCCAAACCAGTTCAGCATGTCTGGCATCTGAACCACGAAGCACAAGTTATTCAAGATGACAGAATCAAGTACAAAAAGTCGTCGAAAAAGGAACTTCAGGAAATACTGCTAATCTTCTTCTGGCAAAAAAAAGTAGCTACCTTCTTCCTCTCACGATGAGAAAATGTCTGCAAATGTGATTCCACGGCCCTGAGTACAATCCAAAATACAACTTGGTCAATGGCATGAAGAACATCTGAGTCATAATTCAATGAAATAACAAGCCATAAATGAGGTTTTTGAACACCACAAGTCTATACTGTATTAATGGATCACTAAAATTCTCAATTGTATTTACTAAATAAAGCAACACTTCAAGCTGTATAACTAGCAATTAGCATAAAAGCTTGGCAAATTAGGTAACTCGTGAAACTTACTTCACTGCATTTGTGATGACATCAAAGGGATCTGAACCAGCTGCCACAAAAACTAAATGACTCCCCTCAAATTCCTTAACAGCAGGATCTCCTGCAAAATACCCCAGCAATTTATTTCACCGATTCTTTAACAAAAAGAAAACCTGTAAAATCATATCCAGCAGAAATTTATTCATCTTTTCTCATACCACTTTCCAAGCAAATCTCCAGCTCATTGTGCTCATTCCCTTGAAGAACAGCCCTAAACTCTCCTTCAAGAATTGGCAAGAAAACGGTATACAAAGCAGAATGCTCCTCTCCATTGTCGAAACGAGATCCATCTCGAGCTTCAACAATCAAAAACTGTGTCTCAAAGGGAATTTCTTGTCCACAATTTCCCATCCTTTGTGTCATCCACCACATCTTGAATCGAAAAACACACATAAACCTCAATCCCCTGCATACCAACAACATTTATTGCAAATTTAACTCTTGCCGCCCACATCACAAATCATCAAAAAGACCTTAAATTTATCATGCAAACAGAAAAAAAAAAGATACGCCTTTTGTATGCAATGTTATCATCACCAAGAAAATTAAAGAAAACTAAACAATAACAGAGAAAACGAAAACAGTAACAAAGAAGAAGGGACATACTCGAGCTTTCCAACAGGAAAGACTCTTCGACAACCAACTTGATCTGATCGGACACCAATGAAAGCTCCATTGATAAAACCACCCCCAGAAGCTGGTGTTATCTCAATGTTGTCATGGACATCATTCAACACACAATTCCCTAACACCACCAATTTCCTGTCTGCCACTGATATCCCTGCCCCTACTGTCATCTTTCTCTTAAAACAACAAAGAAAACGAAAACGAAAACAAACCCACAACACCAAGATCAAGAAGAAGAAGAAGAAGAAGAAGAAAGCACACAGCTTTGGTTGTTGAGGGTTCAACCGAAGGGGGGGGTATTTATAGCATAAGATGATGTCGGAGTTTTATGCTGTCAAGGAGTCCCAGATTACAAATATTGCATTCCAGGGACTCCCTGCAACATGTACAGGAAGTCCCTCCTCGTCTTCTGTGCTAGCTAGCATAGCTAACTGTGGAAAAACATTAAATAAATATCTCTTCTTGTTTGGCGGGAATTATTCAACCAACTAACCAACCGTCGAATAGGAGATATTATATTATTATTATAAGGTAAGATTTGTTTTTGTGGTAAAATTGTATTTTTGAAATTTTTTAATTTTTAATTGTATAAGCAGCCTACCAAACCCATCAATCCTCACCGTTGGTTTAAAAGGCAGGACCACGTACCACAATCAATGATCACAATTCACAACTAACCCTCCGATGATGTACAAATAAAATCCACAAGACGATCAACAGGGAGAAAATTGCATGTGACTTTAGATCACGGGGCTATTTTCATGCCACCTAGGCTCCTTTTTCTTAGTGCTCTAAAATAAAAATAAATAATAAATAAATTTATGTAACTAGATAATGGATAGAATCCTTTCACTCCAAAATGATATCTCCGTTTGTGAACGGTGATAGTAAAATAGTGATTAGAAATATGGTATTGATCGTTTTATAAAGTATTTTTTTATTTATAAATTTATTAAAGTGATATTTTTTTTTATTTTTTAAAATTATTATTAATTACATTAGCATGTTAAAAAGATTAAAAAATATAAAAAAATCAAATTATAAAAAAAAAAAACAACTTTTCAAACACTTTTTAAATTGTCCGCAAGTTGATTCTTAAAGCTGCTTAAAAGTGACAGTTTTCAAGTATGCTTCACGTGAGTGAGTTCCTGGCGATTTTTATTTTATATGGTTACTCAGTAGTGATTATTTTTTGTTTGGTTTAATTTTTATTAAAAAAATAATTAAATTAATTTTTTTTTAAATAGAAAAACTAAAACCGATTCGAATTGATCAATTTCGGTTCGGTTCGGTTCGGTATTTTAGGATAAAACTTGTTCAAATCGGTTTGGCTCGGTTTTTTCAGTCTGGCTCGGTTTTTTTATTTGGGTTTGGTTCGGTTCGGTTCAGTTTTTTTAATTTCAGACTTATAAAACCGGAACCGAACTAGTTGATTTTTTTAAAATTTAATCGATTTTTTTCACGATTCAATTTGTTCAATTATTTTTTCTAATTTTTTTAACTTTTCAGTTTTTTTACTCAGCCCTATATTTACTTAACTTCTCTTCTTCTTTTTCACGAAAGATAAACAGAAAAATATTTATATTTATGCATGTAAATACTTATGATATGACTTATAAAGGTTAGTTCTGAATTTTGAGTGATGAGTTAAATTTTTTAAAATATATATAAATAAGCTACGATAAAATAATTTATAATAACTTTAAATTAGAAAAAAATAAAATCAATTTCTTAATAAGATATATAATATAACTGTATAAGTCATAATGATGTTAATTAAAAAAATACAATAAACTATATTAAATCAATGCTTCTTTAAATAATGGAAGAAAAAAACCCTACAACCACTGTCCAGTAGCTTTCAAACACGTAATAAGATGGGGTTGGTAAGGACAATTATTTGAGCCAGGCCTTGCTTGCTACGGCCACCGGAAAGCAGAGACTGACGTGTAAATGAGGTGGAATTGCGAGTTAGCTTATCTCCCATTATAATACGTGTAGCTTAGTCAGACGATGAGCAGCCACAGCTCAAACCTTACGTGGCATTTACATTTCTAATCACATGCATTCCTCTCCTATTAATAAATACATTTGCAATCCTGAATTAATTGATTAAGTTTTAAGTTTATTTTTTATATATTATGAGTTTAAATGTTATAAATCTTAGAGTTATGAGAAATTTATATAATTATTAATTTTAAAATTTCAAAAAACTAATTGAAATATATGTAAATTAGCCCGAATTAGGCGGACACTTGCAATTATCAAAATAATAATGATAATAATAATGCCTTGGCTTTTGCTTGCTGGGCACCACAAAAACAAAGCAGCATGTAAACGAGGGGCCTAGCCTAGCCTAGCCTAGCCTTTTGTCAAGGGAGCTGAGTAGATGCCGACTGTTGATTGACATTGCAACTAAAGATTGGATCATGGCTTGTACGATTAAAGCAGATGCACAATTTTGATTATCGTTGCTAGGGGTGTTAAAAAAAACCGAAAAACTAATTAAATTGAGAAAATCAGAAAAAAAATAACTAAAAAAATTGAACCGTGAAAAAAAATCGATTAAACTGATTAAAATTTTGAAAAAACCGACCGGTTCGGTTCGGTTTCGGTTTTTTAAGTCTGGAACCGGAAAAAACCGGAAAAAAACCGAGCCAAACTGGTTTGAACTGGTTTTTGCTCTAAAAAACCAAACCGAGCCGAACCAAAACCGGTCGGTTTGAACCGGTTTTGGTTCGGTTTCGGTTTTTTTAAAAAAAAATTTGGTTTGGTTATTTTTTTTTTAAAAAATCAAACTGAACCGAACCGTGAACACCCCTAATCGTTGGGGGTATAGAAAGAACAGAGAGATCGATTAGACATGTGTGTTCGTCTTTTTTTTGGCTGTTCTGGTAAGGAAAAAAGAGTTAAGATCATAATGGGATTTGTATTAGTCAAATGATAGGTGATTTTTTAAAAGATATTTTATTAGGATTGAAGAGGGAGATGGATGATGATATTGCGTATCCATGGTTTTGTTTTTATTCCCTCTTTAAAACAAAACAAGATATTTTCTTGCATGGACAGACAGCTCGAGTGAATCATTCGGTGTAAATAATCCATTTCAACTGCCCATTAGATAACTAAATCCACACACACACACACACATATATATATATATATATATATATATATATATATATATATATATATATATATATATATATATATATATTCTTGGGAATTATACAACTTCCACATGATGATTTCAGTAACTAATTTCTTCTTTTATTTATTCCTTTTTTCTTACTCGAAAGTACTGCTGCTTGATGTGATGAATGCATCAACCTCCACTGTTTTAATTTTATAAATTGTTTTTTATTTAAAAATATATTAAATTTATAAAATGATCCAAAATCATATGAAAATTTAAAATCTTTAAAAATTCTGACCAAATTTCTTTAATATTCATTTAGGAACTCAAAAATCTACCAAGAAATCTAGTCAAGCACATGTCTCCTTTGTTTCCACGATCCAACCATGTTTTAAAAAAAATTCTTGTTTTTTTTTCAAAATAATTTTTCAGTGATTTTAATTGTTTTAATGTGTTGATGTTAAAAATAAATTTTTAAATATAAAAATATTATTTTAATGTATTTTAAAATAAAAAACACTTTGAAAATCAACTCAAGTCTCAACATAAAAAACCAAACAATCTTTTGATGACTATCAAGTTAAATAAAAAGACTCAAACACCTCTAAGCAAGAAAACACTTAAATTTAAATTACTAAAAAATAAAAAAATAATTTTATTATCACAATTCACAATAATCAATGTTTAGAAGTGAGTGAAATCATCACATTATTTAACTTTATTTTTAATAAAAGCAAAAAAAAACAAATATATATATATAGGCACGAACTATCCGACAACATTTTATAGTAAAAGTACTCGAATAATCAAAGACAACATGTATGACATGCCATTGGAACTAGCCATTACAAGACAACAAACAGTTACAGTTCTCCAGTAAAACCATGAGAGGTTGCATTAGTTGGTTGATGGATATGAACCTAAGAAACCAAGTTGATTTATTTATAATATATAGTTTGTATCCATTATTTGTTTGATATATATTTAGTGTCTGTACCCGTTCATACACAACACGTGGCACTGCGAATATGCGATTGATTTCATTACACCAGATGCTTTTTTAACAAAGCTGCGATAATATTCCCCTGCTTTTGTAGATTTTAACGACATAAATCCAAACCACTTTTCATGTGGCCACGTTAGCAAGGATTTCTTTCACCGACACTTAGCTGTACAAGTTTCCAACCAGCAACAAAGAGCTTTAGACACCATCTGAAAACACGTGTAAATCCTGTTTCATGATTTTTTTTAAAAAAATTAATTTGTTTTATATGTCATGTATGATTTTAATATGTTAATTTTAAAAATAATTTTTAAAAATAAAAAAAATTTTATTTTAATGTATTTCGATATAAAAAATATTTTAAAAAGCAATAATAACCAAATTTCCAAATATACACCAAAAAATATGTTTGTTTTGGTGTTTTAAAAAAAAGTATCTTTTAAGAAATTTTTATTATTTTACTTTAAATTAATTTATTGCTATCCGCTTTGCATGTTTAGCATTAGTAGTGTCCTTGAACGATCCAAATTCCCACCTTACCTTGTTGTTGTAAGCAATTTCATCAAGATGCAAATGGGGTTTGTCGAAAAGTTCTAACCTTACAAATTGGGCCTAGCGCTCCAACTTCGAGTCAATTTCAAATTTAAGAAAGAAAAATATGAAGCTTCTACAAGGGTGCCTTCAAAAGAAATCAAAAGGGGTTAGAGAAATAGTTTTGAGTTTGGAATATCACGAGCCCAAATCTAATTAAGGATGAGAATTAGAGGAAGGTGGGATTATCTCCACCAATGGAAGAGGACTAGAAGTCTAGAAGTAGTGACCAAACAGGAAAAGGAAAGACGTTTTCTGTTTTCTCTTTAAATCCCATCTATTAAACTCCATAGCCTTGAAGTTTCAAGCACCTATGCCAGTACCATGGTCTAATCTCCCTGGCGAGCTACTCGAGTTGATCTTAAAACAATCAAGTATAAGTTCTTTCGACCTTCCAGGTTGCCATGGTGTTTGTGTCCAATGGAGATTAATTAGCGACCAATCTTCACTACCAATATTTGCTAGTTGGATTCAAAGTATGGTTTGAGGTAGACACGGCCAATCCCTATACAAAGACCTGCGAGAAAGAGACAAGCTTGGGTGGCCAAGCACTGTTCTTAAAACATGGTGATTCAAGGTGTGTTTCGTTTCCGCAACCCAGCGTTACGTAAGCCCAATTCCATATATTTTATTGATGATTTGATGGAAGGGTATTACAGTTCAAGAGGTACAGTTTTTGGGGTGTTTGACATGGAGCGCAAGAGTATACAGAAGTTTGACAGCCGGATGTTTATACCAGAAATTTAACCATGATATTCAGTAGCCAATGCATTTGTTTGTGCTTTCCACATGATGGGATGCTAATCTGCCTTAAGGCACGACCGGAGGGTCGGTTTTGTTATTCTCTAAGCACGATGGTTCAAGGTCATCCGAGAGTTGGGGTAAAAAACACCAGCAGATTAGCAATAGAAGAAGACGCAGGAGGGAATATCAAGGGAACATATCTGCACGTCCAAGTACGGACTTGGAAACAATCAACAAAAGAACACTACTTATAAGCACATGAATAGTTACAAGAAGCTTTGAATGTTGGCAACAGCACACAAGTTTCACTTCATCACAGTCAAAAAGTATGAGAGCAGATCTGTAGCACGACAATACCTAAGAAAATAAACAGGAGAACATAGACTCGTCATGTCTTTGCTGGGTAATAGTGAAAGCCTCCACATATTAATCTTGGCAGCTCTCCCATGGGATCCAAATACGTTTTTGGACCTGGTTTTAATTTGACATGGAGAGCAAGACTAGATTCCATACAAGGCTTGTTCTTTTTTCTTAATTTAAGGTAGAGGTTGTGGATATCCAAGTAATACCTCCTTGGATGTGTTGCTCGACAGGACTCCTCCGGCCTTCGCAAATTTCGAAGTGAAATCTGATTCTATATGTCAAGGAACCTGTTTCCTGAAATTGCATTCAATGAGATACATACGGGAAAGGTTTTCTCTGATGATAACATCGAGGAGCCCACAATGAATTGCTCAAGACCCCACTTATTATATATATATCCCTGTGATGGGCTTTTAATTTATTGAGAGGAAAGATTTCATTTCAAATCGACTATATATATTAATTCTAACCAATCATCTTTTTTATTATTATTAATACATATTTCCCATCATATAATAACATTAATAGAATATCTTGAATTATTGATAGAATAAATAATACTAAAACTTAATGGTAAACCGTAACGACACAGTACACTCCCAGCAATACAGATTTAAGAGAAGATTAATTAATCAAATAAATTCATACTCGATAATTAATTAAATGAATTAGAAAAATCCATAATTAGTTAATTAGTGAGGGTGACAGAAGCTTATAATATAGTGCCGTATTGCTACGTACCTAGCTCTATCATAATGTAATTTTGCCCAGAAATGATTTTATACTTCCTTGCTTCTAGAAGCTTTGTCACGCGTGAAATCTCAAGGCATTTTGATCTCTCAATGTATTCTTAGATCAGTTGGTTTGTATATATTAAATTAAATTTATTTTAAAATGTAATTAGTGGTGGATCATTTATATCAAGATTTGAAAATTCATGAGATTTATTATTATTACTATTATAGTTCAATCTAGAGATAAATAGCTTAGTTGACAAGGTAGCTAGGAGGTATACTCGCTAGCTAATTAACTAAGCTAATCTCAAGGCTGAAATATTCATTCTCGATCTTGGAAAATTCCTCTTTTCTATATATATATATATATATATATATATATATATATATATATATTTGCCTTGATATTTACGTTTTGGAGAAGAAGGAGAAGAAGAAGAAGAAGGGGGGCATAGACGTGTGATGATGAAACTTGTGCCCACTAGACTCCAGCAATTATTTACTATTAAAAGAAAAGTTAAAAGACGCCCGCTAGACTTCAACAATTATTTACTATTAAAAAAATAAAAAGTTAAAAGACGAGGGAGTGAATTTCACTGTAGCTCAACGTATAGTTAATTGCGAATTGTTTTCCTCCAAGTGGGAAAAATTTAAGCCTTGAAGTTGGATTTGCTGGTTTTTTCTATAGGCTAATTAGTTATTAAAAAATTGATTGGGAATTAAGAGTTTTTTTTCTTCTTTTCATAAGTTTCTTAACAATAAAAATATTTTTTTAATTCCAGGATAAAAAATTTGTTAATCTACTAAGCAGGAAGCTTGTCTTAGAAGATATTTTGATGTTTTTATATTTTCTTTTCAAAATTATTTATATCCTATGTTTTCAAATATTTTTTTAAAATTTATTTTACAACTTTACACAAAATTCAATATAATAATCAATTTACTTTATTTATTGTGTTACCTTTACAAAATCAATGATGTGATCATAATTTTAAACAAGTGTAAAAACAAAGGGACCCTAAAAATAATAGCAAATAATATTCAAACCACATGTTTGACAAGGGATGCCTGCACCTTTCAAGGATAATTAAGAAATTCAAGATCAATTTGTTTATTTATTGACCGATTAAATGAGACAATGAGGTGCCGCCTCCAATGAATCAGAAGTCTCCCTCTTTTTCTATGTAATTGATGTGAACAGCAGCGCCGAGTCATTATCAATCAAGTTTTATTGAATAATTTAATTATGGTAAGAGTGTTAGAAGGACTCGGAGGTATGCCCCTTTTTTTTCAATTGGCCTTTGATATGCAACAAATCAAACCGAACTGGTGCTTGAAAATAACTGAAAGGCTACCCCTAGAATCCATCACAACTGGGGGCGGGTAAAATCCAATAAAATAAAATAAAATAAAAATTTTTGCTAAGGTTTAGCGGTTAACCTGATCAGCCTAGACTTGATCCAGTTAAAACCCAACCCTCAATAGTTAATTTTTTTTATAAAAATAATATTATTTTAAGTTTTTTTAAAAAATTTAAACAAGGTTAACCATCCTCATCTATGACCCGGCTTGGCATGGGTTGGATTTTACTACAAGTATGGTGATCAGTGTGCATTGAAATTTTAATTTACATTGTTTAACCTTTTTCCTAAACTACGTGCTGGTAAGGTTGTCATGAATTTGGAATTTGCTCCTTAGATTCATAGGGAAAACATAGAATTATTTACAAGGTTTTCAATATATTTTAAAGCCTCATATCCCTTCCTCTTTGAATAGGGACATGGCTGGGTTTCAGAACAGTTACAAGTGTAAATTTTAAAGCTTTGTTTATATATATATATATATAAAATAAAAATGTTTTTAAATTAGTTTATGTGTTAATTGAGACTAGATTTTATTTTTAAAAGTTAACGATTGGTATTAAAAGTATATTTATCTTTTATTTTGATCAACAATAGATTATTCACATTAAGATTAAGGATATTACTGTGTTTCTCACCCATTAATATATTTGGAAAGTTAATGTGCAGAGAACTCATAGAAGAGTGAGATGCTAAAGCAATTATGAAATATTTTGTTAAAACAACCCAAGTATGAGTTGTTTTATGGGTTTGGGATAGTTCTTAATGGAATAACCATGCACGAATCTGTTGAGATTTAGTGAGAAGAAATTCACTTACTATCGACAAGGAGATCTAATGAACCTAAATTTAATAAACCTAAAAAAACCTCGTACCTAATTATACCGACTCCATGGACTTCTTCTAGAGGAGAATCCCCACTTTATAAATTCTCTCTAAGAAAAGAGAGGGGTCCGACTCCATGAGCTTGCTATAGGGGAGGAGTCTCAATCGATTGGCTCCCTTTGATTTCATGGGCTCACCTTATGAGAGGAGCCTCACTCGATGGGCTTGCTGTCGAGAACGAGCCCGATTTCATGGTCTCTTTTTAAGGGAAGAGACCGACTCTAGGGTCTCCATTAGAGGGGAAGTCCGACTCCATGGTCTTGCCCTATAGAATGAGCCCTACTCTATGGGCTCGTTCTAAGAAGCGCATGTAGATCTATTTTTTATCTTTTATGAGCTCATGTAACTTGTTAGAGCTCAACTTTCTATTGAGAATTTTTTTAGAACCTCATAAGGGTATTTCAGTATTTTATATTGATCCGGTACGTATTATTTTTAGTATAATATATCTCAAAATATCACAAGGGTGAAATCACACTTCAACCCATCCTCTCCAAAAATAAAAAGAGAAAACAAAACTCATGAGCTATAAATACATCGTGAATCCTTCAATTTCAAGATTCACAATCTCTTTATTCTTAACACTTTAAGTATAAATATTTTCAAAGTCTATCTACGTAAAATATCATTGTATTTTCTCTCTCTATAAAATTACTGAATTAAGCATCAAAAAATCTCTACATCCATTATAGGATACCTTTTGCAGGTATCAGCTACCAGCTACGTTGACTTATTAAGTATCACTTGTTACTAACTTCCAATCACTTGGGTTTTTCATATCAAGTCATCAAACACCTTGACTTAGAAAAATGAATTAGATTGCTTGAAATTAGAGATGAATTAATTATCCAAAACATCAAACTTATTTCTAAGCAATTTGTACTTTAGGACTCATGAAGATCAATCCATTTCTATTCTTTTATTTTATATGTGAGAAAAAAGAAAGTGAAGTAAATGTAGAATGAGAAATTTATTAAAAGGATAGATAATTGATAGCTATCAAACACTTGATAGGTTTATTTAGTAATTCGTGACTTGAAATCTGACCCGAATCATATTTTATTTTTAATAATTTTTTATAGTGATCCAATCAAAATTATCTGACCCAACAAGTTAATTAATAATTAATATAACCTGGTTATAAATTCAATGGGGTCAAAATCAATTAATATATAAAAAAAACTAAAACTGAATTGTCGTAGATAAAAACAATAAACTCAGTCACTCGTAAATTAATTCGATAATCTAAGAGCTAGAGTTGTGTACCGGTCCAATCGTAGCTGGGCACGACAACTAGCAACAGTCGCGTGAAAATGAAACTTTTGAAATTAGGTGAGATTAACGAATGATATTATCAGGGTGTCTTGGATGGGCTAACCGTTCAACCAGTAATCACTCTCCCCCCTCTTCCTTCTTCTAGAACCAAACGACAGTGCCACGTCACTATCGTTTGGTTCCTAATTAACTTGATTTATGGTAGGCCACTGTCCCCCTAGAAGTGAGAGCGTGACTTGTACACTACACGGAACAAATGCTTCTACACAAGTGCCACGCCATCTCTGCCGTTGGATTTCACGGGGCTCGGTACAGGATCAAGAAAGACGGATTCTCTAGGCCGACTTGTCTTCTAGAAGCTTTCGCACCTGCCAGATGTCAAGGGCGTGATCTACGGAAAAGTCGAGCATCTTCTCTCGGCTGCGCCAACCTGAGCCAGCCGATTCAGCAGTTTACAAGATAATATAGCACTTTTGATGGTTGTAAATATATTAAAATATTTTTTTTTATTTTTTTAATATTATTTTAACGTAAATTTTAGAAGAAACAATTTAAAAACAGTCTCAATTACATTGTTAAACAAAACAATCATTTAATGTAAAACCAAATTAATTAATCATTAATTTATATTTTTAATACTATTGAAAATCATTGAATCATGGTTTTAATATAAAATCAAATAGTAGATTTCATGTATTTAATTTCACAAATTATAAAATAAAATAAAATCATAATTAAATTTATCGGTGTGTTTGTCATATAAATTATCTTAACTTTGGTATTTATAATTTCCATATGTTGTAAGGTTAAGAAATATCCCTAATAAAAAATCTAGAACGCTTTTCATAAACTGATAAAACTAGACCTTGAATGCTCTATGGGCCCGATGACAACCGCAAGAAAATCACTGTAAAGCTTAGGTCGGTATAGTATATGTACAAGTGATGGAGATAATGAGTATTTTTTGGACTTAAATATTCCTTAAGCCTTATTTATGTCTTGTATCATACATATGTTGTATTGAGTTTTATGTTACCCAGAGATATAAAGTCTATAGAAATGAGCTCTGTCTTTTGGTCCCTTTTTTACGCTTTTAGAGATTTGTTTATACAAACTTTTTTAAGATAAATATCATAAAAATATCTAATATATTTAATATAAATATCTCATAAATATATAACCTAGACATTTATGAGATATTTATGGACACGCGTGCATTGTACATGACACCATGTAGGTTCAATTGGATTCGGTCCAAGAATTAATATTATTGTATAGTTTTATCATGTATCATCAATATATTATTTTAAAAAATTATAATTAGGTTTGGGTATCATAAAAAAAAACCATGTAATTATCAACTCGTTTCTTATATAATTCCTTTGATTTAATACTATATGTATTTCCTAAAAAGAAGAAGAAGAAGAAGAAGAAGAAATGGCAACCAAAACAATCACCAAGCCAAGCCAAGCCAATTCCAAATTAATAGCCGAACCCCCAATTTAGTTAGAAGTTCCGAACGGCTCAGTATTCTCTCAAAAAGCCAATAAGAGAAAAGCAAATAAAAAAGAAAAAAGAAAATAGAATATACTCTTTCTTCTAGAAGAGCTTTATTATATTAATAATAAAATAAATAAATATTAAATTCCATGTCAGTGCCCCTAAAAATCTCCTGCAAAACAGACATCTGCCCCCACACTCGCACTGTTTTCTTTTCTTCCTATAATTAATTAATAATTTTTTATTATTATCTTTGACTTTTCTCTCTTTGTATATATAAAACAGTCTTTCTCCTCTCCATCTATCTTGCTCACCATTTCGCTTCCAAATCATCTTCTCTTATTCCCATTTTGCCCGTAAAACCTTCTCTTCAAATGTACACTACGTTCGCTCCCTCCCCTCTAACCGCTGCGACCTCCGTAATCACAGCCGCGGCAACCTCCAACACAGTTCAAAAGCCTATCCTTTTATCACCGGTTAAATCAACCGCCGGTCGTTCTTGTCGGAGGTTTCAAATCAAAGCCTCGGTCTCAACGTTTCCTGACTCGACCCGAGTCGACTCAAGGTATTCAACGCTGAGTCTGTACGATGTACTCCGGGTGAATCCAGCTGCGTCGCAAGTGGAGATCAAGTCAGCGTACAGGAGTCTTGCGAAGATTTACCATCCTGATGCTTTTTTGAGTCAAGATCGTGACCGTGATGACGAGCAATCGGACGGTGGAGATTTTATCGAGATTCATAGTGCTTATGAGACGTTATCCGATCCGGCTGCTAGAGCGGTTTATGACCTGTCTTTATCGGCAGCGGCGAGGTGTTTTTACAGGAGAGCGGCCGGGTATTCGGGCGGGGATTATACGACCCGAAGATGGGAAACAGATCAGTGCTGGTAAAGAGAATGGAAAACTGACCAGGTTCATTGAATCTTATAGTTTAGGATTGTTCTTCTGTTTTTTTAACATACAGTTGAAACATGTCACTGTCGTGGCAATGTGTAAGGCCGTAGATTTCGTTTTTTTTTTTTTTTTTTTAAACGAAATGACAAAAAGAAGAAGAAAGGAGTGAATATAATATTTTCCAGTATTTAAATGTTTGCTAATTTTATCAAATGTTTTATTGGATCATAAAATTAAAATGGAATCTCCATGGATCATGGATACCAGTTAAATCTTGATCTATTTGAATGGTAGCTACACAGCAGGAGCTTGTTTTTTTCACTCCATCGGTGGGTCAATCCACCAAACTCTTTCTCACTAGATAAGTGGATCAATCTAACAAACCTTCTACTATTCAAAGATTGGATTAATGTCCAACAAGGTGAGAGCTTGATGAGTCAATCTAATCTTATCTGGGTCGAGTTTCATGTTAAAAACCAAGTGAAAGATAACTTGATCATTGATCCAAAACTTGATTTGCATCGAAGTCAAGTCATGTCATGACTACGAGGTTGATTTGGTGAAAAGGGAAGAATCTTGAAGCATTCCCAGACAAATTGGGAGAAGGAGAAAATCTAAGACACTATATGTATTTGAACCACCAAACATATGTACATAGTTTCTCCTACTTCAGAACTCTGCCTTGTATTCTGCACGGTGGTTGACAATGGGATCATTATTTACAGGTCACCAGCAAGTAATTAATGACATGCATGAGAACGCGGATGCTTGCAAGCTCGGCACCAGTGACGGCAGGTGAGGTCATTGCACGGTTCACAATCTCAACGACTTGCTCAACAATTGGCCGCGCGTATAATACAATCATTTGGTCAGTTGGCAGTATTGCAGCTGCCACCGCCGTCATCCACTCAAGCTTTCGGGGAGTATCATTGTTTATATCACAGGCCAGTTGTTGTAGCAGAGAGAGTAATACTCCCTGGCTTAGAGGGAGGGGAGACAGAGACATGATACCCTGCAAACCAACCTGGCAAAAATAACACGATCAACTCTTCTCAGGTCCATTTCAAAGTTGAGATGAAAGCCACAACAAGCCCAGCAGATTAGCAAGGGAAACGAGAGCAAGAAAATCACACATCTTCCATTACCACCTAGTTACCAAGACTAGATAGAGTGAGAAATACCTGACTGCACAGCCAGGATACAATAGCCACGTCACTTCTTTGGAGCGCAATAGTGAAAGCCTCATCGTATTTGCTTTCAGATATTAATCTTTTTAGCTCTTTCGTTGGATCCACCTGTGTTTCAACCTGAATCATCGAAGGGGGAGGGCTTAGAATTACCTCCATTATAACAAATGGTTTTTGGCAGCCATGAGCAGCTGAGATGGTTAAGATCACAAAACACAACAGACCTTCTCATGGAAGCTAGCCAAGGGTCCGTCGCTAGGTTGCGTGGCCAATCGATTTGTTGCACCTGAGTTTGAGGCAATAGCTAACAGCTGTCTTTGACTATCAGCCAACTCCATACTCAAGGTTTTTGTCAATGACGATGCTGAGTTGATTGAATCCTGCATTTAACACAGAATAAATAAATGATGCAGGGAAATATGGGGAAAACAGACAGCATAGAACTAAATGTAAACAATTTGGCAAGTTGCTTAAAACATTTGGATGTTGTTAAGGCGAGAATATAAATATTTAGCGCATAAGAATCCAAATGGATAACTCGTCCAGCATCCATACAGCAAAACCCCGACATTTTAGTTTTAAATAAATTAACGAAGAGGGCTGTGTTGTAATGGATTTCATAATGAAGCACAAGAATACACACCCTTAAAGTGAGTGCCAAAGAAGAATGGGCAGCGTCAAAATGCTGCTGTGCTGCAGCTGTATGCTCGACCATTCCTCTCTGAAAGGCAGCATCTACTTGATCAAACATAGCTTTGCATGACATCTCAAAGGCAGGAATTACTGAGGCTTCCAGACCAGCCTTCAAAGAATCCTGCATGAGAAGATTTATTTATTATCAACAATGCTTGACACACTCCCTAGATAAGTTATATGACGTTGCACTCTCTAGAAAGATGAAGTTGGGAAACCTCATTCAATAGAAAACCATTAACTTGGACCCACCAAACCAGTTCTTCGTAGTATTTTGCAAAAAAGATAGCCCTACCCTTCAGCAATTGTGTGTGAAGTGGCTGCACTTGCAGCTTGAACCTGAAACATCTTGACTGCAAGCCCAAGACTTTTACCATTGATTAATGGGCCGACAGATGCTCAAGCATTCTATAAAATTATGATGACTTCTGCATACCTGGAGAGCTTGCTTGCCAGAGGTTTGAAACTGTGCTTGAATTTGCCTAGCAACAGTAGCCTGAAGTTTCGAATTAACTGATTTTTCCAGTTGATTCACTGCCTTATCACCAACTCCTCTCTGGAGAGAGAGAAAAAAAGAGCATCAGCTAACAGTCAATTTCTGAAAAAATGCATCCGATTATCAGATCTCTTACCTGGAAAGACTCAACTATAACTGAAGATACTGTTTTATCAATGACCGGAGATATTGTACGAACTGCACCTTGTACAACTGAAGCCAATTCTTTCTTCGGTGCTTTCTCTAACATGGCTGACAAGTCCTTATTGATAAAATTCAAGACCAGACTTGTTATCTGCTGCGTGTGATCTTGCAATAACCTCTCATTCTTCGCATTCTCTTCTTGAAATCGAGCACACGGAGCATCAGCATTCGCTTTGATGGCTTTCTCAATGCTCCGTCCCAAAGCCGTCTCTAGTCTTCTACATTCTTTAGAAACAGGGACTGCAACCATATTTGACATCTGCTTATGCATTTCCTTTTGTGTGATCACTAGCTGGAAAATAAAAGGAAAGAAAGAAAGAAAGAACACCAATGTCAAAAGAGGATGACTGGATAATACAAGGATTAAAGCACAATAAGGTTCTGTACATTATTCTTTTAAGATGCAACCCTAGAAACTACAAAACCAGAATTTTTTTCACAAAATCTATTTACCTCTTTTAGCAAAGATTGTGCTATATAGCACAGAGAATTATGCATGGTGAGTGCACAGAAAAAATACCACCATTCATTGGCAAGACCCACATGTATGACCCACATGGTCAATGGAATATGCTGTCAGAATTTATTCATTGGCAAAAACAAAAACAATAAGGAAAATGAAAATCTTCATTAATTCCCAACCCAGTCATGCACAAGGACTAACTAAGAGATTGCAGCCAGATACAGTAGCACAAGGTTGTTGCTTGTGATCACATATGTTCCTTGTCAAATCTTTAAGTTCAAGACAACATCCAGCAAGAAAATAACACATGATGCATAAGGTAGGGTATTTTCCAAGGGCAGAGTCTAAGGAATCACCTGATTAATTGATTGCTGCATAGCCAAAATTTGAGAAAAAGCACCATCCATGGCAAGGAGATTTGAAGCCCTGACAGGTTCGTTCAAAGAATCTGCTGAATTAAAAGTGCCTGGAGGTTGAGAAGATGAACCTGATGCTTGAGAATTTCTCCCCTTCTGCTTCTTCCCTTTTGTACTTAGAGTAGTTGACAGTGGACCAACTGTTGACACAGAAGACTCGGAAACTTTTCCAGATACATCTTTTGTTGAGTCATGGACTTCATCTTTGCCAGCATTAGAAGGTGGGGAAAGAGACTCACTAGCACCAACGCCATCAACTTGTCCCTGTTCCTCCACAATATTTGTTTCTGGTGGCAATGCACAGCACTCTCTTGTCATCTCAATATCAAGATCTGAAGCCTGGGAGCTAAAGATTTTTTCCTTGTTTTCAAAAACAGGCCTTTTGGATTCTCCTCGAAGACTAAATTCACCATCTTGAGTGGATCTTGTTTCACCCACTATTTTAACTTCCACCTCAGCATTGGCAACATCATTATTGACAACCACATCCAGAAAATTTGAGTCAACCTCGCTTTTGCTCTCATTAACTTTGGTAATTTCAGAGGATGAAGCACCCATTAAAATCTCAGAAGGGGTTATTAGATGAGTTGGATGTTTAAATGTAACAAGAAGATTAAGAGTGGTAGAATTATTATCTTGTACAATTTTCCTCTCATCATTCCTCAAGTCACTATCCAAGGAAGGCACATTGGATGAATTTGAACAAATAGGGTCCATTTGCTGGTCAACTGAATGATTGATAGCTGGTTGGTTGCTGGATGCAGGACTTGGCTCAAATCTTCCCCCAACTGCAAACTCAGTAAGATCTCTAGTTAAGCGAGGATGAGGAGGCGAAGGAGCACAAACAATATCAGCATCACCAGTTGATGAGGCTAAAGCAATAGTTCTGGATTCCATATTTGAAGTGGGAGCATCTTGTTGCAGAGTGGCCACATCAACTGATGCGAAGCTCATAAGAACATCAGAATATTTACTTCCACATGACTCCAAGGCAGCATATCCATCAGCATTAGGTACATCATGCATTACACTGGAATCTGACCTCTCTGAACCCACATTCTCCATCAAAGGTGGCAGGCACTGGCATAATTCCAAAGTATACTGTTGAATTGCCTGTGTCTGTACGCAATAAACTTGAGTGACAGATTGGCCATGCAAGACATCACTTGTCCCGGTTAAACTCAAGATAGGCATAGTGACAGTAAACTCTGATATGCAATCCATACGAGTTGATGCTGGATTAGGACCATAATCTATGTGCACAGCATATATAGCATTCCTCTTTGCGTTTGCAAGTAAAATAAGTCCCATTTGAGACAATGCTACTACTTGATTGAAGAATGCCTCCTCAACTCGAGGTTCAGCTGAACTCTTCAGCTCTAATGTCTGGGTGCAATTCAACAAATCAGAATCATTAGGCAGGAGCCAGCCTTCTTCACTGGCTGAGACCCAAATCTTCAATTCCCTAATCTGAGGCCCCTGTAAAAAATTTTGGGAGATGAATTAACAATAGGTGTAAACAATGGCTTTGGAAAATAAAAAATTAAAACCGGACTCTACAGTGACTTGGGCTCAAAATTAAATTTCTGAAGACTCCAAACAATCAAATAAATGCCAACTTGCTTGACAATCTAACTGAACAAAAGCTCAGGTTCTCAACACCTGGCTACCAAAGTGCAATTGCAAGACTATGAAAAATGAAAATAAAGATCTCAGTATGTACTGCTGTGACAAGTATGATGTGATCTGGCTGGTCAGTAGCAGTCAAGAACATGGCTGAATAAACAGGTTGGCCATCGTGCGGTCTCAAAACCACAAGTGGTGATGCCTTGAGACCATCCCAAATCTTTATCTGTCACATAAAATGAAGTTCATTAGAAACTTCTTTTAATTTCTGAGAACAGTGAAGAATCATTAGAAATATGCGTACGGCACATCCAAATGGGGTTACATTTGGGATGTGCAAACGCAACAAGCAAGGAAAATGTCTCTTGAATTGCTATCAGTTCAAACTGAAATAAAAGCTCCATGACCAACAAATCCAATATAACACTAAGCAATATCATAGAGAAAAAACTCAAAGCTGTATTTTATTTATTAAACTGCAGTTTGAGCTATGCAGAATTTACTTCTTTTGACTATTGTAAGAGCTGGGTTTTCTGTAGGATTACCAGCAATTTTATTTCTCCAATTCAAATGATCAATTAAAGAGGCCCACTCCATGGCCTTTCTACTCATAACTCCACCAAGGACATCCACGAGTTTGCTTCTCAAAAGCTGTCTCTGCTTTCTTTTAACCAAATTTCTTTTATATATTGGAGTGATTGCATAGAGAAATTAGACATGTAACTACAGGAAAGCACAACTTCAAAATTCCTATTACAGAAGGATACAAAAGAACTCATGTGTGCTGTTTAAATAACTAGCTTGACAAAAGAAATTAAAAATGATAGCTGCACATAGAACTATAAGTATCGAGTGCATCCAAAGATAAGGAGAAATGCAAACCGTGCCATCCATAGAAGAAGAAACCAAGCGGGTGGTCATCCATTGGCACATTGACAAATCAGTGACTTCTCCATCATGTTTACCAATGAATCGGACCCCATCAATCAGCTTGTCAACAGGACATTGAAGAGGTGCCTCAGAGGAATAGACCTCACCCTTTCCAACTTTGTTAGTATCAATTCTCAGAACTCGTTTACCAACTCCGACCACCAAAATTTCCTGACAAGAAAAGGAAAGCAAGATGGCATAAGCAATATGACAAAGCAAACTTCATGAACAAGAGAAACAGTAAAAGCACCACCTACAATTGATGATATTATAGAAATTCTAACATTGATGATAAGCAGTCAAAGAATGCGTACCTGTTTATAACAATGCCAACAGACTTTTGGGTTCTTTATTTCCCCCTCACCAGCTACTTGGATAGCAATAATAGTCTTTCCTGTAATCTGTGGCTTATCTTCCTCATCTGGACCTTCAGAGATCTTCCAGACATTAATCCGTCCATCTATTCCAGCACTGCACAAAAGCATGTCAAGTAAGCCAGCGACAAAAAAGAAGAGGAAATGATGGTATACAAACAGAAAGCTACCTAGCCAAAAGATGAACATCCTCAGCAAAAAAAGCCATGCAAGTGACCCTCTGAAAGAACAAAACACAGACTTAGACAATAATAATAATCAGAGAAAATCAATAAGCAACCTTAACAAATCTTCATCCCCGCTTCAAAAACAGTCCATTCAGCAAAAATAAAAACATAAAAATCAATTCTTCTCACACAGTCATAACATCCAGTAAAATCCCCAAAATCAACTTCGTTTTCAAACATTGATCATATCACATCATGCTAATGCACAACTGTGGCAAGAACACCACTTATGGTAATGAAGTCTTACAACAACAGCAACTACAACACTAATGACTGCCAACAACACACCCAAAAAATCAATGAACAGGAACCAACAGCATCCACATTGCATTCCAATCTCGCAAAAGCCATAACTTTAATCATTTCCACAACAAAACAGAAAAAACCCACAATCATTACATCACCGAAACACATAAAAACAAATTAAAGGGACACAAGAATCAAGGAAAACTAACCTGAGACTGAGTACGAAACAAAGACCTCAACGCAGTATTGATATTAAGAATCCGAATAGACCCTTGCTTCAACCCATAACAAATATAACTCTTATTAACAGCAATTTGCCTTCCTAAACACAGCTGAGGATCCGAAATGTACTTGGTTATCGGCGTAACTTCAAGCTGCGGCTGTGCCTCTCCTGGCAACCTAACATCCACATCATACACTACATCTTCACCAACCACCCTCCTGCCCTTAGGCATCTTACTGCTAGTACAGCTAGGCGTCCTAACAGGACCCATAAAATTACTGCCAAGAGCCCCGGATAAGTCTTGGGCTGGCGGAGGCAGTGGTGGTGGTTCTTGATTTTGAGGAGGGCGGAGGAGGGCCATGATTTCGGCACCAGAACGGTCTTGGAGTTGTTGGTTCGGGGTGAGAGGGGGTGTAGGATAGGAGAGGGTACGTTGGGGGTGCATGTTAGCAAGAGGTGGTGGGTTGTTTGGGTTAGGGTTTTGTTGGGGAGGGTAGGAGGGTGGGAAGGGGAAGGGGAAGTGGTGGGTCCCAGTGGGGGGAGGGTAAGAAGAGGAAGGGATTTGTTGGGGTGGAAGAACCATGAGGTTGGGAGGAAGAGGGGGTGAAGGGTTTTGGGAGGGTGGTGGTGGTGAAGTGGGTGTGGGCATGAAGAATGTGTGCATGTCAAGAGGAGGAGAATGTGACGGTGATGGCTGCTGTTGGTGATGATTTCGGGATGCCATGATGAGAGGGAAATGAAGGAAGCGAAGAGGCGGGGAGGAGGGAGGAGGGAGAGGGAGAGGGAGAGGGGGGGGGGTTTTGGGTTCGATAAAGTTATTTAAACCCGTGTTAAATAGCGTTATAATTAAATTAGGGGGTCATTAGTTCAACTAATGGACGATTGATCTGATTTAAGATTAGTATAAATATAGTTTACGAACATTATTGATAAATGATGATGTGATAACGGCATAGTTTCAGAACCTAACTAAAAGTACTTGACCCATCATTAGAGAGAGAGAGAGAGAGCGCTTGGGATGATTATTTGTGGACAAGATATATATATATATATATATATATATATGTTATCCCCGCTATTAAAGGACACTTGTTAAGATACGTAGACCATAGTAGAAAACAAAAACTAAATTGATTTTTTTTTAAAAAAAAAAACATGCAATGGATTTTTAAGTGTCATTGGCTGTTAAAAACATGATTTACCATGAAAACTATTTTTATTATTTTATTAAAATTTAATAGTTTAATATTTCAATGCATTTCATATTAGAATTCTTTTTTTCTTGCTAAAGAGACTTGGTGAAAGAATGACCGATATAAAAATTTAATAAAAAATAAAAACATGTGAAAAGAGAGTTTGATATCAATTTTCTCTAGCTTGGCTACATGCTAAATCTAAGCACTTATAAATCTAGTAAGATATCAAACTCAATGTTCTTATGCTTAGGATTATTTTGAATCCAATCGCCCAATATGGAAATCTAGGATTATCATCTCCCTACATTTTAGCCATGCAAAAAAATCTTCTAAGAGCCTTCTATCATCAATTAATATTAATTTTGATTATAAGGGTTAATCTTATCGACATTAATATCATGTGAGAATGATGTAGGGTTGCCTTCTATAAGTACGTGGTACTCTCATCAACATTATTAATATAATGTAAGGAGACATTTACTCTCCTTCTCTATGTGGATGTGAAGAAGAAAAAGACTCATGACCCCTTGAATAAGAAAAAGAAAGTTTAAGGTTATAAATACTTTTGAACAACTTATGTAAAATGTTCATAATCTTCACTCTCTTATAACATATTTTCAACATTTATCATACATGAACTAAGAATAAACATTCTTGTTTTTAAAATTTAATGCTAATTTACTACAACTTCTCATTAAAAAATCACTAACTTAATTATTAGAGTGTCCCCAAATCCAAAAAAAAAAAAAAACTATTTTGCAAGAGTTCAAACCTTTATCACATATGGAGAATAAAAGATTAACATGAAAGTGTAATCATCCATTATCCAAACATTTAAAAACTCAAGTTCCTTGATATATTGGATTATGAACATCATCAATATTTATATTTTTATTGATATCAATATCCTAAACTCAATCGTAAAAAACAACTATAAACCATAATAATTCTTGATCTTCTCATTATCATCCACGATTTTCTACGAGCGTTTCATGAGATGAGCACTTAACATTGTTTGTTTTTGTGATTTAACCCGATTTTAAAAATGCTTTTTAAATTGTTTTTTGTCTATAAAGATACTAAATTGATATTTTTTTTGTTGTTTTTTGATAATTTTGATGTGCTAATATTAAAAATAAAAAATATTATTTAAATATATTTTCAATTAAAAAATACTCTTACATAAATATCTCACATTGCATTACCAAACACGCACTTATTCACGTTCTAACCACTGAGCATTAAGGTGTGAGTTTCTGATGTGTAGTTAACATGAACAATGAAGTAAATATGCTCCAAGGCTTTATTTCATCTTTCAAGGCCATCTGCTCAAGAATTCTTCTCAAATTTGTGGCTAGATCCATCCCAAGTTTGGCACGCCCAAAACTCTGGCTCGACTATACATAGACAGGTCTCCTATAATCATGTTCCCTTAAGTGGAGTTGAATCTACTGCTTGAAAAAACAAAAAAAAAGGTCCAATTTGTTCAGGTTTCC
The DNA here is from genome assembly GCF_951802175.1 of Populus nigra. Lineage (NCBI taxonomy): Eukaryota > Viridiplantae > Streptophyta > Magnoliopsida > Malpighiales > Salicaceae > Populus > Populus nigra. The sequence continues at coordinate 17,668,360 of NC_084860.1, read as the reverse complement.
TTTACACCTCAGGCCTTAGACAACATCTTTTGCATGGATTATCTATGGCATGGAACAGTGGCTTTAGGAAGTGGAGTTGGAGACTGACTCTGCTATTCTAGCTAATGCTTTAGTAGGCTTTAAGCTCTGTTTGTGGAAAGAGGGTCCTTATTTTAAAAACATGGTTCTGAATACTAAAAAACAGCCCAGCAATCTGAAATTTATTTCTACCACCAATCACGTAATTAACCAGCCGCCATGTTAAGGTAGCCATGGATGATATCACAACAAATTGATCAGGACCCTATACCTTATAGAAAAGGTACGAAACGCATTAATTAAACTTTTTTGTATTCTCACCATGAATATCAAGGAGATTTTCACTCTATTGCTTTGCTTCGAAGGGAACACGACTTCTCACATGGCGTCCAAATCCTTCCCATTAACCAAAAACCAAAACCCACCACACCACACTACATTGCTTTCACGTTTTCAAGATCCCAAAACAAACCACCCCACCACTCTCTCTCTCTCTCTTTTATAGACGCCCAACTGCCTTGTTTTTGCAACAGAGAAGAAACCAAGAAAACCCTCGTCAAGAAAGATGTGTTGTGGATGTAGAATGTGCATGCTGTGCACTTGTGTAATACTAGTGGCGATCGTGATTGGTTTATCGTTTGGTCTTGGAGTTTTCAAGAATGGGTTTCATAAGGTGAAGGACCATCTTGGTGTTTGTGATCCTAATGCTATTGGTTCACTTTGTGGTGGTGGTAAAGTTTCAAGGCCTTTCTTGGGTTTCCCAGCTTCTTCTCCTGGCCCTTTCTAGGGATAAGAAGACCTCTCTATTCTGCAAGGGTTGTAATTACTCTAGGAGTGTGTGTGATGTGATTACTGTTTTTTTTTTTTTTTATTGAATTCCAGTTTCTTGATCTGGTCTGCCTTGTTAATGACAGTAAGTTTACTTCAACTGAATTCTATCTAAAAAGTATTCGCAATTGTTTATGATTTTGGTGGTGCTGATCAGAGATTCACAGGCTATGGCCGCCGTTAAACTGATCGAGTGTGTGTTTGTTGTTATGGCAACTTTGAGAATATGATATATATATGCACAAGTGTAGTATACGTATAGGTTTGGATAATTGGAATCCAAACCTCGGTAGTCTTATAGTTAGGTCAAGATGGAGTAAATCTTGCATGAATGACATGCTTTTAACGGTAGAGAAAAATGAATCTGTGACATGGAAAAGCTTGAAACATCAAAGGGGAGGTCAAGGGCTTCCTTTGCTGCTAACACCTGCTAGCTATGGGAGAATGGACTTGAGAAGGGTGATGGCATGAACAAGCAAGAGAGGAAGGAAGTTTACGATGGACGTTCCTATGGAACTCCAAATAGATAAAACACCTAATTCTCTTGTTACTAAAAAACAGTCTTGGTACAAATCCCATTGCTTCCATGGCAGCTCAATTTGCTTTCTGCCTTTGTCTCTTGGGTTCAACTCTAAAGGTTTTGCTAGAGAGGAAGGAAGTAAAAATCTTGGAAGCCAAATTAGTCCATGTTTCAAGCCTATAAATCTTATCAATTAGCTCCCAATTTCCCCCCATTTCTCAATATGATCATGCCCTCAATTGTTTTGTTAACATTTTCCATCTAATTTTCATATTTTATGCAATAAAACGACCTCATTTTAAAGAAATTTTGATAAGAAAATCTAATAAATATTGATAGAAGGACTATATGATGGAGAATTGCATGAAACATTTAATACCTTAATTGATAAAATTTATAGATTTCACACTCAATCTAAATGAGCATATAAGCTAATGACTAAATTAAGGATTATCCAAAACATCATTAAGGTGGTGTTTGGTTAAGATAGAAGAGAGAAATATAAAAATACAAAAACATATTTAATTAGAGAAATAAAGATAGAGATATATCATAAAAATAATTTTAAAATAATTTTTTCTACTTTTAAAATAAAAAAAATATAAGAAGAAGACACGATCTCCACCTTCTCTTATATATCATAATAGTAACCAGATATTGCCCAGTATCTTTGGGGGGTATTTGGCAGTAAAAACTAACTTCTCTGACAGGCCACAAGCAAAGCAAGGCATGATTAAACCGAAAATTTGAAAGCCGAAAGCTGAAAAGTCTCAAACTTTATCCAAAAACCCAGCTCAACTCTGGTCAACAAAACCCACCTTCTCGTCTAAGATACCAAAACTTCCTTACAACCTTAAATACAAACACTCACTCCTATATAAACAAGACAGAAACCTGAAAAACCCAGAAGAGAAAGAACACCAAAGTGATCCAATCCTATCTTTTAAAATAAAAACAACAAGAAAGATGAGAATTACTGTAATGACAGCAGATGAACAGATCATATCTCTTGAAGTTGATCCTCATGAATCTGTAACTATTGATCTTTAAACCCTATTTGTTTTTTTCTTTCATTACAGCTATTTATTTGTGTAATTTTGATTGCAGGTTGAGAATTTGAAAGCTTTACTTGAAGTTGAGGTGAAAGATCGCTTTTTTGTCTTATTTGAATTGTTAGTGAAATGGGGTTGCTGGAATTTTATTTTATTATTTGTTATTATCTTTTTTAATGTTTTGAAAAACCCAATTCAAATTAGTTCATAATGAGTTCATTTATTGTTGTATGTTCCTTTTGTGAAGTGTAATTATTGAAAAATTCTGTATCGTCATTGTTATTATTTATTAGAGCACTCAAAGTTTCGATCTTTTCCTTTTTTGAATCCAATTCACCCTAGTTCTACGCAGGACTAAGAATTGTAGTCTTAATTGAAGTGTGATAATTGTGCAAATTTGGGATTGCTTATGAAGTATTGATTTTGTTTTGTTTTTGGTGTGAGAGTAGACACAGGTGCCTCTCCAGCAGCAGCAGCTGCTATATAATGGGAGGGAGATGAGAAATAATGAGAAATTGAGTGCATTAGGCGTTAAGGATGAGGATTTGGTCATGATGGTCTCTAATGCTGCTGCTCTTAGGTATATGCAGTTTTATCTCTGATTATTTTACCTTTTAATTTGCTCGTTCAGATTGAGCTGTCTTGTTTTTCTTGAATTATCGATTAGTGGTTATGTTTTTTTGTTGTTTGGTGACTTTCAGATGGAGTGCTTTTGTGACTAAAGTAATTTGAAATGTTGGTTAGTTTCTGTAGTTTGACATCTTAGTTATGCATCCATTTGTTCAACATGGGCATTGGTGATCCTATAATCAGTATATTTGTGCAAATTGTTTCGGGATTGAAACTTTCATGCAAAACTATAAAAATTGCAAATTTGTTTCAGTGCCCCCTCCAATAATTTGGGCTTAAATCCTGATGGATCTGCTGTGAACCCTGGAGCTTTCCAGCAGCAACTTCGAAATGATTCTAATGCAATGGCTCAACTATTACAGGTAAGATGGATGATTTTTTTTTGTTCAGTTTTTCCCTCACCCTTCAAAATCAGGAGACTTGTGCAATTTCGTTCTGATTTTTATGTTTTAGTTCAGATGAGAAAAGTCCTGCAATCTGATAAGTTAGTTCTCTGCTGAAAGAAGTTTCATTGTTCACTTGTCTATAGTGTCCATTGCATGTTTCCTAATCCCTTTTCTTTTTTACTATGGTGTGATAAGTGCGTTGTCTGATGCTATGATTTTATATTGAACACAACAGGCTGATCCTGAACTTGCCCAAGTTATTCTTGGAAATGATCTCAACAAACTCCAGGACCTTCTAAGGCAACGCCATCGTCAAAGATCTGAATTACGTCGTCAACAAGAAGAGGAGTTTGTGAGTACTTAGCTTTTACTGATGGTTAACTACCTTATCTGTTGTATCATGCCCTTTTATCGTAAGAAAACATTCCATATGTAATATTGTTCTTTCAATTGCAAATTGATTGTAATGTTGGCTGAAGAAGCTGATTTACCTGTATTCTGTCTGGTTTGTGCTGTAGGCCCTCCTTGAAGCAGATCCCTTTGATGTAGAGGCGCAGAAGAAAATCGAAGCTGCCATTCGTCAGGTGAGTATTATTTAATTCCTTAATTGTAAAGATTAACAGGCAGCGACCTATTAAATGTTTTTGGACATCTATATCCTTTTGTGTCATACTGGCAACAGTGATTGTGCAACTAATAAGAAGTCAAGAATAAGGTTTTTCCTTTTCATTTTTTTTAATGGTATGCAAGAACATTATGGGTGTCTGCAGCTTTCATTTCTGTGAGGATAATTCTCTTTTAGGGTTGTTATAAAGAAATATAGGTCTTTGTATCTAGTTCCACTCAAAGGCTTTCACTACCGATATTATCACGGGCATGCAATTTTTTCCCAGATGCCTTTTTCTTTGTGTCTTTTTTGATGTTTTCCATTCCTGCTAACTTCAAATGCAGAAAGGAATCGATGAGAACTGGGCAGCGGCCTTGGAATACAACCCTGAAGCTTTTGCCAGAGTGGTACATATGCTTTTCAACCTTGTGCTCTACAATCAAGTTTTGATTATTGGTTTTAAATTTCAAGTTTCATCTTTCACCTTTCAGATTATGCTGTACGTTGATATGGAAGTTAATGGTGTCCCTTTAAAGGTAGAGACAGTCTTTTGTAATATCTTTCAATACATACTGTTTGATCTACGGTCCATGTAATTCTTTCAATGTAATCATGATTTTGGTTTGTTTCTCTTGTTATTTTCATTTATTCCCCAAAACAGCTCACATCATGGGACTAGGACCATTACCAAAATTTTCTGCACAGTTTGATCAGTTTTCTCTTGCCAGCATTGAGCTGACGTGATCATGCTCAATCAAAACTTTTAGACACACCAATTTTTCTTTTTGTTTCAGGCATTCATTGATAGTGGTGCTCAGTCCACAATAATATCAAAAAGCTGTGCTGAGCGATGTGGGTATGTGCTATTCTTGTGTATTTGTTCATTTTACTATTGGTCAACTTTTGTGGTTATATGGTTTGATTTATAAGCATGAGATATAGGCCGACTCAATTCCTTTAAGTTGGTTCTTATCAACTTATCTCTTAAATAACAAAGTTGGTTTCTAGTGCTTGCATTTCTCTCTCATTAGCATTGACATATGTTAATTTAATGCTTCCTAGCAGTACTTTTTCTTTAGTGATGTTGATGTTACAGCTCACATGTTTGCTAGATATTAACATGGAGGACAACCTGTTTTGTCGTTGGCTTGTCTATTCAGATTGTTAAGACTTCTAGATCAACGTTATAAAGGCATTGCCCATGGAGTTGGACAATCAGAGATATTGGGTCGTATTCATGTAGCTCCAATCAAGGTACATCAATGGGGAACCATTTCTTGGTTAAAGTCTCATGTGTGTGGTCATACATGCAATTTTTACTTGGTGCCATTCAGTGTTGCTACATGCTTGCTTAAATGTATGTGTATTTGCTCAGGGACTTGCCTCTGTATATGGCTGTTTCAACACTTGTCTTGCACAGGCAAAACAAATGTCCTTTCATTTTCTAAGAGAATGAGTGAGAAAGAGCTATTTATCAATTCTTAATCTAATAGGGGCTGCTTGTGTGTATATGGTTACTTGACCAATTTGCACCCTTTATCCTCTCTTCTTTGGGATTTTTATTTTGATTTCAGTAATTGACCTCTGTCACTTCTGTCTCCATGCTCTCCATTAGTTTTCTACAAAAAAATTTACTGTCTTTAAAATTGTTTTAGATTATTGAGCATGTGTGCCTTGATGTGAATGAAGTTTTTTTCTTCTTAATCTCTTTACACTCCCATTTTTCCTTATGTCACCATGTCTTGTGCCCCTCTGTTTAACCGAAGAATGTTTCTTGTACTTTCTTTTGTTTACTGTGTATTGCTGCTACTCTCAACACATTGTGCTTAAAGCTGATGCTAATTTCTTTGTTTTCTTCTGTTTGTTCATCTAGATTGGGAATATATTTTATCCTTGTTCCTTCATGGTACTGGATTCTCCTAATATGGAATTCCTCTTTGGGCTTGATATGCTTCGCAAGCACCAGGTAGCACCAGCACTTTCTCTTCTATTTGATGGCTATTTGGACCTTTCACTGTTGAAAGTTTGTCTGGATGAATTTGTTTTAATTTTAGCCTGTTCATGCAGTGTATTATTGATCTAAAGGAGAATGTTCTGAGAGTGGGTGGTGGTGAAGTTTCTGTCCCATTTTTACAAGGTTGATCTTCCATCTTCTGCATTTGCTTGTTATTTCTAATGATGACTGTATTTCTTTGATATGCTTGATTTCTTTTGGTAATCTGGGAAAGCATTCAAGTCTTTTTTCATTTGATAAATTAAAGTGTTGCTGTTTTAGAAAAGGACATCCCACCTCGTTTTCTTGATGAAGAGAGGTTTTCAAAAGAAGCATCCAGCTCAGGAAACCCAGTAAGTCTTATCTTCAGTTATACACTATTACTGAAACAGATCCTTGTTAATGGTATGTGCTATTTAATCTGTGATTTTATGAACTGTTTTCAAACACTAAAGAAATCCCCTACTGTTTGAGCCTGTTGTGTACTTCAATTTTGGATAGTTTCTGAAATGGACACTATACTTGTATCTAAGGATATTGTTGTTATAGTTAACTGAAGTTCTTTAAGGTATTGATGTATTTTGCTATGGGCTTTACAGAAGAGAAACACTTAAGAGTTAACATTGAATTCTTGTTTTTCAAGCAATATCTTGGAGCTTTACAGAAGAAAAAGCCTTAGAATATTATTTGGTCATCCCAAATATAAAACATATGATTTTATGAATTGATGCTGATAGTTGCTGCTAATGTGAAAGCTAAAGTTTTGGCATTGATCCTCTTGATGTTTTCAGGTGACATCAGGAAAAACGGAGAAGAAGAATGATCCACCGGCCATGGGTCAATCGTCAGGTTAGTTCGTGATAGGATATATAATATAGTCTAGCATTCTGCTTTTATTTTCAATATACTGGTTCGATCATATGTAATCTAGGTAAATGTGGGTTCATAAATTATGCCATTGTAAATAGCTGTGTTTTAATCATTATAGATCCTGCTTTAAAATACCAAGGTGGTCCATGGATTTGATTCCCAGATGGTATCTAAATCTTTTCTTTCTTCTTGTGTTCCACAGGGGTTGCACGCAGCAGTGTGACACAGGTATCATCTTTTTTCTTCCCGTGGGAAATTTAGTCTAAGCTTTACTTCAACAGTTGGTTTCCTTCAACTTGAACCCGCAATTTGTTAAACATGTCACTTCATCAATCGTAACATATTCACTCTATCAGCCAATTTGAATGTCAATAATAGTTTTCTCACGTATTTGCTGCCAGGGACCTGACTTTGAAGCCAAAGTTGCAAAGCTTGTTGAGCTGGGGTTTGGAAGAGAGGCAGTTATACAAGCTCTTAAATTATTTGATGGAAATGAAGAACAGGCTGCTGGGTTTCTTTTTGGCGGCTGAATAACAATTATTCATTCTTTCAACAATATTATTCATTGTGGGGAATAATATTCATTTTAGTTATCCAATGACTTTACAAATTGAAGAAACTTTGTGCCAAACTCATTCATTCGAACCACAATCTTATACCTTCAAACAACCCTTGCAATTCAAATGGGTAGTAGACTTGTCAGATGCCCCTGAATTCAGTTTGGTTCACTTGGTTTTCGAACTTGTATTTTCTTCAACCCTAGCAATTGCCGCTCGTTTACATCAGCCCCAGAAGAATGTTCTTCTGACAGGTTTCTTGGTAGAAATCTATTGCGGGTTTGCGCAACCTTGGTAGGATTAGGGCACACGATTGAAGGGCAATTTTTTAACATCTAACTCCAACGGTAGGAATTATTTACAACGAATGAGAAAGCACATTGAGCATCCTTAACTTACCGGAATGAGAAATCACATTGTGCATCCTTCAAGATGAATTTCTTTCCTACCGAGAATTCTAAGGTAAATTATTTACACCGAAGTTGTTTTAGGAGCAGTACGCACCATGAATCTGCTTAAATTGAACAGCGCATTATGCCAACAGTAAGCAAACAAGCCATTGTCATATGCACAAGGTCAAAAAATTCATTTGCAAACAAGCCAGGCGGATAAGTTAAATCCATTAGCAAGTACAAGTGATAATTCCCTTATAGTGAATGTTTTTTGATAGCCGATACAGCATCTCCACACAAAAATTTCATGCCAAATTACACTCTGGCACTCAGCATTACAAAAATAACATGTAATCTCAATTCGAAAAGCAACACATACAAAAATGATCAGAATCTCTCAGCCAATCTAGCTGTAACTTGTCTAAGTTTTGAGTATACCTTTCCAGCAGGAGACCCTAAAATGAGGCTGCAAAGAGAATCCCTTGCAACTTTGATATTTTGAAAAGATCCTAATATGTGAATCTTGGTGTCAGCAATCACAATCCTTGTCTTGGTAGCGTTCTCAATGGCAAACTTTGTTTTGCCACCTTTACCAGACAGTCTCCCAATGGCACGAGACAAATGCTCACCTCGAAGAGTTTTAACATCTTTGATTTCAAAAGATTCAACATATAGCTCGTCCAAACGCAAAAGAGCAATGGCATCTATCACATCAAAACCTAGCATAAAAGCATGCACGAAATCAGCACACTTTTGCAGGTTACTAACATCAGGCGTGTCTGATCTAGTTTTCAACTCAACCTTCCTAGCTTTGAGGTTCATACGGACATCAATCTTCATTTGCTCATATATTGGAGTGTAGATTTCCATCCATGCTTTCTTCAGAGGTGAATACCGGTGTGGTGGAACCGAGACTTTTCTAAACTGAACTCGACCATCAGACATCTCATGAGCCTTCAAAGGCTCAAACTTTGGCTTTGCAGGCAAAGCTCCCTGAGACTTGTGTTCACGGGTTTCAACTTCCATTGATGCAGGGGCTTTGCTGGACTGTATTCTGACTGCACCTAATCCTGCTTCAAAATAAAATACATAAAAGTTCGATTTTTGAAAACAAAGTCAATAAGCATAAACAAAATCATTCAATTTGCTCTAACACCACAATTTGTAACATTCACATGGACAAAAACATTGAATTCACAGAACATCAAAACTTGAGATATAAGATACAAAACAAGTTCAGACAGAATCTTGAAGAAACAGAAACAATACACAAGGGATAACTAGTATTAACCATTAAATCAGATAACGATACTCAAATTTTCATTTATACCACAAGAAAAATAAAATAAAAATAGAACCAATTAACAGAAAAAACCTAAAAAATCTAAGATAGGAATCCGACAAACAAACTCCTCAAATAAAGTTTTCATCTTTCCATAGAAATTTTAGACTTTTCGCATCAACCAGACTGACTGGTAAAGAAACATAAACAATCCTCAACCAGAAGAATAGAAACAATGAACATAAAAAACCTCAAAAACACATTTAAGATATCACACCAGCCAAACAAACCTTTCAATTCCATAGAAAGTTCAGATTTTTCTCATCAACCATACTGATAAAAAGCATAAGAAAAATCCAAACTCCTCAGTTTTTTTTTAAAGAAAATCCCATTTAAAAAACAGCACGGAAAAACTAGAAGAAGAGAATTTACCCTTTAAACGCAGTCTCCTTGCAACCTTTTTCCCTCTGTCTGTGGCTGCAAAGCTTGAAACGTTCTCCAAGGGTTCAAGATTATGGTTTTTGTGTGTTGAAAAGACCTCCACCACGTGTCAAAATATCACTGGTTTGTTTGCTAATAAAATAACCTGCATTGTATTTTTTTTATAAGTGGGCTTGGATCTAAGTTAGGCCTAGCTTATAGGTCCAAACTAATTTCCAATTTAGACCAAATTGTAGTAATATTGTGTATTAAAATTCGTATTGAATCGGATTTTTTTATTTAGTTTCGTTAATATTGTTAAATATATTCATGTTGAAACGAAGAGTTAGTTCGATGATTAACAAAATTTGTTGATTTTTTTTAAATATTAGAGTTTAAATTAAATTAGGTTATAAAAGGCAAGACCTTTTAAGTTGGATATGAATAGTCTATTTTTTATTGGATAAAAGTAGAGAGCATTGGAGAAAAATATAAGTAAGCGTATAGATGTTTTACATTTATAAATTCTAATATTTGTACACTAGACTAGTTGCTTTTTATGCTTTAGCAAGTAGCATTTTGGCCACAAATTTCCTATGGCAAGCTTGCAGGATAACGATGATTGAAGAAAAAGGAACGAAGAAGTTGAAGAACGAACACGAGAAATGCATGTTTCATGTGCTCAATCTCTCAGTCAAGAGTGACCTGGTTGAGTTATCCTCCATCGTGTGATCTGTGAAGCGGATTTGACGTCGTCACTACAAGTTTTAGTTGCAACACTTGCTCCCTGTAATGAGAGGACTGTTTTCACCAAAGTTTGCCTTCTTCTGCAGTGAGTCGAGAGCAGGGAAGTATGAAACACAGGAAAACAGAGAATTGGACATAAAGAGAAATGATAAAACATGGTGATCCTTACATTTCAAGGCTGCCATTTGAGCTTCACTGAGGAATGCAGCATAGCCATTGAAACTTTTAGTGTAAATCATTTGATCCTCGACCTGCTCTTTTCTGCATAAGAAATATAGCACTAATGAATAAGGTGTAGTTCAAAACCAGAGAATTTCCATAACTTTTCGACAATGCAAACCTGTCCAAGAGTGATCCTAGCAGATCAAAGTGTGACCCTGTCAATTTTTGAACATCAGATTGTGATGGCAATGAACCAGATGGAGACTCTTACCATGTAAGCTATACAAGACTGAATGAAAGAAAAACCATCAACTCCATTGCCAACTTTACATCAACAACAATTACACACAAACCAACGAAAAGGTCGACGAGCCTTGCCTTTTGTGGAGCATAAGTAGAAGTCTGCAAGAGAGAGAAGAAAAGAAGATAAAGAACAAAAGGAAAAAACATTGAGATCTCCGGTGTCCTTAAGCTCTGTTTTCTTTTTACATTATGCTCTGCTTTTCCCCTGTTCTTAAGCTCTGTTTTCTTTTTACTATTTTTAGTGGTCAATCAATTTGTACTTCTATATTTTTGGAGAATTCCTACCTTTGATGGAAAAAGAGCGATTCAAGCACCAAATTTGAAATTCTCAACATTTTATCTATCTTTTTCAGGTTTAAATTAGTTATGGTCATAACAATCAAAACCAACGTAACAACAAACACAAAGCTGACAGTTTCCAGATACGTAGAATAACTAGATAAAGAAAGGAATTGGTATGTTATCTAAAAGCTAAAGAAGAGAAAATGTTTGAAGTTTTATTTTGTTAGAAACTTAGAATGAGATTCTCTTAGGTCAGGTGGTAAGATAGGTGGGGTTTTGGTCATGATCATAGGTTAAGCCTTAGGTTTCAATATTTTGGAGTTTGAGAAATGTTGGTATTGAATTCTTGGAAGATGAGCTAGGAAAAGGTCCCAACCATACTTTGTGACATTATGAATTCATTGCAAATGTTTCCTTTGATAGACATTCTTTCATGATAAGGGTTTATGAATCTAGTGCAACCTCACAAAGGGTGAGCATCAAGCATATTGGTTTTTGATTTTGTGAAGAGAGAGAAAAAAAAAAAACCAAAAACAAAAACAAGAGTGAAAGATCTTGTTTGAGTATAAACTCTTGCTATTAAGAAGTAGAAATGTGATTGCATTGAGACATCTTTTCTTTCAGGGAAAAAAATAAGCATCATTAGATCTATCAGGTTTCTACACAGATAACAGGGGCTCTGAACAGAAATCAGCTTGAATGGACCTTCTGTTTCAATGACTCCAGTAAGGCCTCACCACCAGAGGACTCCTGACGAAGTGCTTACCATCGGACCATGTCAATATTCCAAATGTATAATCTTTAAGCTTCCATTTCGGGGAAAGTTTGAATGTAACCTTAAATGTCTTCTCCTCACCTAGTTTCTTAAACTCTAAGGTGATAGGCGTAACCGAAACTAACACTCCGGTTGGTTCCCTGACATGGATATAGTATTTGCCAGGAGAACCAACATTTTTAACTCTTCGAGTAACTGTTATGGTGTCATTAAGATTAATAGCTGAGATTGAAGGATAGTTGAAGTCTGTCAAACTGAATGACTTTGGACAAGTGTATGGCTTATCTGTGAATAATTTCAGGCCTTTTGCAGTATAGCCTCGGCTGCATAAATAGTTCAAGAAATCATTAACAGTTAGATCATAAACTAGACCAGGATCTGCTGCACGGTTTGGCTGCACATGTCCTGCACCGTATGCAAATGGAGTTGCCCTGGTGTTGGACGAATCCAATATTGGATCCCCATTGTTATCTCTTGTCGTTGCTGTGGATGAAATCGATTAGTAAGACAATGATCAATGTCCAAAACGTATTTTCTAGCTCCAAAGAAAAAGAGAAGGAAAACTGTTCTGTACCAGTTGTCATGATAGCCGATCTGATAGCAGCAGGACTCCAATCTGGATGGAGTGATTTTAGAAGGCCAACAATTCCAGAAACATGAGGGCATGACATTGAAGTGCCAGATTCAGTGTTGAAGGGAATCCTACGCTTATCGTAAGCTGCATCAGTTGGTCCTGTTGCTAGAGTGAAAGCAGCAATTACACTGACACCGGGAGCAGTGATATCAGGCTGAAATGGATAGACCAAGTCATGTTCATTTATCACTGTATAGTGCAAGGCCAACAATAGCACAGACAGATTGACCGAAAAAAATAAAAACGAAGAACTACTAAAACAAACCTTGAGGATTGATTCTTCAAGGATATTAGGCCCCCTGGATGAGAAAGAAGCCATAAATGGAGCTGGCTTTGTTCCCAATTCTGTCCTTACATTGGTGATATACGCCCAAGGGTCCCTGATTTACATGCAGGTATGATCCCACTAAAATATCGGATTTGTCAAGCTCAAAGAGATTTCTTGGTTAAGTTGATATGAACTTACTTGGTAGAATTGAGGTAGGAAAAGACAGCTTGACCATCTGTAGAGATGATGTGTGCAGCAGGAAGTAAATGAGCGTCGGCAAGAATGCCATTGCCAGATTCTTCATCATTAGCCAAAATCATCCCAACAGCCCCAGCAAGAAGAGCTACATGTCCCTTTTCTACTCTTGGATTTACCCCTCGAAGGCATACCAATATCTTCCCTTTAACCTTTTTGGAATCAAGTGTTCCAGGTTTGCAAAGGTTGCTGCAAAATTTCATGCAATTACCAACTTAGGGCAATGCTATAGCAAAAAGCTTAGGGATTCACAAGTTTAGTATCGAAATATTTCGAGCATCCACAGATTTGAGATGATACTCACGCATCTTCTTCAGACTGATTAGAAGCCTTTGCCCGTGCACCACTGATCAATGGATAGAATTTTCTAGCAGGCAAGCTTTTTTGTGAAAGACTTACTCCCTAGCAAAGAGAACAAGATGATTAGTTAGAGAAAAACTCAACTCGTGTAAACTACAAGGTAATTCAATATTGTGAAAAACGATCCTAGCTAGTACTGAACTAGTAAGAAATCCATCATGAAGGGCCGTTAAAAGAACAGAGAGATTAGCCAAAGAAGCTCTCTCCTCGAGTTCCCTGTTGATTACCCTCCAAAACTATAATTTCTAGAGGGAAAAAGAAAATAACCTTGAGGTGCTTCCTGTTTCCAAGTGCAACATAGATTGTGAAGGCACGATCAAGTGTGCTGGCACCAACTGTTATCAGCCAAGGTGCCACATTTGATACCGATCCTGGTCCTGGTCCTGAATTGCCAGCAGAGGCAACCACAGTAATACCCTTCTTGAAAGCATGGAAAGAACCGATTGCAATAGCATCATCCGAGTATTCATCGATAGCCCCACCCAGGGAAACTGAGAGCACGTCAACGCCATCGCTTATGGCAACATCGAAGCCGGCCAAGATGTCTGCTTCATAGCACCCACCCTCATTCACACCTACAGCTGGCCAGCATACCTTGTAAGCTGCTACACGGGCACGAGGCGATCCGCCCTTGGCAGTTCCCTTGCCATTACCAAATACATTAGCTCCTGGAACAAAATTACCAGCTGCTGTTGATAGGGTATGAGTTCCATGGCCCTCAATATCGCGTGCAGTTTGAAAGCTGGAGTTGAGATGGCCAACAATTGAACCATAACCCTTGTTAAAGTACCTGGCTCCAATCAGCTTCCTAGTTTTTCGGCACCATAGGAGACAAGATAGTAAGGCAAAAGGTGAAGATTTGCATGCCATATGGGAGAATGCAAGGCCAGGCCCTGGTAAAATCTTGAGTATCATTTGAGCCCTAACCACTAAATGCACGAAAGCATGACAACATTGTGTTTGCAAGTTAGCACTGACAGACGATTGAGAGCTTAGTTTGTCACGGTGACTTCTACTGATATACAAAACCACTCTTAACTTCAGAACAGAAATAACATTTTTTACAGGAATAAAACCTCTCAAATTCGAATCCATGCACATAACAAGCAGTAATGACTTGCAATACAAAGCACTATCCCCTACTATACTTAAATTCGCAAACAGAAAGTTGAGGTCCTCGAGAGTGATGTCAAAATCCATATACCGTTTTTAAAATGTGAACATTTCTTCCAATTTCTCAAATGTGAAGTCCTGACCTACAATTTCTTTCGACATAAACAAAGAACATTCACAATTGTACCTAAACAAAGAACATTCACAATTGTGAAGTCTTATAAGGTATTGTTGTATAGGTAGTTTTCGCTTGAAAATACATGAAAATAAATTTTTTTAATATTTTTTAAATTTTTTTGACATCAACCCAGAAAACACTAAAAATAAATAAATAAATTTGATGTTTATTTTTTCTCAAGACAAACGCAATTTTCAAACACGCACCAAATGGGACATGTAAACAAGGATGCAACTAAGTCGTGAAAGACTTCACATCGTGATAACCAGGGTACAAAGAAAGAAAGAAGGAAAGAAAATTGCAAACAAAGTTATCCTATGTGGATTCGGTGCGTCGACAGACAACAGGGCCATGTGCATATCTATGTTAATGCAGATGTCAGAAACATATCAGATAGATCGGAAACAAGAATTTCAACAAATAGAGAAATGAGTATCTAAATAAAATAAAGCTACAGTGCATGTAAAGTTAACTTGCAGTACTAACCATGATCAAGCTGATTAACAATAATGACAACAGGAAGAAGAAGATTTGATGGAACTAATCAGTAATCACTTGAGCAGGATCATGTCAACATTTAGAAAGAAAAGCAAGAAAACTTTAATCTGATAAGGCAATACTACCCTGGACTACGCCAAATATTGTAACAGAAAATTGATTGCAAGTGGAGGAGGACATGGACCTGTTGCAAGGAACACCTTCTTTGGTTGCATTCTGACAGATTCCTCTCCACTTTGATGGAACTGGACCCAGTCCCTCATCACTAAAGCTCTTCGATTCCGGCCAAACACCTAGCACAATTCCATTTAAAATGGCAACACATTGTATTGCAATTGGCAAAGCTAGTACGGATAGTCGATCTTTATTTTGCTACTGACCCTACCACTTTTGCATATTCTAAATGTCCAAAACTCCAAAGAGAGGGGAACAAAGATCATAAGACTGCTATCAAGTTTCAAATTTCAAAACATCAGATTCTTTCTTGCAGTGGATAAACCATGAAAAAAACGCATGCAAATGATCAGGTTTCAATCATTTTAACTACCCAAATGACTGAGATTAGTTTCTTACTAATGACAAAGATTTAGTACTCACCAGTGTCGAGGTTACCAATGATCACATCTTCACCGTATCTCGCTTTCTTCCAAAGCGAGGATGGAGGAACCACCCCATCTTTCTCTAATCCAAGAAAGCCCCATGAATGTGTCGTGTGCAGTTTCCTTGCTTTGTTCAAGAAAACTGATATCACGTCCGGGTGTTCTGCATTGATTAACATAGATTAAGAAACCATTAGCAGAGCAAGTATCCTGAATTGTCAATATTACAATCAAACATGTGGAAAAACAGAGGAAACAGGGTTGAAGGATTTGTCTTCTCTTCTGCTATTGATTGATCAGTTATTTAACAATGAAATACAAGAATGTATGACTTGAAATTCTTACTGGCAAGTGCTGATGCCTCTTCCTCTTCAAGGACCGCGGAAAAACCATTTATGCTGTTAGTGTAAGAGTAAAAGATTTTCTCCTTTGCCTTCTCTTTGCTGTCAAGTAAGGATTGCAACAAATGAGCAAATTGAAGACACAGTTAAAAGGAAAAAAAAACTTAAAAGAAAAAATATAAACCTTTCAGTGAATAATCCCAGCAATTCATAATGAGAATCTGTGACTCGGTCAATATCAGTCTGAGTAGGCTTCAAACCATGTGAATGTGATCCCAAATACACTACATAAGACTGCGTGGGAGAAATTGTAATATTAACTCCTTTGATCAATATATATCTTTATGGAACTTTAGTACGCAAAATGAAAATTAAAAACTCAAAGAATTTGTCCAAAACCCATAATGATTTCTAGTACAAAAAATCATTGAAAGTTCATGTAGACGTAAAAGAAGCACACCATTTTCAAGGATCAAAGGCAGAGGAATGATATGATAAAAAAAGAAGAGAGAAGCAAAACATGGTTGCTCACCTTTTTTATGGCAAAAGTTGGTGGCTGTAAAAGAGAGAGAATAAAGAATGAAAGAAGTAATGGAGAGCTGATAATTGAAAGCCTCATTGCTTGAGAATGAAGAAATTATGAGAAGTGTAAAGGGTCTCTGCTTTTCCTCTGTTTTTATACTCTGTATTTGATTGATTAGTTTCAGAAGCAAAAAAATATTTTGAATTCGATTATAACGGACATGAAGGGAAAACATTCATTTTGGAACCAAAAGCTGAATGATTTTGATTTTATGCTTCTCTTTAAGGATTGCTACAGTTGTGATATGGCTGTATTTGATTGGCTTTATTTTATTTATATGCTTTATATATCTTATGTTTTGACCCACATAAATGAAAAAAAATGGTAAAATTATTTATTTCCCTTAGGGTGATTTATTCAGTTGAATGTATCAAGACAAGAGAGTGTTCTAAACTCACGTGTAGGTGATATTTTAAGCGTGTTTGGAAATATAGTAATAGTTACAATTCAAAATATATTTTATTTATAGTTTTAAAAAATATAATTTCGTTTCTAAACATATATTAATCATACTTGACACATATTCCATGATATATAAATTTATTTTCGAGTGACTTGAATCGCTAATAACCTGTCTACTATTGCTTATCATACTTGATTGATATTTAAATTATCTATCAAAGAATTATTTATTTTCAAGTGGTTTGGATTACCGATTATTGATTACAATTAATATATTTTTCTTTAAGATTGGAGTGATTAAAGGTAAAATTATTTATTTCCTGTAGTGTGATCAGAATAAATTTATACGATTTTTAAAACTAAAAGAGAATGGTTTTCACAATTGAATTCACTATGTGTGCGCGTTGTGAGTAAATGCATTGTGGGTTTTAAAAATAACTTTTTTTTATCATCCAATTTTCTTCATTTGAAATTCATCTTTTAAAGCTGTGTTTTTGATGCATAAGTTTTTCAGGAAAATTTTTTTTTAAGTTAATTTATGTTTTTTCTATTTTTATTTTTCTATTCTATATTATTTTTTTAAGGAATAATTTTCCTAGTTTTTTTTGCCAATATTATTGTGATTTTCTAGTTTTTTCTATGTAAAGACTTTAATAGCTTTTTCATAAATGAAGAATTGAATGAATAAAAATTGAATAATTTAATTGTTTATCTATTGTTATGAACTTATGATTCTTGGTATTTTAGGATTTTGACTTATAAAAAATCTTATATTCTTCACCTCTAAACTTCATCAGTTTTCTTGAAATTGAACTTTATTAATTGTTTTATTTTATTTTATATGTATTTGTGATGTTTTAAAATAAATGAGTAGGAAAAGGCAACAAGGCTCTTGGAGGCTTAAAAGTGGGTATAAATGAACGAGGAGTAATGTAGTAATTGAATAAACATAATAAGTATAAATAGAAAAAAAAGTGAAGAGATCTGAAAATTTTGAGAGAGAACCGGCAGGAGTGACGGGAGAAAGAAGAAGAAGAAGAGAAAAGAGAGAAAGATAAGGGAAATAGAAAGGAGTTGGAGAAAATAAATTTAAAGGTAAGATTTAGGTTTTTAAATGTATAAATGTGTGTTCTTTGAGTTTTAAATTTCTGTTTTGATAAATTTTAGGGTTTTAAAGATTTTTTTTTTTGGGTTTATTGATGAATTGATTTGAATGTTATGTGTTGATTGTTATAGGTAATGAGTTGTTTAGTTGATTTTGAAAGATTTTAGGTAAAGATGATGATTTTGAGTTATGATTTGTGTAAATGTTGAATTTTGAGTTAGAAATCAGGAGATAACAATAGGTTTTTTGTGGAAATTCTGAGTTTGAGGTTGAAGATGATAAAATTTTAGTTTGGTCCCTCAATTTATGAAAATTACAGTTTAGTCCTCAAACTTTGGAAACATTACAGATTGGTCCCTGAAGCATATTTCGAGATTCTGGACAGAATATGAATTATGGGCAGAATTCCAGTATAGTTTTGAATTTTTAATACTTTCAATTTGGTCCTCCCATTTGATAAAAATTACAATTTGACCCTAAAAATTTGGAAAAATTCCAGAATGGTCCCTGGAGCATAATTAGAGATTCTGGACAGAAATAAGGGTGAATTATGGACATAATTCCACTATAGTCATGAATTTATGATATTTTTAGTTTGGTCCTCCAATTTGACAAAGTTACAATTTGACCCTTAAAAACCTGATAAATTCCATATTGGTCCCTAGCTGTAATATTAGCTTTTGCAGATTGATTTGATGAATAATTGAGGGTTATTTAGTGAATTATTATCAAGTCTTATTATTTGTTTTATTATGGATTAGATTTCGGGAAATCCATTTAATTTTTAGGTTTTTAGAAAAAATGACTAGTTTAGTTTAAAAACATATAGGGTTATGGAATTGATCCTTAGTTAAGTGTATTAAATAGGTTGTAAGTTCCTTTTAAGTTGTTTTTGAACATATCTCATTTTTATTCAGATACTCTTGATATTCTACCAATGGGACATTAATAGGATTTCCTTCGGTATCTGCTTTTGAGTTCTGTTTGCTTTCGAGTCTAGTGAGTGGATAATTTTCCATATGCATGAGAATATATTATAAATATTTGATTTGTTAATATGAATTAGATCATACTTCTTGATAATATATATATGTTGATTATTATCCTTGTTATGATAAAGCATGATCAATTGTTGAATTTGAATTCTTGATATGAACCAATATATATTTTGAATTGACTTCTGAATTGATAACTCCTCATTTGATTGATGTCATGAGTTGAGCCTTGAGATATGAATATGTCTGTTTGATTATGATTATGAACCTATGGCATGCTAGTCAAAATACCCATGCTAACAGGGTAGTGTTAGTCTTTGTGCACATCGTATCTGAACCTTAGTTGGTCGGGAGAGTCACCAACTTGTGTGGACTGATCATCCCATAGTACAGAGCCTCATGCTCATTGCATTTTGATTTTCTGTCGAGCTTTACCTTATGATATTCTTGTTATGGCCTATTTGAGAAACCTTCCTATAAGAACCTAGAGCCATAATTGTATATATATTCCTCATTGTTGTATTACCTCGTGTGTGTATATTGAAGTTATCTACTCACTGAGTTGTTGAACTCACCCTCTCATTATTTATCCTTTTCAGGCTTATAGCTTGATAGCAAGTCACTTTTATTGGACCTTCAGAACCTACTCTTTTGGTTGTAATTTGTACCTTTTCTTTTATGTCTAGTTAGTGCTCCACAACTATGAATTTGTATTAACTATTGTATTAAGACAATTAAATTATTATGAAGTTAGTTTTGTTGTTACTGTTGCGTTGAACTCTGATTGACTTATTTGAAGGATAAGTTTGTATGTAAGTTTGGGTTCGTATAGGTATGGAACCTTGGAGGGGAACCTTGCTTATGTGCCTGTCATGGATTCGAGAATCGGGTCGTGATAATATTTATCATGGTATCAAGAAATTACATTTAGTTAATGTTTGATTTATCAAAATAGATTTTGGTATGAAAATTCTTAGGACATTCTTAGAATAAAAATAAGTATCTCTAATAAGGGTATTATAAATAGAGAAAAGAGTGAAAAAAGAGAGGCAAAACTCTAGCCTCCATAAGGTTAAGAAAGAGAGAGAGAGAGAGCGCTTGGATTTAAGAAAAAAACCACCTAAAAACCCTAACATCTTATAGTAAGTGATTGGTGCTTAATCCATGTTGTTCTTTGCCGCACTAAGTACAGAAACAACGATGTCTGCGTAGCCATATTTATGAGGTTATTTGATGTTCCTCTGTTTTCTGTCCCAGGTGAGCAAGCAATCTTGGAATGGCGATTTCCTTTCCTAGAAACGTTGCACCTCTTCATCTTCTTGCTTAACCAGGACATCAATTTCATGTTTTTTTAAAGCTTCCACTTAGAGCTCCATGCATGTTCTTACAGATACCCATGATCTTTAACAACATTCGATACACTCCACCTTATCTTTAAGCATCGCAAACTCATTAGAAGTTATATCCCTCTGATAATGTTCTTGGGTGATTTTTCATCAGTGCACCATAGCCATTGCCTATATCCTTTCACCCCATCCGTATACCTTAGAAATATGCAGTTCCTTGCCATTAACTTAAACTTACTATCATTCATATGAGCATAAGTAGAACAACAAAATACTCTCTAGACCATACCTCTTTTAGAGTTTTATAATTGATAGTTGCAATAAAGACATATTTATCAAATAACAAGTTGTGTTAACAACTTACATATGAACTTTTTTTAAGTTTATAGCTTTTTAGCAGGTAACTTTTATTAGACCTTTAGAACTTATTCTTGTGGTTGTAATTGATATTTTTTTTTATGTCAAGTTAGTGCTCTATAATTATAAAAATTTATATTTAACTCTTGTATTAAGACAATCAAATTATATTATGAAGTTAATTTTGTTATTAGTATTGCGTTGAACTCTGATTGAGTTATTTAAATGATAAGTTTATATGTAAATTTGGATTCGCATAGGTATGGAACCCTAGAGGGAGGCCTTACTTATGTGCTGGTCATGGTTTCAGAAATCGAGTCATGATAAACTTGGTATTGGAGCTTTAGGTTAAAGAAACAGAAGCATACTTAATTTTGTAATAAATGGAGTATTAGGATTCATATCGTCTTATCTATTGTCATTGAAATTTTGAATTCTCATCAAGCATGTTTTATTTCTTGTGATAAATATATTTTCCTTTAATTTTGTGATAATTATCATACTATTGTTTTAGCATGACTTAAATGTCTCACTTGCCCTTTAATTCTTCTCTTCTTCTTTTTTTCCCATTCTTCTTTCCAACCGTTCTCAAATTAGATTTTCCTTCTAAATGTTAACACTCCTCTATTGAGATTATAATATAATTATACATATCAAAACATAAATCTTGCATTTTAAACTTATTTTCTTTAACTCTTTTTTTCCTCCTTTATCTTTCCTTCTTTTCTCTTCTTGTTCTTCCCCCCTTTCTTCTCTCCTGCCAGCTTTCTCTCTCTCTCAAATCAGATTTTCCCTTTTTCTTTATACTATTTATAATTATCAAACCTTATTCAATTATCAAACTACCCCTTCTTCATTTACATACGTCTAAGCCTTTAAGGATATTATTATCTTTTCTTATTTATGTTTTCAAAAAATCACAATAATAGCGACATGGAAATTTGTATTGAAGTAACCAAAGTATGTAACACGGAAACATAGGATGGCACGTCAGATTGAAGGAAGAAGACAGGCTAGGCTACAGATTAAGATGAATGATACATACCGCTAGAACAAACTACAAATTTCTTTCTCTCTCTCTCCCCCTCTCTCCCTCCCCCTCCCTATCATCCAGTAGCCATTGTTCATTGTCTAGAGTTCCATATTGTGTCAATGAAGACCGCAAGCCCAAATGGAAACTCATTGCTTGCTCCCGTCATGTTTCTTCCTTTCTTCTTCATTGCCTGTTGCACAGTCCCCTCCTCTGCTGATAAGCCATCATATTACATGCCCCCTGACAGCATTGCAGTGGATTGTTCTCCATCAGTTTCACCACTTGATGCTGGATTCCCTAATGATAAAAAATATGAAATTGATTTCTCAACAGTTTCAAGAGTATACGCCGTAGATCCTAGCAGCAGCGAAAAACCGAGAATTTCTGCTTGCATCTTCTACAAGCAGTTCAACTGGTCATTTAGTGTCTCTGATGGCCCCAAGTTCATTCGACTTTACTTCAAACTAGTCACATATTCAGGGTTAAACATATCTAAGGCCTTGTTCTCCATCAACGTTGGTCCGTATACACTAATAACTACTTCAGAGTCATCCTATTCTAAATATTCCCCAAATAGTGATTATGCTATCAGGGAATTCGGTGTCAATATGAATGGCCAGATATTAAATGTAACTTTCACCCCTTCACCTAAGGTTTTCGGTGCCTATGCTTTTATCAACAAGATTGAGATATTCTCAATGCCATCAAAGCTTTACATACAAGAAGATGCTCCATTTTCACTTGTAGGACAGCCTTCTCATTATTTCATGAGGAATTCTACAGCCCTCGAGATGATGTACAGGATGAACATAGGAGGAGATGTGATCTCTGATCTAGAAGATACTTGCATGTTTCGTCGCTGGACCAGGGATGATGATTATTTCACGAGTAATGATGGAAACACAAGTATTGTTGAATCAGAAGTTGAAGTCAACTCGAGTTTGCTGGTGCCCACATATGCTGCTCCACTCCAAGTTTATACCTCTGCCAGGACAATTCTACACACATCTGAAAGCAAATACCGAGCCACATGGTTGTGCCCAGTCGATCATGGTTTCTATTACCTTGTTAGGCTCCATTTCTGCGAGATTTCGAGAATAATTAAGCGAGGCGGTCAACGAGTTTTCAGCATTTATATCAACAATCAAACTGCTGAGGATCACGTAGATGTTTTCAATTGGAGCCATGGGACTGGAATTCCCATTTACAGAGACTACATAGTGAACTTTTCAAGGTATGGTGAAGGCATAGAGTATCTATCTGTTGCAATAGGAAGTTATAATGGATCATCTGCAGAATATGGCCGTCCAATTTTAAACGGGCTGGAAATTTTCAAGTTGTCTGACATTTCCAACAATCTTGCGGGTATTCATCCATTTGGGATAATAGTTGCCTCGCATCCAAATTTTTGTGTACGCAATGATGCGGTGATTTCCCGGGTATGCACTGGTCTTTTGTTTGCTCTTACGGCAATAGGATTGCTGGGCCTCTTTTGTTTATTTTTTTCCTCTCTTTCAAAGGAGCAGCGTGAATCCTCTAAGCAAGATCAATCCTCAGGCCGCTGCCGAACTTTTACAATTGCTGAGACAAAATCAGCAACCAATAATTTTGCAGATAACTTACTCATTGGAAACGGTGGGTTTGGGACAGTCTACAAGGGATCAATTGATGGTGGCATATCAAGCATCGCTATAAAGCGCGCCAATCCAAGTGCACACCAGGGTTTGAAAGAGTTCCAAACTGAAATCTCCATGCTCTCAAGGCTCAGGCACAGCCACCTAGTATCTTTGATCGGATATTGCATGGAGGAAAAAGAAATGATACTCGTTTATGAGTATATGGCTCAAGGCACACTGCGTGATCATCTCTACAAGACACAGAAACCCCCTCTTCAATGGAAACAGAGGCTTAGGATTTGTATTGGTGCCGCACGAGGGCTGCACTACCTTCACACGGGTGCAAAACATACTATCATTCACCGTGACATCAAGAGCACTAACATCTTGTTGGATGAAAAATGGGTGCCAAAGGTTTCAGATTTTGGGTTATCAAAACTTGGTCCTAACAACATGACAGAGTCTAAGACACATGTTTCAATAATTGTTAAAGGTAGTTTCGGCTATCTGGATCCAGAGTATTATCGACGTCAAAAACTAACTGAAAAATCTGATGTGTACTCATTCGGGGTGGTGTTGTTTGAGGTTCTATGTGCTAGGCCTGCTGTGATCCCTATGGGAGAAATTGAAGAGGAAGAGCATGAAAAAGTGAGTTTAGCTGAGTGGGCATTGCATTGCTGTCAAATGGGGACCCTTGATCAGATAATCGATCCATATCTAAGAGGTAAGATAGTTCCTGACTGTTTCAAGACTTTCACAGAAATAGCAAGGAAATGTTTGGCGGATAGGGGAAGTGAAAGGCCGTCAATGGGTGATGTATTGTGGAATTTGGAGCTTGCAATGAAGCAGCAGGAAGGTGCCGGCCAGCAAGAGGCCGGCAGTGTTCGAAAAGAGGTCAATCGGAGGAAGAATGATGATTTGTCCATAATGATTGATGGTCAACGCTGCAGTGGCTTTGATATTTCAGATCCAACCCCAGGGGTGGAGTTTTCTGAGATTATGTCTCCGACTGGACGTTGACATTTTCATGTCCATTTCCAATTCCATTTAAACCAAGTTTCCAAGTTAGGAATTAGTGTCCTAAATAGAAAATGATTTAGAATCCTTAGTAAAGTAGCGCTTAGAATCCTTGTTGGATTAGGAGAGTTTCTATAATTTTCCTGTGGATAAAAAGGTTTTGTATGCAGAGAAGTGTCAGCTAAGAGTTGAATATCGATTAATAAAGCATGAGAGGTTTAAATATTTGTGCGTGTAGTGTTTCTAATAATTGGTATCAGAACTTGGATTTAGTGATTTCAACATCCGAGACCAATCTATGGTAGCATTTTCCATATATGTAATTTAGTATTAAAATCCTCATCTTGTATGATATAGGTAGGTTGGTTTAAAATAAATCCCCCCAAAGGGTCATGTTCTGTCATTTGTAAATTTTAAATGCAAGAACAGGTATTGACCTTTAAATTGACGAAAAAGGAATTCTTGTCGGTGATCAAAAAGGGAATTCGATGTTCTTTTGTGAGAAAAAAGTGAAAATAAAATAATGGTAGAGCAACAATATTCGACAATGCACGAGTGTATCGGTCCTCATAAATATATAGTTTTCATGGCTGCTACAATGAGTGAAAAAGAGCGATCTAACCAGCTAGCTACCATTTTTCAAAAGAGAAGTGTTGCTGACTAAGGATTGATTTAGATGGAGAAGCAGAGAGTCTTGAGTTTGCTAGTCTTCCTTGCGCGTAGCATTTATGGCCACCAATGACCATAAAATGCTCGCGGGTCTACTACGTACTCTAAGATTCGTTTCGCTATGATCTGTCCAGTAAATTGCAAGTCAGTCTCCCACAATCAACTTCATCGTTACATTGACTTTGTCGAGGTATGTATAAATTGGAGAAAAACAGGAAGTGATATCAATGGAAAATTAGGGCCAAGTATGAAGTACCCCATTTTCCATGTTTGAATGGCTAGAAGTGTCTGGTGTTGTGGAAGTTTATATGGTGGTACCAGCAGACAAATTAATTTTAGACATTTCTTTTAACAACGACGACAATAATAAAAGTCCAGAAACAATGTGAACCACTAGACCCTTTATAAAAATCACAACTTTCTTTTCTTCTGAAAAATTTAAAGAGATAATTTCATCAACTAGGAGAGGCCAAAAAGCACTTGGGCAATCCAAAGAAGCAAATTATATTGGAAGATAATTAAAAACGTCTGCTACGATTTTAATTAGTTTTAATAACACAAAATTGTATCAATTAGATCATCATATTTTGATAATTAAATTCAGAATAGGTTACCTTCTCTGTTGCATAACATATGAAATTCCCAACTATCTAGGTGGTGGCCAATTCCCAACTATCTAGGTGGTGGCCAAGTGGTAAGAGCTTGTGACCAAGAAGTTTGCTCCCTCTATGGTCTCAGGTTCGAACCCTGTGGTTGCTCATATGATGGCTACTGGAGGCTTACATGGTCGTTAACTTCAGGACCCGTGGGATTAGTCGAGGTACGCGCAAGCTGGCCCGGACACCCACGTTAAACTAAAAAAAAAAAACTTATGAAATTCCCTCGTTATTATAATTACAAAATATATTAAAAGAACCAGGTAAATCATTTTAGTAATACATAGTACCAAAATCTTTTACACTTTCATCCTCAAATTATTTTTTCAATTGGAGTCTACTTACAAATTTTTTGAGTATTCATATCTTCAATCCATAAGGATTGTCTTTGTATGGAGACAATTTCTTTTGAAACTCAGATGGAATTTTGAACAAAGACATAATAGATAGGAAGAGCAGATAATATTAATTTTAATAAATAAAAAGTCTTCCACCTACCAAGAGAATCCTACCTTTTCAAGTTCTAAGATGAGACTTGATATTTTCTAGAACTCGTTTCCAAGTGGAACATAGTCTCAGATTTATTTTAGAGTAAGGCCTAAGTATTTAATGAGTAAAACTACACATTTGATGGTTTGGTCTATTTGGAATGCTCAAAACAATTTGATCTTCAATGAGGTGGAAACAAACTAGGATGATGTACATTACTCATTATTCTATAGAGTTGATACATAGCTAAAATATTATGATTAGAGTTTATGCTCTGCTATGATAGACATGCGAAGATCATCAAATGGTATTCTTATGTGGATAAAAAAGGAAAGAGTGCGTAGTAAATTCTCATGAATTCCTCCCGAATCCAACCCTTGTGGGTTGGGGATCTCCAATGGGACAATGAAGAGAAATTCCTTTGTATCTTTTCTTTTTCCACAAGTATCAAGGAATTCAATGAAAAGCTGAGGTTTTCACCATTTAAAAAGTTCTTATTTTAAGTACTGATTTTTGTTATGCAACTTATAAGGATTGGATTATGAAGTCCAATTTATATAATGCATTTACTTGGATAAGAGGAAGCAATATCATAAGGTCATGGCGGTGACAAGGTGATTTCATTGATATCTCCAATTATGTAGTTGATCATTTGGCCAAGCAAGCAATTTCACTTTCCGTGAAACGACACTGTACAATAAATATACATGTATAACAACAGTAACTTATACTATAAAATGCTATAACTGTGGCAGAAAAGGGCACTTCAAAAGGGATTGTTGGTTTAAAAAGGGTATAGAGAATACTGCAGAGTCATCAAAACCTCAAGGATGTGTTGCAAGCACCTCAGAAGATGGAGAGGTTTTATATAGTGAAGCAGCGACAATCTCTACAAATAGAGAAGAGCTCGCTGAGGTCTGGCTAATGGATTCAGGAGCAACATGGCATATGACTCCAAATCGAGATTGGTTCCATACATATGAACTTGTCTCTGAAGGCTCAGTGTTCATGGGTGATAATCATGCTTTAGAGATTGTTGGCATTGGCACCATCAAATTGAAGATGTATGATGGCTTAATTCATACTATTTCAGGAGTCCGGTATGTGAAAGACTTGAAGAAGAATCTTTTGTCTGTAGGACAATTTGATAGTCTTGGCTGTAAGATCCGAACAGACAATGGAATAATGAAAATTGTCAAAGGAGCGCTGGTGGTTTTAAAGGTAAGAAAGACAGTTGCAAACATGTTTGTATTAATGGGAGAAACACATCATGGGGCAGAAGCGTCAATCGCATCAGCCAGTCCTGTAGAAGAGAAGACGATGATGTGGCATCAAAAACTAGGCCACATGTCAGAGAAAGGTTTAAAGGTTCTCTCTGATCAGAAATTACTCCTTGGGCTTACAAAGGTCACTTTACCTTTTTGTGAGCACTGTGTTACAAGTAAACAACACAGGTTGAAGTTTGGCACATCAACAACTAAGAGCAAATGCATCTTAGACCTGATTCACTCTGATGTTTGGCAAGCACCGGTTGTATCCTTAGGAGGAGCAAGATACTTTGTATCATTCATAGATGACTTCTCCAGGAGATGTTGGGTGTATCCAATTAGAAGGAAAGCAGATGTGTTTGCAGTCTTTAAAACTTTCAAAGCGCGGGTGGAACTTGAATCTAAAAAGAAGATCAAGTGTTTGAGGACTGACAATGGAGGAGAATATACCAGTGATGAATTTGATAACTTTTGTCAACATGAAGGTATCAAAAGGCAGTTCACAATGGCATACACTCCACAACAAAATGGAGTGGCAGAGCGGATGAACAGAACTGTACTAGAAAGAACAAGAGCAATGTTGAAGGCTGCAGGTCTAGGAAAGTCATTTTGGGCAGAAGCAGTCAATACTGCCTGTTATGTGATAAATCGATCTCCATCAACTGCAATTGAGCTGAAGACACCGATGAAGATGTGGACTGGAAAGCCAACTGATTATTCTCGATTGCATATATTTGGAAGTCCTGTGTACGTGATGTACAATACACAAGAAGTTAGCAAACTGGATTCAAAATCCAGAAAATGTGTGTTCTTGGGATATGCTGATGGAGTGAAGGGGTATCACTTGTGGGATCCCACTACCCACAAGGTAGTCATCAGCAGAGATGTCATATTTGCAGAAGGTAAAATGCAAATAGAAGAACATAATAGCATTCTAAAGGAGACTATAGCAGTCCATGTGGAAAATACTCAGAATCATACTTCTTCTGAAGTTGTACCAGAGCATGAAGAGCAAGAACAAATAGAGACTGAAACTCCTGAAGTTAGGCGGTCGACTCGTGCAAGAAGGCCACCGGCTTGGCACTCAGAATATGTTACTGAGAGTAACATTGCATACTGTCTTCTAACAGAGGATGGAGAGCCTTCAACTTTCCATGAGGCTATCAAAAGCACAGATGTATCTATGTGGATGACAGCAATGCAAGAGGAGATTGAAGCTCTACACAAGAATAACACTTGGGATCTTGTTCCGCTACCACAAGGAAGAAAGGCCATTGGCAACAAATAGGTTTACAAGATAAAACGTGATGGTAATGATCAAGTGGAGCGGTATCGTGCAAGATTGGTGGTGAAAGGATATGCTCAGAAAGAAGGAATAGACTTCAATGAGATATTTTTTCCGGTGGTACGACTTACTACAATCAGAGTAGTCTTGGCAATGAGTGCTATATTTGATCTTCACTTAGAGCAGTTAGATGTGAAAACTGCATTTCTTCATGAAGAACTTGAAGAAGAAATTTATATGCTCCAACCAGAGGGTTTTGCTGAAACAGGCAAGGAGAACTTGGTTTGCAGGTTGAACAAATCTCTATATGGTCTCAAACAGGCGCCGAGATGTTGGTACAAGAGATTTGATTCCTTCATAATTAGCCTTGGGTACAACAGACTCAGTTCAGACCATTGTACGTATTACAAGAGGGTTGAAGAAGATTTCATCATTTTGTTGTTGTACGTGGATGACATGTTGGTGATAGGCCCCAACAAAGATCGAGTCCAAGAATTGAAGGCACAGTTGGCTAGGGAGTTTGATATGAAGGACTTGGGACCAGCAAACAAGATTCTAGGGATGCAAATTTACCGAGACAGAAGTAAGAGGAAGATTTGGCTTTCTCAGAAGAATTATTTGAAGAAGTTCTTGCAACGCTTCAACATGCAAGATTGTAAGTCAATTTCCACCCCACTTCCTGTTAACTTCAAATTATCCTCAAATATGTCTCCTAGCAATGAAGCAGAGAGGATGGAGATGTCTCGAGTACCGTATGCATCAGCAGTGAGAAGTTTAATGTTTGTCATGATATGTACAAGACCAGACATTGCACAAGCAGTGGGAGCAGCTAGTCGATACATGGCAAATCCTGGTAGAGAGCATTGGAATACTATTAAGAGGATCTTGAGATACATCAAGGGTACCTCAGATGCTGCATTATGTTATGGAGGATCAGAATTTACTGTCAGAGGTTATGTTGACTCAGATTTTGCTGGTGACCTTGAGAAAAGAAAATCCACTACAGGCTATGTGTTCATAATTGCAGGAGGAGCTGTGAGTTGGGTCTCTAAACTTTAGACTGTTGTAGCATTGTCCACAACAGAAGCTGAGTACATGGCAGCTACACAAGCTTGTAAAGAAGCAATATGGATGAAGAAACTTATGGAGGAGCTCGGGCACAAACAAGAGAAGATTCTTTTGTATTGTAATAGTCAAAGTGCCTTGCATATTGCAAGGAATCTAACATTTCATTCAAGAACAAAACACATAGATGTTCAATATCACTTTGTTCGCGAAGTGGTGGAAGATGGAAGTGTGGATTTTCAAAAGGTTCACACAAAGGAAAACCCAGCAGATGCTTTGACTAAACCGGTCAACACTGATAAGTATATATGGTGTAGATCCTCTTATGGCCTAGCAGAAACGTAAGCAGCATGAAGATAACAAGTATAGAAAGGATAGAAGAAGAATCACAGATAATCAAGTGTGAAGACTTGATTAAATCATCAAAGTCTTCAAGTGAGAGAATGTAAAGCCATTTAATTAGTTGGCATAATTGATGGGATTTGAGTGGGAGATGAGTTGTAATTGGTGGAGTGTGAGTGAAGGATGAGTTGGTATAATTGGTGGAATATGAGTGGAGGATGAGTTGTTAGGCATATATTCCTCCTAAATTTATAACCATTATACCCTCACTCTTGCCTATAAATAGGCAATGCATTCAAGCCTATATGCACACCAAGATAGAGAAGAGAAGAGGAGAGTGAAGAGAGAGTAATCCCACAAAATTGTGAGGTATTTGTGAGAGAGTAAGTAAGGTGTTTTCTTCTAATAATAGAGAGATTCTTAGTTGTTCTCCTATTATTTGAGAGAGGTTGTAATTCCCACATTACTTAGTAAAATCCTTCTATACTTGCCTGTGGACGTAGCCCAATTGGGTGAACCACGTAAATTCTTGTGTGTCTCATTTCTTATTTTATCTTATTCCTTGCCTTTTGTCTTGTCGAGTTTGCATGCCAGTATCCTAACAAATATAATATGTATGAATTAATGTCACTTGCCCCTTGTTAATCCAAGAATTTTTTAAATAAATTATCATCTTAAATCTATTCTTATATTTGTTCAGAAAAAAAGTTTTTATTTAATAATATAATAATAAAAATAGATATTCATAAAATAATCAAGGATAAATCAAATATCATGATATTTATTTGAGATTTTAATAACCTTATAGAAAATAAATTAAAATAATTTATAAAAATATAAATTTAAAATCAAGAAAATATTAAAAAAATTAAAAAAGAAAAGAAAAGACTACCTCCTTCACTATTGATATAAATATTTGACATCTCAATTCTTAAAAAAAAAATAGAGAAAAAAATGAGAATATTTTAATGTTTTCTTTGATTCCCTATCTTCTAAATGAGTGTTCATGTACATTGTTCTATATTCTAACTGGCATGCCTGGCGGACTTGAGGGTTGATTGAATTTAGGTTTTACAAAATAAAAAAGAGAAAGTAATCTTGTGTATCCATAAAAAAAAATTAATGGGTTGCAATTAAATTTTTAACCGGATCATCAGATTAATTAGATTTTATTTTTTTCTATTTGTTTTTAAAATTAACCCGTCCAGTTCTAGTTGTATTAATATAATCAAAGTTTATTTTTTAAAAAATTGACTTTTTGATTAAAAAATTAAAAAATATTTATTTTAAATTGATGTTATTCTGATTTTTTAAAAAGAATTATAGAATGATAAAAATTCAACTAGGAATAACTTGCTTGACCCGTGAACATGACTTAGACCTTATCATAGATAGAACCCGTGTTGAGGATAATAACTATGCCTATGTATTCTTTTTCTTATCTTCTCTTCCTATTTCCACGAACGCCCACTTCTTTCTTTCTTTTCTTTCCCTTCTTTTCTTTTCTGTGTTCTTTGTCGTGTGTCTATCCTTTCTTTCTTTCATTTCACGGCAGAAAAAAGGAACAACTTATGACCACAACAGGAGAGGTTTGCAGACAAAACATGTTAACACGAGCTCAATCAGATAGCAGAAAAGTGATGGGTGACAGCCAACAGGTACTCATCAATGGAGAAGCTAATTAAAGCATCTGGAACCAGACAGAGGAGCCAAAATTAATAAAAGAACATAGACATTCATCTGTTGACATTAATGCATCCCTAGCTAGCCAGGTTATTTCTCGTACCAACAGCGGCAGCACTAGCTAGCTAGCTCTATAGCATTGAGGAGAAGTACATCAAACGATGGTATACAAGCTCCTTGCTAATAAGCAATTATTACAAGGAAATTTCAGTCAAACCAAAGCAGCACAGCAGTAATTAACAATAGTACTAAGCAGGAAAATTAATGATCTCTTGAGAATAACAGCCGCATGGCATAGAGTTATAAAGCACGAAGATTATTGCGTCTTTGGAAGCAGAATTCCTCGAGGCACTTTCATGGTAGTGATCAATGGAGCCAAGCTGACAAGTTGAGTGAAGAACATACATGTATTAGGATTGCTATAAGAAACGAGTTAGTTTAGAGTGAATATATAGAACAATATTGAAAGATAAAAATGCTTACCAATTAGCTAGTGAAGGGAACAGGTAGAACTTGAACATCATCGATATTACCTACCACAAAGAATGGAAGAACGCTGATAATTGAATGTGGATTGTAATGAGTAGAAAGAATGAGAAAATTGAGAAATAATTGAAGAATTTCCTTGATGAAATTGAAATTATCATTTAACTTCGCATTACCTGTAGTATCACAAACCCTTAAGCCAGTTTGGTTAGCTACCCAAACCAGAGCTTCACCCATGCTCCATAAGAACTTTCATCATCAGGATCGTAAGTGCCGTCGTATTGGAGAACTGGTACATGTTTCACTATCCAGTAGTCTTGGCCATTATTGGGTGACAATCTCTCATTGAACTCATCTGACATCTTTGCCAATGATAGCTGTTTGAGATTTTTCAAGTGTTGTATCCCAGAAGGCACCTCCTTCAGACTCTGGCAAAAACCTATTTCTAGTTTTTCAAGAAGGGGCATTGCTCCTTGGTCTATTATCATTGTATTCAATTCAGTCATGCCTGCAAGTCGTAGAGACTTGAGTTTCTGAAACCCTCCTCCTTCAAAATGCATCTTCTCTTCATTGTATCCACGAATGAACCTAAGAAATCTTAAATTGGGCAAAGCTTGTAGGACTTTAATCGAATCACCATCCATCAACATAGTAAGAGTCAATCTCAATTTAGCTAGATGGTGCAGTCTGGAAATCCACTCAGGCAGCCTTTCTAATTTCCCCCAAAGAATGAGAGATTGGAGGTGAAGAGGAGGAGAAGACATTGCCTGCAAGTCAAGAATTGCATCCCCATAACCCTCTGAACCAACCCAAAGCGACCGCAGGTGAGGCATATTCTCTAGCGCAACGCATAGATCCCTTCCATATTCAGTTTTCATATTCATGATCCCCAGTTTCCTCAATCGCTTCAACATTCCAATCTCATTAATTAACTCCCATTCATGATGGAAACCTGCATTAATTAAATAGAGTGTTTGCAACAGCTCTAACTGCCCTAGGCTACCACGTACAACGAACCCATAACCCTGTTTAGGTTCACCCAAAAGATATCGCAATTTAGGGAATCTGTTAACCTCAACTGGCAACCTTTCCACCAAGGAATCACTCAAGTCTAAGAACTCTAGGTTTTGCAGCTTTCCAATTGATTTTGGAAGATTTGACACCAGTGTATCTCTTAAGCTTAAATACTTCAGGTGCAGCAAATTTCCCAACTCTTTTGGAATTTCATCTATCGGACACTTTTCAAAATCTAATGTGGTCAAAAGCTTACATTTTTCAAATATTGCATCAATTATTGGCTTTTGCAGCTTTGCCCCGCAGAAGACCATGACAGAGCGAGTTTGAGACCTGGTGCTTCCCTTTGGATTGTCACTTCCTCCCTTGCTTATGGACATGTGTCGTGCTATGCCTTCCAAAGCTGAGGAATTCCAAGAAACATGGCCGAAACTTAATTCTTCTGACCTGGAAAGAATGACGTCCCGTACCAGATCATGCACTCGACATGTTGTGGGGATTCCTTTCATGCTAGCTTCATCTACTTGGACTAGACTTCGACGAATGAGTCCATTCAAGCACTCTTCCGCGGCTTCTTCTAATGTCAATCCTCGTTTTTCTTGTACAAAACCTTGAGCCACCCATAATCGAATTATTCTTGTACGTTTAATGGAGAAATCTTCGGGAAGCATCCCGAAATACAAGAAACATGCTTTGAGGTCGTAAGGGAGGTCGTGAAAACTGAGGGAGAGAATTTTAGTGACATTCTCAACATGAGGATCACTCGCCATTGTAGAATCAAGACTATTGACCAATTTTTGCCATTCTGAAATGACCCTTTCTTTGGTTGCTAGAAGTCCACCAACAGCCACAATTGCCAGTGGCAATCCTCCGCATCTTCTAACAATGTCTTGCGACAATTCCTCCAAATCTTTTGGACAATTCCCTTCAAAATCAAACTTGAATGCCTTTTTGCAGAAGAGTTCCCAAGCTTCTCGTTGAGGGAGAGATTTCATCTGATAGACATGAACCAATGAAGATCTCCTGCAAAAGTTAGCAACATCCTCATTTCTTGTCGTGGCCAGTATTTTGCTACCTTTGTTGTTATCCACCAAGGCATGCTCCACATCTCCCCAGAAGCGGATTTCCCACACATCATCGAATACAACTAAATACCGTTCTTGTTGTAAATATTTTCTAAGTTCATCAATCAACGATAAATCGTCCATTGTGACAAAGGCCTCAGGAAAAGGCTCTTTCTTAGCTTCATATAATTTCTTTAACGTGCTCCTTAAGAGTTCCACCCTATCGTATGATTGAGATACAGTAATCCAAGCATGGCATTGAAAGTGTTGTTTCACTACGTGGCTGTCATATACTTTCTTTGCAAGAGTGGTTTTTCCCACTCCTCCCATTCCAACCACCGCGATCACTGTCCTCTGACATTCTCCGCTTACCAAGAGGCTTATCAATTCATCTTTTGTAGATTCAATGCCAACAAGCTCGGAATCTTCAATGAAAAGAGAACCTAATCGAGGATCATGCAAGACAATGTTACTTGAGCCTCCCTGCTCTGAAGATGCGAACCGGAATCCTTCACTTCTGTCCTTGATTCTCTGAAGAGTTTTTCTAACACCATAAATGTCTGATGCGATCTTATGGCGTAGAGGCAATTTCCGAACCAAGGAAGAGACTTTAGTTAAGAAGCCCGCGAATACACGCCGATCACGATGTTGTGCCACATGAAGCGTCTTATATTCGTCGATGACATCTTCAATCTGATAAGCAACTTCCCTTGCTTGCTTTACCCATACTTTCACACTTTCGCTCACACCTTCTTTCTCAGCCTTTGAGTCTGCATCTTTCAGAAAAGCTCTGATGGCCTCCAGATCATCTTTGATATCTAAAACTTCTTTGTAAACACCTTTCAATAGTTGCACCCCTTGAACTAGCAATGGAGCCAACTTGTCAATTACAAGACTCACTGCTGACTCTGCCATTTTTTCTACTCCTTTCTATTTGATCTTCTTTGCTGCGAGAACAAATTTTGAATTTAGGCTCCTTGAAGTAATTAAATTATTGTAGGTTAGTCATGTTACAACAGTTGAAACCTGACGCATGTAAGCATCAGACGAGTTACTATGGTGATCTACCAGACCACCGGACTGTTGGGAAATTCCAGAACTCAAACACACATCAATTTACGTGGTTCGGCAACTTGCCTACTCCACGGAGCTACTGGTTTGTATTAATCACTTCAAAGAAACAATACAAACAAAGGAGGAGGAGAAAAAACTCTTCTTAACTCAACTCTACTCACTCAAGCTCTCTCTGCTGCTCTCACTTTTCTTCTGTTCTCTCTGTGTTTTTCACACACACACGCAGCTCTTCACTGAGCTTATATATATACAAGATGGGAGTGAAGGGGCATAAATCATGCCTTGATTTATGCCCACCGTTTGTGTCCTCCACCATGTGCCAAGTGGGAGATTAGGTATTCCCACTTGCATATGGTGGGACATTGTTTGTCTTCCACTTGCTAACAATCTCCCACTTGGAGACAAACAATGAAATCATCTTTTATCCTTGAAGACCAACTGAAGTTTTGCACAACTTCAGTTTATCAAGTGTAACTCCTTTGGTTAACATGTCAGCTGGATTCTTGCTTCCGCAGACCTTTTCTAGCAGTAGTTGCTCCTCATCTAGCAATTGTCGGATGAAGTGATATTTGATCTGAATATGCTTAGTCCTGGAGTGATATGCTGGATTCTTGGCAAGGAAGATTGCACTCTGACTGTCGCTATACAAAGTACCCTTTCCATTCATCTTGCCCAATTCTTTCAGAAAACTCTGCAGCCATACGATCTCTTTTGCAGATTCTGAGACTGCAACATATTCAGCTTCTGTTGTTGAAAGAGCGACGATCTTTTGCAAGGTAGAACTCCAGGAAACAGCAGTACCTCCTAGAGTATATACATATCCTGTAGTGCTCTTTCTGCTATCAACATCTCCTGCTAGATCAGCGTCTACAAAACCTTCAAGTTTCAAACCACCAGCTGTGAAGGTAAGACATGTCTCTGATGAACCTTTTAAGTATCTCATGATCCATTTCACCGCCTCCCAATGTTGCTTTCCAGGATTGCTCATATATCGGCTTACAACTCCCACTGCATGGGCAATGTCTGGTCTAGTACAGACCATAGCATACATCAAAGAGCCGATAGCTGAGGCGTATGGAATCTTATCCATGTATCCACTTTCTAGCTCAGTTTTTGGTGACTGGTC
Organism: Populus nigra; assembly: GCF_951802175.1. Lineage (NCBI taxonomy): Eukaryota > Viridiplantae > Streptophyta > Magnoliopsida > Malpighiales > Salicaceae > Populus > Populus nigra. Next base: position 17,631,615 of record NC_084860.1, on the reverse strand, counting down.
TTTGCTGAGCTTGAAATGATTCCCCAGAGGTGTACTTACTGGTTTAGCATTATCCATACTAAACCTGCTGAGAACCTTCTTGACATACTCTGTTTGTGAAAGCTTTAGTATGCCTTTGTCTTGATCTCTGATGATTCTCATGCCAAGTATTTGTTTAGCAGCTCCCAGATCCTTCATTTCAAACTGTTTTGACAATTGTTGTTTCAGCTTGTCAATCTCTTCAATGTTGGATCCTGCAATCAACATATCATCCACATATAATAGTAGAATGATGTAGGAGTTATCAAAATGTTTGACATAGCAACAGTGATCAGCCTGGCATCTTGTGTATCCCGAACTACACATGAAGTTGTCAAACTTCTTGTACCACTGTCTTGGAGCTTGCTTCAAACCGTATAGGCTTTTCTTTAGCTTGCAGACTTGGTTCTCCTTTCCTGGTATTTCAAACCCCTCTGGTTGTTGCATGTAAATGTCTTCCTCCAATTCTCCATGAAGAAAAGCTGTTTTTACATCTAATTGTTCAAGATGTAAATTCTCTGCTGCTACTATCCCCAGAACAACTCTGATTGTTGTAAGCTTCACAACTGGAGAAAATATCTCAGAGTAGTCAATCCCTTTCTTTTGTTGAAACCCTTTTACAACAAGTCTTGCCTTGAACCGTTTGCTTCCATCATGCTCAGTCTTTACTCTGTAGACCCACTTGTTTTGCAAAGCCTTCTTTCCTTCAGGTAGTGTGGTCAGCTCCCAGGTCTTGTTCTTCAGCAACGAACTCATCTCATCCTTCATGGCTAACTCCCACTTGCTTGAGTTTCCATCTTGTAAGGATTCTTCATAACTTAGCGGCTCACCACCATCTGTCAGCAAAATATAATTCAGTAGAAGTGTGAACCGTTGTGGGGGCTTTACAGTCCTTGAAGACCTGCGAACATAAACAATTGGTTCACTTGGCTCTGCATCATCTTGTGTAGTGGTGGGTACAGATGTGCTTGAATCTTCTTGTAAAGACTCTTGAGTTTTGTTTTGCTCGGTAACATCGGGAAGCCCTTCTAATCTGATGAATTCAGATTTTTGTGGACTTGTATCTGAATCAGTCATATCTGTTTCTGCACTTGATCTGTCTTTGTACAAAACTTTCTCATTGAAGATCACGTTCCTGCTTCTGATAATCTTTCTGTTCTGATCATCCCAGAACCGAAATCCAAATTCTTCATCTCCATAGCCAATGAAGAAACATTTCTTGGATTTGGCATCTAGCTTGTTGCGAGCATCAGAATCTATATGCACATAGGAAACACACCCAAAGACCTTTAAATGAGAAAGTTGTACCTCTTTTCCTCTCCATACTTCCTCGGGCAATCTGAACTCCAAAGGAACTGATGGTCCACGGTTGATCAAGTAAACTGCAGTATGAACTGCGTCAGCCCAGAATGTTTGAGGTAGCCCTGAATGCAGCCTCATGCTTCTAGCTCGTTCATTGATGGTCCGGTTCATTCTTTCAGCAATGCCATTCTGTTGTGGTGTGCCTGGAATGGTCTTTTCCATTCTGATACCATTAACAGCGCAATACTCCTTGAAACCTCCATCAATGTATTCTCCTCCATTATCAGATCTTAAGCATTTCAACTTTAAACCTGATTCATTTTCAACCATAGCCTTCCACTTCTTGAATGTTTCGAACACATCAGATTTATTTTTTAGAAAGTAGACCCATACCTTTCTGCTGAAATCATCAATGAAAGTTACGTAATACCGAGAACCTCCAAGAGATGCCACTGGAGACGGTCCCCATAAATCTGTGTGCACTAGTTCTAGCTTTCTTGGTCTTAAGGCCCTGCCAACCTTTAAGAAACTAAGCTTCTTCTGTTTTCCAAGAACACAGCTTTCACAAATGTCTAGATCAACATTTTTAAGCTCTGGCAGTTTTCCCTTCGACTGAAGTATCTTCATCCCTTTTTGACTCATATGGCCGAGTCTACAGTGCCATAGCTGTGCTTGATTTTCTGCTTCAGTAGAGGCAATAATGTCTGCAAATCTTGTGGTCATATACAGGGTGCCGGTTTTCTTTCCACGAGCCAAAACCATTGCTCCCTTTGTTACCTTCCACATACCTCCAGAAAAAAGGATTGAATGACCACTCTCATCAAGTTGTCCGACTGAGATCAGCTTCTTCTTTAGTCCAGGAACATGCCTTACATTTTGCAAGTTCCATGTAGATCCATTCATTGTCTTGATCTGCACTTCTCCTATGCCCACAATCTTCATTGGTTGTCCATCGGCTAGATAGACTACACCGTGATCTCCAGCAACATAGTTTTGCATCATCTCATGGTGTGGTGTACAATGGAATGAAGCACCAGAATCAAGAATCCAATCATCAATTGGACTTTGTACAGCAAGAATCAAAGCGTCTTGCACCTCATCTGTGGTAGTGTTTGCAGAGTCAGCTTCAGGTTTTTTCAGTTTTGTGCAATTCCTCATGAAATGACCAGGTTTGCCACAATTCCAACATTCAACCTGCTTTCTGGGTCCGAACTTGCTTTTACTTCTGTATTTTGATTTGGATCTGCCTCTGGATAAACCTCTATCCTGTCTCCTCCCTCGAGTGTTAATGTTGAGAGCTGATCCTGAACTTGAACTTTCACCTGAGTCTTTCCTTCGCACTTCTTCAGCTAAAATCAAGTCTCGGATATCATCATATTTCAGTTTGGATTTTCCAGCTGAGTTGCTCACGGCTGTCCTCATACCTTCCCAACTGCTTGGAAGTGAAGCTAGTAAAATGAGTGCACGGATCTCATCATCAAACTCAATCTCTACAGATGACAATTGATTTGTGATAGTATTGAAGTTGTTGAGATGTTGCGTGACGGAGGTGCCTTCTGTCATTTTCAGGTTGAACAACTTCTTCATCAAGTGCACTTTATTGTTTGCCGAGGGCTTCTCATACATCCCAGACAAAGCTTCCATTAGTCTTGCAGTGGATCTTTCTTTTGTAACATTGTGCGCAACTCTTCTTGATAAGGATAGCCGGATAATACCCAAAACTTGTCTATCAAGAAGCAACCAATCTTCTTCTGGCATATTTTCTGGTTTGCTCCCCAACAGAGGAAGATGAAGTTTCTTCCCATATAAATAGTCTTCAATTTGCATTTTCCAATATCCAAAATCTGATCCATCAAATTTTTCAATTCCCGCAGCCTTTATTTCATCTGCCATTTTTACTGTATCTCCGATTTGAATTTGTCAAATCTGACCTTACAGATGTGTCCGGAACGGCCAAAAATATTGGAAACGACACTGAGATCACCCCAATCGGACTTCGGATGGCTCAGATCTTAACAGTCAAAGTTTTGGATCAACGGACGGTGCAGATGAAGCCGCGTGTCAGTCCAGAATAGTGTCTGCGAAGCACTGGATCAAAACCCACGTGTGATGACGTGGCAAGATGACGTGGCCTCCACGTAGACCACCCCGGGACCCACTTTGCTGACGTGGCAAATACACACGCGATTTTTGATGACGTGGCGGGGTCTGACGTGGCTGATGACTGGGTGGATGACGTGGCAATTGACTGCTGAGGTGGCAGGTGACGTGGCAGGTGACTGTACGGTTTGCTGGCGTGGCGGGTGACGTGGCGGGTCAACCCGGTTCAGATGCAGGTATCCGGGTAGAGACGACGCGTGGAGAGCGTGCGGCGCGTGGGCGCGCGTAGGCAGTGGCTTCGTCGGCGCGTGTGGGCGCGTGCGGGCATGCAGGACGTCGGTTTTTCTCCGGGTTTTCACCAGTGAATTCGTCTCCTCTTGCTCTACACGATGGTATGTTCAAAAACACGTTTTGAGAACTTTGATTTTTGAGTTTGGATCAAACACCCTCTTTTTCAAGAACAAGCTCTGATACCAGTTGTTGGGAAATTCCAAAACTCAAACACACATCAATTTACGTGGTTCGGCAACTTGCCTACTCCACAGAGCTACTGGTTTGTATTAATCACTTCAAAGAAACAATACAAACAAAGGAGGAGGAGAAAAAACTCTTCTTAACTCAACTCTACTCACTCAAGCTCTCTCTGCTGCTCTCACTTTTCTTCTGTTCTCTCTGTGTTTTTCACACACACACGCAGCTCTTCACTGAGCTTATATATATACAAGATGGGAGTGAAGGGGCATAAATCATGCCTTGATTTATGCCCACCGTTTGTGTCCTCCACCATGTGCCAAGTGGGAGATTAGGTATTCCCACTTGCATATGGTGGGACATTGTTTGTCTTCCACTTGCTAACACGGACTAGGTTAATAGGGTGTTTTATTAAAAAAAATGATGTTAAGGATAAATTTTTTAATAAACTTCATTGCACAGCATTATTAAGCTCTCTACTCCAATTCATATGGATGATGACAGTAAACACACACAAGTGATTAAATTCCCTGTGAGCTAAGCTAATGAAGAAATGAAATAGTGCATAGTCTACGAATTGAAGTTGATTACCTTGCTCCATCACATATATAAAACTGAGACTTGAAGAGATATGCTGATTCTTATGTAAAATTTCCTCTAGCTTTTCACATTACATTGAAATCTTGTTGCTCAGCTGACATTTCTAGTTTATAAACAGAAGAGTGTAAGCAAATAAAGTAAACAAAAGAAATAATAATTAGAGTGTACGTATTATAGAATAGAATAGAATGTATTTATATAGGAAATATTGTATATAGGAAATATTGTAGACATACTCTTGTGTGGTAAGCTCCACCATTACTATTGTATATTGCCCTACCTATATATATAGAAAGGGTTGGCTAACCATTAGGTTAAGTCTCCCAATTATTCTCAACTGTACAAAAATTGATTTAATCAAAAGTTAAAATTTTTAAATTCTAAATATAGATTCCAACTTATACTACATATTTTCTTCAAAAACATTGTTTGATTTGGGTGATTTTTACCAAATATACTTTCATATTTTTTATAAGAAAATAATGTATTTTTTTAAAGCTTTAAATTATGATCTAAAATCAAAAGTCTATTAATTTCATAAATAATTTCAAACGAACTCTAAATTCATATATTAATGTAGAAATTGAAAAAGAAATTAAGAAAGCAGATATAGATGATGCCATTTATTAGATGGTTTGATCGAAACCAGAAAAGTTCGTAATCTTGTCATTCTGACAATGAAATTTCATAACTTAGTGAAGGGAGTTTGGTTGGGGGGAGCAGCACAGGAAAACTTTGGTTTGATCAAAATATATATGTGCAAAGGAATTATACAAAGATCACCAAATAGTATTCTTATGTGGATAAAAAAGGAAAGAGTGCATAGTAAATTCTCATGGATTCCTCTTCCTCAAGGTATGCTTAAGTGGAATGTAGATATATATATATCTATAAATGGCGAGCCTTAATCCGACCCTTATGGGTTGGGGGTGTCCTAAGAGATAATAAACTAAGGAAGATTTCTTTGTATCTTTTTTCTTTCCACAAGTATTAAGGGATTCGTTGAGGTTGAGATTTTCATTATTTAAAAAGCTTTTATTGTGAGTACTGATTATTGTTATGTATCTGAATTATGAAGTTCAATTCATACAATGCATTTAATTGGTTAAGAGGAAACAATATCATAAAGTGATGCCTGTTGTGCACGCAGCTGCACAAAAACTGGACAACCTAGCTTTTATATCTCATGGAAACTAGCCCGGACACTAGCAATTATCAATAATAATGATGCTTTCGCTTTTGCTTGATGGCCACCACAAAAACAAAGAAGCATGTACGATGTGCCTAGCCTTGCCTTTTGTCAATGGAGCTGAGTAGATTCCGACTGTGTAACTGACATTGCAAATAAAGATTGATCACGGCTTGCACGATTAAAGTAGATGTACAATTTTGTTTCTCGTTTGGGTATAGAAAGAACAGAGAGATCGATTAGACATGTGTTCTTGTCTTTTTTTTGCTGTTTAGGGTTTAAGATATTTTTATAGATCCATTAGGATTTAACAGGGAGATGATATTGCGTATCCATGGTTTTGTTTTTATTCCCTCTTTAAGACAAGATATTTTCTTGCTTAGACAGCTCGAGTGAATCATTCGGTATAAATAATCCATTTCAACTGCCCATTTGAGCCTCTGCAGATAAGTAAACCCACATATATTCTTGGGAATTAATTATACACGCACATAAATTGTTTTTTTTTTGTTTTTTTTAAATACATTATATATATATATATATATATATATATATATATATATATAATAATTTTTAAAATCACCACAACATAATAATGCAAAAGCACAAAAAAAATTCAAAATCTTTAAAAACTCTAATTCTAGCACGGGACCAAATTTTTTTAATATTCATTTAGGAACTCAAAAATCTACCAAGAAATCTAGTCAGGCTAAAGTCCCATTTGTTTTCACGATCAACCATGTTAAAAAAAGAAATTCTTGTTTTTTCTTCAAAATAAAATTTTTAATGTTTTTGATCGTTTTGATGTGCTATTTTTATATTTGTTTAGAAAAAAAAGTTTTTACTTAATAATAAAATAACAATAATAAATGTTCATAAAATCAAGTATAAATCAAATATTATGATATTTATTTAAGATTTTGATAATTTTATAGAAAACAAATCAAAGCAATTTATAAAGATAATAATTTAAAATCAAGAAATAATGAAAAAGAAAGAAAGAAAGAAAAGACCACCTCCTTCACTATTGATATGAATAGTTGACATCTCAACTCTTTAAAAAAAAATAGAAAAAAATTAGAATATTTTAATGTTTTCTTTGATTCTAAATGAGTGCCCATGTCCATTGTTATATATTCTAACCAGCTTGCCTGGTGGACTTTACTGTTGATCCATTTTAGGTTTTACAAAATAGAAAAGAGGAAGTAATCTCGTGTACCACGATATAAAAAAGAAAAAGAAAAGGCATTGACATGTGATATGATCAACCCGTATTAAACACTGCCGAAGTCTATTTTAAAAAACATTAACTTTTTTATCAACAAATTAAAAAATATTTATTTGAAATTGATGTTATTGATTTTTTTTTAAAAAAATTATAGATGGTTGAAGATAATATCATATCTACTGAAAATAATACTGATACTAAAGATAATTATGATTAGGGATTGCTATCATAATCAGGGATCCCTGATACTGAAGAGATCATGATCAGGGATCACTGATACTGAAGATAATTGTGATCTCTGATCATATCTGCACAATAGATTACTGATACTGAAGATAATGTAATCATATCTGCAACAGATATTATAGGACTTAAGTATATATCTTATCATTCATTGCATTCTTAATGATAGGATTTTTGAATCAGGGATTGTAATATATATAAGACCATGATGTAACAGTATTGTAATAAAGCAAAAATATTTCTGTAATTCGTCTTCTACACATCTTTCTCTCTTTATTCTTTTATCTTTCATGGTATCAGAGCCATTGACTCACGTCACACAAATGACTTCTTCTTCACTAAACACCTCAGATGCTGCTACTAATGGCAATCCTCCACTTGTTTCTCCTCCAGCCATAAATGTTACAAAACTCTCAAAAGACAACTATCATGTCTGGAAAGCTCAATTAATCTCTTTCTTCTGTGGGCAAGGTCTCTTTGGATACCTTGATGGAACCATTCCCATCCCACCCAAAGAAGTTTCCATGGCTGAAACCTCCTCTGTCACCTTCAACCCTCTCTATGAACATTGGCAGCGATAAGATGCCATCATAGTTGCTATTCTCTTCTCTACAATTTCAGAAAATGTTCTTATTCAAGTGGTTTCTCACACCACCTCTGCTGCAATCTGGTGTGCTCTAGCCAAATCCTTCTCCTCTCAATCACGTGCTCGGGTTATTCAACTCCACACTGAACTCATTAACACTTGTAAAGGAGCACAATCAGCACATGATTTTTTTATGTAGATCAAGCGCATGACAGATGAGCTTGCTGTCACCGACCATGCTCTTCATTGTGATGAAATCATCTCCTATCTACTATCGGGTCTTGGCCTTGATTATAACTCCTTTGTTACTACCATTACAGCCCGCACATATCCTATCACTTTAGAGGAAGTATATGCTCTCTTACTCACCACAGAGTCACGTCTGCTGCACAACAATTCACCCATTGTCCAGCCCACTGTTCACGTTGCTACTCGTCAGTCATCTTCTTCTTCCTACAAAGGAAGAAATTCATACAGAGGCAGAGGCTGTAATTATAGAGAAGTCTCCTTCTATAATGGCTCCAATGGTAGGAACACATTTCATAGAGATACTATGATCTGTCAGGTCTATGATAAACCTGGCCATTCTACAAAAAAATGCTATCATCGGTTTGACGTTACCTATCGTGACAATGCTGCCAAATCTAACAATCTGCATGGTCTGATGGCTACAACAAGTGTTGTTTCTGCAACTGATTGGCATCCTGATACAGGTGCTACACACCATCTCACCAATAACATGGCCAACTTGAATCTACGGAGTGAAGACTATACTGGTTCAGATCAAGTCCTTGTTAGCAATGGTGCAGGTTTGTAAATTTCTCAAATTGGTTCTTCTATTTTAACTCCCTAAAAAACACCGTTTGTGCTCAAACAATTACTTCTTGTCCCTGAAATTCAAAAAAATCTAATTTCTATTCAACAGTTTTGCAGTGATAATCCTGTGTTTTTTGAATTTCATGATCGTTTTTTCTGGTTAAAGACTACTCGGGGAAAATCCTTCATCGCGGCACCTTTAAAGATGGTCTGTATTCATTCTCCAGCTTGTCAGACACACTCCCTCCTCATGCACTCACTGATGTACAAGCTTCTTACCAAATATGGCATAACAAGCTTGGTCATGCATCCTTTCCAGTTCTTCAAAAATCTATTTCTGTATTTATGTTACCTGTTGCAAATAAAAAGCTTCCAGTTTGTTCAGATTGTCAACTAGCTATAAGCAGTCAATTGTCTTTCAAAACCAGCAATCATAAATCTATCAATCTTTTAGACGTAGTGCATACTGATGTTTGGGGACCAGCACCTATCTTGTCAAACAGTGGTGCTCGATACTATTTATGTTTTTTAGATGATTGCACTAAATTCATATGGTGGTTTCCTCTTAAACTTAAATCTGATGTTGAGAAAGTCTTTTTGCTCTTTAAGACTTCTGTTGAACGACAATTTAATCGTACCATAAAAAACATTAAATCTGATTGGGGAGGCAAATATCACCGCATGTCTACACTTCTAACTCAAATTGGCATTCATCATTGTAGAGCATGTCCATACACTCATCAGCAAATGGGTGCAGTTGAACGTCGTCATAAACAAATTGTTGAAGTCGGCCTTTCATTACTTTCACATTCTAAACTTCCACAACAATTTTGAGAAGATGCTTTTCTCACAGCAATTTATATTATCAATCGTCTCCCTACTCCTATTATCAATAAAAAATCTCCATACGAAATTGTTTATCGTCATACTCCTGACTATCATTTCCTTAAAGTTTTTGGTTGTGCATGCTGGCCTTATCTTCGACCATATAACAAACATAAGATTGATTTCAGATCTAAAAACTGTATTTTTATTGGTTATAGATTGGACCATCATGGATATAAATATCTTCATCTTGCAACAGGTAAAGTTTATGTATTCCATCATGTCGTTTTTTATGGAAACCATTTTCCATATAAAAGTCCTGATCACCACCCTTCTATCTGTCCAGACACACCCTCCACAATAGTTCCATTTTCAAATACCATTTCTTCCTTGTCACCAACACTTACAAGTACATGTGCAACTTCACCATTGCCACACATTGACTCTTATCTACCAGCATCATCTTCAACTCCAGAGCCGACACCTCAATCATTAACGGATACTACCCCTACCTCCCCTCCCATACCAGTTCTAAATCCCACATTCACAATCCCGGCTATTTCAAATACTCACCCGATGGTAACAAGATCCAAAAATCACATTTCCAAACCAAAAAGAACCCTTGATGGACACACCTTATATCCTTTGCCCCGAGCACTGCATGTTTCTGCCTCTCTCTCCTGCAAAGAACCTACCTCATTTACTAAAGCCTACAAATCTTGTCATTAACGATTTGCAATGAATCCTGAATTTGATGCCTTGCTCCGCAATCAAACCTGGGAACTAGTCCCTCCATCATGCCATCTTAATCTCATTGGCTGTCGCTGGATTTTCAAGATTAAAAGGAAAGCTGATGGCTCCATTGAAAGATATAAGGCCCGGCTGGTTGCTAAAGGTTATCATTAGGAGCTAGGAGTGGATTTTCATGAAACTTACAGTCCAGTTGTAAAACCTGCAACTATCCGGCTTGTTTTATCCATTGCAGTCTGCAACAATTGGATAATTTGTCAGCTGGATGTCCAAAATGCATTTCTTCACGGCAATCTAACAAAGTGGTTTACATGGATCAACCTCCAGGCTTCAAACATCCTCAATTTCCTGACCATCTCTGTAAGCTCAAACGTACCTTCTATGGCCTTAAACATGCACCTCGCTGGTGGTTTTCCTGTTTTGCTGTTATGTTGATACAATTCGATTTTATTGGCAGCAAGGCATACTTGTCACTGTTTGTGCACACTGACACCTCTAGCATCATATACATCCTCATTTATGTTGATGACATTATCATCACTGGTTCTAATGCTGCTATTATCACAGATATCATTCAGCGGCTGCATAAGGAATTTGCTATCACTGACCTTGGCCCTCTCAGTTTTTTCTTAGGCATTGAAGCTATATTTGATGTTACAGGACTCTATCTCACTCAACGCAGATACATTGTTAATCTTATTACAAAATCCAAAATGGATGGTGCCAAGCCATGTTCCACTCCAATGTCCACCACTATGGCATTGACAGCAACTGATACTGAACAATTTGATGATCCTACCCTGTATAGAAGCATTGTTGACGGCCTTCATTATCTCTCATTCACTCGGCTTGATATTGCTTTCGCTGTTCATCGCGTTAGCAAATTCATGCATCAACCGAAACAGTCCCACTGGATATGTGTAAAGAGAATCCTGCGCTATCTCAAACACTCCATCTCCTACTGTTTACTATTGTCTTGTAGTAGCTCCTTCACATTTCAAGCGTTCTCTGATGCAGATTGGGCAGGGGACACAAATGGTCGTCGATCTGTTGGCCTACTGTGTGTTTCTTGGCTCAAATTTAATTTCCTGGCATAACAAACAATAGGCTACAGTTGCTCATAGCAGTACCGAGGCTGAATACAAGGCTCTCGCAAACACTGCAGCTGAACTCCAATGGTTGCAATTTTAGCTGCAGAACTTGGTTTGCACCTATCCCAAAGTCCCACTCTTTGGTGTGATAATATCAGTGCCACGTATCTATCCTCCAATCCAGTGTTTCATGCACGCACAAAACACATCGAGATTGATTTTCACTTCGTCAGAGATCCTGTTTCTAAAAAAAATTGACTGTTAATTTTTTGTCTGGTACTGATCAGCTAGCCAATCTCCTTACAAAACCACTCTCTGTTGCACGGTTCAATCTTCTGTGCTCCAATCTCAACGTTCGCAACCTCCCGTTCAGATTGCGGGGGCGTGTTGAAGATAATATCACATCTACTGAAGATAATACTGATACTGAAGATAATCATGATTAGGGATTGCTATCATAATTAGGGATCCCTGATATTGAAGAGATCATGATCAGGGATCACTGATACTGAAGATAATCGTGATCTCTGATCATATCTGCACAATAGATTACTGATACTGAAGATAATGGTAATTATATCTACAACAGATATTCTAGGAATTAAGTGTATATCTTATCATTCATTGCATTCTTAATGATAGGATTTTTGAATCAGGGATTGTAATATATATAAGACCATGATGTAACAGTATTGTAATAAAGCAAAAATATTTCTGTAATTCGTCTTCTACACATATTTCTCTCTTTATTCTTTTATCTTTCATAGATTAATAAAAATTCAACTAGGAATAACTTGCTTGACCCGTGAACATGACTTAGACCCTATCATAGATAGAACCCGTGTTGAGGATAATAACTATGCCTATGTATTCTTTTTCTTATCTTCTCTTCCTATTTCCACGAACGCCCACTTCTTTCTTTCTTTTCTTTCCCTTCTTTTCTTTTCTGTGTTCTTTGTCGTGTGTCTATCCTTTCTTTCTTTCATTTCACGGCAGAAAAAAGGAACAACTTATGACCACAACAGGAGAGGTTTGCAGACAAAACATGTTAACACGAGCTCAATCAGATAGCAGAAAAGTGATGGGTGACAGCCAACAGGTACTCATCAATGGAGAAGCTAATTAAAGCATCTGGAACCAGACAGAGGAGCCAAAATTAATAAAAGAACATAGACATTCATCTGTTGACATTAATGCATCCCTAGCTAGCCAGGTTATTTCTCGTACCAACAGCGGCAGCACTAGCTAGCTAGCTCTATAGCATTGAGGAGAAGTACATCAAACGATGGTATACAAGCTCCTTGCTAATAAGCAATTATTACAAGGAAATTTCAGTCAAACCAAAGCAGCACAGCAGTAATTAACAATAGTACTAAGCAGGAAAATTAATGATCTCTTGAGAATAACAGCCGCATGGCATAGAGTTATAAAGCACGAAGATTATTGCGTCTTTGGAAGCAGAATTCCTCGAGGCACTTTCATGGTAGTGATCAATGGAGCCAAGCTGACAAGTTGAGTGAAGAACATGCATGTATTAGGATTGCTATAAGAAACGAGTTAGTTTAGAGTGAATATATAGAACAATATTGAAAGATAAAAATGCTTACCAATTAGCTAGTGAAGGGAACAGGTAGAACTTGAACATCATCGATATTACCTACCACAAAGAATGGAAGAACGCTGATAATTGAATTTGGATTGTAATGAGTAAAAAGAATGAGAAAATTGAGAAATAATTGAAGAATTTCCTTGATGAAATTGAAATTATCATTTAACTTCGCATTACCTGTAGTATCACAAACCCTTAAGCCAGTTTGGTTAGCTACCCAAACCAGAGCTTCACCCATGCTCCATAAGAACTTTCATCATCAGGATCGTAAGTGCCGTCGTATTGGAGAACTGGTACATGTTTCACTATCCAGTAGTCTTGGCCATTATTGGGTGACAATCTCTCATTGAACTCATCTGACATCTTTGCCAATGATAGCTGTTTGAGATTTTTCAAGTGTTGTATCCCAGAAGGCACCTCCTTCAGACTCTGGCAAAAACCTATTTCTAGTTTTTCAAGAAGGGGCATTGCTCCTTGGTCTATTATCATTGTATTCAATTCAGTCATGCCTGCAAGACGTAGAGACTTGAGTTTCTGAAACCCTCCTCCTTCAAAATGCATCTTCTCTCCATTGTATCCACGAAGGAACCTAAGAAATCTTAAATTGGGCAAAGCTTGTAGGACTTTAATCGAATCACCATCCAACAACGTAGTAAAAGTCAATCTCAATTTAGCTAGATTGTGCAGTCTGGAAATCCACTCAGGCAGCCTTTCTAATTTCCCCCAAAGACTGAGAGATTGGAGGTGAAGAGGAGGAGAAGACATTGCCTGCAAGTCAAGAATCCCAGAATTCTCTGAAGCAACCCAAAGCGACCGCAGGTGAGGCATATTCTCTAGGGCAATGCATAGATCCCTTCCATTTTCTTTTTTCAAATTCATGATCCCCAGTTTCCTCAATCGCTTCAACATTCCAATCTCATTAATTAATTCCCATTCATGATCGTCACCTACATTAATTACATAGAGTGTTTGCAACAGCTCTAACTGCCCTAGGCTACCACGTATAAAGAACCCACGACCCTCTTTAGGATCACCCAAAAGATATCGCAATTTAGGGAATCTGTTAACCTCAACTGGCAACCTTTTCACCAAGGAATCACTCAAGTCTAAGAACTCTAGGTTTTGCAGCTTTCCAATTGATTTTGGAAGATTTGACACCAGTGTATCTCTTAAGCTTAAATACTTCAGGTGCAGCAAATTTCCCAACTCTTTTGGAATTTCATCTATCGGACACTTTTCAAAATCTAATGTGGTCAAAAGCTTACATTTTTCAAATATTGCATCAATTATTGGCTTTTTCAGCCTTGCCCCGCAGAAGACCATGACAGAGCGAGTTTGAGACCTGGTGCTTCCCTTTGGATTGTCACTTCCTCCCTTGCTTATGGACATGTGTCGTGCTATGCCTTCCAAAGCTTAGGAATTCCAAGAAACATGGCCGAAACTTAATTCTTCTGACCTGGAAAGAATGACGTCCCGTACCAGATCATGCACTCGACATGTTGTGGGGATTCCTTTCATGCTAGCTTCATCTACCTGGACTAGACTTCGACGAATGAGTCCATACAAGCACTCTTCCGCGGCTTCTTCTAATGTCAATCCTCGTTTTTCTTGTACAAAACCTTGAGCCACCCATAACCGAATTATTCTTGTACGTTTAATGGAGAAATCTTCGGGAAGCATCCCGAAATACAAGAAACATGCTTTGAGGTCGTAAGGCAGGTCGTCAAAACTGAGGGAGAGAATTTTAGTGACATTCTCAACATGAGGATCACTCGCCATTGTAGAATCGAGACTATTGACCAATTTTTGCCATTCTGGAATGACCCTTTCTTTGGTTGCTAGAAGTCCACCAACAGCCACAATTGCCAGTGGCAATCCTCCGCATCTTCTAACAATGTCTTGCGACAATTCCTCCAAATCTTTTGGACAATTCCCTTCAAAATCAAACTTGAATGCCTTTTTGCAGAAGAGTTCCCAAGCTTCTCGTTGGGGGAGAGATTTCATCTGATAGACATGAACCAATGAAGATCTCCTGCAAAAGTTAGCAACATCCTCATTTCTTGTCGTGGCCAGTATTTTGCTACCTTTGTTGTTATCCACCAAGGCATGCTCCACATCTCCCCAGAAGCGGATTTCCCACACATCATCGAATACAACTAAATACCGTTCTTGTTGTAAATATTTTCCAAGTTCATCAATCAACGATAAATCGTCCATTGTGACAATGGCCTCAGGAAAAGGCTCTTTCTTAGCTTCATATAATTTCTTTAACGTGCTCCTTAAGAGTTCCACCCTATCGTATGATTGAGACACAGTAATCCAAGCATGGCATTGAAAGTGTTGTTTCACTACGTGGCTGTCATATACTTTCTTTGCAAGAGTGGTTTTTCCCACTCCTCCCATTCCAACCACCGCGATCACTGTCCTCTGACATTCTCCGCTTACCAAGAGGCTTATCAATTCATCTTTTGTAGATTCAATGCCAACAAGCTCAGAATCTTCAATGAAAAGAGAACCTGATCGAGGATCATGCAAGACAATGTTATTTGAGCCTCCTTGCTCTGAAGATGCGAACCTGAAGCCTTCACTTCTGTCCTTGATTCTCTGAAGAGTTCTTCTAACATCATGAATCTCTGATGCGATCTTATGCTGTAGAGGCAATTTCCGAACCAAGGAAGAGACTTTAGTTAAGAAGCCCGCGAATACACGCCGATCACGATGTTGTGCCACATGAAGCGTCTTATATTCGTCGATGACATCTTCAATCTGATAAGCAACTTCCCTTGCTTGCTTTACCCATACTTTCACACTTTCGCTCACACCTTCTTTCTCAGCCTTTGAGTTTGCATCTTTCAGAAAAGCTCTGATGGCTTCCAGATCATCTTTGATATCTACAACTTCATTGTAAACACCTTTCAATAGTTGCACCCCTTGAGCTAGCAATGGAGCCAACTTGTCAATTACAAGACTCACTGCTGACTCTGCCATTTTTTCTACTCCTTTCTATTTGATCTTCTTTGCTGCGAGAACAAATTTTGAATTTAGGCTCCTTGAAGTAATTAAATTATTGTAGGTTAGTCATGTTACAACAGTTGAAACCTGACGCATTTTAAGCATCAGACGAGTTACTATGGTGATCTACCAGACCACCGGACTAGGTTAATAGGGTTTTTTATTAAAAAAAAAATGATGTTAAGGATACATTTTTTAATAAACTTCATTGCACAGCATTATTAAGCTCTCTACTCCAATTCATATGGATGATGACAGTAAACACACACAAGTGATTAAATTCCCTGTGAGCTAAGCTAATGAAGAAATGAAATAGTGCATAGTCTACGAATTGAAGTTGATTACCTTGCTCCATCACATATATAAAACTGAGACTTGAAGAGATATGCTGATTCTTATGTAAAATTTCCTCTAGCTTTTCACATTACATTGAAATCTTGTTGCTCAGCTGACATTTCTAGTTTATAAACAGAAGAGTGTAAGCAAATAAAGTAAACAAAAGAAATAATAATTAGAGTGTAAGAATCTTGATTTAATCAAAAGTAAAATTTTCAATTTCTAAATATAGATTCCAACTTATACTACATATTTTCTTCAAAAAATAATTGTTTGATTTGCGTGATTTTTACCAAATATACCTTCAACGTATTTTTATAAGAAAATAATATTTTTTTTAAAGCTTTAAATTATGATCTAAAATCAAAAGTCTATTAATTTCATAAATAATTTCAAACGAACTCTAAATTCATGTATTAATGTAGAAATTGAAAAAGAAATTAAGAAAGCTTATATAGATGATGCCATTTATTAGATGGTTTGATCAAAACCAGAAAAGTTCGTAATTTTGTCATTCTGACAATGAGCTTTCATAACTTAGTGAAGGGAGTTTGGTTGGGGGGGAGCAGCACAGGAAAACTTTGGTTTGATCAAAATATATATGTGCAAGGATTAATGACCACAAACCTCATATGATCTTCGATCCGAATATAGCTTTAAGACTTCAGCTACACCAATATCCCAGTTGGCCAGTGCCCCTTGCCTTTTTTATTTAGAAGAGTTAATTTGTTGAGAAGCTATGGATTTGGTTCGAGCTGGAGGAAGGAGACCAGTGCTTGCTGCGTCAACTCCTCGATCTCTGTGATATATGGGTGCTCTCTCTCTCTCTTGCATTATTGTTTTCATTGTGCAGTGAACCAACTTAAGTACGCTGTAAATTAATGGCCAGAATAGTCTAGTGTTGTGGAAGTTTATATATATGGTGGTACCAGCAGACAAATTAAATTTAGACACATTTCTTTTAACAATGACAATTAATAATAAAAGTACTTGGGCAATCCCAAGAAAGCAAATTAAATAGGAAGATAATTAAAAACGTCTGCTACGTACGATTTTAATTAGTTTTAATAACACAAAATTCTATCAATTAGATCATCATATTTTGATTAAATTCCGAATAGGTTACCTTCTCTGTTGCATAACATATGAAATTCCCTAGTTATTATAATTGCAAAATATATTAAAAGAACTAGCTAAATCATTTTAGTAATCCATAGTACCAAAATCCTTTTCACTTTCATCCTCGAATTTTTTTTTCAATTATAGTCTACTTACAATTTTATTGAGCATTCATATCTCCAATCCATAAGAATCATCTTTGTATGGAGACAATTTTCTTTCCAACTCCGGATTAAATTTTAAACAAAGACATATATATATATATATATATATATATATATATATATATATATATATATATATATATATATATATATGTCTTCATGTGATTTGTGGAATCTGAACCTTTTTTTTTTTTTGTCTCGAACAAATATAAGAATAGCTTTAATAAGCTGACAATTTCTAAATAAATTACTGGATCAAGAGAAGACAAGTGACATATTAATTCCTACGTACATTAGATTCATGTGTAAAAAGAAAAGCTGACAATTTAGCCTCCAACTTTATTTTTCTTGATAGATATCACCACCGCAAACAAGTTCTTCACTGTTAAATCAAAAACTGCACATCACAAGAATATATTAAACAAATCGAAACCTTCAAGAAATTGCATATAGTTTCACGGAAAGTACTGAAATTACTTGCTGCAATCGACATTAGGGCTGCTATTTGATAGGCAGGGTGACATGGAGTTTGCAAAGCTTGGGAAGTCGCTGAACTTTCTCAAGGTTAACAGGGAATCTCTTTATAGCTCGCTCCCACAAAACATTTGCAAAGATGGTTGAGTTTGTCAACGGTAAAATTACATGAAATTAAAAATTTAAAGGTAATTATAGATGTAATTAAAAGAAATTAGAGGAATAGGGGTTTAATTGAAATTTATCGGTCTCAAATCAAAAACCCTAAACGAAACATCATTGAAACTTAAAAAAGGGGTTAATATCCAAAATATTATAAGAAATAATAAATATTATTCACTTTTAATATAATAATAAAAAAACCAAAAAGGGTTCAAAATTCAAAATATTATTAGGGATGATATTTTTACTACTTACTTTAATATAATGATAAAAAACTCGTATGACGTTAATATCCAAAATATTATTGTGAATAATACAACTCATTTATTTCTAATATAAAGATAAAATCCGTAAAGAATTTCATCTGAAATATTTTTTGGAATGATGCGTTAGTAAAAATTCTAGTTTTACCCCGAAAGAAATCTCAACAATAATTGAGGATATTTCACCCTTCTAGATTGAGTTCTTAACCTGGAAAACCAGGGTTTGTTTATCTTAGTAAGTCCATCATAGTAGGCCAGTAGAAATAGACATCATCAGACCATAACAAATAAAAAAAAAACATGGCTTACTTTAGGTAAAGCGTATTAGGGGTATTAATACCTTCCATTTACACAGTCAATTTATTGCCTAGAATCTCTATAAAAAAATCAATTAGGGTTCCTAGTAGCCGTAATACTAGATGGTGACTCCCTAACCAATCAAAAAGACCTTTCAGACCCTCATCTAGAAAAGGTTGTCGCGACATCACGCCCTCGCAATTCAAGAGTACGACTATTTTTTAGGTTTAATGGGTTGATAGGTTGGTTTCTTGGTGTTCTAAGGGTGTTTTAAGGGTGTTGTGTAGTTGAAAATCATGTTTTGTTTTTTTTGTAAAAAACTCGTAGACCCAATTTTTTAGCCATCATAGTTGTGGCTGAATTCTAGGTTGGTATACAACACATAATCTGTCATAGCGAGCAGCATGTCATCTGTCTATTTTTTTTTTAAATAGAGGCATTTGCTCCTTTTTAAAAAAAAAAATAATTTTGCAGACTTAGGCGCATGGGCCTGGGCTTCAAGGCCCACAGTCCTGAACTTTTCATTTTTTTGTTTTTTTTTTTCATTTAATACCTTTTTCATGGTCTTCAAATGTTTCTTAAGTTTTTTTTTTAATGAATATCCCTTCTATGTAATTTGTTTTTGGCTTATTTAGCCCCTTTTAAATAACAATTATTTTTTGTGTCTTTAATTTTTCGTGAGGTTAATATGATTATTTTGTAATTTTTTTATGTATTTCATATAAATTAAAATTATTTTTATAAATTAAAATTTTTATTATTTATGATATTTTTAATATATGCAACCTTACATAATATTTTGTTTTTCATTTTATCTTATTCAAAAAAAAATTATGTGTTTGTCAATTTCTTTTACAAATTGATTTTAATTGAAAAATATTAAATACAATCAGGTAAATAACCTGTGTTACGCTATTAAATATATTGATTTATATTTATCTTTTAATTTTTACAATTTCACTTTTATTTATCATCAATTTCTTTTTGTATCGAATTATCTCGACCTCGTGATCTGGGTTATTGATGGACACATAATCTTGATATATCTCATGTTCAAATTATAAATTTCACGTGTTAACCCAGCTTTGTCCAGAACAATATTTTTTTCATTTATATTTTATTGTAATTATTTTTTTATCGTATTATAAAATTAATCAAGATTTAACTAATCTCTCTCAACTTTTTTAAAACATTATCATTTCTTTTTTATTTTTTGTCAAGGTTTAAAAAAATTGATCATGATCGTGGCAGTGCGCAGACCATCAATCCAGTGAAGGCATAAACAACGTTCTGTTCACAAACCATCAAACCAGTGAAGGCATAAACAACGTTCTGATGTTTCAACATCTGGAATGCATGACTCTTATGAGTGTTCCTTCTGCAATCCAGTTGATCAAGTACGCATAACTTTTAAAGATGATGGACTGGAAACTGGAATGGAATATAAAGAAAAATGCAGCATGACACCATAATTAATTGAAACCATTAAAAGCTGATAGACATAGTTGCCCAAAAGTTTGAGCTGGTTACTGCGCGCGCGCGCGCGCGCGCGCGCACATGCACACCTGTTAACTTCTAATGCCAGAGTTACGAACACTAATTAACATAACCAAGAGCGTAAGGCTGGTTTTACCACTACTCTGACATTTTTTTTATTAACATCTTCAAGCAATCATGTACAAAGAGGTGCTCTAGTCTCCCTATAAACATTAAACAAACCCCCTTGTTCCCTCTGGGTGGTGACCATATCTGCGTACAATCTCTCGATGCTGTGATAATGAGTCCCCGTTGCTAAAAGGTTGATTAATTCTCTGAAGTCCGTGGGACGTATATGGATTTCCATGCATGAAAATTTCTGAGAATCTTACCATGTGCCTTCCAAACTCAGACATTGGGACTTCGTTAACAGAGTTGCTCCAGTGCGTAAAACCTCTGCCACATGTTCCAAATGAGTGACTAACATCTTCCATCGTGATATCAACAGCCAAAGGTGTCAGCCTGTAGTCTGAGAAGTCTTTTGAATTCATGCTGAAAGTTGTTTGAGGAATTCCTCGATCAAATGTGATTTTCTGACGTTTCCATATTTCCATTGGATTGCCCTGAATCTGCCGAGATCTTTTGAGTGCGGAATCTGAGTTATTTATCACTCCATAAATCTGCTTATCAGTATGGGAGGATCTGAATTTGAAAGTACTACACTCTCCCAAAGGGAAAGGCTGATCGCATCTATCACCTTCTCCTCTCTTGTTGCTGTAACCTGGATAGTCTTCCATCTTAAAATCATCGCGCCCGATAAATTCTAAAGAATTTCTCCGAGCAAGTTCCAAAATGTTCCAGTGGCAGAATGGAGATGATGTTTTGTGGGTTACATGAATTTCCCCATAAGCTTGTAACATGTCATTCGCATTCCCAAAGAAGTTTCCCACAAGCTCCTTATGCATCCTAAGATATAATGCCAGAGAACAGGTAACAATAACAAGTATGTCCAGTTATGTTGTGATTAATTGAACCAAACAACTATAGATATCATAGGATTTGGATACTCTCATGTTCCAAGGAACATGATATAACATTCACAATTGCTACGTATTCAACATCCATGTAAGTCTAATGCACTGTCAGTTCCTTAACCCTGTATGACATCTAACCATTTGAAAGAAATTTCCCTTCTATTTATTAGATTCAGCAGTACAGTCCTTGCTAGAATGAACCAATAGCAACACTGTTGAAATTCAATAGCAACACTGTTGAAATTTTAGGCACAAAAAGCTATAATTGATCTCCATCAAGTCTTAAACTTCATAGTTCGACTCTGTCAAGTTTGAAAATATTGCATATTTATGCTTGTATTGAATATAGAACAGCTATTAAGCTAGAGTAGGGCTGTAAGATTGCCAAATATGTAAATTTTCAAGTAAATGACCTTTCCATGTCTTATAAGCCCCAAAGAATAGAAAAGAATCACATTATAATAAAGAAGACTACTTCACCAATAAGATGAGTACTGAAGGAAAATAGCTTACTCAATCATAAGGTTATTGTCTTCCTTTAAATAAAAACCTGCATGAGGAAAGTTGAATATGATCCGATCAAACTTCTGCATCCTCAAAGGTAAGTGATGCTTCATTTTTGTTGCATCCATCCACTCCATATAATGTAGATGCTCCTAACTCCTATAAAGATTCCAAATTTGATTTTGCTTTCTTGTATTTCTGGATCACGGCATCTAATAGAGGAGGAGGAAAAAAATGAAAACAACTAGTATGAAGCACATTATGACATGAAACTGCAACGACACAAAGGGTCTATTGTTTAGGTTTTGTCCAGAAAAGCATTTTCAATACACTTATCAATTACAGTAACAAAAATTCATTATATTTGACAAACCATAAAGCCTCTCTGTTTGATACCCGGGGGATAAATAATTAATAAAAGTAAACGTCAATTGCATAAAGAACTAACAATCTTTGTTGCATAAACAGTACCAAATATATGTTACAAATGCATAAAAGAGCATAGAACGGTCTACAGAGAGATTACCGTAGGAGTCAAGAGAAGAAGCAACAATCTTAGAGCCAGAGCCAAAAGAGCGAGCCGAGCACCAAGAGAAAGAGAAATCACCTTCACCAACTAACAGTATCTGATGTTTTGATGAATAGTGTTTCACCCATTTCTCCTTATCTTCTCCTTTTCCAAAATCCACTTGTTTGCCTGCCTGTTTATCAGCCATTATTGGACTCTCTTTAGTAGAGACAGTATGATGTTTTTTTGAGAAATTCAGTGTATGATCAGCATATAGGCCAGAGGATGAATTGCCACTGCAGTCCAACTTTAGTTGAGTGGTGATAGTGTTTCTCTCATTTCTCCTTATCTTCTCCTTTTCAAATATCCACTTGTTTCACTGCCTGTTTATCAGCCATTATTGGACTCTCTTTAGTAAAGACAGTCTGATTTTTTAAGAGAAATTCAGCGCATGATCAGCATATAGGCCAGATGAATTGCCACTGCAGTCCAACTTTAGTAGAGTGGTGGGCTTTTGTGATGGTGAGCTAAAGAAGGGTATCTTTAGAGATGGTGGACTAAGAGGGGTAGTTTGGGAAGGAAAAGAACATGTAAGTTTGCTGCGTTATGTGGGACACTGCTTCTCCTACAGGGACATGAATCAATGATCATTGATTTGACTAAAAACTATTACAGGAGGAGCACCTGAAGCTGCTATCCTGTTTCAAGTCCAAATGTGTAACTTAGGTCATATAAGCCCATGGAAAATGTATCAGAAAACAACACATTGGCCATGGGCTTGTGGCCTAGGCTAAAGAAAGGGAAGATGAACAAAATTCACTTTTTGGATGCAAACCCTGCTATGTAAACTAAACTTGCCTTTTGAAATAAGTTTTCAGATCTGCACCAAAATAATCTTCACAAGCAAATAAAAATGACAATCGGCGCTATCAAAATACCACTTACCACTGCTGTCCCGCCTGGTCCGCCTTTGAAGAAGCTAAGTTTTCCTTATATTGATTTCATTATCTTAGTCAGATCACGGCATTTATCTTTTAACTTTCCACTCAATGTTTTCTTAATGCAGTCTAACAGAGCTGATATCATATTCCAGAACTATCTTAAATTTCATATAACCAAATCATAGCCATTGGATCAGTAGGATTTTGAATCATTGGTCACCAACTTAAAAGGTCCAAAATACAAAAAGTACTTGATGAAACAGTTTAGAAACTTGAGCCTTTTGCGTGACCATTTCTTTAGCAATTTCTTATACAGCAGTGCATATTCAAAAGCAAAGGGCAATTCAAACCAAAACAGCTGTGATTTCCAACTTTAAATCCACATACACATCCTTTCGCCAATCTCAAAAAACAAATGTTGGCCCACTACCAAAACTTTACTTACTCCACATCCTAATACACTTAAAGAAACAACAATTTTAATCTCCATCTTCTCCAACAAAACTTGCTTTAGAAGTTTTTTCCTTCAAAAAACCTAGAGATGCTTTCACTCCCTCCTCCACCACCCTCACCGCTGCCCACAGAAGCAGCTCCACCACAAGAAAAGCGAAGCTTTCCAGTCTCTCTTAATCAGATTGTTATATCAAAGCAAGCCAGAAATCCACAAAGTTCTTCAGCAGAGACATCAAATTCAGACAGCAAGAAATTAAGCAAGCCACCAATATTCAAACATCCTCGACCTCGCCATACCAATCCAGTTATATGGTGCGGCGCAATCCTATGCCTCATATTCAGCCTTGTTCTGATCATCTTTGGAATAGCAACTTTGATCATCTACCTAGCCATTAAGCCAAGAAACCCAGTGTTTGACATACCCAACGCAAATCTAAATAGCATATACTTCGATTCACCAGAGTATTTCAATGGGGATCTTACCTTCCTTGCAAACTTCTCCAACCCAAATCAGAAAATTGATGTAAGATTTGAGTATGTGGATATAGAGCTCTACTTTTCTGACAGACTTATAGGAACCCAAGCTCTTCAGCCTTTCACACAAAGAAGTAGGGAAACAAGATTGGAATCAGTTCATATCATATCAAGCTTGGTCTATTTGCCCCAGAATCTTGCTGTGGAACTTCAAAGGCAGGTGCAGAGTAACAAGGTAAACTACAACATAAGAGGAACTTTTAAAGTGAAAGCAAACATGGGTCTGCTCCATTATTCATACTGGTTACATGGAAGGTGTGAGATAGAGATGACCGGCCCACCCACTGGTGTTATTGTTGCCCGAAGTTGCAGAACAAAGAGATGACGAAGATGAAATTCTTAATTTTTCTATTCCTCGTTTGTTCAGATTGATGCCTAGCTAGAATTTTTGCTATTAAGACATTGTCTGATAAGCTTTGTGCGATGGATCAAACAGAATTCTTAGAGGTTGTAAATGTCTACGCCCTAATGATGTTATTTTGAAACCTTGAGCTCAGCAAACACAGATAATATTTCAATTTATATTTGAGTTCTTGTAATTCTGGTGGCTAACTTTTGATGAGGTAACATATGAAGTGAACTAGCATAAATAACTTCTCAAGATGCCAGATTAAATTATGCTAGAGGAAAGGATTAAGCACATAGAGTGTATAATATTGAGAAGTTTGATATTCAGATACCTACTTCAATAAAACAAATGTACTAAACCACCTTTGATCAAGTAAATTAAAGCAGGTTATTCTCTCAAATTTGAAAATCCTCACCACCTCGCCATAGGAATTCACATATCTTTAGTGGATTCAAAGCACTTCACAAAAAATTATTGTCAGAACTCATTAAAGAAGGACCACAAGGTCTTCCTATGCTGATCTCCCTGTTCAGAAATTAACTAAAACCAAATATTAACTATCAAAACTCGCAATCAATGGCATTTGCAGCAGCATGTACTGAAAACAAATCAAAACCACCTCATGTAAGCCAAATTCATTCAATATTTCAAAAATATGCAACTGATTCAATCATTTCAAAGATCATTATCAGTACAATTTAAACTTTCTGACCAATCACATTGTCTTTAACAACTGAAAGCTAGAGACAATATTTAGAACTCAGCTGTAGAATCAAATGAAAGAAGAAAAATGAACCTCTATTTGCATCCCCTCTTCACCTCTCACCAACTTCATCCGGCGTCTTCGCTACAATAGACAATGCATGTAATCCACTCTCCAACTCCTCTTGCAACAAATTATAAATCAGCCTATGCCTCTTCACCAAGCTCTTCCCTCCAAACTCCTTTGACACAACTTTCACATTAAAATGCGTCTCTCCATCACTCCCTCTCACACCAGCATGCCCAGCATGCTGATATGAAATATCATCCACCTCCAATTCAACAGGACTTAGCTCCTTCTCTAATTTCTCCCTGATCCTTAATCCCCTACTCCCTAATCCCTCTGAATTCGACCCCTTTTCACTTCCCTCCAATCCCAAAGTCTCACCACCATCAGTTTTCCCATCAAAACTCAAGCCCTTAACAAAATTGTCACCAGAAGTTTCAACACCAACATCACCATTTGATCCCAAATCTTCAACCTTTCCCTCATTATCACCATTACCACCACCAAGCTTCGAACTTTCAACAACCCCGCTTCCCTTTTCAGCCTCTAAATACAATTCAAGTGCTTTCTTCTGCATCAACTTCAACATATTCAAAAAACCATTATTCCTAGACGGTGTCAAACTCTGCTGCAACCCAAGAAGAACAACAAAATTAGGAGAAACCCTCAAAACTTCCTTAACTGGCCGGCCCGAAAGCCCTTGAACAAGCAAAGCAGCAAGACCCTTAGTTAAAACCGAATCAGAATCAGCTTCAAACACAGCATTCTTCTCCAAATCCAAATAAGCCCTAACCCAAACTTGAGAAACACAGCCTTCAACCTTATTCTCCCTAGTTTTAAACTCACTATCAAGTGGTTTCAAATTCTTGCCATAAAAAAGCAACTGCTCATACTTAGCTTTCGGTTCTTGAACTGACTGAAAGAGCTTGATGATTTCTTGAAGCTTTGGAGGTAGTTCTTCAATGGGTTGCAAAGACATAGAACTTGATGATGAAGAAGCAAGTACAGGTTGAGTCTTTGTAGGAATTTTTTGGAAAGAAACAGGTTTTGAGAAGATAAAGAAGGAAAGATTCATGGGTTTTAAGGAGGAGGCTAAGGTTTTGGTGGAGTGAAGAGAATTTGGGATTTTTGTGGTCAATATGCGAAGAGAAGTGGAAGACATGGTTGAAGAACGAAGAGAGAGATGCAAAGGTTTCTAGAGAGAGAGTTAAAATAGAAGAGGGGAGGATATAAATAGATTGTGAGGGAGATCTAAACGCACCGTTTATTATTTTATTTTATTTTTTTGGAATATATTTTGTAGTAGTTACTTACTTATTTCCGAATTTGATATTTTTGTGTTGAATGATTATTTACCTGTTCGTACTGATGTAAATGTTGTTTTTGAATGTATATTTTTGTTTGGAAATACTTTAAAATAATATTTTTTTATATTTTTAAATTTATTTTTAATATTTTCACATCAAAATAATTCAAATTGAAACATAAAAAATAAATAATTAAAAAAAATCAAAATATTTTAAAAGTATAATTAGACCGCAATGTCAAACACCACTTAAATAAATACAATATTTTTTGCATATAGAATTTTGAATTTAATGGTTTTAACTAGAGAATTGAAATGTATCTTAATATTTAAAGAGTGCGCATTTACTATTATTAAATAGAGTATTTATTTTTGTAGTTAAACTTGTTTTTTAAAGTAATTTTTAATTTGTTTTTTGTTTAAAAAATATTAAATTGATATTTTTAGATATTTTTTGATATTTTTAATGTGCTAATATAAAAAAATAAAAATTATTTTAATATATTTTTAAAAATATCATACACCGCATTACCATATAATTTCTAATAGTCAGCCAATATTCTCATTTGGTTATAATAAGATTAAAAGTATATAAAACAAATAAATAAAAATAATAATCTAAATAAGATTTGATGAAAAGAAATTGAAAAACTAAACATTATTTTAATAGTTGAGATATATAAATTAAAAAACTTTTGAAACCATTACATGGAATTAGAAATTAGAAATTTTATACTATAATGTTTTTTTAAAAAAAATATAAATGAGAGAGTTTGCATCAAGCTATGATTTATGTTACATACTATCATTAGTGTAAAAAAAACATAAACTAAATATTTTGGAGCATGCATACCATGAAACCATGTAAAACACTCATTAATTAATAATAATAGCAATTTCTGCCAGCTTAATTCCAAACTAATTAATATAGCCAAATTAAAGCTTTGAACAATAATAACATTGCTAGCAAATCAAATTAGTATTTCCCAATACTATTATGTGTGTGGTTGGGAGATACTATATAGTTAAAACCTGTCATTATACAACATATACATATAATAAATTTTATGATATAATTAAGAAAAAAATATTCATAATATCATCATCTTTTTCTTTTATATTAGAAATTAATCTGTAGTTAATCACCAATACTGTTAATTAATATGGCTAGGAGATACTATAGAGTAAAAATCTGCCATTACACAACTTTTCCTAGAGCACTAGAGCAAGAATAAAATATTATGCGTAAGATCTAGCATGAAATATTCTCGGTAAGGTGCCTATGTCCATCGCATCATTTCATATTTTTCTTTCAAGATTTTCCTCTCTTTCTCCCATCTGCGTCTCTCCTCGTCATGCTTGGCTTCCAATTCTTCCTCCTTGATTTTCAGCTTCTTCTTGAATTCTTCCTCGCATCCTCCTTTTGCTTTCCTCAGTTCTTCATCACCGAGGGCTCGGTATTTCTTGAATTCATCCTCCACTTTGTTCACCACCATTTCCTGCCATTTGTATGAAAGCTTTTCTGCATCACAATTATTTGTAGCTTTCTTCAATATTTCAAAGAGTTTGGACGTCATGGTCAAGTCCTCTCCTCCTTCACCAGAGGTAGCTCTGTTGTTCACTCCATCCTCATCAACTGCTTTCTTTTCTTCGTTGGTGTTGCTCTCGACATCAGAACATCGCTCGATATTGATCTAGCTAGAGAAGGTAAATTATTAGTAAGAACCTCAACTGCATAAAAGAAACAAAATTTACACAAGCAAATTATTATTATAAAGATTTTGTAGATAGTTTTAAGAGTAAAACTCATAATTACTCTTGAGTTTTTCCATATAATATGTATTTTGATATTAAAAATACACATTAAAATAACTTTCAAATATCAGAAAAGAGAACTAACCCTCGAGTCAGAGTTCTTTAGATTTTTGTGGAGCTTCTTCAATTTTACTGCAGAAGCCTTTTCTTCCATGGCACACCTAAACAGGAAGTTAGACAGTGCCAAGAGACCAAGCACGGCCCCCCAGCCAAAGCCACAACTTTCGATGCTGGTAAAGCACGATAACAAAAGGAAAGCAATTCTCTCAACCCAGAGAGCAACAGCGGTGGCTTCCATTGACACACACGCGTACCTTCACTAGCTAGGGCACCAAATATGTGTGCGCGAGGAGGAAGGGTGTGGGTTTCACAGCATCTCATGAGCACATACGTATATATAGACACCTTCACTAGTTGGGAAAGTTTTCCTGTTTTGGTATCTTTCCTGTACAGGAGGGTGTTTTTGCCAGGGAGTGCCCAGTTTCTCCTTTTCTGTTGATAAAGGAAGAATATTTCCTTTCCGCATATATTCTTCGAGCTTCTTTATTTGTTTGTGGATTTGTGCTAGCCCTAGAAAGTGGGTCTAGAAAGAAAGGACTAGCATTCTTTGGCCTTAAAAATCAATGTTTAATTAATCTATATAAATTAATAATCTCGATATAAATAATATTTTTGTTTGATGCCAACTTAAGTATTAATTAATTTTAATAATGTAATTGATAAATTTTAATAATCACAAGAATATTAATTTATAGAAATTTGCCATTATGATTTTTATTTTCAATGTTTGGTTATAGAAAATTGAACCTGGCTAGGGAATTATAGTTTTTTTATTAGATTATAAAGAATATATATATATTCGAGATTGCTTGAGAATCAATCAAGCTAGTCATTTACTCGATCGATTAATTTAATCATGCCACTAATGTTTGGCAATGAAGTTTTAATAAATAATAGACCACAAGTGATCTAAAGCATAATTTTTGCGGTATTTATTATTATAGTAATTAATGATTATTTTTTAAATATATTTTATTTAAAAATATATTAAAATAATTTTTTTTTAAAAAAAAAAATTATTTTTAATAACATTATATCAAAACAATTTAAAAATTATAAAATTACACGACATCCGCAAGAACAAGCACAGCCAATTGTGACGAGCAATGAATAGAACATTCAAAGAGTGGCCTTTCTCAAAGCCCTTATGAACATGAAAGCGTTGAAACCATGGAATTCAAGTGTTCTTGCGTTTGTCTCAAGCTCTTAAAATTAAATTAATTACTCAAAATTCTTAGATCTCCACCTTTAGCTTTCGAGCTTCTTTGTACGATCATCATGTTGCAAGGATAGCAACAGGCAAATCTAGTTGGGGGTTTGTCACTGTAATCAGATCCGCGCGAGAAGTATTTTTATTTGCAGACAAATACTAATATAGAATCGGTGATCCATGAATTCACACCGATAAAATCCTTGATGTTATAGAATGATCAGCGCATGTAATCACCGGAATACATTGAAACTATATATCCACAAGTGCTGAGCAATAGCACCCATGACTTGTAAATTACAGGAAAACTTGCCATGGTTTAGGATATGTGGAAAGGCAGTCATCTGGACTACCAGCCTTAAAATCTCTTGAAAGATGAAAGCAACCAGGTATCCAAACAAGAACAGTCACTATACAACATGTGGAAATAATATTTGTGGAAGTATATTCATTACTATATTCTGTCTAGTCTCAAGGTAAGATCGTAAACTTTCCACGAGGAGTAGATCGACTCCTTCTGAATTCAGGCATGGATGTGTTTCCGGCTTCTTTCGCATTACGAGTTATGTTGTTTGGAAGTTTGTTTTCAAGTTTGCCAGCCAATAAGGGTTCCACAACTTGAACAACTCTGCACGTCATTGGCAATATTTCTACCATTGTTAACACAAGCATATAGATAGATATACCAAGATTCACGGGAGAAGAAAGAAAAAACTTCTCTGTGATATCAAGGCTTCAAAAAGAACAGTTTGAATCATACCTTGGCTCAAGATTCTGTGAGTTCTTCGAGAAATTCATCTGAAGCTTCTTCACCATTAAAGCACCTATTGTTGGAGACACGGGAAGCAAACGCTCGTTTTCTGGCTCAGAAGAGTCACTCTTTCGCGGCTCCTCTATCTTTTCACCGGCATCTATGTCAGAGAGCATTGTTGTCCCAACATCAACCTCGTGGAACTTTGCTGGCATTTGATGCTTCGCCTTAGCTTTGCTTTCATTTTTGCTTTTTTTAATGCCTCCTTGTCTTATATTAAGAGCTTGCCTACACTGCTCCTCTTCGTGTTCCGGGTAATATTTCCTGGTGCTAACCTTTTGGAGGTTATAGAATGCTTTGGAGATGTTATCCTGCTTCAGCGCTTCTTGTGAGCCTATATATGGACCTTTTGAGCTGTTATCTGCTGATGGGATCACTGGAATTGCAGCTATGGATTTGTTGACAGGCACTATAGCTGGAAAGGGTACTCTTGCAACTGGTTGATTCTCAACTCTCTCCTTGACCCTGCTTCTACTGAGGGCTCCTCTATCTGTTGAGGTTGATCTCCTAACAGGAGGGGATGGTGATCTTGGTTTTGCGGAGTTTGCTAACCTCTCTTCGCCTAGGAAAGGAATCCTTGGTAATGTTTCCTTGTCTGTGAGTGAAGAAGGAAAACTTGATCTCCTTTGCTTACCCGAAGAACAACTTCTAGCCTGAAAATCAAAATCAACCCTTCAGGATATTCCTTAAGAATAGAAACAACTCAAAGATTGCAGCAAATGAAATAGTCTCTTGTTTTGTTTTACCTCTGAGCTTCTAGAGTCATCAATTGACCTATGAGATGTCTCGGGTTTTGAGTTGGCACTTGTACCATATCTTGGCACATAGAAAGGAGAAACCGCTCTTGTTCTTTGAGATTCTGCTGTGCTTCTAGTACTGCCACCTTTGATTTGCTCGATTTCAGCTTCCTTCCTCTCCAATGCCTCTTTGAGGTTTGATATCTAGACAAGGAGAAATGATCACATGAATTTCCACCAAAATTAAAATAAGTCGAGAAAAGAATGTACAAATGAGAGAAGAAAACTAAACCTCTTCTTTCAGCTCTCGGATTTCGCCAGTTTCTTTGTTCGATCTAGCTGCCCCAAGTTCAACAGATGCAACTCTCTCAGCAAACTTCAGTGTGCTAATTGTCTCCCCAATAGAATTAAGTTCAGGATTTATATGTACAAACATTAGTGTTTTAGCATGCCCACCTAAATATAGAAAGAAACAATAAGAAGATATTAGTAGGAAAAATATTTGCAAGGAAAAGTTTGCTTCTTATGATCATATGAGCACCTAAAGAATCCTGCAGAACTTGTGTAAGCTTGCTGTTTCTATAGGGAACATGTGGACTCTTCTGTGCAAGAGCAGAGATGACATCTCCCAAAGCGGAGAGAGATCGATTAATATGTTGAGCTTCTTTCAATCTCTCGCCAACAGCTTCTGATTTATCCACTCTTTCGCTTCCAGCTAAATCCACCATGTGTAAGCAGCCTTTAAGAATTGATCCAGAAACTAATTCTTTTCCATAGACATGAACTGTCAAAACACTGCAGCAAAAAAGAACCATTACAATGAATACTTGAAGAGTGAATTTTAAATTCTGCTAGAAATATGTGTTCCTACCTATGAGATCGACTGCTTCGCTCGTTTAAAGCAGTTGCACCGACAGCACGATTTCTTTGACCGATTTTCATTAGATCAAGAACATCTTGTGTACTTGAAACTGGAATCCAGCTTGCGTCAGGTACATTAAGCCCATTCAACTGGGAATTGTTACGGATGTCTAATGTTTGAATGGTTGAGGTAAAATCAACTCTTCAATGAAGAAATTTAGCTGATAGTTTATGAAACTTTAATAAACAATAATCATGCTGTAAAAGTCAGTTTTGAAGGATATCTTCTGTTGGAGCCATCACTGACTAATAGGTCTCTCACTTGTTCATTATATATTTCTACCATTTGAACTCCAACTTCATACCTAATGACATCTCCCCTTGTCGTTGAAATCTGAAATAAGTCGCGCAGAGCTCGATAGTTCACACCCCATGTTTGTTCAGAAGTCAAATCAGGGCCACTCTGTCAAATTCAAACAAAAACATTGAATTGCATAATTGATATTGCTGAAAATATTGTTAGCTCAGAACTAAACATCAATGGCATACCATTGTATATGTCTTCCCTGATCCGGTTTGTCCATATGCAAAGATGCAAACATTATAGCCATCTAGAACTGACCGGACCAATGGTTGAGTGTCCACATATATTTGGTCTGCAAACGAAAATGAAAATCATTAATATTTAAGAAAACCTGTGGGAAAACAAGTAAGCATGTTGCCTGTATTCTTCTTAAAGGCCCATTCGCAAATGTTTGCGCCGTGAAGAGTTACAGAACCTTGTGAGACCGACCACCATCTCACAATTCAGCTACAAGAAAGAGATCGTACCTTGAGTAACATTCGTTCCAAATACTTTGTTGAAGGAAAACACCTTTCTTGCTTCTTTCCCGTTCTTAAGAGGATTAACAATCATGATATTTCCATTTTCTCCAATGTAGTCCACAGTAGATTGCACATTCGATTGCCCCCGCAAGAAGGGTCTGACTCTACAATAGACCCTGATTGTTCCTGCTCAAAAAACAGATGTCATAAAGTGCATAAAGTTTTAAGTTACTTAGAACAAATCACAAGAAGTGTTCACCTTTAAGGTCTTGTACTTGATTGTAAAGCTGGCGATTTTCCTCTAAAACTTGGTGACAAGAAGAAGATGCTACTTCAAGATCCCTGATATGTTGTTCTGAGACACAAAATCAAAATGTTTAAAGGCCTAACAAACCATTCTAAATAGACAAGGAAAATTCACTGAATATTATTAGAAATTTTAGTATTCTGACCAAGCCTGCTGACTTCTTCTTCCCAATCTGCTTGAATTTGTTTCACTTGTCGCCTCATTTCTTTGTAATAAAATCTCAGATCCTGAAAGTGACAATCATGTCAATATAAACAAAAACATATTATGTAATGTAAGTAGATTGTTGTCGATAAAAAGACCATGGGAGTAAACTTCTGATGGCTGACATTCAAACCTCAAGCTGTTTCTGATGAAGATCAATTACTTCCGTGTGACCGGAAGAGTTACTAACAGTATGCTGAATAGTTTCTCTTTTGCCACCACAGATGCAAAACTTGGAGAAATCACTTGAACCCAAACTAGCTCTTTGTCTAAGATATTGGGAAATGGCTTCTATGAATTCATTTTTTGATAGGGAACCGATATCACCCTTCAATATTTTCTTCAGAAATTGTCCAAGCTGCAAGTAGTGGTAAAAGGAGACTAAATTACTTTGCAGGAGCACTGGATTAGTAATATATTGATCTTAGGAGATCACTTTTAGATGGAACTGGGAAAGAATACTCAGTGAGACTCCGAAATTCTTATTACCTGTGTGCCCTGAGAAACAAGCAATGCTGAGAAATCTTTAACTGCCTTTCTGAGCAAAGTATCTATTACCTGAGATTTTTCACCCATATAATCATATATCAAATTCCTTTCAGTGATAGTATTGAGTGGCAACACACTGTCTAGTTTTCGATTCCCATTGTTGGATTTCATTCCCATATATATTAGGTAACTTGTACTCAGGTCTGCTTAGTACAATTGTAGACATATGTAACACAAACTCGAAAGGGTCTTACCTACCATTCCATTCAAAGGCAGCTCTTCAATCCCATTGATCTCCTGAAGGTAAGCTTGTAGAAGTCGGAGTCCAAAATGATCGAAAAGAAAGGCCAGAGCATTGGCAGTTTTGGTTTCTTCAATTGAGACCTCACTGGAAAGATGAAGAAACTCTAATACTTGTTCATATTGTGATGATTCAGATTCATCAACAGACTCATCAGCACTTTCGCTGCCGACCAGAGAAGATGGCGATCCCTTCTGGAATGATTCGATCTTAATAAGCCCTCCATATCTCCATACACCAATTCCACCAGCCTGCTTCCATTCATAATATCCTTTCAAACAGAGAATGCAATCTACAACCTTACTCGACGAGCCTCCCTGTATCCAAGATTTCAAACACAAAAATGCTTGACTATCAAAGGCAGAGGACAGCAAATAAAGCGCAACAGATGTGAGAAGATAGAATTACACCGTTATTGTCTGAACTCTGAATTACACTTGGACTAGAAGAGATGTGGAAAACTAGAACTTGATTAGCAAATTCCAGTGCACATAAACCTTTCTACATTGTATATTTAGGGAAGATTTCAGACCTTCTCCAAGTCAGATGCTTCAAAAGTCAAAAGCTTCATATCTTTAACAGCCATCAAAAAATTCCTCATGTTCTCAAAGTACTGAATCGCAGACTGTGCTGCTCCTTCCGTAGACTGCACTGTGAGATTCGGAACCACCTATTTCAATTTCAGAGATGAATCAAAGCTCCCATTATTATTAGAATGAACAATAGAGATCCTTGTTACAATTATGCCAACAGAATATTGTTAACTCATATCTAAGTTATAGAAACTGTCAGGTCCTGACTAAAATTATGCACCCAGAAGCCAGCATTTACCTTTTTGTCATAGTAGAAATAGAACATCAGTTTCATTCACGAATGCTAATAACCTAATGCTGACACTCCAAGCTTCTATCAAGTAAAAAAGTTTCTGCACTTGGCAATTACTGACACAAAATGAAGGGTTTGAAGAAGCAAGTACCTTGAGAACAGCACCAGGGTTGACTTTATTGAGGACATTGCAGAGAATGAGGCCATTTCTTAGAGCAAGGCAAAACTCTTCCTCTGAGGGTTCTTTGGGCAGGGTTCTTGATGCCCCCGTGTCCATCTGCCTCAGCCAATCTGCTGCTTGGTACCTCCTTGAAGCTGAGACCCATGAACAACAGATATTGCAGTAAAATTCCCAAGCCCATTTTTGCACTTAGATTTCTAAACTAACTCGTACCGAATTCAAATCCATTAATCCACAAATGGGAAATAATGTAGAAAATCTGCCAATAATTTTCTTTTTATTTTTTTGTTTCTTTTGAATTATCATTCCTAATATAACATAAAAAAATGATTTTAATTATAGGTCATGTTGTATAGGGAGGTTGGCTGGCTAAAACCATTTGAGCTTTGAAATACCCTCCAATTAGACTTGGGAAGATGTTATTTGAGCCACTTTCATTATTTTCCTTCTTATTTTTTTATTTTTAGCTTAATTTCAGATTTTATGTTGACTTTTCTATTTATCTTAGGATTTTTCTGACTTATTTAAAAAATCATAAATCTCTTTAAAAGACAAAATATATTAAAAAATAGTAATAAAATAAGAATTCAACCAACTTTATCTTTTTCTTTGTGATCATTATTTTCTTGTGTTGTTTTCTTCTATGTTTTGAAAGTACACAATTTATACATTAAATCTTGGTGGTTTTTTCTTTTACCACTACAAACCTTGCCTTTTTATTTATGGTCCTAAGCAAAAGAATTTGCTAGGGACAGGGTTTTCGTCAGCATCCTCGAATATGTCATAATTCATCATCATTAGCATTTCAAAAAGCGAACCTTCTGAAATCTAGTCCTAAGGATAGTCTCTTCCTACTTACTAGAGGAGACTATCACTGGGCTAAATCTTCATCAGCTTCAAATTACGCATTTGTTTTCGAGACAAGAAATGTTTCAGATTGTGACAGAACATCAATGAAAGAAGAAATGATCCATGGTTTAGGCCCTGCTATGATTAATTGCAATGTTCCATTGCTTCCACCAGAAAAAGGGTGACAATGAGGGTAGGTCTGTTTCCATAATGAAAGCTTCTTTCGGCTACCAAAAACACAGGTAGGGCTAATTTGGACCCACTTCAACACAAAGTGATGAATACCAGTTTATTTTCAACTCTATGGGATCACCCACATTCTTCCTTTCATCATGATATGCTGCACAATCTTTTATTCAAACTTTTTTCAAGCAAAGGCAAATAATTACTTGACCACTCAGAATTTATTGCATTGGACAAAAATTTAACAAATTTTTTGACAAAAAAGTGTAGGAACCATCAAACGCAAAAGAGACAACATTGGAGGAAGAATCTGTGTGAATTTGTAATGGTAGAACATGGAAGATTAGCATTTCTTACCTGCTTCTTCAGCTTTTCTTTGAGCTAATTCGCGGTCATTGATAATCTCATCAGGGTAACAAGCCTCATTGCTGGGAATCAAACCTCTTAACCCTCTCAAGTTCTTGCAAGGAGAGGTGAAAAGGGAGCCATTGTTGGTTTCGTGTGGCATCTTTATGCCTAATCAGTACTCTCACCTGGAAATGCTACCCTGCTTATCACTGCGGAAACAGACATAAAATTGCACAGAAACCTGATCAGAACATTTGAAACAAGTTGGTTAGAGATTCAAACCTAGAAAGTAGTAATATATTCCAACTTTATTAGAGCAGTAGGTTTGGTAAGAAGTTAATGTAATGCTCTTTAAGAAACCAAAAACATGAACATTTAACACAAACAAATGTTGGTAAGAAATATAATGCTCAAAAAGAAAGAAAATCCAATAGGATTGGAAATGATACAGAGAAGATTAATAGAGAGAGAGAGAGAATTGGCACAAGAAGCTACATAGAAAGAAATGGAAATGAGAGGAGCTACAAACAAGAAGTCTTGCAGGAACTACACTTGATCATCACCACCACCCTAGAAAAGAAGCAGCAAGCGCTTTTGCAAGGAAGAAGCGATAAAGTTCAGTTTCTATAAGGCACAGACCTTGAAATGGCCTTCTTCAAATTCAGAAAATTCAACAGGTTGCATAAGAGTTTGAGCTATATAAATGTGGAGCAGCACATCCAATGTAGTTATCCAGATATATTGGAAGGTGAGAGAAACAAGGTTCTCATGTGTAGTGAATATATGAGAGAGAATTCAGAAATAACATAAGATTGGCATTAAATGCTTCCCCCTCTCCACTTGTTTGTGAGAGAGACACTAGAGAAGGAGATGTTGTGTGAGCTCAAGAGGAGAAAATAGGAATAGACCTCGTCAAAATTGAAACGTTAGTACTCTCTAGTCTCCCTCTTTTTTTACCCTTTGCCTTCATGTACCTTAAGAAATAAGGGCAATTGCTTTTCCCAACTCCCAGTTTCACTGATGGTGTTGATCACTACCATTTTATCAACTCTGTGAGTGTGAACATTTGCTTGGAAAAACACAGTAGTGTTTTGAGTTGAAAATGTCCTTCCAAGTGGGCATGCAGTGAGACCAAAATTAGATGATGACAAGTGTGGTCTCTTCTGGGGCCCTTGGATAGTTGGACCGGACGGCAAGATCTGGCCAAAATGATGGCATGGATTGCTTTACAAAACTTTGGACCATGATTTTGTTACGACTTTCTTTGATGTAATTGTCTTTTCCTTCATGATACATGTACATTCCATGCCATGCAACTCCTTTTTTTCCTCTAGCAGTATATATTTGCGATGTGTTTGTACAGGATATAGTGGGTGGTGGATCCAGACCATTTGATGTTCGCATTGATTCTTGGAGTTGGTGATGATAAGGTTGTCTATTGATGGGATCTAAATTACTTTGATCACTTGTGTTGGGATCACTGTTGTTTAAATCCTAGGTTACCGAGTTGTTTGGTTAATTAATGGATTATTGGATTAATTGGAATTAATTCCAAAAAATATTGAGATAAAATTAAAAAAATCTTTTAAATTTTTCCTTACCAAATCTTAACCGGGTTTGATGGGATTAACTTATTAAGTAAAATAGTTTAAAAGGGAACCTTAATCAAATTAATTAAGCCTCTGATTAATTGCCAGGTTATACCTAGATTAATTACTATAGTTGACTATATATAATTACTAAGTCAATATATATGTATATATGCTCTTTTACTTTAAAAAAAAAAAAGAATATATATGGTTTGGGAATAGTAATGTAGCATTATCAACCTCCCTTGATTTGAGTGACTAATCTAAATGTTATCATAAAAGTATATAGTATGTGTGTTTGCTTTGCTAAATTTATTAATTAGTCCCATCAAGTCTGGTGTCTAGCATGAGTTTCAACCACAAATTCTGGGTGAGATCAGAAAAGTAGATTGAACAAATGATTTCATTCTTTAGATAATTAATTACAACAGCTCCATCTAGATATTGTGAATTTATATGAGCCATTCAAAAGTTTGAAAGAACATTATTTTATGTAACACAAGACATTCTCACACATATAATATCACAAATCCTTTCCTTCTTTCTTTCTTTATGAAAACGGAGTCTAGTAATGTTTATTTTTTGGGAGTCTTTTAAAAGTATATTTACATTGAAAAAACATTAATTTAATATTTTTTTAATATTTTTCGATAATTTAGATATATTGATATCAAAAATTAAAAAAAAACTATTTTAATATATTTTCAAGTTAAAAATATTCACCATCACAGTACAAAACAAACCATTTATATATATATATATATATATATATATATATATATATATATTGTTTGTATTAATGAACCACTTGGAGAAGTTTCCCCTTCCTTTATCTCTCTGAATTAAGCCATATGGCCCTAGCTAGCTAATTGAATTGCTTTACTGCTTTTGTGAGGATCACTTTAACCTAGCTAGTTAAAGGTATGTCTAGGAGAAGATCTCTTTTATAATTAAGCAATGGTGATGAGTGTGATGTGAGTCAAGATTTTTACAGTAAAAAAGAGCGTGCAGTGCATATATAGTCAAAAGCCAGTAATAGCGATATTCCCTTTTCTTCTGAGGCATTGAAACCAAAAAAAAAAAGAAAAGAACAAGTTGTTGGGAATTTCTTTTCATGGGACTTGTTAATTGAAGGTTATTTATTTATGGATTTTCCATTTATCGATGGTATTTTTTTTTTTTTATGAAGCTGAACGTCAATGTTTTTCATGATGATATTCATAAGATATTTCTATATATATTGATACGATGTGTTCATGAGAAATCCTTCTCAAGATTCAAATCTATTAAGTTAAAGAAACAAATAAACTTCATTAATTAATTATTACAACTACCCTTTTATGTTTTTTTTTTTTAAAAAAAAGATGAATATTTGCAGTTATTTCTCGCTAAAAACCAACGTGAAAATCTGTAATTTTAACATTTTTGGATTTGTTTTCAACATGGAAAAGAGATTGATGAACACAAGTTGTGAAATAATGCTTGACACAATGGTTTTCTTCCATGAAAGAAAGATCAGGATTGTGTAAGAGAAACATGATGGCTTTACTTAATTTGGTCTCTTCATCATAATTAAACGCATGCTTTACCTTTTAATATTGTCAATGGCTGGCTTTATAACCTAATATATATATATATATATATATATATATATATAAAATCTAGATAAATCTAGGTTATCAAGGAAATATTCGTCATGTTACTCACTTGTCCTGTAATCTAGCCATGATTTATTCCTTCCTTCCTTCCACAATCATCAACGGACTGGTCCACAAAAATAAAAGTTGATAAGCCCAAAAATAGATATTTCATTCGAGTTCTGTTCTGTTCTCTAGAATGAGGGCCACATAGCCCAGATAAAGAACACTGGCAAGTTTTGGCCAGAAATATCATATAATGATATCCCTTTTGTCTACCATCAAAGTCTTTGATAGGGCAACACAAGGCCTTTTCAGGAACAGAAAACACTCTCTGTTGCCCTACCTTCTTCAAGTTCTCACCTCCTTGAAAATGGGTTGCTAGCTGCTCAAGCAGTGGTGCCCATCGTCATCATGATGAGATTAATTAGCTAACATCAAGATTTTTCCACCGGGAAAATGCAATGCTTGCTTATATTGTAAAGAAAACATTCTCTGCTTCCTTAGCCTTCAGCTTTCAACTCCTTTTCTATTGCCATTTTTGCTGTAAAATATGTTTAGATTGCACAACTTATATAAATAAATTTGCAAAATTTAAACTATGTTTGTATGTTTGTTTGTCTATGCAGTTCAAGCTTCCTTTAGCTTGAAAAAACATTAAAAATTATATATTTTTAAAAATCAAACACGGTTTAAAATACAGTATTATCACGTATGAATTTATCTTGGAAAATTCAAGTTATATATAATAATCACTCTCACCCAAAATCAAAAATCCATTTTAAATTTGGTATTTGATCAACTAGAACTTTTAGCAAACTTTATTTTGATGTTGCTCGAATTTCACTTCAACAACTCAAAAAAATAATCAACTTTTTATCATTCATTACCTAAATCATAATCAACGCAAATTAAATACAGAACCAAATGATTGATAAGTTTAAACAACAAAATCTTCAATCATACCAGAAAGAAAAATCTTCAAAACAATGTGAATTCTCGATAGGCAAAAATCAAATGAAGGAGCTTAATTTGGACATAAAGGAAGACAGAACTAGACACCACAACTACCCACCTTTCTGGCATGGGGTCACCTCTTCCCTTTCGTCCCTCCATCTCCTTGAACTTTTTTGCTTTGGAGGTCCTACCAAGCTACAACAGTACTATTTTTCTCTCTATCAGATCAATAATTTTGAGGTAAAACAAAGCAGATGCCATGCTGTTTAACATCCACAGTGCCTCTGGTCTTTGGCTAGCCACTCGAAACATGGTAGAAAAAATGCTTCTACTTGCTGAAAATCGTTTATTTTTCTTGAAGATTTCCTAGAAAATAAAAAACTAAAGAAGGATATATTTGATAATTCATTTTGCAGGCATGATTAGGTACATGATCCTGATCAACACAATCAATCAATACATAGAATTATGCCATATCAAGTCCGACAACCACCGTAAGCATCACGTAACCTACTTTGCTAAGGATGCCAGTTTTTGTTAGAAACAAAATAATCAAGAAAACTTATGGCAAACAAATTGACCACAGGGACAGATTTCGAAAGACAACATGTTCAGCCATCAAAATAACGTTGGATGCTGCAGCATGTTGGTGCCCGAAGGGGGACAGACAGAATCGTGGCTTAGCTAATTGGAACTAATCACATAATTTCACATGCATGACCCAACACCCAACACTACTTTGTTGGAGTGGCTATTACCCCCATGCACATCATGGACGGTGAGCTATCCCCTTTTTCTGATTTTTTTTTCTTTTTTTTTTGTTAATTACATATATGGTGCTTAGTATTTTCAGAGAAAATGTCTTGTCTGTTTGGAATAACAAGACAATCGACTTCAGCAATTGCTTGGAAATTGTGGAGGTCAGATTTCTGGTGTGTGTTTCTCTTATATATAGTTTGATTTGATCGAAATTGTCACATGTTTTAGATAAATTTTGTTGTTAATCGGAAGATGCACGTGGGATTTCCCTATTGCCCAAAATTGGAATAACAAGACATTAATCGACATATATAATTAGCAATTGCTTGGAAATTGTTCTTTTCTAGCAGTTTGATTTGAAAATTGTCACATTTTTTAGACAAATTTTGTTTTCAAATATTCCTCATGTTTTTAATTGAAAAATGTGTAGTTTCATTGCAAAGGAGAATTATTCGATTTTGAATGCCATTTAATTGATTGAAATGTGGTTATAAAATCGGGTAGAAGCTTGGAAAAATTTAGAGTCCGTTTTGGAAGAATTATGATTTTTAATTAACCGTAGCTATAGCTTTTAATTGTAGTTGTGACTTTTGATTATAGTTAATTAAGAAGCAATGAATTGTAGCTTCTGGAAATAACTGTAAAGTTATGCATGAAAAGGGCTATATATGATATTAGTTCTTAAGGTCATTTTTGAGTCTAAGAGATTTTTATTTTTTGATATTTTTTAAAATTATGTTTGCATTGAAATAATATTAAATTATTATTTTTTTCAGTGTTACTTAATTATTTTGATGTATTGATGTCAAAAATAAAAATAATCTAAAAATATTTTTAATATATTTTGAAGTGACAAACACTTTAAAAAATACTTTATATCACAATACTAAATACATAATAAATATTACCAAGCATGTTGAAAATACTAGTTTTTTAAATAAAATACAATTAAAAATTAAAAAAAATATAATTTTTTTACTAGATTGAATCCGGTTCAATATATTTAACCTGAGATCGGACTCAGTCCGACTACTAACAATGGATAAACAGAATTTTGCAAAGTAAGTTTTTAATTCACTTTGCATGGTTTTGCAGAGTGAATTATTCATCTGTACATAGAGACGGAATGCAGGTATAAGCAATAATTTTTTGCTTTTGTCAAACTTGAGGCACAGCCGCAAATATGATGGTTCCATCCAAAAAAAATTATATTTTTTAACTTAAATAAACATCAATCTTGTCCGCAGCCGCAATATCAAATGGAAGAGTCTGTTTGGTTGTGTGTTTTAATCTGTATTTTGTTAAATTTTGAATTTTTTTTTGTTAAAATTGAGTGCGGTTTGTACGTTTTGGATCGTTTTGATGTGCTGATGTCAAAAATAATTTTTAAAAAATAAAAAAACATCGTTGGCATGCATTTTGACACGAAAAGTTATTTGAAAAGCACC
This sequence comes from Populus nigra, assembly GCF_951802175.1. Lineage (NCBI taxonomy): Eukaryota > Viridiplantae > Streptophyta > Magnoliopsida > Malpighiales > Salicaceae > Populus > Populus nigra. The sequence continues at coordinate 17,588,690 of NC_084860.1, read as the reverse complement.
CGCAACCACACTGCCAAACACGCTCTAAAGCAAGATAGAGCTAATCCTAGCTACACAAGTAGATTTCATTTATTTGAATTTCGTTGCAATGTATTTCTTTTATTTGAATGGATATTGAATTCATGATCAATTTCATTTAATAAAACGTTATACATAGGTTTGGTATCATTGTGATGCATTGTGCAGTGGAAAAATCAACGGTGTCATAACTATGAAAAACACTTAGAATATTTATTTTTTATTTATTAAGATTTTATTGTCAAAATAACCTTTTAAATAAAAAAAAGTAAAAAAAAACCCAAATATATAATCCTAAATAAGAAAACAAAATAGAAAAAAAATAAGATCATAAAATTATTATCGACAAACCTAAAAGTCTTAGAAAATCTTATATATCAATTAGAAAAGGTATTACAATAAAAATATCCGAGGCAAAAATAAAATAATTAATACATGCCTCGCATCATATTGTTTTAAGTGAAGTGGATGGTGACGTTTTATTCTAGTAATTAATCTATTTTGAATCTTTCATTTTGCAACTAAAAACAAACTGATATTGTTATGTAAATTTATTTTATTTTCAAGTAAAACGCATAAGGTTTTCAAAGCATGATCATAATTAAGTCACTTACACTAACTGTGTTTACGAATTAATTATACAAAGATAAATGTGAGTAACAAGCTCCAAATTAGAACAAGATATTGCTAAATGATTATATCCGATTCGAATCTAGATTAATCATAGCTCTATATGGTCTTATTAAATAAAAAATCTCTTTCTTTAAATGATTCTTAATATATTATTGTGTCATGTTATTTTGCTATACAAATTTTATATTATTATAGATATGGTGTGATCATCAAAATTATATTTTTTTATTGAAAATTATAATGATAGAGAGTTTGATTTATTTTTAAATTTGTAAATAATTAATTTTTTTTAATAAAATTATATATAATATTTACTATTCTCAAGTCATAGATATTATTTACAATTTGTTAAATTATGTTATTTTTTAAATAAATTTTAAACTATATTATTTCTCTATTTTTTTACTATACTATTTTAAAAAGAAAAAGAAATATCCCCATCATACTTTAAAAAACAATGGACCCCACAGCTGATTCGATGCTTAGGTGGATCCTTCTCCTCCTCGATCCAATCACTTCTACTTTTCAAGATCTGGAATCTGTACGACAGATGGCGGTGGTGCGGGGTGGAGGAGCAGTGCTCTCGTTCCCTTTCTGTGTGAAACGCTGGATAGAGTAGCACTAGGGTTAATACTATTTCACTTAATATTCATAATATTCTTTTTTAAAAAAAAAAAAACAAATAAATAAATTTGAATCTCTACTCTATAGACTATAATCAAGAGATTTATAATATATCAAACAAATAAATGCTAAATCCACGACATTCTATAATATGACATTTTACTCTAAACTTTAGAGATTTATATTTTCAATAGTATTTTTAACATTTTTATTTATATATTTTCTATACATTAAAACTGAAGATAATAACATTACCAATGAAATAGATATTGCAATAATTACAAATATTTTAGGAGTTGGGAATTATTTCTGTAATCAAAGACTTTGTTACAAAATCAGACTCTATAAAGACTCCAAATTCAGTAATGTCTAACACACGCGCGCGCGCCTAAGCAATCATTCCGTCCCTGATCTCTCTCTGCTTAAACAGGAAAAAATAAATCACAGCCAGCCTCCCTAATAATACTTTCTTCAAACGGCAATCTGTTATTATTCCCAAATAAATAATTAATTGAAAAGCAAAAATTTTTACACTCATAAATCTCTTTCTCTCATTGATCTCTGAATTTTGGAGCTGTACACCAGGTACAATCTGCATTTTTTTTTGTTTTTGATATGTTATTTCTTGTTTGATTGATCAAATCTAGAATCTCCGGTTTTTGTAATTAATTAAAGTTTTTATTTTTGATTTCTTTGTGTGTTCATTGGCTGATTGTTGTTTTTGGGTGGGTTAGAAATGGTGAAAAGAGTGACCCTTTCGTGTCATCTTGATGTTTTTGTGTCCTGTGACGCTGATACTTTTGTTGGGACTTGGGAATTTTCATTAATTGATTTTTCTGCTTTTTTAGTGCTATGGCTATGCAACTTAGTGATTGTTATCGAATTAGAGAATGCAATGGTTGATTTGGTTGCCCTTTGATTATTGGACATGAGAGATTTATTCTTTTTGTAAAAAGTGGGAGTTTTAGAGGGGCGGGGGTGGGTGCATAAAGTGGGAAATGTGTTTTAGGATAAAGGGCTCTTTTGTTTTTTGTAGGTTTTCTTCATGGGTGCTAAATCAGTTGAGGATATGATAGAGGCATCATCAGGAGTTCATTTTTCTGGGTTTCATATGAATGGTTTGGAGTTGAGAAATACACAGGTGGGGCAACCGACGACGCTGGCAGCTGAAGAGATGCATAAGCAACCCTTTGTCATTGGTGAGTTAGTGAGTGTTCACTTTGTCGATTTTGTACTTGTATTGTTTTGATATAGGTTTTCAGTGAATTCTTTGATTGGTTTATACCGAGAGGTGTTGTGTGGTTCTCTACTTGTTTTGGGAGATCAATCATTGGTAATGTGCTGACTGACTAGCAATGGTTGCTGAAATTCAGGATGTATGATCGGCGTTTGCAATGATCAAGAAAAGTCCTTTCATCAAAATGAATTTTTGAATTTCTCACTCTTCCACGTTTCGGCATGTCCATGGAGATAGTGAGAAGAGAACAGATTAGAGAAAGCTCATGAATTATTGCATTTATTTATTATCAGCTCAAAAGACATGTTTTATGCCTGGGTGCATGCAAATTGTCTTATGTACATTTTGATAATGCCATATCGAAGTTTTTTCATATTGGTTTGGCTGAACATTGCACTTGTTATCTACCTTCTTCTATTAGAAACTTCTAACTGGTCTACTCTTACCTATCAGTTGAATGTTTTTGAACAGCATATATTTGCCTGCTCTAACCAGAAAATGAGAACAACAGAGGATACACGAGTTTGGTGTGCAGAGCATAGACATTTGAAGTGTGAAAAAATGAATCTTTATGTGGGTAATGCAATTGGAATCATCTAATAGGGAGTTGGATAACAGGGATGTAGAGTAATCTCGTACTGAATTATGCTCTTAAACATCTCCTAGTCAATCATGAAATGGGTGACATTGGTTTCGATGTAGATTTGGTGAAGCAAATTAAAACAGCAGGATTAGGTGGGCAGGAGGGATCTGATGTCGAAGAAAAAATGAAATATTTCTACATCTATAATTGCTGCTGATGCATTGGTTTCTTCTAATTTTTTCATGGGACCATGTATTCCCTTTTCACTTTTTTGATATATTTTTTATGAAATGTGCCATTTTTACTAATTGTGGTACAGGAGTTGCTGGTGGAGCGGCTTCTGGGAAGACTACAGTTTGTGATATGATTATTCAACAGCTTCATGATCAGCGTGTGGTGCTTGTTAACCAGGTAATGACTTCCTGATTCCAAATTAGTTTTGGAAGTTGCTAAGGAAACACAATATCAAAATTTGAGTTCTTGGTCATAAAGGTTTGATGCTACTATCAGGATTGATTGAATATAAAAATAAGTCTCGTTCATGGATGACATGGCAGGATTCTTTTTATCATGATCTGACTGAAGAGGAACTTACAAGAGTTCATGAGTATAACTTTGACCATCCTGGTGAGTAGACTTCTCTAAGATACATTTTGCTATTTGAGGGATCTTGGATACAATGATTGGTGTGTATTTCCTCTTACACTGTCATTATCCAAAATAGGCCTGCTCTTCTACTTGATTCTTGGTGAGAAAAAACCTATACCCACTAAAGCCAGAAAATGCTTTGCTATTTTGTCATGCTCTGAGCTTCCTTCTTTCTCATTTCATTTTCCAAACAGGAACATTCTGTAATGTACATCTCTAGTGGAGGCATTTAAGGACATAATTCTTGCCAAGTTTATTGAAATGGCGGGGAGAAATTTTTTTGTGTGGTGGATGCTATTTCACCCTGTTTTTTAGCATAATATTTCTCTTATTGTCAGATGCATTTGACACTGAGCAACTATTATGTGCTATGGAGAAGTTGAGGCATGGGCAAGCAGTAGATATTCCAAAATATGACTTCAAGAGTTACAAAAACAATGTTTTTCCAGCAAGAAGGGTACAGTTTTTCCTATTGTCCCCTTGTCTTGTAAAAGATAACTCTCCTTGATTTATGCCAAATCCCATTGGGGATATCTTGCAATTTGATCTTGGCTACAGATACACTTTGGTTCTGTACTATCATAACAAGTGTTCTTCAGAATTTTCTAAGATTTTTATGTAGTATTTACTGGAAAGCTTTGTTTTCTATATGGATATATATTTTCTGGGGGGCATTATTTAGTGAGGGTAAAGTCGTTAGATTGTAACCATAAGGTTGCCAAAGGAGTTGTGAGAGCAGCCATTTCATGCAAATATGTTGAAGGTAGGACTATCCCAAATCATCCCTTCTGAGAGTCTTGGACATTGCTTGATGGGACCTGAATTGGATAGTGGAAAATGTATTGTTTGGCTTTATGTTCACTTGCCATTTTCTTTGTAAAATTCTTAATGTTGAAGGAGATTGCTGGTGAACCATGAAATTGCTTGTAGCTAGATTTTGGGTTTTGCCTTGTGTTTGATTGTGTGTTCTATTGCTTATATTGTCCAACATGGAATGTTACGGGCACAAAAAATTCTACATGTTAGAGCTACAAAAAGGTAAAAAAACTAAAGGGAACAATACTACTATTATGATTGTACTATACTATACTACATTACATAATTGGATTCCTTCCTTTTCTTTCTCTTAATTGGGTTCTTTTTTGAATTTAGGGAACTATTAATATAACAAAAAAAAGAAAAGAAAAAAGAAATGACTTGAAACTTCAGTAGTTAGCAGTTTCTCTTTTCCACCGTATTGATTGTAGTCTTTGTCAGTGACTTGGGTGTACATGTGCAAGTATGATGGGCACCTTCATATTAATCATTGGTGGACAAATGTCTCCTTTTATGTTTCAGCTGTACATGCTATATTACACTGGTACCAGTGTTTTGCCATACTGAAATTTCTCTACATAGTGCATTTGAATACTTCTTCCATGATGTCTTTGCACAACATTGTTATTCGAGCTCATCTCTGATCTTGTAGTTGGACTGATAGAATGTAAATCCCATGTCTGATTCTTCCATGTGCATTACATTCTGAACTCTTATTACTACAACTATTTTACAGGTCAATCCTTCAGATGTTATAATCCTGGAAGGCATTCTAATTTTCCATGATCCTCGCGTTCGAGAGTTGATGAACATGAAGCTATTTGTTGATACAGGTTATTTAGTTTTCCAGCTATCGGTTAACTTTTGCATCACTGTGTATAATCTATACGGGGACATTGTGTGAAGATGTGGGTTCATAAAATGCTTATAACCTATAGGGCATGTTATATTTTAGTTGTAGCCTTCTGAGAAATGTCATAATCCTTACCTTACTGGCCTTATTATTGGAGTTTTTTAATGGCAGCCTATCTTTCTCAGGTTGTCTCAAGTAGCAATTGGTTTTTTCCTTTAACAAAATGTTTACACGTACCTGTTTTTCTCCAAAAGATAACAATTTTATGTTGTTTCTTGCCATTTGTCTTTCTGTTTTGTTTTGTAACCAGTAGGTTCTGATGTTCCTTATAAAATGATTGAATATATGACACAAACGCATCTTATATGTTGCTAGCACCATTGCTTGACATTGTTCAATTTTCAGTGCAGATGCTGATGTACGTCTGGCAAGGAGAATAAGGCGTGATACTGTTGAGAAGGGTAGAGATATTGGCACAGTACTTGATCAGGTTAGAGACCTTTTATTTTGTAGGTTTGAATCTTGAACTAACGGGAGCCTAAAAGTGGAATTGTTCTTTCGTTTCTTGTATTGTTCTCTTACAGTTTTATTGAAACTAAAATCCAGGAAATATAATATTTTTTTTCTTTTTGGTTGTTTGGTTTTTAAATATGGTGAGAAAAGAGAAAGGAAAAAAATGAAGGACTTCTTAGATCTACAGCCTGTTCCCCAGCCAATTTATTCAACTTAGAACATGTGAGGCTTGGAGAAGAGAGATAGGATGTGCACTCCTACTACTCCCTTTTCTTTTTTCCATTGAGTTTTTCTTAATTTCTACCCATGCTATCCCAAAATCACTGTCATTCTTCCTTTTTACTTTTATTATGTTAAAAAATGAGTTTATGTGTAACCTCACCCTTCCTTTGTTGTCTCCATCTTTAAAGAAAAAATCCAGTTTCCTTTTTATTTACTATTAACTTTGGATGGTTAACAACAACACGTGATTTCTTATGTTTTCTTTTTATTTTTAACTTGATGAATTATGATACTTATTTAGAGACAAAGAGAATCTTAAAGTAAACCAATAGAAAGCCTTTTATGCAAGTGAGGCTAGGTTTCATCTCATCTAAATTGCTATCATGGTGTATTACCTTCCTCTGGTAGTAAGTAATAGAATTATTTTGATGCAGTACTCAAAATTTGTGAAGCCTGCTTTTGATGACTTCATACTCCCAACAAAGAAGTATGCTGACATCATCATTCCTCGCGGGGGAGATAATCATGTAGCCATTGATTTGATTGTGCAACATATTTGTACGAAGCTTGGCCAACATGACATGTGTAAAATATATCCCAACTTATATGTCATTCAATCAACTTTTCAGGTGGGGCTTCTTACACTCTAATCTAACCTGGCAAAGGGATATGAATTCTAATGGAGATCTAATTAATCTTGATTAAGAAGAACATATTACCAGCTTTTCTGGCTCTGTGTACTGTACTGTAATTTGCTTATTCTCATCCAATAATCATTACTTGTCTCATGCAGATACGCGGTATGCATACCCTAATACGTGATTCCCAGACAACAAAACATGACTTTGTTTTTTATGCTGACAGATTGATTCGTTTGGTGGGTTTATGTTTTCTTAATGAGTTTGTTTAGTATGTTTCTTTCTTGAGAGTGGGATATAGTGGCCTTTTCTTTTATTCAGTTTGTTCACTTGTCCAATCTCTTTCATTTACCAGGTTGTTGAACATGGTCTGGGACATCTACCATTTACAGAAAAGCAGGTGACCACTCCCACTGGTAAGCTGATGTTTCTCAATGTTCTGAGAATCTTTAGGCTATCCAGTTCTTGATATCTAGTTCACTCTTACCTGGTATTTATTTTGTCAATGAGAGATGAAATCTTGGAGAAATATTTGATGTTTTTTTCTACAAATAAAAAGGTTTATACTTTCTCTTTACTAGATAGCTATAACATGGATGATGTGCATGTTGGCACCCTGGTAACAGAACATATCTTACTTGTGATGGTACGTTTATAGCTGCAAGATTAGGCATATGGCTTATTTCTACTCAGTTCATACTTTTAAGTGATGGGTCCATGTTTCTCTTGTTTGAGCTTGTTTTTTAATTTTGTAAATAAAACTGCTTGGATCATGGTTTTCACTACATTTTTTTCCTGTGTGATGCAGGGTCTGTTTACACTGGTGTGGATTTTTGTAAGCGGTTATGTGGTGTCTCCATTATTAGGAGGTTCTCATACAATCTCAATTCTTGAAGCAATGGATTGATATGTTCCATTGTCTGTTTAACATTTTGATTTACTTGCATGTTTTATTCCCCTGCATCTTCTATCGCAAGCTGTACATGAGATCGAATACCATGGGCAATGGCAATAAGTTAGCTATATAACATCGATCTTTCTTTCTGTATGATTGATACCAACTGCAGTTATAGTGAAGTTCCTCTCCTGATAATATTATGCAAGAAACCAACAATAAGCTAGGTTGTGTTAATTTCTAAAGCTCAATGTGGTGGTCACATGAATGGTAGCATCATGATTGATTGATTGTTCTAGTTTCTTGGTTAGAGGAAGAGAATCAGGAGCACAATTGGAATCTGTAGCCACTATAACAATCATTTCTTATTTTTTACTTTTTTATGAACTTCTCCTGCATCTTTCCCGGTGTCATGAAAAACAACCACTTATCTCTCTTATATTGACACCAGTGGCGAGAGTATGGAGAATGCTCTACGAGCATGTTGTAAAGGCATCAAGATTGGGAAGATTCTTATTCATAGGGAAGGTGACAATGGTCAGCAGGTTTGTGAAGGCTCTTCTCTTTGTTTTCAAGCGTGTCTTGAGTTGATATCTGTGTGTGTCATACAATCTCTGAGTTCTGACTATTCTTAACGCTTCAATGATTTGGCAGCTTATCTATGAAAAGTTACCACAAGATATCTCGGATAGACATGTGTTGCTATTGGATCCCATTCTAGGGACAGGTTGGATTGTTTCCTCTATGGATTTTTGTTTTGGAATACATTAGTAGTAATAAAAAATTTACTGCATTCAAGGACTCACAAAATCTTGCGGTTTTATTTATTTATTGTAACTTGATGGAGAAGCACTTACTCCCTTGAACTTGGCTACAACTTATCCCCCATCATTCTCTACTGGCATACAGCATAAAAGATAGTAGTTTCTATATTCAATTCAAGTTTGAATCTGAATATTATAGCAAATTACCTGACTGAATGTATGACTTGCACTGCTTATTGGTATTAACATGACTTTCTACCTTTTGTTCAGGCAATTCAGCTGTTCAGGCTATTTCTTTACTCATTAGCAAGGGTGTGCCAGAATCCAATATCATTTTTCTTAATCTCATATCTGTAAGCGAGATCGAATTTTTGGTTTCATCTTTACGTGACTCATCAGTAGACATTAATTTAGGACTTTCCAGTTCTCTGCTTACAAATATGATGTTTGTTTCCACCAGGCACCCCAGGGAGTGCATGTGGTCTGCAAAAGATTCCCAAGAATAAAGATTGTAACGTCTGAGATTGAAACTGGCTTGAATGAAGATTTCCGTGTCATACCTGGCATGGGTGAGTTTGGAGATAGATATTTTGGCACAGACGACGACGACGACGAACTAGTGGTGGCCCATACACAATAGAGATATTAAGGGCTGCGCTGATTAATCTGCAGAGAGCGAGCAGCCGAAACTGCTGGACTCTTTATGTGCTGAGTTGTGCGATTTCAGTTTTGAACAAATTTTGACTCAAATCAAACCTATAGTTTCTTCCTTCCATTTCTATATGTTTATTTTTTAATAAACAAAACTGAGTCACAGAGGAGGTGTTTGATTCTCTGTCACCACCTTAGTTCTATTTGCAGAGGGTTTCTCCAAGGAAAAAAAAGTGCAATAAATCCACAACCAAAAAGTTACTCGGTTTGCATGGCTCAGAGGAAAGTGATTGGTGATTACAGGCACCTACTCGGAACTTGATGGTGACAGCCTCCCCATTAATATATGTATCTGTGAACCCAGATATTTTATATCATATGTGGTGATAAAATTTTATGGTGAACCTTTATTTTGGTTCAGCTAGGTTTGAATATCCTATGTCGATTCTTAGTTGTTATTGCGGTTTGCAGATTTTCTCTCCCAGGCTGCATTTTTCCTTTTGTTTCTTCCCCTCTTCTATAGTAGGGCATTTATCAAAAAATGAAGTTCAAATGAATTAGAAGGGACATTGACATTAATGGTTAAAAATTATTGGTTGAGACAAAGATGTTAGCATCTACCTCTTCAAATTTTGGAGGGAGCAAGCTGCAGATGAGGGAGGAGCTTTTCCCCATGATACTTTAGGGTGCACAAGCTAAGATATAATAATAAGAAATGCCACTTGGCAGAGACAATGATCACCCATTGCTTTATCCAAGGATGATAATCTGTGTTGGGCCAATCTTTTGACACGCGTTGAGATTTGTGGGGTGGATTTCTTTTGGTATATTCTATTGAAGATGATCTATATAGAGAGGTGCTTGTGAAAGCTTGTTTTTGCATTTTTCTCTATTCGTCATTCTTTATCCAATATCCATCCTTGAAAAAGCTTTAGCATGTCGGCCTTTGTTGGAAAGTATGCAGGTATTACACCGCTCTCCCTCTCCCTCTCCCTCTCCCTCTCCCTCTCTTTTCTATGGCCTACCTTTTGAACTCCGTGAAGCTTATGTCGAGCACTCAAGCTCACTTCAAGGCAACATTTTGACTACGAATTCATCACCACTGAGCTGGAGGCACTACAGCAGAGAATTTCCTTCTCCTTTGCAGCTATGGATATATGCATATCCATGTTCTTTTGGTGGTTACAGAAGAGAGGCTCGAACGCGAAATCACTTCAGGAATGTGGGATATGGATGTGGTTGAGCTACTAGTTCAGTGGCGAATTAAATATATATCCAGTTTAACTTAATTGCCTTTGTTGTAGACTTTCATATGCAAATGATTGAAAATTCACCTCTTGCAACACAAAATCATCTAGTGTTGTGAGTATGGGGCAATGAGTCATAGTGTATGGTTTGACAGATTCCCTACTATACTCTAAATGCATGCGTACACATTTATTGAAGCTTCAAATGCTAATGTATAGGTTATCTACTCAAGCGTTATATAGCTTCTAAGGTGGATGGTTTTTTCCATTGTTTACTCCAGATGAGCTGATCAAGACTGCCAAGTACATTGCCACACCAGGGAAGGGCATTTTGGCTGCAGATGAGAGCACAGGCACCATTGGCAAGCGTTTATCAAGCATAAATGTTGAGAATATCGAGTCCAACCGCCAAGCCCTGCGTGAACTCCTATTCAAATCCGGCAAAGCCCTACCTTACCTCTCTGGTGTCATCCTCTTTGAAGAAACCCTCTACCAGAAATCCTCTGATGGGAAACCATTTGTTGAAGTCCTCCAAGAGAACAATGTCATTCCTGGAATCAAAGTTGACAAGGGTGTAGTTGAATTAGCCGGGACTAATGGTGAAACTACAACCCAAGGTTTTGATTCACTCGGAGCACGCTGCCAGCAATACTACAAGGCCGGTGCGCGATTCGCGAAGTGGCGTGCTGTCCTCAAGATTGGCCCAACTGAGCCATCTGAATTGTCTATCCAGCAGAATGCACAAGGGTTGGCTCGTTACGCTATCATTTGCCAGGAGAATGGTCTGGTGCCTATTGTGGAGCCTGAGATTCTGACTGATGGGGCTCATGACATAAAGAAATGTGCTGCTGCAACTGAGACTGTGCTTGCAGCTGTTTACAAGGCATTGAATGATCACCATGTTCTTCTCGAGGGCACACTCCTCAAGCCTAACATGGTGACTCCAGGCTCTGATAGCCCAAAGGTATGATCAAAATACCAACATCACTGCTTAACCTAATTCAGCTTGTCATACTTGTCTTCGATTATTGATTAATCTTCAAAGGGTTTGATTCTTAAAGGTAACACCTGAGGTGATTGCTGAATTCACAGTGACCGCGCTACGCAGAACCGTTCCACCAGCTGTACCAGGCATTGTGTTCTTGTCTGGCGGGCAAAGCGAGGAGGAAGCAACACTGAACCTCAATGCAATGAATAAGCTTGAGGTGTTGAAACCATGGACTCTATCATTCTCTTTCGGCCGAGCATTGCAAAAAAGCACACTCAAAACATGGGCTGGAAAGAAGGAGAACGTTGAGAAAGCTCAAGAGGTATTCCTGGTTAGGTGCAAGGCGAATTCAGATGCAACTCTAGGCAAGTATGCTGGAGGAGGTACAGGTGGGTTGGCTTCAGAGAGCTTGTTTGAGAAGGGGTACAAGTACTAGGCTTCTCCTTGTTTATGGGGCTGGTGATTTCATTCATGTAATGTATAACTAATTGTATTCTCCCTCCTTACATTGCTAATTAATCAATTGCTTTTGGTATATATTTCTTAGAGATAAATTGTTAACGAGTACAAGGGTTGAAGGATTTTGTCATTTTCTTCTAGCAAGATGCTCAAAGATACATAATTATGAGGAATTTAGATTTCAGATTTCATATAGAAGAGCCTTGGGCTTGCTTCGTTTACGATAGATTGATGGTCTTTATGATGATGTATTGGGCCTATGGTCTACGTTCACCTGCAGAAACAAGTTTTTGCATGGCACAGAGATTATTTGATGATTAAATTAGTAAATTTGGAGGATAAAAAAAGGTCTATAGAGTATCTGCGATGTGATGAAGAAGAAATGAAGTGTAGAGATATATAGGTTTGATAATTGCGATGATCGGATATTATCGAGGAGTATTTGTACTTCAACCAACTTGCATGGCAGTGAAGGCATAAATGACAAAATATTATCAGACCTCGTAGAAGGGCAGTAATGAAAAATCTATAACTCTTGGGTGTTTGCAGAATGACAAAATATTATCATTTTTAAGTGTTCCCCCATGCAACAGAATCACGTACGTACTGGTGCAGGATCAAGTGGATTTTATTGCAGTAGGGCTAGTCTTTCCCGGTTCGTTAATGATAAATCTGGGCTTTCTCGGAGCACAGAAGTCACTTTTATGGACAAGGAGATGCATGAGGCCTTCTCTTATAAGCTGTTTGGTTTGAGCTCGAAATAAGAGAAACCTTACTCATTCTTGTGGAGCATTCGGAGAAGAGATATGATCGGATGATAGATAGCTCGAAATACTTCTCCAGCCTGTGTTATTCTCTAAATTTTTTTACTAAATTAACTATATTATTTTTATACAAAAAATCAATTTTAGACTGCACATGGATTATAGTTTCTTATTATTTATTCCAGTTTCCTCTTAGTTGATTTATTGCAACCAAGATTATCAATTGGCGTTCTATTTTTTTTTATTTGAACAATAAATTTTGATTTCAGAGCATTTTATCATTCTGTTTCGAGTCATGTATTGCACTCACACACACACATACACAAATGATTCAATAAATTCTTAATTGTGCCGAGTTTGAACCCAACCCTATCAGTTTTATTTTTTAAAAAAAACGCATGCACTTCAATTAGAAATCTTATGGTTTATAGATAACTTGAACAAACAACACAATAGAATTGCACTTAGACTAGAAATCTTTCATAAACAATGTAACACTAGGTTCGTGTTTCATCGAAAGCCAGGTTGATTTTTCTTGTAACTTAAGAAAAATAATATTTAAGCACTGCTAGCGTGTTTTAAAATGGAAAAAAAAACTTGTGATTCGAGTTATAGACCCTACTAGATCCAATAAGATAGTTTAATTTATTTATATGATAAAAAAAAAAGCAATCATAATAAATGTACTGAATCTAAAGAGAAAAGGTAATAGTGATTTCATGAAGAAAAAAAGTGCTAGAAAAAAAAAACTATGAAGCTAAATTCTAAGAAAGAAATCGAAAAGAAAACTGAAATGAAAAAAATAAAGCTTTGAGTCAATCTAAGTTAATATGAAAAACTCATGACTTTGATCGTGAAGCTAGCCATCCTCATAAAAAGCAAATAAAACAAGAAGTTCAATATTTAATATACTCAATGTTGAAATGAAAAAAAGAAAATTGGTGTAAAAAAATATAAAAAAAAATGATCAATTTCAATTTACATTTTATATTTATGACCTGGGTCATAAGACCAGGATCATCATATCGGGAAAAAAAATTATGAAGCTTAGCTCTCAACAATTTAATGTTGAAGGATAAAATTAAAAAAAAAATTTCAAAAAAGGATCCAAAGAAAAAAAAATTTTAGGGTCAAATTTTATATAAAAATAAAATGAGATAAAATGATGTAAAAGCCTCGAGTCAATTTGAGTTAGCAAGGCAAATCTACAACCTAGATTATGAAGCTGGGCTAGTCTTATTAGGTTGTTTGGAATCAATTCTCTACTATAATTGAATTCAATTACAATGTTTAATTTGAATTCAATTACCAAATAAATTGAATTAATTCACATGTTTAAAAGAGATAAAATTTAATTTATTTTGTTTTCTATATTACCCTCTTTACTTTCAATTTATTTCTTCAAAAGTCTTTTTTTTTTAGGGGCTAGATGAGTATTTTGAAAAAGTTATTTTTACTGGGTGTTTTGAACCAATTCTCTACTGTAATTGAATTCAGTTATAGTATTTGATTTGAATTCTATTGATAAATAAGTTGGATTTACATGTTTGGATGAGATAAAATTCATTTTGTTTCCTATATTACCCTTATTACATTCATCTTATTTCTTTAAAGGTTTCTAAGAAAATATGAGTAGATGGGTATTTTAAAAAAAATAGTTTTCACATTAAATTTCTCATATTTAGAATTATAAGTAAGAGGGGTTGACCTTTGATTTATTTTTGTAGTCTTTTTAAAGATTGAATCCCATTTAAAATTCAATTCTTAACACTTAAAAAAGTTCCAAACATGAGATTTTATTAAAATTATCACACCCAGGTATCGCGATGACCGATAAAAAAAAATTAAATCTCATAGAAAAAGAACATATATTTGACATCTTATTCTTTGATAGGAAATGTCTAGTTCAAGGAGTCGCCACCTAGTATTATGGTCACTAGGAACCTTAACTGGTCAACAGAGATTTTATGGTACGGGATTGGTTACGTAAAAGGAAAAATACTATCACCCCTTAAACGTCCTACCTGAGGCAAGCTGCATTGCTGATTTTATCTTAGATTGCTAAAGGTTTGTTTTTGTTCTATTCTTATGTTCTTCCCATAATATTCCTGACTTTGACGTCAGTGAATATTCGCCTATGAATATTTCCAACTCTGGCGTTGAGAAATATTGCGTAACCCAAAAAGTACGATATTCCTGACTATGACGCCAGTAAATGAATCCATAAAATTCTGTATTAAAAAAAGCAGAAACTATTTTTTTTATTATTTATGTAGCTCAGTCTCAAAACTTAAAAAAAAAGGGTTGGGTCACTGGTCCAAACCAATGACCTGACTAGCCACTGTTGCACGCATGCGTGAATGGTTCACTCATGCATGCAACAGTAATCAGTTAATTATTTTAGCAAGTAAGGAAGGAAACTTACCTGGGCATGCCGCTGTTATTATTTGAGATAATTTATGAAATTATATTTTTTTAATTTCATTTTAATTCAACTTTTAATTTGTAAGATTTGTTTCTCATTACTTTAAAAAACTTGAGAAAAATAAAATATTAATAAGTTATTTTCCAACTCATTTTCCATGACATAACCAAACACTGAAAAATATTTTTTAATTTATTTTTTATTATACTATCAAACATCAAAAAATAATTTATTTTTTTCAAATTTATTTTTTTAAAACTTACTTTTCAAAATAAAAATATTTTTCAACGAATAAATAAACAGGGAATAAATTTTTTGCAGAGTTAAAGAGGTAGTAATTACTTAACCTCCGTACTGATCACTTGTGAAGTAGCTATGTCAAAATCACTTTGACTTCGCTTCACCAGACTCGCCGTTACTGACCTACAGATCAAACGGTATCGTTTCTTTGAAAACTATCATTTTCCCTTGACTTCTAAGCTTCAAACGGAAATACCATTTCACCTCCACTGTTTCACCGAACTGATAAGCATCAAGACAACATCAAGATCGTTTCTTTTCTCAAAATTCTCGAACCTTAACAAAAATCATCAATTGGGCTGTCTTTTGTTTCAATAAAAACAATGCAGAGTTGGTTTTCAAGCAGTGGAGAAGATCAACAACAAGAAAAGCCCGCATCTTCTTTGTTGGCTGATTGGAACTCATATGCAGCAACGAGCAATTCAAATGAATCCTCTACTGGATTAGCCAGCATCGGTAGCTTTGATCTTGAAGCTGCTGTTCGCTCTGCTAATGACACTGTTTCTGGCACCTTCAATGTGTAAGGAAAAAAAAAACTGAAGGAAAGAAAATTTATTTTCGGGAATTGAAATTTATGTATTTTTCTGTTTTTAAATAGAGAAATTTAACTGTGAGATGTCTTGATTTTGTTGATTAGAGGGGTTTTAGGCACCTTCAATGTGTAAACATATGCAAAAAGAAAGCAGCTTTATACTCAAGAATTGGACTTTATATATGTATTTATGTGATTATATGGGTGGATTTAATTGTGGGTTTCTTTTTTATGTCGTTCATAGGAGTAATTTTGGCAAATCTTTAGTCGTAAAAAGAATTGAACTTTATGGGTGTGTGTGTGTGTGTTTATATAGATGAGTGTGATTGTGGGATTTGATTTTGATTTGAGGAGATTGACTTATGATTTGATGGAAGATATAATGGTTGTGGGGTGGGATTTGAATTTATTGTAATTTAGAGTGTTGCAAGTTAACTGGGTAGTAACTTGTATGGCTTCTGTATTTCTAGTATGCTGTTTTTATGCAATGAATGTGAGTGAGCTGATTCTAGTACTTGTCTGTTGCTGCGTGCCTTTGCTGACTTATCTCTCCCATTTCACTTATTCCAAATATCCTTTCGCGATTTAATTTCTATTAGCTACTGGAAGGATTGACGAATTTCAGTCGGAATAGAAGATGGGATGTTATTTTATTGTAGTGTGTACTAAAATCAATTATCTTAGGTTTTCTGATTGGATGGTAATATTACAGTGGATGAATGCTATCAGATGACCCTTTTTTCACAGTTTAGATGTGAACCAAAAGCATTTGTTGCATGGTATGAAAAAGTTTGCCGATCAGAGAAAGTTCTTATTAGTTACAACACAAAGAATCTCCTGGACCAGGGTTTGATTACTCTAGTCATGCAGTAGTGTCATGTGGAATCCATAGGACTTTGTTGATCAATATTGAAATGCATAACGTCTTTGCTTTAGTTCTGGCAGGGTATTTGAATTCTATGATTGATTAAACTCCAATAATTGCACCTTGGCATTTCCATTAGTATATGAGTATGAATATGCCACCAACTGCACCACAGTACTTCATCAGTGAGGGAAGTGTTCACTTATATCATATCATCTATTGTATTTCGTCGTGCCTTGATGTTATGTCTGAAATTTTGAATACAACCTGCATTGCGAAATGATTTCATTGGTGAATATTTATTTAATTTTTTTTTATCTTGCTTCTTATCGCAAACTCTTAACACATTTTGTTTTTTTCAATCTAAGCTCAATTGAAAGGAAAGTTTTGAAGAAGGTGATAAATCTTGTATTTCTCTTTTGATGCCTATCCAGGGTTTCTAAAGGTGTGAGTGGGAACTTCCAGTCTGCCACCAGTAACATCCCTTCAGGAAAAGCTCTCATGTATTTTGGTTTATTTCTAGCAACAGGCGTGTTCTTTGTTTTCACTTCATTTGCCCTGTTCCTTCCTGTCATAGTACTCGTGCCCCAGAAGTTTGCTATCTGTTTTACACTTGGTTGTGGCTTTATCATTGCGTCATTCTTTGCACTCAAGGGTCCCAAGAATCAACTTGCTCACATGTCATCGAAAGAGGTACTGGCTATGCCTCCATTAGAAATTTGCATGGCATGTTTGTTTTCTATATTGTGGCTGTGCACTTCTAATCCGATTTTCTTCTCTTCAATTTTTCTACAGAGGCTTCCATTTACTTTGGGATTCATAGGCAGTATGGTGGGTACCCTATATGTTTCCATGGTGCTTCACAGCTATTTTCTATCTGTGCTATTCTCTGTGATACAGGTAGCTACCACCATACAGTTTCTCTCCTTATATCTCATCTGTTTATGTCTTGCTATGAGAGTTTGGCTCGAGATACTGATTTTATTGCAGTTCATCTGTGTTTGTTTTTCATAATGTCCTTATTTCATTAGAAGAGTAGATTAACTCGTGTGCATGATTGAAGTAAATATCTTTCGGAAAGAGGAGTACTGGAAGTTGCCAGATGCATCCATCAAACATGATTTGAAACACCAAAGAATACCCTTTCTGATGTTTTCATTGAATATGCAGGTTCTTGCCCTTGCATACTATGCGATTTCCTACTTCCCTGGTGGATCTACTGGGCTGAAATTCCTCTCATCTTCCCTGACCTCATCAGTGATGAGACGTTTCGGGAGTTGACATTGGCTGCCATGCTCATTTTTCCCTTGTATATCTTTTCTTTTTCCCTGGCTTCTTGTTCTGCTAGTGTATCTAGAAAGTAGGAACTGTGAGGCATGTTCCTGAATTGCAGCTTTCAGCTTGAATACTTTGGTTGCCTTTACTCTAGTCTGAACTCTTAAAAAAGAAAAGGAGAGTGAATTTCAAAGTCTGCCACATTATTCACATATAATTTTGTTCATGTGCTATGTGTATTTGAAGAGAAATAGAATTTAAAAAATTAAATTAAAATCAAAAGAATAATTTTTTTAAAAAAACTATATAACATATTTTATTTTCTCTATGCATATCAAATTTAAATTTTTAATTATTCTTGATTCCTTAGAAAAATATTATTTTATCATTGATTTCATTATTTTATTTTTAAAAAATGTTTAATTAAAAGATAATAAAGAATTAAATAATACATAAATGAATCTTATACTGTATAAGATTTTTGAACAACTCGAAGGGTGGTAGTGGTGATAATTTTCTCCAATGCTAGGGTGTCCCTTCCCAAACCGTCGCCACCTGGATTGATCGGAGGTTGTGCCCAGAACGGGAGAGAAGGGATCGCAGAGGGAGGTCATGCCTATGACTGGTAGCTGGTTTGCTTTTTTTAAAATTAAAATTAAAATTAGTGCCTAAACAATTTTACAATTCATGGACATTCTCTGTTCATCATGTAGAAAAATACTTTTTTATAACGTTTGATTGTTTGTTGCTGCGAAGAGAGACATTGAACATGTTTTTCTTTTATATTTTCTATTTTAAAAATACAGAAAATTATTTTAGAACTATTTTAAAGATGTATTTATTTTATATATGTGTATTTATTATTTTAATCATATATATATATATATATATATATATATTCATTAAAAAAACACACATAAATGCATAAAAGATATCCCAAGGCAAACCTTGCTCCAAGGCCATGGGCGATTTTTTTAATGATGGGTCATATGGTATGGGTATCATTCATGTCTTTCAAAAGGCTGTTCTTCCAAGCCCAAACATTGGTATCCATCATGCAGATCCTTTTCTTTGTTTCCCTGGTATGTCAAGTTTTAACCATTATTGTTTTTGTGTTTAAACAATATTTTTGAATATTTGAATTTTTTTTCTTCAATTTTTTTATAATTTTTAATTGTTTTGTGTGTATGTCAAAAATAAATTTTTAAAAATTTAAAAACAATACTTTAATATATTTTCAAACAAAAAACACTTTAAAAAGCAGTCTCTGCCGCAGAATCAAACAAACAATGTTAACAAACTCTAAAGTTTAATTTGTAGGGCTTAACCAAATGTTAAAGATTGAGGAAAGAAAAGCCCAAACACTTGGATTTTTGACTCTTGACCCTCATTAATTATATTAATAGGCTGCAAATGCAAACACTAGCTGTGCTCTGAGGCAAGGCAGTCCAAGAGCATAATCCAACTTTACCACTCGTATAATAAACATTAAGAGATATAGAAAATTAAAGGGATTTGTGAACAAAATCCTGAAATTAAGGAAGATTAGGTCATCAAAACTTCGAAATGGGGGCATGGATTTGACCTTTTAGAGTCTTGTACATGACAGAGCCAGAGCCATGGTTTTTTCAAAGGGCATTATTGAAAGCAAAAGGCAAGTTGGAAAAAACAAAGCTAAAAGCAAATGGGTCAGAAGTGAAGTGAAGTGAAGGGTTGATATTTATCACAGTATAAAAATATACACACAAGGTTAAAATAAAATGTTGAACCCAAAACTATCATCAAAACTAACTAGGTTTGAAGGTGTTTCTATTAATTACTAGTGTTTGGATTTTTCAATATACACACACACACACACATACACACACGCAAAGTTCTTCGCTTGAGCAATTCAACAAAAAAAAACGAAAAAAAAGAAGAAAGGAACACAATAAAAAAGAAATAATCAAAGGAAAAAAAATGATCTAATTAGATCTCTTGTTATGATCATATAAATTAAATTTTAATTAATATTCTTAATGGAATGGATCTTATTGGAGATGACTTGGAATGTGGGATTAAATTAAAAAAAGTGCCAAGTTCATCTTTGAATGCGTTTTAATTTGTTCAAAGTCCAAATCAGTATATATTAATTAAATATGTCTTTTTTAAATCATGGGTTCGCATTGATTTCTAAATTAATAAAAGATTTAATCATGACCATGCACGATGATATATAAATGTTATCAACATATTAATTTCTTTTGTTAATAAAGCTAAATGACATACTGTATATTTTATGATAGATTAATTATTATAGATAATTAATTAATATATAAAGCTGCGACAAATTAAGGGGGATTATTCCTTTCTTTTCTTCAAGCCAGGAGAGATTCCTTTCTCTAATGTTTCAAATGTCCACAAAATCAACAAGTTAATTGGCCATAGATCGATGATCACACACTAGCTAGCTTTTGTGAGGCCAAAAAGTAATTCCTCCATGCATTTTTTTTAATCGAACTTTAATTTGAATCTTTTTAATTTGTCAGATATTGTCAAGATATTGTTTGAGATATTGACAACAAGAGCTAGCTAGAGAAAAATAAACTATATATTATTAATATTGTTTTATTAGTTACACAACAACTTAAACAAAAATGAATATAGTAATTATTATTTTTTAATATGTTAATGTAGTTTGTAAATTTCTCATAAACATGGTAGTATATTGGGGATTTTGGGTGAAAATGATTAACAAAAACAGAAAAAAAAAAAACAATATAATTGTCAAGATGCATGTAGGACATAGATTTGGCAAATTATTAAGAGTCAAGTAGTCTAATATTGAGACTTGAAGGCCAACCAAGAAAATCAATGAGTGAGCTAAAATTATATGCACGAGCAACTAATCCTTGAATGGATAGGCAATTTTCTTTTGGAGGGCTATGGACCCTAGGGATTTAATTGATGGGATTTCAATTCAGCAAATGCCAAATCTTGTTTTGGATTCATCATAGTGTATTATTAAGGGACTTGAAAACGATAAAATACATCCTAGCTAGGGTTCATATCCCCCCCCATTAAATCATCCATGCACGTGTGGCCGATCGTGTACCAACCAAGAAAGTCTCTTGATAGCTCTTAATTTGGTAGACCAGAGGCTCCACCTCTTTTCACAAATCCAATGTCTAATCGACCCATCTACCTCCCTTCTCCCCCTCTCTCTAATTTCTTCCCTCTCCTCTTTTCTTGCTTGCTCGCTCGCTCAAGTGTGAACATGTTCTTGTTTTACTATGTTGTGCAAGAAATGTAACATGTACATGTGTCATACAGGCATACAATGCAATTTCTTTGATTTGATTTGACCCTCGATCGAATTATATCAATGTATCAATCATGTTCATCTTCTTGTTCTAAGTTGGGATATTTATAAAAATATGTCCGTCTTCCCTTTCTACTTAATTTCCGATCAACTTACAGTAGAGAAAGTTATATTTATGTTTTTGATGATATGTAATTTGAAAATTTATAGTTCGTTTGTTTTACGAGAAATATTAAATAATAATATAAATTATATGTTGGAATCTTATCTAATAACTTAAACTTTAGGTTAAGATGATTCTTTGATATGATATCAAAGTTTTATTGATCAAGCGATCATCTCTTTGAATCTCATCACCCCTATAATATTTAAAAATTAAAACATAAAGTAGCGTGAGTATGTACAAATTTCAAGTCCAAAAAGCTTTCACTTGAGGGTATGTGTTAAGAAATAGTATAAATTATAACTTAAAACCTCATCTAATAGAATAGTGTCGATCTGGAGAAAAATATTTTAATATCATGAATAAAGAAGAAGTAATTTCTTTGACACTACTAATTCATAATATTCACTAAATACTATTACAACTAACACTACCACCAACCTCATCACCACTACCGCCATCCATCACTATTTTATCATCATTCCACCAAACTCTCCGATATCACCACTACCACATACATCACCATGTTCATTATCTACTATTTTGTTATCGATATAACCATTATTTTATTATAATTCTCTAGCATTACTATCACTACAATAATTAATTATTGTCACTCAACTATTCATGAATTTCATTTATGAACATATATGCTATTCATCTATAAGAAATTCATTTGTACGTGACCTTTTTCTCACTTTGTATTTTCATAATCTTTTATACATACCCTTGAAAGTCACTATCCATTCCTCACTCACTCACTCCCTCTCATCATGTGCAACTATCCATGCCAAAACCAAAACTGACAAAAAAATCAATTAATTAAAGCTTCCACCACGAGGGGAAGGGAAGCATATGCTTTATCGCAATAAGAACACCCAAAAATATATCTTAATTAGATCAAGTCATGTGCCCTTCCATCTCGATCGGTTGATGCCAAGACATTGCTTGATCGATCGGATTCCAATATCTGATCATGTTTTGTCAAAAATATTACATGAGATCATGTCCATGTGATGATGATGAGGCTCGACAATATTTTTAAGAGCAATGATTGGTTTGTCAATAATTTTTATTTCTGTAAATAAATGAAAAAACATGAAGAATTGAAAGGTTTGATTAGGAGTTAATTACCAATACAATGGAGTCCTTAAATATTAATTTTCACATGTAAATAATAAAAATTATTGTTTTATTATGTCAAATCATTGAATTAAATAAGATTCTGTGCTCTCTTATAGATTTATTCCCACGTAAAATTAAATCTTCAAATATACATAATATCAAATCACCAAATTAAAACCCCTTAATTTTTCGTCTAATAATCATCACTAAGGCTTACAATTTATTCTACATAAATACTTTAAATCTTAAATTAATTTTCAGTATAGATTTTCAGTAAGGATCTTAATTAAACCTCTTTTTTTTGTCATTAATTTTTTCTTAGCGTTTAACTTGCATTATTAATTAATTTCTAGGTGAGGAAATTACAATATCACCCCATTTGGGTATGAAGAATTCATTAAAAAGCATACAAATGGACCCTTTATTTCTAGGACAGGGAACCCTTTTCAGGTTGCCTTCCATGCAAGGATTAAAAGGTGAGGATATAATTTATCTATCTATTGTCGTCTTTGTCTCTCCTTTTAATGTTGTTTGTACGACGTCGTCCTTTTGTTTTTCTCAAGGTTTGGCTCATAGATCTTCACTTTTTCACCACCGAGAATTTCTTGCCCTAATTCCTTTTTTTCATCTTCATGAGTAAATTATAAATTATTCTCTATAGTTTTTTTTTAACAAATGTTGCCATTATAAATTATTAAGAATTCATTAAAAAAATCATGAAACGATGTTATTTTTATTTTTAAAAAAAATATTATCATTAACTCAGCTAAGACTAAAATCAGCTCGATGAATATTTTAAAAAACAAAATTAACTATAGATTTTCCTATCAATTTAGCCAAAATTATACAAAGTCACTATATAGATTGTCCTATTTAACTAGTGTATATCTTATAACAATTATAACAATGATTAATTAAGAGGAATATTAATGTATATCCAAGTAAGTCTCGCTATCTAAAAAAGTTATTTGTCACCATGCATTTTGAGTTTGTTATGCAACTAATTAATCATTTAATTAAGAAGCTTCATTCAATTAATCTTCAAGCTTGTACAACTATTGATCTACTCGCCTTCCTGTCAAAATTAAGCTAAGCATATGAAAATTAAAGGCCTGCAGGCTTAAATCTATAGTTGCATTATAATTAAGGCTAGTATTTAACTTTTTAAAAAACTTTTTCTTAATTAAGAATATGTATTTTCATTTATACTAATGATAGTGAATTATCATTATAATTTTCATAGCACATGAAAATTGAATCTAAATAAATAAAAATAGATTCGATAACTAAAACAATAATTATTGAATTTCTAGGTTTAAATCTATAGAATAAAAATTTATTAAATTCAACTAGATAATAGTTCTAAAAAAAATAAATGAAAGTAAATGGAAACTACTGATATGACATTTTTTTTTCATGTTTGATAAATAAATTATTGCTAATTAGCACAGTTTTATAAAAAAGTTTACATATTAAATTTGTTTGTATTTAAACAAATTAAAAAATAATTAATGGTTACAATACCGAGTAATTAAACTTGGCACATATAAAAGAGAATGTTCCTCAGTAAGAAAACAAAGATAAATTAAGAAAGTTAATTAATTAGTGCTTCCACTACAATAATCAATTCATAAAACTTCTACTAATTTTTTATTTATTTTATTTTTCTAGATCCTGCCCGTGACCGGTAGCAAACTGTTATGGCACGTGACTAGTACTGGCCTATCATTAGTGGCAATTAACAAATCCTTAATTAATTAGTTAAGTCGGTGTATTTCATGTTGTCCTTTCCCATCATTAAGACTTAATTTAACGTTGTTGCATTTTATTAGTGTCTCGTAATTAACAAATATATATATATATATATATATATATATATATATATATTAAAAGATATAAATTTGTTTAGTTAAAGAAATAAAATGAAAATATAAAATAAATATATCTTGATTATAAAAGTGTAGCCAAAACCTGTAATTTGAGTTAAGAGACGAGAATACATTATAAAAAACAAATTAAAATAAATCATGAAATTTAATTCTTAAGCAAACTAATGTTGAATAATAAAATTAAGAAAGAAAATCAATTAGATAAAGGGAAAAAAACTCAAGTTAATTAAGTTAATTTATCAAACTTGTGGTCCGGATGATAAGACTAAAATAATCTCATAATAAGTAAATTGAATAAAATTACGAAGTTTAACCCTGTAATAAATCTAATGTTAAAAATTAAAATTAAAAAAAATATAAAAAAAGTCAAATGAAAGAAAAAACACTTCTAGTGAACAACGTTATGAGAGGATCAATCCTCAAAAAGCATGCCGTGATGACAAAGGGCTCGAGATCTGCACAGCAGGTCTCGAGTTCGAATTAGGGCGTGCACCTCTTGTAAAAGCCTGGGACAACCAATGTTTTACTCGCTCATCTAGACCCATAAAATACACTTTTTAGAGGGTGGGGTTTCCTCTAATAAAATTAAAAAAAAAAAGAAGTTATAAGAGGATCGGTATAATAAAATTCCCTTTTTAATTTTTTATTAATTAATATCAAATCTATTAACTATATAAGAGCCAACTTCTTAAGGGTTGGGTAGCATAAGTTGTTATACATTAATCTATTTACTGTATAAGATTCTGTACTTAAGATTGGTTAATCACATCAAACCGTAGAAAACCCAGTGAAGAAACTGTAGACTGAGCTGCTAAAAGCACTGAAAAGCCATTAAAACACTGCAAGTAACAGCACAAATGATAAACTCAGCAACTGTGACCACACAACATGATGGACCACCTTCTTCAGTTGTCTTGGATTTATTATTAAAGAAGAAACGATCATATCTTGATTTATGGAATCCTCAGCAAATTGATGCATATCCAATGGTTCCTGTGTCAAGTTGGTTTGATCTTAAGGCAGCTGGCTATCACAATCTAGTTTAGAAATCCATCAATCAACCATGCCCTAGAGATGCAAACTCTTTGATTTTAACCATAATAATATAAGCCAATTAAAAAAAATCTTTGGAGATTTAATTTCCTTGTTCTTGTAAGCTTGTAGCTGTTCTGTGACCAGAAAAGTGCATGCAAGATGGTTCAACTTGACTTGAAAAGAGGAGACAAGATTGAATAACTCTAAAAAGTGAATCTTTAAAAGGGAAGTTTGGTTAACAAGTCATTCAGCGCCAGATTTTTCTTTTGCTGCTCTGCTGGGAGTTACTCTTGGTAAAAATATGAGCAGCTTTTTACACATTAGGGTTTAGGGTTAGCACAGTCTATGGTCATTGACCTCCTATCCCAGCATGGATGATGGGAAAAAAAACACCCAAGTTTTGCTGGGGGATATATAAAAGATATAAATATATTTGGTAGGAGAAACGCAGATAAAAATATAAAATAAATCTATCTTATAACGATTTGTTTTGGAATGAATTTATGTTTTCTTAAAACAGAGAAAATATATGATATATCTCGTTTGTCTAAACTGTTTTCATCTTTTCTATCTTGAAATACTAATTAAATGTTAAATTACAAAAAAAAAACTAAAAAAAAAACTCATTTATAAATTAAAGATTAGAGCATTCATTCAGTAATAACTTTAAATAAAACCAAATGTGCATCTGCATCAACATGTCTGAATTACAGCTATGTCAATTAGAATATTAATAATAAAGAAAAGAAAAAAAAAAAAAGAAGAAGGTGGTGGTGGTCTTGGATCCAGATCTTCTGCTTTTCTTCTATAAACAAAACATGGGGTTCCCCCCTCAACAATCCCAACACAGACCAACTCTTCTCTTCTATCAGCAGCAATGCCTGCTCCTCTAAGGAATCTCTTATTTTCTCCCAGTATCTTCTCCCTCACCTTACTTCTATCTGTAAACTCTCTTTTCTTTCGTTCTTGTTACTCCATTGATGAACAAGGCCAAGCCCTTTTAGCATGGAAGAACAGTTTAAACATCTCCACAGATGTACTCAATTCTTGGAACCCTTTAGACTCAAGTCCATGCAAATGGTTTGGGGTCCATTGCAACTCAGATGGCAACATTATAGAGATAAAGTTGAAAGCAGTAGATTTGCAAGGCCCCCTGCCTTCAAATTTTCAGCCTCTCAAGTCCTTGAAGAGCCTTATCCTTTCATCAACCAATCTTACTGGTGCAATCCCGGAAGCGTTCGGAGATTATCTTGAGCTTACTCTCATTGATCTTAGTGATAATTCTCTCTCAGGTGAAATCCCAGAGGAAATATGCAGACTAAGGAAGTTGGAAACTTTGTCTCTCAATACAAATTTTCTTGAAGGTGCCATTCCTTCTGATATTGGAAACCTTTCAAGTCTAGTGTATCTGACTCTCTTTGACAATCAACTCAGCGGCCAAATTCCACAGAGCATTGGAGCATTGAGAAGATTACAGATTTTTCGAGCAGGTGGGAATAAAAATGTTAAGGGTGAGCTGCCTCAGGAGATTGGAAACTGCACCGAATTGGTTGTTTTAGGCCTCGCCGAAACCAGCATTTCTGGGAGTCTTCCTTCATCAATTGGGATGCTGAAAAGGATTCAAACTATAGCCATTTACGCAACACTATTATCAGGTGCTATCCCAGAAGCGATTGGAGATTGCAGTGAGTTGCAGAACCTGTATCTATATCAGAATTCTATATCCGGTCCAATCCCAAGGCGAATTGGGGAACTCAGCAAGCTTCAGAGTCTGCTCTTGTGGCAGAACAGCATAGTTGGGGCAATCCCGGATGAGATTGGAAGTTGCACAGAGCTTACAGTCATTGATTTATCCGAGAATCTTCTAGCAGGAAGCATACCAAGAAGCTTTGGAAACCTTTTGAAGCTTGAAGAGCTTCAGCTGAGTGTTAATCAGTTATCAGGTACCATACCTGTTGAAATCACAAACTGCACAGCTCTCACTCATCTTGAAGTAGACAACAATGGAATCTCCGGTGAGATTCCTGCTGGCATCGGCAACCTAAAGAGCTTGACTCTATTCTTTGCCTGGAAGAACAATCTCACAGGAAATATCCCAGAGTCTCTTTCAGAGTGTGTCAATCTTCAGGCTCTTGATCTTTCATATAACAGTCTTTTTGGTTCAATACCAAAGCAGATTTTCGGATTGCAAAATCTCACCAAGCTACTGATACTTTCCAATGAATTATCGGGCTTTATACCGCCTGATATAGGAAACTGCACCAACTTGTATAGGTTGAGGCTGAATGGCAACAGGTTAGGAGGTACTATTCCATCGGAGATCGAAAAGTTGAAGAGTTTGAATTTCATTGATTTGAGCAACAATCTTCTTGTTGGAGGAATCCCTTCATCAGTATCTGGATGTGAAAATCTTGAGTTTCTTGATCTCCATTCAAATGGGATCACTGGTTCTGTACCTGATACTCTGCCTAAAAGCCTACAGTATGTGGATGTTTCAGACAATAGGCTTACAGGTTCACTGGCTCATAGCATTGGGTCATTGATTGAATTAACCAAGCTTAATTTGGCGAAGAATCAACTTACAGGAGGAATTCCAGCAGAGATATTGTCATGCAGTAAGCTACAACTGCTTAACCTTGGAGACAATGGTTTCTCTGGAGAAATTCCAAAGGAACTTGGTCAAATTCCATCACTGGAAATCTCTCTCAACCTAAGCTGCAACCAGTTTTCTGGCAAGATCCCATCGCAATTCTCTGATCTCATCAAGTTGGGAGCACTTGACATCTCTCACAACAAGCTTGAAGGGAGCTTGGATGTTCTTGCAAATCTCCAAAACCTCGTTTCCCTTAATGTCTCCTTCAATGACTTCTCTGGTGAATTGCCTAACACCCCATTTTTTCGAAAGCTTCCGATAAGTGACCTTGCTTCGAATCAAGGACTCTACATTTCTGGAGGTGTAGCAACACCAGCAGACCACTTGGGACCTGGAGCACACACTAGATCAGCAATGAGACTACTGATGTCTGTGCTTCTCAGTGCTGGTGTAGTACTGATACTACTAACAATCTACATGCTAGTTCGTGCTCGTGTTGATAATCATGGGCTGATGAAAGATGATACATGGGAAATGAATTTGTATCAGAAGCTTGAATTCT
The DNA here is from genome assembly GCF_951802175.1 of Populus nigra. Lineage (NCBI taxonomy): Eukaryota > Viridiplantae > Streptophyta > Magnoliopsida > Malpighiales > Salicaceae > Populus > Populus nigra. Next base: position 17,560,072 of record NC_084860.1, on the reverse strand, counting down.
CCGTCAACGACATTGTTAAAAATCTAACATCATCTAATGTCATAGGCACTGGCAGCTCTGGAGTTGTGTACAGGGTGACCCTTCCAAATTGGGAGATGATAGCTGTAAAGAAGATGTGGTCACCAGAAGAGTCTGGAGCATTCAATTCTGAAATTCGGACACTCGGTTCAATCAGACACCGAAATATTGTCCGGCTTCTAGGCTGGTGTTCAAACAAGAATTTGAAATTGCTTTTCTATGATTACCTCCCAAATGGGAGCTTGAGCTCCCTCCTTCATGGTGCTGGCAAGGGAGGAGCAGAGTGGGAAGCTAGATATGATGTTTTGTTAGGTGTGGCACACGCACTTGCATACCTGCACCATGATTGTGTGCCACCTATTCTACATGGGGATGTTAAAGCCATGAATGTGCTTTTAGGACCAGGCTACGAACCTTACCTAGCTGACTTTGGCCTAGCAAGAGTGGTAAATAACAAATCTGATGATGATTTATGCAAGCCAAGTCCAAGACCTCAACTTGCTGGTTCTTATGGATATATGGCTCCAGGTACTCGTTCGTTTTTGCTCAATCAAATTAATTTAATTTCTTCAGTTAATTTGATTCCACTAAATCACTAGCAATGTCTAATTAATCTTAATTTTTGTTTTTGCTGTAGAGCATGCATCGATGCAGCGTATTACCGAGAAAAGTGATGTGTACAGTTTTGGGGTGGTGCTTTTAGAGGTTTTAACAGGAAGGCATCCATTAGACCCAACTTTGCCAGATGGTGCGCACTTAGTTCAATGGGTTAGGGAACACTTAGCAAGCAAGAAAGATCCAGTTGACATCCTTGATTCAAAGCTTAGAGGAAGAGCTGACCCTACAATGCACGAAATGCTCCAAACATTAGCAGTTTCGTTCCTGTGCATCGGTACTCGAGCTGATGATCGCCCAATGATGAAGGATGTTGTTGCAATGCTGAAGGAGATTAGGCACGTTGAGACCGTAAGGCCAGAACCTGACCTGTCAAAGGGGGTTAATTTGACAGCAGTTCGCTCATCACCTCCTGCTAAGATTGTAGTTTCACAAGGATCTTCTAATTGTTCCTTTGCCTTCTCAGATGATTCAATCTAATATTGAATAAAGGTTTGGACAACAGGAGGTTTCTTTAGTGCTTCAGTCATCAAGACAAGGATCCACTAAAACGTGCAACCACAGTGGGAATTTTTAGTGTAGTCTTTTTTTCCCTTTTGAACTGTAATTCTTACCATATATGGAGCTGTAGACTGTAATACTGAGTCATTAGAGTAAATTCAGCCAAGCACATTAACAAATGTAACAAAAATAAGAACTTCTGAGGTTCATAAGAGGGTTAAATTGAAAGTTGTTTGATAGCTCCAATACTAGAGGTGGATTGGATTATCTTGGGAGTAGCGATGGAAGCTGTTACTTAGTGGCAAGAGAATGACTGCAAGGCATGTGGACCAATGATTGGCTCATTTGGATCCAAGTAATTAGAATTTATTGCCTGGGAATGGATTCTCTCCCCCTCTCTCTCTCGCATAATAAATCCAGTCTTTCCATCAGAGCTCACATGGACCCACGTTTCTAACATCACATGACCATGTGCTGTCTGAGAGAGACTTTCCAGCAATGAACAAGAAAAAGCTCTTTCAAAGCATACTAAACTTGATTTATAAGAGACTGTATGTCTTAACTTGGAAGCACATGCACAAGCAGGATCACCAGACCTGTTTATAAAAGCAAGATAATGATTTATAAACAACTATTGCTCACATGCAAAAGGTTTCGAGACCCACGCGATAATTATAGTAGTCAGGAGAGAGCCGTCAGCTAGTCCCTTCTTTTTCTTTTTTTTTATAAGTGTAATTGTATGGAAGGGAAGAAACTGTATAGAGTACGAGAGATATACCTTAAGAATTATAAATACTTGTTATCCTAGTTTATTTGATGAAAAATAACAAGGAAAAGAAGCAAAAGCTAAAAAAAAAATGAAAATGAATACAAGTAGATTGTGAAGACAAACAACACATGAGTCGATCAATCGGTTGATTACATATGAACCTGTGTTAAACATAATCTCAATATCAATAAGAGCAATGATATTTCATAAGTCTTTGAGGCGTCAAATAGACTTGAAAGTAGCTAGGATGTGAAACCTTGGTTTGAGCTCTACAAAACAAGATCGGACCAAATAAAAAATATTCTCGCAAACATCCTAATGAGATTGATAAATTTTAGTTATTTCTTTCATACCAAATGAAGTAAATCAAGGCTAAAAGGGTTTACTGAGCAAGTAAATGTATAAACTCCTCTTTTTTTTCAAGTACGTGTATCCCTAATAAAGTAGTTGATGTCACGTCAAATAAAGTCAACTCATAAAGGTCATGCTCATGATAGCACCCTAAACTGTAGTAGAGAAAAGGCACTGAAAGAATAAATGTTCATGTATTTCAACATGTGACCCACAAAGAATACATGTCGAAGAGGAAATGATTAGAAAAGCATGTAGTATGTCCATTGTATTGAGACGAACTATAGAGGCAAGCTACAAGATAAAAAGGTGTCCCAGGATGAAACTTGAGAACAAAAAAAGATGGTGCATAGAGTTTGTGAGTCCGAAATCTTTAAGAACCTTTCATGCCAAGTCAATGGAGAACCTCGCCGATAAGTGACCATTCTAGAAATAATAGTTTGGTAAGGTGCTCTTGGGGTTAAAAGTGACCAAGTTCTAAATAGGCTGGAGCTCCGGTCTACTCGATGAGAAAGCTCAAGTATCCTTATCAATGATGCCTAGGACCTTACCATTCCACAACAGTGCAGTAGAAGTGAGCACCCTGAAAGGCACTAGGTCGCATAACTGTTGTCCATCTGGAAACCAATAATCTAAACATAAAATGGTAGTAGTCTCATCACTAATACTAAAGACAAACTTCCCTTTATACCAATCTCTACTGAGTATAATCTTCTTCCATGACCAAGAGGACACTGTAGAAGGCCTGACATGCTAGAAGGATCTGTATATGAGAATAGCAGTTGCCAAACATGTTTGAGAATAATAGCTTTATTCCAAGTTTGAGCCCTCTTTATTCCAAGACCACCCTCTTTAAAGAGATAACAAATATAGACCCAAATCATCTTAGCCTTTGAGTGGGGGAGAGAGCGGTATTTATAAAAGAAGGCAGCCAATATACCGTTTTATCCTCTCAATAATAGAACAATGGAGAATAAACATGGAGGGCCAATAAGCTTAGATGGAAAAGAGAACTAATTTGATTAGTTGAAGACGTTGAACATAAGTAAGAGAAGCTAAGGTCCACGACTTACTCCTAGAGAGAATCGGCTCCACTAAGGCTTATAATTAGAATGAGTCAGTCTAATAGATATCAATGGGATACCCATGTATCTTATCAACAGAGAAATGCCACTCGAAACTAGTGCTAGCCAATTCTCCTCAAAATATATCGAGGCTTAGTAGTTGACTAGAAATCTAAGGGTAAAGTACTATTTTGATATAGGTTGTAAGAGCAGTATCAAATCGAGGTAAACGTTGAATACTAGATATGACCTTAAAATAAAGATAAGGGTGATTTTTTAATTGTCATGCACTTAAAATTCAAAGGTATTTTTTTTTATCATAAAAATAGTCTCTAATTTCACATCCATTAATTTCATCCACGAATACTTTGATACACATTTTAACATATAAAAATCATAAGGTTATAACACTCTTGATTGTATGTATAAAAATTTATTTACAAAACTTTTATCAAACATTACAAGTTTTTATTGAATATTAGAATTGAGTCCTTAAGAGAAGGTACCTAAAAAACAAATAGAATCACACAATTAACATACACAATTTCACCATCATAATTATTAATACTTGCCAAAACTAAACAAGCAATCCTCACATCTTTAACAACTTTATAACCACATCAATTCTTTAATAAATCCTTAGTTTAATACACTCTTTCTCTCTTTTTTAAACAATAGATAAACTCTTATTTTTATTTCTTTTATATAATCATTGAACTATCATTGTTCTATTCACAGTATCTCTTGATTAAGAATCCAATTTTGCATTCATCTCAAACTTTAAATTAATTATATTAATTGTATTTTTACAATCATCTTCATTCAAATTTTGATTTAGTCTCCTTTATATAATCATCTCAATTATTCTTTGTTCATAGCCCAAACCAATTTGGACTTTATTAAACTATAAAATACCTTAATCTTATTATGTATATTCATCACATTCAATGTTTAAAACTCTTACTTTAACCTTCTTATAGGTTCATTGACCACATTTCATATCTTGAATTATACTTTATTTTAACTCTGGTTCACCAATTATATTTATTTCTTTTAACGCCTATTAAATCATTTTTGACTAGCTAAACTTTTATTAATTCATTTTGAATCTTATGGTCTCATTTATGGCTTTTCATTATAAATCTTCAATCATAACACCAATCTTACCTAATATGACTCGTCTATATTACTTTAAAATCTCAAATATTCCTCAGGCTCATTTAAGACTCACTCGTATATTTTCAATATCAATATTACTTAAGCTAGTTTATAGCTCATTTAAAATATTCATGACTACTAATCCTTTTTAATTATACACAACTTATATTTCAAAATATAATCTCTCTTATTTTTATGGATAGATTAATATTTAGTATATTGGACCCATCATTGCGACCAATTTAAGTTTTTCCTATTAAATTTCATCGTTGTGGACAAGTTCAAAATCATGTAAAAAAATTTATCATTGCAGTCTATTAATGTTTTTTCCTTGTTATATTTTTGCTATTATGTTCCATTCAACTTTTCTTTTTAGTTTTTCATTTTAGTCCCTTAATTTCTCACATAATAAATTCCACCATCACGATTGATTTAAATTTTACATAATAATTTTGCCCTAAAAACATCACAATATATTCATCATGATTTACGAGGATGTGAAAATGTTATGTAGGAATATATATATTTCACATCCTTGTAGATCTAGATCGTAGATCATGATGAATTTATACTCATATAAATCATACAAATTTATGTTCTCCTACTTCATATCAAATTCACATTAACATGATTCACCTCAAATTTAAACTCGCAACATCCACCAAATACATGTTCGTATATTTCTTTTACAATAACAAATAATTAAATAAAATGCGTCTTTTATTAAAAATAAGGTGGGTGGTAGACACCAATAACACATATAACAATTAAAGAAATATTGAGTATTCACTTGCACATTTTATATATATAAGTTTGAAATTAGTCAAACTCTAACACAATCGATCAACTAGATATGTAACTTCTTTAACTTGCATACTTAATTTAACTCAATCTCATTTATAATTACCGTCTCACATCAAATATTTATGAAATATATAATTTAAATCAACTAGTTATAGTTAACCTCTTAAATCTTTCCAAAATCTCTAAACTAGAAATTTAATCAATTGTACTAAAACTCATAATTTGTCATGTTTTTCCCAATTTATTTCTCAAACATGTTAATTTTAATGCCAAACATATAATACATAAACCCTCGACAATTAATCATCAAAATAGAAAAAATCCCTAAATTCAATACATGGCCGGCCACTTATAAATCAAGAAACTCATGTCCTTCATCCAATTTTATTTCATTTCATCAATTTCTTAAATTGTTAACATAGTTAATTAACCCTTAACTTTATCTCATTAAATTCACATTTTCACATCAATATTTCAAAGTTTCATTCTCACACTTCCTACAACACAAACCTAACATGAAAGTCATACATCCTATTAAAAAAACCCACTTCAAATACAATCAACACATAAACTATTAAAACAATATAATTTAATCAATTTATGAAGATTATCTTCCCGTATGTTTTTCAAAATTCTATAACTAACCATTTGATCAAATCTTGACAAAATCCCTAAATTTTTCATATCTCTCTTACTTCCTTTTTTTTTTTTTTCTCAAGTGTATTTATTTTAATATTCAATCCTACCAAAACACTATATATACAATCAAAATTTTATCCATCATTTATACGTTTTAAACAACAAAAATATTAACTTCCATACATGTCATTTATTTCTTCAACCGCAATTATATTAGCGCTTAATCTTTAAAGGCTTCCACATTGATTTATACACATTCCATGTCACTAAATCCATTTATCATGAAATTCACATATTCAATCCAAAACTCTTTTCCAAACACAATTTATCATTTCTACACATTTAATAAACCTACAACATCACAAATTTGAACTGGTGTCCCATCTCCCCCAAATATTCACCATGGCCGGCCCTAGGTAAATTTATTACTCATTAATTTTTTTTTTTAATTTTTTCTCTTGAATTATCATTACCATTATCCATTTCATGCTAATTAAATCAACAACTATAAAATAAATCCCCCTAAAAAAAAGGAAAAAGAAAAGTGTTAGAAACCCAAAATTTATTTTTCAATTCTCTCAATCTTCCCCTAATTCAAAAATTCTCAAGTATCCCATTATCAATCCCACAATTTGTAATTCTCACAAACATCAACAAACCCTAACAATCTAAAAATTAGGGCTTTTATTTTTCTCTTCAATAAAATTCAATTAAAAGGATATAATTCATCTTACCCAACAACAATCAAACTCATTCTCTTTTGATGAGTTAGAAGCAAATCTTTCACAATTTCCACCCTTTCCTTCCCAAAATCACCACTTTTCTCTTCTTGATTTTCCAAGCTTTCAAAACAAAGAGAGGCAATTGTGTTGTTGAGACTTGTTTTACTTGCCATGATTAGACATCTTTAGCACAAAAATATAAAGCAATTGTGATATAAATTGATATTGATGATAAAATAGTACTGTAAATTTATAGAAACAGAAAAATCATAAAACCAATGATAGAACATTGATTGAACCTTGAAACATGATTGGTTTAAAACCAACAGATGCATGTTTCTGCATACAAGCCATCATTGATCATCCCTCTGCAGCAAAATAAAAGATCAAGAACTTCTAGAGGACATCCATAAAGGTCCATATATTTTAATGTCAGCAGAAGCGCAAAAGTCCCTCAGTGAAAAGAGCAAATGCCATCAAATACTAAAAGTGCAAGGAACATGGGAACTCATAACACAGCCTGAAAAGCACTTCATAAAATAAAGCCAGTCATGCACCTGCTCTGGAAATCACTGCCTCCATGGTATCAGGAGGAAATCTCTTTCCATGCAGTTTCTTTCTCAACTCGACTGCTGCACATGCTCTGCAGGAAAAGTATACAAGTTTAAGATGATACGAGTCCATACAGATAATTATGGCCCTAAGAAAAAAAAGTTGTCAATAAAAACTAAAATTGCAAAACTCAAATATTCTATTTCAGACAAGAAGTGAAACAATTCTATGATATGGCTAACAACCAATAAACAATAGTAAGGAAGCACTGAAATTAAAAACTATGCTTTTACTTTTTTTGCAAGTAAACCAACAGCCACCCTTTCAGCATCTTGTATAATTTTACGCACCATCATAGTCTGATCAGAAATATCATTTTCTTGTTGCATTGCTCTCTCTTCGACATGCCCTTCAGGCTCTCCCGTGAGATGATGACTTCTGGGCCTCAATTCATGATTGATTTTTTCTTCTATCTGTGGAATTGTTGTTACCTCAGGAGTATTTTGCTTCATTCAAAACCTTCTATTCCCACAATCCTGACGCTAACCATGATGAAATAAAATGATCAAGAACACACCAATACATTGGTTTCAGAAGTTGTTAATGATATGGATACAGGATAAGCTGAGTGGACTTGTTTTGTTGAATTCTGAAAGGGCTAGACCCTGAAAGGATATAGTAGTTGGCATTTTGCGATTTTTGATGCCCCATGTACAATTTGGACTTTCCTTTTTGGATTGAGCTCCATAGCCATTCTTGTGGGCAACTTGAGCAAGTAGCTGTGTATGTGATTGTGAAGTTGAAGAGAGATTTGTACCTTGTGGATTTGGTTCCACTCTGTGCTCCCTGTATATGTGTAAAATGCAACATTCATTGTCATGCTATGCAAGAATATGAAAGTGACATGGATTGAAATAAATCCATATCTTCTGTATTTCCCAAAAATTGACTTCAGAGTCAACTTGATTAAGAGTTGTTTGGAGTTGCGGTGCAACATATGTTTTCATAATGTTCATTTTTTTTTATTCTTTGTTTATAATTAATTTTTTTATATTTTCGGATTCTTATGGTATGTTAATATTAAAAAATATTTTTAAAATATATATATATATATATATTATTATAATGTACTTTTTAACAAAAAAAAATCTTTAAAAAACAATTACTACCACACACAACCCATAAAACAAGCTATATTACAGAGAATAAAATATAAAACACTATGAAGATCATGCCTTACTTCACTCCACTTGCTAGTAAAGTTGATATGGACATAATAACAGTTACCTCAAGCACATAATCTGATTGAACAAAATAAAAGAATTTAGGACCATAATGATAAAAACATTGTAATGAATATAATTTCTAGCTTTCGCTAGGCACTCGGGCCATTCCACTGTGAAATCCAGCTGCAGCATACTATTTGCCAAAACCATTGTTTCAGCAGGACCTCCATCACCCTTCATTCTGAGGTCTATCAGTCTCTTATTCCAAGGCGAGAGGGGGGCGTCGTGCCTCTTCTGCTACTCTAAGTTCCAAATCCTCCAATGCTTGACTACTAGTAATGGAGGTTTCAGTGGTGGCATTGGCGCGCAACCAGGCTTCATGAAGTTGCAAGACAAATTCCAAATGCCACAGAACTTCCCCCATTGTTGGACGATTCTTCCCCTCATCAGCAAGGCATTTTTCTGCTATCTCTCCAAACTTCTTCAATGACTCAGGGCAAGTATTTCCTCTGAGACGTGGGTCAACGATGGTCTCCAGTGACTTCTGCCGCTGCCACTTCATTGCCCACTCTGCGAGGTTGATCTGGTCTTTTGGCAAGCTTGGGTTTATAACAGGTCGAGAACAAACAACTTCAAACAACACCACGCCAAATGAGTAAACATCAGATTTCTCAGTCAACTGCTGTCGACGATAGTATTCAGGATCAAGATATCCAAAGCTTCCTTTCACTGCTGTACTAACATGTGTGTGGTCCAAAGCTGGACCAGCTTTAGACAGCCCAAAATCTGCCATTTTTGCTACAAAATTTTCATCAAGCAGTATGTTGGTTGTCTTAATATCCCTGTGAATTATTCCACGATCTGCTCCAGTATGGAGGTAATGGAGTCCCCTGGCAGCACCAATGCATGCTTCTAGTCGCTGCTTCCATGTCAATGGTGGGAAATCACTCCCAAAAAGATGACTTCGAAGAGTTCCATATGCCATATACTCATAAACCAAGATCATCTCATTCTGTTCTTCGCAGAACCCAATCAACGAGACCAGATGCCTGTGCCTTAACTTTGAAAGCATCTCAATTTCTGTTTCAAATTCAGTCAGGCCTTGCTTGGATTGTGGGTTTGACCGTTTGATTGCTGCAAGAGTGCCATCTTCAATCTTCCCACTGTATACTTTACCAAAGCCTCCAACTCCTATCACCAAACTGTCATCAAAATTGTTCGTTGCCGCACGAATCTCTGACAAGGTGAAACGCCTGCCAACTCTAGTAGACGCTGCCAACGATCCATTTAGAGAATGGACCCCTCCCTTATTATTAGCAATGCTACTTACAACAGCACCATGCATGAATAGTGGCCGCCATCCAGGAGGGTTGTCTTTGGCATCACTCATTTGTTTTCTTCTATTTTTGCCGAAGCAAAAGATGCAAGTAAATGTAATTGCAATAATGAGGACAGAAGCTACACCTGCTCCAACCCCCAGCCAGAGAATCCAAGATTTTGAATGACTTCCAGATTTCTCAGTTGAATCAATTCTGTCAGCATATGCAAGATTCGCACTTCGGCTCAGCTTGAAAATCTCCAGTCCGTTCAAGAGAGCATCAGTTCCTGAAGCACCAACTGCAGTGTCAGGACCCAGTTGGACCCAAAGGGTGTTGGTCTTGGACGAAACCGTATCAAAATAATCCTGATGATATGCTATGTTCTTCCCTCCTGCCCGTACATAAACATCAAAGCTATCAGCAGCTGTCTTGTTGTTTATATAGACCCTGAAAATCCTCTGGTTTGCTTTGTCATATACCAGCTCACAAAAATGTAACCGGATTAAATAATCAAAATCAGGATCTACATCGAATTTCCATGACATGTTAAACTTTTTCTCCAAGACTTCTGTGTTGGACATGATTCTTGCTGTTTCATATACAAGAAGTGGAGCCACCGAGGAATCATTGTTCGATGCATAAGTGACATTAGAAGTATTCCTGATTTCAACACCAGCATCTGCTGTAATCATGTAGCTGGAATCCATTTCCCATTTCCTCCAAAGATCTGAATCTTGATTAGTTTTGATCTCCTGTCCCCCAATATTCAACCGATACATAGTTTCAATCCCCCGTCCACTTACATTGAAATTGGCATTACTTCCACCCACTTTACTAACTGAGTCTGCAAAAAGTGTGCCAACCACAGGGACAACCTCTATGGCATTTATGAACCCGAATGATCCCCTAGATGAAACAAATTCAACCACAAGAACATCATTGATTGCTAGAATATACTCTTTGACCAAGGACAAAGAACTTGAATTGCTGTTGGAATTCTGCAAGTGCAAATTCTTGTCTGAAATCTCGACCGGAACATTGAACTCAGTCATCAGTTTCAGACCATTAGCCACGACACTAAACGAGGACTCATTGACATTATAATTCTCAAAAGGGAATGGACAAAAATGGAGTCTAAGAAAGTAGTTTCCCTGCATTCCAGCAAAAGTATAATTCGAAGCATTGAAAATCCGGGCAGTTTTGTAGAGTGGCCCTAAGGTTGAATTGCCATCAGCATTTGAATCAGTAGCAGCAACACCAGGAGAACTGACAGTGAAATTATCATTTGGGGCCAAATCACCAATCCATCTCCTACCATCCACATTAATACTGCTATTTGCACCACAGTTTACCAGAACAGGCTTTGACTGAGCTTCTCCACTGCTAACAGATAGGAACACTATGATCAGAAATACAAGACCCCAAATCCCTCTTCCCTGGACCTTCTCCATTACTGCCAATTTCCCTCAAGAACCTTCAAAAATACAAAATCAATCCTCAATTGTCCAACAAGAACCAACCAAGAAAAAAAACAGTATTTCACAAAATGCGTGAAAATCCCATCTCTTAATTCACCTAAATTACCTCACCATCATCATCAAAAGGCTCACAACAATTTCATACATTAAAGCAGCATCAAGAATTCTCAACAGACTTCAACAATGCATCAAGTTACCTTCTCTAGTCCCATACAGGCATCTGAATTCCCACTTTCAGAGACTTCAAAAGTTAAAAACCAAGAATGTTTATCAAAAGCAGCTGCACATCCTCCATGAATCCACCCTCTCCAATCAGCAACCCCAGTAACCATTCAGATCTGATGAACCAAGAAGAAACATGCAAGAACTGGATGCCAAATGGCAATGAGATGTAAAGAAACAAACTTTTGCTCACAGGAAATGAGATTGAAATCTAGAGAAAATTATCACAAGAAACAAATCTTGAAAATACTAATTTTGGCTATCAAAACAAAGGAAATAGAACATGGGTTGTAGTTAAAAAATAAAAAAAAGGATTGGAAAAGTTCACTTCTTTCCATCCTGTAGTTTTCCGCTCTATGCTTTAAAGACAAGAATCTGACATGGCTTAAGCTTCCTTTTATTATAATCTTTTTTAACTGTTGTCATTAGGCTATCACACACACACACACACACACAAAGACACCATCTTTTGTGATCTTTTGATATTATTTTTCTCTACTTTATGGTGGTTTTTGGGTAGTGTAACCAGAGATCGATGAGATGGGGTTCCATTATTGGTGAGGTGCGTCACATGCAGATGTCTGGAAGATGATGAGCAGTGATGCTGTACTGTAGTGACTGAGGATTAACAAAACTACCCTTTGAGTTTCAGCTAGGGCTAAAAAAGCTGTGCCTTGTCTCCTTTATTGTCCGTACCAAGAGTACCCCTATTGGGTCCTTGTCCTGATCTCATCTCTATGGTCAAACTAACCAGTTAATGCCTGCCATCTAACATGCATGCATGTCTTCCTCCTCTCTTCAATCTGCATCCACAATTGCATTGAAAATACATATATCCTTGTCAGTACAATTTCTTTATGTTCATGCAGCGTGGGACAAGAGAATACATTGCCGACTCTTGTTTCTCACGCTAGTTTTCTTTTTCTTTACTTTTTACTAGAGATTAGGGTTTTTAGTATCCAGATTTTTGTGCAATGAATCCATTATGCTTAGTTAACAGAGAATTTAAATACATATGTTCTGGTTATTTACTCTCTCTTTTTTAGAAAGAAAAAATTATATATAATATAAACATAAACATTTTAGTTGAAAAAAATAAAAATAAAAAACATAAATAAATATGTTGATATTTTTTATAATAAAGATTATCATGATGAAGATTATAAAAGTGACACATATATTTGAAATTTATCCAGCTTAGGTTGTTGGACTGCTAGTCCTTTTAATATAATACAAGAAAATTAAAGGTTAGGAAAACAATCAAATCCAAGTAGTTTTGAGTGATTATATCATCCAAACAAGTCTATAAATTGGATTTGATGGACCAACAACCTTGAACCAAACTAGTCATCTATATATCTTTAAAATTCAGCAATTCTATATTTTATTGAAAAATCAATGAATTATTTATGGATAGCTAAAAGGGAATTTTTTATTAGTTTTTGTCGTGGCTGGATAATAAGTTTGATACGTCCATCTAATCAATTTAAAAACGATATTTTATTAAGAAATTTTTAAAAAATTTAAAATGTAATCATGAAAAATAAAAAAGTTAAGTTAAATTAAAATCTTAATTAAATTTTGTTAAATTAATTGTTAACCTGATTCAACATAAAACTCCCCTCGAATCCCCTAGTAGTGAGTTAATTTACAGTGTGGAAAGTAAGAAATATTATTCTATGAATTGTTCTTCTAGCTAATTAAACACATGGTTCCACCACATCTTCCAATCAATAACATAAGATTCCTTGTGTCAGTCCATCAAATTATTTTGTTCCATAAATAGGGATAAGGTCTATGTTTTTTTTATATATATATAATCTCTAAATCTCTTTCTTTCTCTCTTTCAAAAATCAATTTTATTAATGTTATGGAAGAAAAATAAATCGATGAGATACAATAGATAGTAGGATATCAACCACATATATCTCGTTAATTATACATTAACATAAGAAAATCATATGCTAATTAATCTCTATTAAATTACTAATGAAATGAGATTAGGAATGGCCTTTAAGTTTACAATATTTTTGAAAACTTTATCATTTCATAATCTCAACTACCAATCCATACTTTTTATTCCATGGATAAATTATAATAATTAATCAATTAATATTAACCTGATTAATCAATTCGGTGACTTATTAATTTGTAATATGATTTGAGCTAAGTTTTTATTTTAAATAAGATTTTTTTTATCGAAACAATATTGTTTTTCTTTATAAAAAAAAACTCAAAATAATTTTTTTTTAATTTTTTAAAAATATATAAATTAACCTACCAACCCATAATCAGACTTTGATCAATCTATAAACTGATTAGTTTCATGATAATACGAATTATATGAACTTGACATGCTTGATTTTATTAGAGAATAATATAAATAATATCTTGAGACCTTTCTTAACAGTTTAAACTATTAGGTTGAGATTGTTATTTAATAAGGTATCAAAGCCTTGATAACCAAGCGGTTACGAATTCGAATCTCATCATTTCCATTTATTTGATAACAATTAAACACAACATAAAGTGGACATGTGTAAGTTTCAAAATCAAAGGGCTTTCACTTGAGGGGTCAGATTGCGAGGATGAATAAAGGGAAAAAAAAACGTAGAGGGACCTTATTAACAAATAAAAAGAACTAAAGATACCAAACGAACATTTAGCCGGTAAACAACTTTACCGATTCGCCCAGGACACAACGCCACAATTTCCAAAGTCCAAACCATCGACATTTCCCAGAGTAAATTATTCTTTACTCCCTTTGTCTTGAATAACATTACAAATTAGTCCTCCATGTTTGAAAACCCACAACTCAGTCCCTTAACTCTTGCTGACCGTTGTGTTATTGAAGTATCTTTGCCAGAAGAAGCAGGATTACATCGAGTCCCCAATAGGCCAAGACCATGGGAGCTGGCAATGGGGCTTTGGGGCCAATATGATTTTTGCGGTTTGAGAAAAAGTAGATTTAAAAAAAATTATATATTATATTTTTTCTTAATCCATACAAAATTATGTTATATACTAATTACTATATATTTTTAAATACATAATCACATACATAATAAGAACAAAACGCATGAGCCTCATCCTTCACTTGGAAATACGAAGAGGGGAAAGAAAGCATGTCACGAGAGGCTCCACGTTGGGACATTGGTTGATCTTAGCTTTACTAGCTGCTGCTGCTTCATTCCGTCCATTTACACAAATTCAATATCTCTTCCAGCCTGAGGTAGCAAGAATCATCAGGAAGAAGTCAATTGGGTTAAAACTCTCTATCCTCCGAGTTGCTCATTTTAAGAACTGCATGACCACATTAAACATATTGGACTAAGTTATAAATTTGTTCATAAATAAGTGACGAAAAATAGTACACACTTTCTCCGTATCAAACAAAAATCCTGATGTCAAAGTCTCCGTTTTTCTGGTTAAAGTCATCGCTCTCTAACTTGTATTTCTTTCCTTCATAGCTTTTCTTTAATCTTTCATTTCAAAAGAGAGAGAGTGTTAGAGATATTTTTCTGTTTCAACGATGAATAATTATGGGGAAAGCAATGGAGATTCAAATGTCCATGAAAAACAAGTTGAAGGTCATGATCACTGTGAAAATGGAGATGGGTCTGATAATAGAGTCATTTTGGGGATTGATGGTGGGACTACTTCAACTGTTTGTGTCTGCATTCCTTTATTTTCTTCCTCAAAATCCCTCCCTAACCCTCCTCCTATCCTTGGACGTGCTGTTTCTGGTTGCTCCAATCATAACAGCGTTGGAGGTATTTTTGTTGTTCTTTTTTGTTACCCTTTTGATTTTTTTTGTGTTTTTCGAATGGTGGATATAGTGGTTGGTGTTTGATTTAGTTAAAGTTTGAATCTTTTTTTGTTTTTGATGTGGTTTGTTTTGGGTTTTGATTATGGTGATCATTAGGTTAATGATTTTTGGTGAGTTTTTATGATTTGGACTGACCCAGATGGGAATTTGGTTGAATTTTGGCTCTTTTCCCTATAATCGGACTCAAAGATTGGTACTATATGGGAAAAAAAGGAAAATAAAAATGGAATTAGACCTTCACCTTATAATCTTCGGAGATCTGCTCTTAAATTTTTTTGTCCCCAATTATTTTTAGTTTTACAAATTCGAGTTGATTTGTTGGTACCAATGCTAAGCTATATGTTTTGGCCCCTGATTTAATCTGATTGTATGTTTATACGGGGAAATTTTTAGAGTAATTAAGCTGCTGTAGAGTGGACTTTTCCCTCTGATTAATATCTTTAATGTTTGTGTTGTTTGCACAACACTTGAACTCACTTTTTTGAGGTTGCTGATCTCTTAGCTTTGCCAATTGTCGCCTGGATTTTTTTTTTTTTTTTTTTTGTTGATCAACTTGATTTGTTCATGCTTTCTTTTGAGAATAGGGGTTCTTGGATGCTTAAATGAACTTCTAAATTGATAGTTTTTAAGAATTCTAATGCTTAATGTTTGTTGTCTTCTCTGTATCAGTTCCAATATGGACGCTAATAATCAAAATTTTCTGATAAGCCTTCAATTATTATAGCCCTACGTCACATCCTTTATGTTATCCACACCATTGTTGAATACATAAATATAATATCAACATTCTCTCACATTGTCAACGTTGAAGAATCAAAATGGAAAAACATTGTTTCATTTTCTTTGCTTTTGTTAGTTACTGTTCATGTATCATATCCTACAGAAACTGCTGCCAGGGACACATTGAAAGAGGTTATGGCTGAAGCCCTCTCAAAATCAGGTTCTGATTGGTCGGCTGTTCATGCTGTTTGTTTAGGCGTTTCTGGTGTTAACCATCCAACTGATCAAGAAAGGATACTAAACTGGCTAAGGTTTGCATCGGAGTATTACCTAGCACCTTTTTTTCTCACTGTGCAGTGACCTGACCAGTGGAAATTGAACATAAATTCTATCTTTTTTCATGTCTTATAAGAGCCTATTATTGTTCATTGAGACCTTAAAATATAATCTTGTTGCTTTCATTTCTCCTGTGTTTTAGTTGGAATGTTCCCAATTCCATATAAAATATTTTTCTGCTTGTGGCCATAGATTCACCCGCACCATTACTACTTGCTTCTTATTTTCCTTCTCCTTGCTTATTACCAGTGAGTTACTCGTGGATGTCTTGTTCTGAATCAGATGCTCTGTTTTTACAGAGAAATATTTCCTAGCCATGTGAAGTTGTATGTTCAGAATGATGCTGTTGCTGCTCTTGCAAGTGGGACCATGGGAAAGCTTCATGGCTGTGTATTAATTGCTGGTACGGGGTGCATTTCTTATGGATTTGCTGAAGATGGCAGAGAAGCTCGAGCTTCAGGTGCAGGACCTGTCCTAGGTGATTGGGGGAGGTATGCGCTATACACTCGGTGTGTGGTTAGTTCTTTGCCTAATGCAGTCAGGGTGTATGAGATAGGTTTGAGTTTTAGTTTCCTTGTCTCTTCTTAAATAATCAACAGTTTGAATGCTAATTACTTCGTTTTCTGAAAATAACATCCATTGGCTTTTAATAGCTTGAGGTTTTATAAAAAGAAAATTGCTTTGTTAGTCGATCATTTGCTAGACAGTCTTCTTACCTTTTCAAGTATCGTAATTTTTTTTTAGTAATGTGTGATAATGCAGTGGATATGGAATTGCTGCAAAGGCACTGACTGCAGTAATAAGGGCTCATGATGGTCGTGGTCCACAGACAATGCTAACAAATAAGATTTTGGAGGCGCTCAGCCTCTCGTCTCCTGATGAACTTATCGGGTATTTGTTTTAAAACCGTCTTGACTCTGGTCATCATTTTTATTTTCAATTATTGGTTTGAACTTTGAAATTTGAAATCGAAGTATCCTTCATTGTTTGTGTGTTTCCTTTTCATGTTTTGTCCTTTCTTGTTCATTTTCCTTTCCGCTTGCATATATGTAACCAACAAATGGTTTAAAGCACGTGATATTTAGTATTAATTGAAATGGCTATAAGAGAAATCCTGCTCCTCTAAAGCCCCCTGATAATCATTCGGTGAACTGATGCCTATCTTTTCATTGGTTTTTTAGGTGGACTTATGCTGATCCATCTTGGGCACGCATTGCAGCACTTGTTCCAGAAGTGGTATCTTGTGCAGAAGCTTGCGATCAAGTAGCAACTAAGATCTTGGTCAATGCAGTCCAGGACTTGGCTCTAAGTGTGAAGGCTGTTGTCCAAAGACTTCATTTGTGCGGTGAAGGTGCAAACCTGATTTGACTATACTCGTTTAAAATGTTGCTCAAGATAAACATTGTTTTCATATAAATTTTAGCACTGGGGGGATCCCTTGTATGAACTCAGGATGCCTCAGCTCTTGGTTATGGTGTTCTTTAGCCTTTATCGCAAGTTGATGTGATATATTCCATATAAACCATTCTAACAATAATAGGAATGCAATTTTGGAAAGCTATCTAGTAAAGCATGTCTGTTGGCTTTTCTTACCTTTTATTTTCATAAACTTAACCTTCTTAAAGACTTTTTTTCCTTGCAGATGGAAATGGTTCTTTCCCGGTTGTGATGGTTGGTGGTGTTCTCGAAGCTAACAGGACTTGGGATATTGGGAAAGAAGTTATGAAATGTATTCAGGAGCAGTTTCCTGGGGCTCATCCCATTAGACCACAGGTTAGCATCGATTCACTTTTTATTCTTGAAGCATTCATTTCTCAACAAATTGCAAAACCTGATTTCAAGCCTTGCTTTCATTTTTGTCAAATTTAACCCTTCCCCCCTGTCAAATCTGAATGCATTGAACCAAGTTGCAACTGATTTTAGTGATTTACAATTAGAAGAGCAATGCTACAACTTTCTAAACTATAAAACCAGAAAGGGATCACTAAGGAAATCCTCGGACTAAATTGCATCTTAATTCAAAGCATGACTTGTTGGTGTGGAGGTACTTGTCATGGTGCAAAATGAACAGTTGTCTGATTTTTGGGAGTGAGATGACCAGTATTGATTCTTGTTTTGAATATTCAGGTGGAACCAGCAGTTGGGGCAGCGTTGCTGGCCTGGAATTTCTTGATGAAAGAATCAACAGGGAACTCCCATAGCTGACTGGTTCCGTTTTAGGGTGCTGAATTCTCTACTGTACAGATCAAGATATAGGAAGGTTTCTTGGAAATAAAATGTATTTAGTGAAATTCTTATGTGCGTTCTGCCTTCATTTAAGGAAAAAAAAAATGAGAAGCAGCTACTTGTTCATGATTTAACCCTTGGCACATCCATTTCATTCTTTAACTTCCACATGTTTTGGAAGAATATTTCACGCTTGTTCTCCCCATTTTTCAGCTGTACGTAAAGATACTGAAAGACTAGAGAATTGATGGTAAAAGCATTTAACATGCCTTTTTGTCTGCTTGTTTTTCAATGTTTATTTCCACCTTTTGTCCTCCATTGTTTGATCTAGCTAGATGCTCCTATGTGGTCTGTCCAAATTTGCTGATGTCTCGAAGTATTTATATTTATGATTGCAAACTAATTAATATGATCACACCAGCTTGTTGGTAAGGAAATTGCTTAAGATTTTCATTAGTTTTGATTAGGACTCACTTTTTGATGATTCCCAAAAAATCTGCTTGCAAGAGATTTCTTTTCTACCTGGGATAACAGCTATCGTATCTCAAGAATGAAGACAGCTGAAAACTTGCCTACCAACTAGCAAGAATGATTCATTAACCGCTGAAAGACCTATACATTAACAGGCTGTAAACCTATGGTATGATAAAACTATAATCTATGTAAGCAGAAGGGGGGAGGGAGAACTGAAAACTGTCAATCACAGAACCAGTCTGTGATTCACTGTGACAAGCAGTCCAGAACCAGGAATGTGGGACCATTCTGTATCACAAAAACCAAATTTTCTAAAGTTGCCTCGCCTCTTGTTGCGGGCGTTTGGCGTGCCCCTCCGAAGGCCAAGGGGGAGACTGTATCCCTTTCCTTCTGACACCAAAAACTAAGAATATTTTTTTGACTTTCCACTTTGCAAGAGTTTGAAGCTTCAATGTGTTGTAGAAGGCACTTGGCACCTGGCACTTGGCACTTGGTAAAATTCCCTCCCTCACTATGCAGTATCATCTGTTCAACAAAACTTATTGATGAGGAAATAACGAGAGGATACCTGTAAAATGCACCAGAAAATCTTCATAAATAATCATCAATTTACTCCAACATACAGAATGCTATGTTTAGGTGACAGTTTGAGCTAGGAGCATACACCAATGGCCTTTGGCTCACTTTCATCTTGCCATGTCCCAAAAGACATAATGTTTAAGATGGAACCACCTAATTTGGAAACATTACCTTGTCGAATCAAACTGGTTTCATAGATTCTCCATTCAATTCTCTTCTAACTAGCTTTAGAATCTCAGTAATCTGCAACAAAAGAAGTAAACGGTTAATGAATGGATGAATCAAAAATTAAATGTCTTAAGGGTATTGATGGGGTGTCTTACAATATTAGCAATGTATAACCATGAAAAACATTATTTTAAATTAGGCAAGGTTGATGTGCAAATGTTCAATAATCAATCTATTTTGTGTTCGAATCTATTCATGGATTACCTTCTCATTTTACTAGTTTCTTCGTGATCAAAATTGAAAATTTTGAGTGGCTGAAGCCTGAATGGAATTCAACCAACATAGGGAAAGTTGTAATATTTACTTCTATGCAATTTCAAAACAAAACATGTAATGGACTCTGTGCAAATATTAGTCAACAGCAATTGTGCAAAGAGTTGTCTCCCCCTCATGTCCCACTTTGCAACTTCAAGAAATAATCAAATTCAATCACACACACACACACACAAGTTAAAATGAAAGCAAGCGAACACAAATTAATTCCAAATACATTAAGTGTTAGTGGCAGAAGAAAAAAGCATCTTACTCCAGAATAATGTTTCAATATCGGAGAATAATGATCCAGTGCTATGTATATCTTTTCAAGGAGGCTTAGAAGATTTTCTACCTCGTCACCCAAAAGATCAACCTGAAATTCAGACAAAAAAATTCCAGTAAACTAGTTAAGAAAAATGAAAAACACATATCAATACACATTTTTTCAAGTTCATGTGTGTGCATTTTCATGAAATTGGATTAAAACTTAAAGAACCAGGGGTCACTGTGAAGAGTTGAGCAAAGGATGCATTGAGCATTGGACAAGATCACCCAAAATTACAAAAAATATAACTGATTCACTGAATATACTTATTCACAAAAAAATTCACCCTTTGAAATAAAAAGCTCCATCCTCTTAAATAGCAGATAATCTTGATCACATAGCTATGTGAGTATGAAGCGGAAAAAAATCTCCCCAATACACCTCTCTGCGCTATCTTCTTTTACTCCAACAAATAAAACTTCAAAATCTTTCCAAAAGGAAAAAGATTTCCAGGGTTCCAATTTTTTTCATTAATTCAATTTAAGTTGGTTACTTCATACTTACTGTCTTTTTTTTCAGAAAAAATAAATCCCTGGTGGTTCTGTAACTCCAATGAGCATGTGAGTCAAGCCTTCTCTATCCATTAACGTCTATCCTATATATTATAATATTTTGGAATATAGCATGAAAACTGTATCAAAACATTAATCAGAAAAGACAACCATTCCAGAAAAAAAATAAAAAGCTACTTCCTCAAGTAATGAAATAACATAGTTCTACATATGGACATATACACCACCGTTTAAGTTATTGGAATTTATCTCCAAACCAGTAAGCATAGTGTATGCAAAAACATACAAAACAACCAATACATTGTGTTCTGTAGAGTGTAATTTGTTATGAGATGATGGTTAACCACTAAAAGATATGATAAGTCTTGCAAAGTGTGAATTCTAAGGCATACCTCAGCTTCAGCCTTTTGAAGGTCAGAACACCTACTTTCCAACTTCTGCTTGTGCAGAAATCCCATTCTCTTAAGTATACCAGCCTTCTGAATAAGAGAACCCGATTGTGAACTAAGATTTTCCAGCCTGCAAAAAAGCCATATATTGTTATGGCTGGTTTCTAATCAATAAACTTATTCTCTACTACGCAACAATTTTCTGTCAAAACATCATCCTCTACAGCATAATAAACTCTTTCAAGCTTTATAGGTTAATGATATGAAAAAATCAGGTAATACAAATACAATGGGGGCATACCATTTCCCACATGCATAATCTAAGTAGCAGAATCCTTTATATTATGAATATGTGCACGCATTAGTGTAGTTTAGGCTTCATTAAGCATTTACGGTTACCATTCTAAAAAAAAGACCCCAATGTGTCCACACGTCAATATAAATTAACATATGGGAAAATAAATAACTCTTATATCAAAACAATGGCAATTTAAGCACCTCAAGCTACTCCTTTTAATTTCTTTTGTGGCTCTGCTTTCAAAATCAGTAACTGCTCTTGATAATCCATTGACAAGAACAACTATTGAATCCAGTTGCTCCCTGTGCTCCCTTTCTCTTGCTTCAACCAATGATTGCTTCTCTTGAGAAACAGCAAGCAGCATGCTTTTCTCTTCAGTAGCTTCCCTCAAGTTCTCTGTCACTAGCTGAATCTTCTCTTGCAACTTGCTAATCTCCTCTTCACAAAGTTTGTTTTTGTCCAAAGCCTCGAGCAAATCATGTTTAATGATCTCAGATTCTTCACTGTTTTGTGAAATTAATAGACGCTGCTGACTTGTCTGAGCCCTTAAATTGCCAAGCTCTCTAGAAGCCAACTCTAAATTTTCCTTCTCCTTTTCCAACGCATCTGTTGATTCCCGCACTAGTTTGTCTTTCTCTTGAATTGTTGCTGTTAGCAAGTGTATATCTTGGTCTAGTTTTTCTTTCTCTGCAATGCTCATTCTTAATGCCTTTTCTTTTTCCATAGCTTCCATCTCAAGCGTCAATCGAACTTTATTTTCATCAACATATTTCTGGTTCAAACTACCAAGTTTCTCCTCAGCTTCCTTGAAGGCCTCTTGAAGACCAACTTCCAACAGCCCTTGTGTAATAATAGACTCCATATCTGAATCTTCAATTTCCAATTTGCTAGCAGATTTGGCATTTTGAGCTGCTTCTCTGAATATAATTTCATAAATTCCCTCCATGAAATCATACTCCAGGTCTGATTCGTTAGTGAAGCATTTGATCTGGCCCATGAACTCCTTGAGAAGTATTTTATGCAGATCTTCACTGATTGTAGTTTCAACATGTGTATCTTCTATTAAACTTTTAAGATTTGTGATTATTCTCAACAAGTTTACCTCTGTCAGAGAATGTTGTGACATTTTCTCAGTAGCATCAGAAACTTGTGAGGAAAGGAGCTTTATTTCCCTTTTCTTTTGTGCAAGCAAGTCTCGTAGTTCATGGTTTTCTAAACGAAGGGATTCAAGTCTGTCCTTCATATTGTCAAGACTCTCTGCATTGTTGCTCGCTGAAGGCAATTTCTCATTTTCAACAAGAATGTCATCCAATTTCAAAATGACTTCAGCGATCTTTTTCCTCAGTATGTCTAAGTCCTTATCCTTCCTCACTGGCAAAGAAGAACCCCTTTCTTTTAAGTACTCCCTCTTGAGGCTGAAAATTTCTTCCGTCATCTCTTGCACTTTTGACTCATGGTGTCTCTTCATTTTAGTCATCTCAGTCTTGAAATAATGAAACAATTCTTCCCTGTTCATGTGCTTTAGTTGGGCAGCTTCCAAATTTTCTGGCATAGTAATTATAGACTCATCGTGATTTCCATTTGAAACATGATGACCTGAAGACTTCCGGTGCTCAAAGGAACCATGAGAAATTAACTGCCCGCTTTCAGATACAAACAGTGACTTTGCAATGGCATCCAATTCCTGACGTAAACTTGAAAGCTCTTTCACCTTTTCAAGCCAACTTGCACTTACATTGCCAAAAAACTGGGTATTTTGATCCCACAAACTCTGCTCAAACTCTTCTTGGAGACCCCTAATACAATTCTGAATAACCAGCCCTTCAATTTCTGCCTGAAACTCCTTCTCCTGCTGCCACTCAAAGAGTGATAACTTGGAGAAACGGACCAGATCATCTGTGTGTTTGTAGAATGAGTCCAGAGTAGCTCCTAGATCCTCAAGCATTCTGTCCACATCACTCCATTTATCAGGCACCTTTTCTGGAAGAATACCACTCAAACCCACAATTTCAGAAGCTGAATTCCTGCTCCTCGTAGAACAGGAACCTTTAACCTTGTGAATTTCTTTCTTGAGCTTCTTAAGCTTCCCTTTAACTGCAATTTTAAGATTTTCCAAAGATTCTTGTAACAGAGCTTGCTCCACAAATGTATCTGAATGGGTAGAATAAAGACCATTTTTTCTATATTTTTGCTCTTGGCACATCCCTGAACACAAAGATTCATTTTCATCTGCGCCCACGTGGTAAAGATGCAATTCTTCCTTCAATCTAGTCAACTCCAATTCTTTCTGAGCAATCTTCTGCACTGCCTCTTGTTCAACTGCAGATACCATGCCCTTTATGACCGAATCACTAACCATTCTAGAAACGGTCAATCGATCCTCAATATCTTCCCAACACAAATCAAAATCTTTAAGTAGATCAGCGCCTAGATTCTCACTCTCCTCGATGCCATTGGTGTGCTGGACCATTGATCCATTGCATGAACTCATACTAACATCCATAAGAGTAGAATTCTCCAAAACCTCTTCACTCCCCATCCACTCTCAACATAACAACACCATCAAAACTCAATTTGAACAGACCATCAATCTCAATAAACACAAAAACCCTGCAAAATTTAGCAATGCAGCAAA
Organism: Populus nigra; assembly: GCF_951802175.1. Lineage (NCBI taxonomy): Eukaryota > Viridiplantae > Streptophyta > Magnoliopsida > Malpighiales > Salicaceae > Populus > Populus nigra. The sequence continues at coordinate 17,535,828 of NC_084860.1, read as the reverse complement.
AGAAACTTTTAAGAAAACAAAAACAAAAACAGAAACCAGAAAAATCTACAATCAGGCAATCCACAAGCCAATACCCAAAATCCCTTTTTTACTCAATTTACTGCAGAGAGAATTCAATGAATAAATAAATAAATAGAAAGAGAGAAAGTTTTGAAGCTCAAAGTGCTCCATTTAACCATAAACCAGAAAACAAAACAAAACACAACTCATCTGAGACTAAGCTTATTGCAACTATATGAGCTTATTTTAAGTAGAAATAAAAATTACTCAGGTAAAAATCAAATCTTTTCTACCTTATTGGCAACAAAAACCAAGAAGCTTCAAAACCCAGTTCATTGAAAAAACAAGCTAAATCTAACTGAGCTAAATTACAACCTAAAACCATCTTGCTTAAGCTTAAATTAACAATTCAAATGACAAAAATTTAGTACTTTAAAAACCAAAAGACTCAAACTTTTCATTTTCTTTCCTCCCATTTTCTCAACCACCATGCAAGACCAACAAGTAAATTATAAAACCATGTTAAAAACAAATTCCACTTAAGCTTAATCAACACTTCAAATCATAAAAAAAAGAGTGAAAATACATAAAAAAAAACAAAACTTGCCTGTTTCTTGAAAAACGTAAAACGGGTGTTGAATTTCTTGTCGATAATGCTGTAGAAAGGCAGTGTCTTTCTCACTTTTTGTCTCTCTTCTGCGTGTTTTTTGTTCTAGGGTTCTGTTTTGTCGATGTAAGAAAATAAGTAGAGAGAGAGAGAGACAGTGATGGAAGGGGTTGATTTGGTGAGAGCGGGAGTGGAAAAGACAAAAGTAATTTCAACGTTTTACAAGTATAATTTTCTTCACACAAGCTGCCCTTTTTGTTCTTTTGACTTCTCTTTTGGTTGAGTATATGAATTTTGTTTTTTTTTTTTAGAAATTTTTTATTTTTAGTGTGAACAGAAATGCTAATGTGTATTCTCAATTTGTCTGTATTTGTATTTTGGGTGGAGGCAATTTGATTTGATTTTCATAGATTCCTTTCTTCTTTGATGGCTGTTAATGGTCATATACTTTTAATAATTGATATATTACAGTCTTCAATTATTGAATTATTATATACATCCTTATTCAACCAATCTAATTTGAGAGGTTGATTAGGTCAACCATCTCCTGGACTAGGACGGGTGTAAAATAAATTTATCTCGAGATTGTTTCTTAAAATATATTCATGCTTGTTTTTTATTTAGAAATGTATTAAAATAATATTTTTTATTTTTTTAAAATTATTTTTGATATTAGCGTATCAAAATAATCTAAAAATATCAAAAAAAAATATTTATCTGAAGCAAAGAAAAAATAATAAAATTTTAATTTTTTTCAAAAACGCTTTTAAAACACAAAAATAAACCAAGTCTTAGTTCCATCAGTTATAAGGTCAAAACCTGTTTGATTTCTTCTTTTCTTTTTTTAGTAAAATGATGTTATTTGAATTTAAAAAATTAAAATAAACTTGAGTTTCAAGTCGAGTCGTAGTTGGACGAGTTTAATAACTTTAAGAAAATATTTATTTAAGATTAGATTGGGTTAGTTTTGATGTATAAAAATTCCTATAATATTAACTCTTCATCTTGTCACTGCATGGCATGATTTTTTTTCATAATAACTCTTCATCTTGTCAATGCATGGCATGATTTTTTTTCATAATAATTGAATTGCATATATAGGCAAGGAAAGGTAAGTGTCCATTTCATGTGATATTTCTGATTACTGTCTTGATCTTAATCAGGATGAGCAAGCTTTGATCTAAGTTTTCGATCGGGGGAGGGCATAGAATAAGTTATTTGATTAATTTAGTTGGCACTCTTTTGAAGCACTGGAGAGCCCTTTTTCCTTCTTTATTTGTGCTCTGTGATTTTAGCAATTTAATTAATTAGATCTTTTTTTTCATATCTTTAATACATATTATTGTGTTTGATAGCTTTTATAATGTATGAGAAGTTACAATGAGAGATGGTTTGTTTTTGTGGTCAAAACTATATTTAGTACATATATTTGGTATGAAAAAACATTAAATAATTATTTTTTAAAGTGTTTTTCAATGATTTTAAAGTGTTGATAGCAAAAATAAAAAATCAATCTAAAAAAATTTATTTTAATGCATTCTCAAGTGAAGATATATTTTTAAAAATCACCCTAAACCACAATATCAATCTCACTATGACAATATTGTATAACATTGATAAAGAAAAAGCCAATATTGTTTTAGCATAATAATGGTAATGATATTGTTTATCTAGTTAACTTTTTAAATCCGTGACTTGGTCATTAGACCGAAAGCATTTTATTTGAGAAAACCATGAAATTTAATTCTCAATCAATCAAATGTTAAATGATGAAATTAAAAAAAATCTAATTATACAAGAGGATTAAAAAAATAGAAATTAAAAGAATGAGAATCAAAATTTAAATACAAAATAAATTTTATTTTTGATTGAAAGGTAAAATTAAAAAGAAAAATCAATTTAACAAAAGGCCTAAAAAAATCAAAAGAATATATGAGGATCAAAATTGAAATAAGAAATATAAAAAGAAATTTGATTGAAGGGTTAAATTGAAAAGGAAAATCAATTTAACAAAATGTCCATAAAAAAAAACAAGATAAAATAATCAAGATGAAATTGAAAAAAATAACATATTACAAAATTGAGATTGAATGATAAAATTAAAAGCAAATAAAACTTCTACAAAATGATCAAGAACAAAAACAAATCAAAAGAAAAAAAAAGACTGAAATTGAAATATCATCAACAAAAAGGACCAAGTATACCTTTTGGGTTAAAAAAAGAAAAGAAAATAAAAGTCTCACTGGCGACAAATCACTCGCTAGTAGCAACATGTGTCGTACCAACAACAAAAAGATATGGTGACGCTTTTAATGACACAATAAAAAGATATTTTTGGTCATTAGGTCTTCTCACGCCCTATTTGTAGTGCATGGACACCTCCCACGCATCAATGGTTGTGTCACATATGCATACACATTTTCCCATTAATTTAGATAATATTTAATCTATGTTAAAAGACTAAATTTCCCTTTATGAAACTTACTATAACAAAGGAACAATAATGAAAAGACCAAAGGTCCTCGATGCATAAAAATGTATTTTAAAAATTAAAAAAGACATAAATATCATTTCATAGTAGTTTATAAAAGCATGCTTTAAGGAGTAATTTAGTCATTTTTTTATGCTTAAACAATATAAAAAGATACATATACCCTTGGTTAATTATTTAATGACTGGTGGGTATTGTAAAAAGATCAAAATACATACCAATATCAAGGCATTTGGTTTTTTTTTTCAGGATAAAGACGTCATTACACTATTCTAATGAACAATATTAATAAGTTTATGTTTACAGTGTTTTTCAAATAACAACTAGCTTTTGTTAATTTTAGATCTAAAATAAAAATGGAACTAACTTTTACTAGAGGCATGAAATGGTTTTGATCATATTATTAAACCTGACTTGGCCCAGCAAGTTAATTTTATAATTTATTGATTCAGAGTTTGAAATTGAACTGAGTTTTTCTTAGATTGACGTGATTAAAGTTAAAGAAATATAATTAAGTCAATTAAAATAATTTTTATTCAAAACAATGTTATTTTAATCTGAATCTAGTAGGGATTGCCAGAATTGCAAAGGAAATAAAACCTTAATGAGATGTTAAGTATAATCTTTGGCATTTTCTCATGGGTATACATTTTAATTTGTCACATAAGAAGACACATATAGAAGTCTTTTATGCAATTTGATTTGATGGTATGATCATATATCTACATGAACATGAACCTTTGACAAACAAATTTGTGTCCTTCTATAAGAACAAAACAATATTAAGAATTCCACTTAATTTGCTTGTTTGGAGAACATGTACAAGAGAGCACATATGAAAAGACATAACAAGGAAAGATAACCTTATTTTGTTGCAGTTAATCTATTAGAAGGAAACCCTAAATGTTCCTCTTGCATTTTTTCTCGGATATGCTTCAAGGGTTTGGCTCAAGTGTCACAGAGAAATATTATACAATTTGTAACCTTGTATTTTGAATCTTATTATTGTTTCATAATGAAATGAAATACTAATATTTGGTTAATTATATTTTTACAAATTTTAACTTGAAAATCGATTTAAAACCTGACTTGAATCATGTTTTATATGTAACTAGATGGGAATTGATCCAATTAAAATTTGAATGAGATTCAAAACAAAATCATTCTTAAATATATTTTTTTGTTAAACCTGAAATAATATCATTTTAAATTAACTTGAATAACTTGAGTTAATTTATTTGATCCAAGTTTTAAGGGCTGTATTATATGTTTAAGCGTAAAATATTGCTTTTTAAGTTGGATTTTAAAATAAAATAAAATAAAAATTACTATTTTAACTCTTGTAATTTAAAACGCAGCATTCTGTATAGAAAAACAAGCTTTAAACTAGATTATAAACCGGATTAATCAGTAATTTTATAATTATGCTAAGTAGGAATGAGGCAGTGGGGCCAAGAAAGCTACAATAATTTTCAGTTGGTGCGTTGCATGGAAGAAATATTTTTGGTCTGTTGCTGTTGCATTCCTTGATGAATTATTAATCTAACATCTCATTGTTTACACCAATATTATCGAGTAAACAATCTTAAAGCTTATCGAAAAAGAAAAGAATAATTAATCTCACAAAGCACAAAGTCCAACTAACCACAATCACTTGTTTATTTAGTAATCATGTTCATGATGATCACTGGTGCTGTTTCTTTCCATTCTTTTAGGTCAAAATTTTGTCATTTAACAGACCTAAACCAAAGCAAAAGTTATGGAAAATCAACCTTGGACCCCTCCATCAATCCAATGGAAAACTTCCATGGTAGAAAGTGAAGGGTAGCGTGTTAAATTCTCCAAATTGGAGACGAACACTCGCATGTAATTCGATATGGAGTCCATGAGGATCCAGCTGGGGTGGGGAACCCTTGGTCCCCATTCTCTTCAACCTTGTATCATAACTCTTTCATAATAGTTGTTGAGAGAAGCTTTTTGGCCATGTAAATTTTTTGGAGAATCCTATGCTCTTACAAAGAGGAAGCAAGCAAGCAATTACCCATGAAAATGAAGACTTTTTGCTAAATCCTCTCCCAAAAAAAGAACTCCAAAATCAACAATACCATATGGGTTTGAAAGCCCATCTCAGATGGGACAGTGAATGAAGCTCTTAATACTTAATATGCATGGTTTTTAATTAAAGCCTCTTTCAGTTTCAGGCTCCTTCCATAGTCGTCACTGCCTTCTTCAATCCATGGCCATAGGTTATTTCCAAGCTATTGGACTGCGAGCACTTAGATTTGAAGGAGTGACAGCTTCTTTTTATCTTTACGATTGGTGATTGGTTACTGTATCATACAGAAAATAGCAGAGTTTCATATTTTTTATTTTGAAAATATAAAAATTATTTTAAAATAATTATAGAGATAGGTTTATTTTATAGATTTGTCCCTGCTATCGTATAATACTAACTAAAGGAAAAATGTTTTGCTCATGGATCAACAAGTCTAGCAACCCTAACTTTTGCAACCATTCTCTTTTATTCATTCAGTGTTGCCGTTTCTTTCTTTAAGAATATGGTTGGTTGAAGCAATTTTGAGAAGTGTAACTTAATTAATCAAGTTTTGAATTTGTGTTTTAAAAATTACTAGTTCGAATTTCACAAACATCAGATCACTGGAGGCTTATATGATCGTTAACTTCAGAGCTCATGAGATTAATCGAGGTGCGCGCAAATTGACTCGGACACTCACGTTAATAATAATAATAAATAAATAAATAAAAGAATATGTTTGAAGCTTTTAATGCCTTAAATCATGTATATATTGCCAAATGAAGTTGCGAACAATGTATGTTTCCTTGCGAGAATTGAACTAGTTTTGTGGATGAGAAAATTGTTGCCATCACTCGACGGTTTATGCATGCATGCATGCAGCACACAGAATCTCTACGCCCATCATGCCCATTGTTCATCATCTCACCCAGGTGATGATGATGCCCTCACGTAAAGGCACAAGTATATATGTTCAAAATTTGTCATCCATGCATGTTAACATTTTTTTTTTTAGGGAAAAAAGTTTTTTCAAGACTACACCAAAAATGAAATTAATTGGAAATAAGTTCCTCAATTATAATGGGATTTTCAATCGAGTCCTTGAAGCATTATAAAATCAAGCAATGCAAACTTATCAGATTTAATAAATATATATTGTAACCCTTAAAAAAAAGAGCAAAATCTATTTGTTGCGTTATTTTCTTGTGCCAATATTAGTGGTTTTCTTAGCAGTTAAAAAAAATCCAATTCGAAAGTGATAGAAAACAAAATATTTATTCAATGCAAGTCCTCTTAATGAATCCCATGCATACTGTCCACGAATCTAGCTACATTGCTGACTCTTTTCTTCTTTCAGTCAAATTTGGGTGTTCAATCATTCTCACAAATCACAATTTGCTATATAAAGTGCATTATCATCCTCAGCACTTTCCATCTTCATCAAATATTTCTTGCCAATTTTTGTCTATCTTCAATTAATTAGCTTTCGAGACGAGAAATGTCACACCCAATTCACCGAGCTAATGACAAAAGTCCCCATGGAGACCTCACAAGAGAAGAATTCTACAAGAAGCACCAAATTCTTCACCAAGAAAGCTTCATGTTCAACAAGAAGAACATGAAAATCTTCACACAATCTTGGAGTCCGGATTCCACTTCTCAGCCAAAAGGGATTGTAGCCATGGTCCATGGCTACTCCTCAGAAAGCAGTTGGCTCAAAATTGAGCTAAGTACTGTTGTAGCCATAGCCAAAGCAGGATTCTTGGTTTGTGCACTCAGATGGGTTAGCTGGTCATGGCTACTCAGATGGGTTAGCTGCTCATATATATCACAAATATTCAAATGCTGTTAGTGATTGCATTAAGTTTTTTGACTCAGTCAAGGCTAGCAACCCTAAGGTACAATTATTAATTTACAATTCTAATTCACAATGCAAATAAGTCTAAAGCTAAAATATTTGACATTGTTTCTACCTCCCTTTTCCGTTTTTGTTTTTTCTTAATTCTAAGATACAAGAAATATATATATATATATATATATATATATATATATATATATAATGCTACCTTAAAGCTCAATTTTTTTAAATAGTAAAAAGCTACCTTAAAGCTCAATTTTTTTAAATAGTAAAAAGCTACCTTAAAGCTCCTCGTCGTAGATGAACTGGATGGATCCACCCTGCTTAATTGCATCGGAAATTCAATCTCTCTGCTTTGACTAGCTTCAAATCAAAGCTCGACTATGATGAGCGAAACTACATGTTATCCAACAAAGATCTAAAATTAATTCGTATTAATAAACGAAAGTCATCTACATGCATGTGATTTCTTCGTCCCTTCCATCAAATCAAAGCTAGAAGCTAGGACTCTCCCCTGCCCTGTGAAAGGGGATTTGAAAAGTCTGACCTAAGGTGTTGGAAGGTGTCTCCTGAGTGATAGGCAATGAAAATGGAAGGGTTCCATCTAAAGGTTTAGTGCTCAAAACCTATAATGCTCGAACTGGGACTAGAACAAACAAGGTGAGGAAACACTAGCAGTTCCAATAAGCCAAGTTAAACCACAGCCCTAGCTAGGACAAGAAGTGTGTTTAATAAAATCATGTGTTGGATTGGATTGTGGTTCTGTCTCATACATGTACCCATATCAACCAGTCATGGTTGAATTAATGGCATGTGCTACTTTTTTTTGGTCACATGTTAGCTGAAAAAAACTATGGTGATGGTGATGTCCCATCTTCGAGGCTGACCCAGTAGACATTGTCTGTGGTCAAGTCAAGCATGCTTAAAAATGCAGGTTAACAGTTAGAACAGCCAGTCTAGCATCATTCCTTGTAATGATTAGCCTAAAAGGTGAGAAATTAACCACCATAGGTTACAAGTTTCTGACTAGCATAACCACCACATCAATTAATATACTACTCTTTATAATATGGCACCTAGATGTGCTTAATTTCTAGAAACTTAATTGCTAGCTAAGAAAAGCTGGAATCTCCATTGAAAAATCACGTATAATCTGTTGCCTTTAATAGTACTCCATATCTTTTCTCAATCCTTTTATTTGTGCTATGACGTCTCGCGTTTCACACAAGCTAATTCTTCTTTACTTTATTCAGTGACTAGGGATATTCTCGGACCACCTTGCGCACCAAGACTAAATTCTCGGAAAACTAGGATATGGCATTTCACATAAGATTACAGCCTTGGATGGAATTTCTAAGCTAGGAAACTAGGATGTGGCAAAGTGATTTCAATGTTTTTACTTTGTTTTTTGCTAGCAAAAATGGTACATATTCAATCAATTATTCATAACAATCAAAGATTGCTGGGGAAGAATTGTAGATGAGACATAACTTCCCTTCGAACTTGGTCCCTTCTTATCTTTCCAGTCGTTGTCAGTGGAAATGGCTTCCTCCATAAAATAAATAGCTTTGGCACTTTAAACCTGCAAAAGATTTATCAGTAAGCCACTAAACATCTTCAAAATACACGTAAAAGGAAGAACATGCAATTGATGAATCTTTGCTGCTGAATATTTATCGATGTGAACAGGCCATTAAGTTAACATTTCTGGAACGGATTTAAAGAGAGCAGCAATACCCGGTTAATTTCTTTTCCCTACAGTAGTCTCTCAGAACCTCTCTGCATAAGGTTAGATTGTTTTCTGCAGATTGTTTACACTTGTTATTGGTCCAATGCCAACTTTGTCTTAATTTAATGCAAGCAACAACCATCTCTGTCAAACGAGCTTCTGGAACTCCCACTACAACAGTGGCAATAACTCCTGGATGTTGCAACAACATTGCTTCCACCTGTAACATTAAAGCAACTACACTTTATAGTAAGGACCGTTAAGGCATAAATCCAGTTACCGATCCATTAAAGACATGAAGCTCAAATTTATTATTGCACGATTCTACAGTGCAGAGGATCCAGCAAATCACTCTGCCCATGATTGTCCCAATGTTAGATTCAGTCGTCATTGCTTGATTATAAAGTAGATTATGAAGGCAGATATATATCACACTTACCTCTTCAGGGTAAATGTTCTCTCCACCGCTCTTGATTTGGGCATTCTGTCGTCCAACGAGCCATACATTGCCACAGTCATCTATGGAACCAATGTCACCTGTGTCAAGCCAAAAATCATTGGTGGATTCTGTTGCCTTCATTGGATTCTGATCCCAATAACTAAGCATTAGATGGGGACCTCTAGTTAAAATTCTGCCAATGGTAGAAGGTTCGTCAGCACTTATCTTTAATTCAACATTTGGTGGAGGTTTGCCAACACATACACCATTTGGTTGGTGAACTGAACTGGATTTAGTTTTATCCACTGTCTGCAGAGTCTGAGCAGGGGTTTGAAGTGTTGGATCATGAAGGGTCATGAAAGTTAGAGAAGAACATGTCTCTGTCATCCCTTCATAAAAAGATAGAGAGTGAAAAAACAAGAGAAAGACACTAATAAATCTAGTAGTATATGAAACATAGCTCATCCAAATTGATTTGTACTTTCAAGAACAATTTAACATAGGAAACATTATATGGAAATACAATTTTTTTCCATAGAGGTGTAAATATGGTTCTAATTTCTTCGTACTTGGCTTGTTTGGGTAGCTCCATTCAGTTCAGCTACACTCTAATAGCCTCATGTGGCTTTGATTGTCTATGAATCACTAGGATCAACACTTTAAAGTGACCTCGTCCATTGGCCAGCATTGTAGTGGTAAATGTTATGCAGAAACAATGAAATAAATTGCAGAACAGCCTAGAGCATCCACAAGCCCACTCCTCTAACACATTAGAAATCAACAATTCAAAATCAAATTCACATCTACAATGTTTTATCAAAAAATTGATCCCAAAAAGAAGATAACATGCCAAAAGATTATATTAAAGAATAAGACAACAAAGATAGACAAGTCGCTACCGTAAGCTGAAAGAAGCTTAGCTCTTGGGAACAATTCAGTGGCATCTTTCATAAGCTCAGCTGACAGACTCCCACCTCCATTTAATAGTTTCTTCACATATTGCCTCCCTTTCCAAGTTTCTTTCAACCTGACAAAATATTTCAAAATAGTAGTTTACTACCATGTGACTTAACGATAAAATCACAAATAAAGCAGTGTGGTCAATATTGGGGAAAAATGAAGAAAACTAAACAGAAGATTTCAGAAGAGCTTAGCAATAGAGATAAAATTTTAAGTGTATGCTGACAAATTGCAGCGTAAATGTTAATCATATAGTTCATGTCGTATGAAATGTAATAATGAATTCCAACGACAAAAACTACTGCGTAAAGATAGCTCTATCCAAGCAGTGGTTAGACACGACTCTGTTAATCTCCATTACAGGTGGGACTGCAACTTTACCTGGTTAAGGAAATCAAATCAGCCATCATTGCTGGGACAGTGATTAGAGAAGTAACACAATGTTGCTTGATAGCTTCTATGGCTAACGAAGCCTCAAATTTTGGTATCAAGACATGGCAACCTCCGACCATTAGCATGGTTATGGCTGATGACAATCCACCAATATGGCACAATGGAGCAGTGTGCAAATAAACCTGCAGAAGTCCAAGGAATAAGGAATCCAGCCACCAGTCATTTCTAGCTACCAATGCTACTATTCTCCAAATTATAAGAAACTCTAGAAATATCCTTAATGGTTTGCATTATCATTATCTCTTTTAATTGCCATGTTTTTCCAGTTACAAGTTCAGATCCATAGAAAACAATTCTTCAGAGCTGCATACATCATCCTCACTGTAACCAACAACAGCAACTTTCGCTAGGGACTGTACTATCATAGCTGAATGGCTTATGATAACTCCCTTGGGCCTTCCAGTGGTTCCTAAAGCCAAAAAAAAATTCAGCCAAAATAATAATTAGATCAGTGGATCATGCCAGTTAAGGATCTACACAGGAGGAACCTGAAGAATGGTACTAGAATTTAAACTTCAATCATATTTAAGATACTATTTTTTTTACATAACTTATTTTCCCTGCTGTTGAAGTGATTCTGTAAGTAAAATGTGCTCTTAGATGAACTAATTTAAGAGAGAAGCACAAAGCATTTTGTAGAAGCACTTTCAGTAGGAATCTTCGACAACGAAACATATCATAAAGGACACTCAAAATTCGAACCAACAGTGGCCAAGTTTAGCTCAAAACATAAAATTTTGAACTGGTCTCAGGGGGTTTGTCATTTGTGATTGGTGACTGCCAGTTGCTGACCTATCATGTAGCAAGGATTTGACATCTATTTCTTGCACATGGTTGAGAAAACAAACAGGAGTAGTAGAAACTGTTGGAATTGTATGAAATAAGTGTCATTTCTGTCAGTTTAATTGCTCAGATCTAAAGAGCTTTCCTTTCTGTGAAGTCATGAAAAGTGCTCTATCAATTGGAATCTAAAAAAGGGAAGCAGCTGATCTTTGAGATCCCTACGCGACGTACTGGGATGGATGATTGAAAGGAAGCAGGGAAACCCTCCCTATAAGGGGGATATGGTTGCTATACACAAATTCAGAATTGTATTTGTGCATTATACCAGGAACATGCACTAACAACACTCCGAAGATAAATTTGGTAAAAATATAATATTCCACTGAACATCAAGAGATTTCTTCTTGAATTTGCTTCCACACACATCGTAGGACTTGTACCTGAAGTGAAGCATATTATGACAGCGCCCTCAGGTGCCCAGGAGTAATCCAGTTGTTTAGTTCCTATGACATGCTTCCTAAGTGTTTCAGTAGTTAACACTGTCAAAATGAAGAAAGCAACAACAACATTATGTCTATCAGAACATGGAAGAAGAATAAAACCAGATGAAGAGATGTGAAGGAAGCTACACACCATTTGATGTTTTTTCAAAACCAGAAGAAAGGGAGCCTGAAAAAACATGCCACTTGACAGAAGGTAAAGCATTACTCTGGAGCTCTTGATACCAGTGTTTACAGCTTTCATCAGTGACCAGCATCACTGGCCTTACCATTAACATTGCTGATTTTGCTTCTTCGAAGCTCTGCAAATGGAGAACACAAAACCTCAATCTAACTCTTTTAGGAGTTGGCTAAAGAATTGCGCAGCAAGTAGATAGATGGCTGGTGCAGATGCCGAACAGCACATACACAGGCAGGTGATGTACTAACCCATCGGTAATTCAAAGGAGCAACTATGCCTCCAACAAATGCAACAGCAAGTAACCACTCCAAATACCAATCACTGAAACAAATACATTCATCAGAATTTGTAAAATCACATCAAATTTATTTAACACGGGTCACTATTTAAGATCACCAGATTATTTTACACCAAAGTTATTAAACTTGTCCCACCCATGACCCAACTCAAGGCCGGAGTCATGAGTTAGACGGGTTGACCTGGGTCAATTCAAATTAGCATTATTTCAAGATTTAAGAAAATAAAACAAAATAGTATTATTATGAATTTTTTAAAAAGTTAATCAGGTTTTGACAACGTCAACAGAGTACAAGTAAACTCACAAGGTCAACACCTACTTAGTTTAATTTAAAGCCTAATTTAAACCAAGTCAGGTAAATCACCGAGTTGACCCACAAGGCAGGGCTAGTTTAATAACATTATTTTACACAATCAACAAGGATTATTATCCATCAATACTTTCTATTTACATTGATGAACAAAAAATTATTTTGGAAGAAAACAAAAAATGGAGGGCTAGATTAGAGTAGTTTCAAAAACTACAAAAAGGTTAGCTAATCATAGTATAAATTTCAATAATGTCCAAACGTAATTTATCCATGATTCTTTATATTTTCAAGATCATAAGTTTTTTTTTAATTTATTTCTTAATATTACCAACTCAAAGATGAAAGATAAAAGTCTTCCATGACTTCATATTAAATTAAATTACATATTTTTTATTCTCTCTTACCAAACTAGTTTTGACAATGCCGCCAATATTATTAAACAAAAGGCTCATAAGCCCATCAATCCTTGTTTAATTAACCTTTGCTTACTTCTCCAAATTAATTTCCTTAATCAATGCAAAAAACCCTTTTGAAAAGCACCATTAATTCTAAGTTTAATACAACTAATTTATGCTCAAATTAATCACAAAACCATGAATGTTCACTCAAGAAATTAATCAATTGAACTAAAACAAGAACCTAATTCCCATTCCACTCTCAATTTCCTAGCAAACCAAACAAGAACATCGACACCAACATTTTCCAACAACCAACTTCCAGAACATCCTTAAAAAGAAAGAAAACATAGCTCAAAGTATAAACCACTGTCTAAAAGAACCTGTTTTTTGCCAAAGGAATGTGATGGTGCAAGGATAGATGATGATGATAATAAGAACCTGTTGAAACCACAGATGGCTACAATGTCACCATTGCCAAGACCAAGTTGAAGCAGCCCATGAGCCAAAGACAAAACATCTCCCACAAACTGGTGTCCTGTTTTTTGCCTATTACCAGAGATGGTAACCACAGAAGTTGAACGTAGAGTTGATAGTCTGGTTAGGCACTGGCAAATGTGGGCTTGAGAGTAATTAGCCATCTGTGTTAACGGCGAATTGGGGATATGAAAAAAGAACGTTTCTTTCTCTTTGGTCTCTTAATGGAAAGCTTGACAGTTGAAAGAAAGCGCGGATAAGATTACCTTATCAGTTTGGTAGTTAGGGTAAGGATAGGGGGATTAGGCTGTGAGGCTACGTAGGTCACAGTAATAAGTGGGATGGTTTAGAGAAAGCCACGTGGCTTTTTCCAAATGGAAGAGATTTTGGGTCTCTTTCTCTCTTTAAGATTTATTTTTTGTCTAGGAAAAAAAAAGACAAAAAAGAAAACAATAAAACATCCCCTGTACCTCTTGTTTTAAAAATAAAACAATTCAAATATCCGTGTCTGTTTCCATCCCTCCAGTTAAACATGTTGTATCTGTCATTTCTTGAACACTAACCAAACAAATCCTTTCTGGTTAATTAATAATTAAAGCCAGTTGCTCCTTACAAGTCCACAACTTCTTGTTGAACATGTAAAGAGAAAAAATCCTAAAAATGATCACTTAATCACTCATCCATCATAGCAAAAGAAGTTCATGAAGGAGAAATTTGTGGAAGGCAGTATGGCTATGAATTCTTTGATCCCATTTTATGGCCTCCCATGGTACTATTCGACTAGATGTATCAAAACAGAAATATATGCCAATACACCATAAATCCAAGAGCTCATGATTCTGATTATAAATTACAATTCTTAAATCATTTGATTTGGGCTGTGATGTTGTGATTTTACAGTCACATAAATGACCGCTCAAATCAAGTGTTTTTTCCAAGCACCAACCAAATTTCTAGCATAGCCACCAAAAATACATCAATCATTGCAGTGGAAGATTTGAAGGATAAAATCTCACTTCTTTCCACCCCCAGACACATTGAACTTGAAGAATATTATGTCTCCATCTTGGACAACGTATGTCTTCCCCTCCTGCTTATACTTCCCAGCAGCCTGAGCGAAATTACAAGAGAGATTCAATTCGTCAATAAAAAGGATAAGCCTGCATATTTTGTACAGCTGGGGTGCGGTGCATATAAATATAGACACCAATGTAGGAGTCATTAATGGGAACTTTACTACAATTTTCCTTTACCGTCACATTTCAAGTTCAAATAGATGCCATATTAAAAGCTCACAATAACAAAGGCTCATGAGGCAACAAGATCAACATCAACCATACTTCGAAAACCACTACCACCACCACATGCATGTGATCTTTTCGGAAGAGTACTGTACAACATGAGCATTTCACACATACATGCAACAAATTCGAATACATGCTGGATTAATAGGACACACTAGTTGATTTCATAATGGTTCCACAGCCAATGATCACTTGATATCATGTAGTTTATTCGGTGCATATTTTTGATGTATTCTGGACATATTCATCCTTATGTCATCAGTTTTACAACCGTGCACTAGATTCTAGGGCTGCTCATCATGTTGCATATTGCAGGCTTCCACGACAGACAATAGTATCTTGTTTTGTTTCCTTTTTTGCATCTCTTAATCTCTCCTTTTACCTATTAGTCTGTCCAATTCTGACTCCAAATAGGTACCGAGGGAATATATTGAAATATGGAAATTATCATTCACAACCCCCCAAACCCCTGAGGCTCTCACAGCAAGCAAACAATGTTTTATTCAAAACGCATACCTTAACAGCTGACTCACTACCAAGCTCCTTCAGATCATCGAATTTCATGACCTAAGCATTATCAGGAAATGCAAAGATAAGAAATCACAACGTTGAATTTTCAGTGGTCACTGATAAAAATCAAATATGCATCAAGACCATTAATTGACTTGGAAATAATGAAAGGCACAGACAGTTGAGATTATAAATTTATTGAGCAGTTTGTTAAAGACTCAGTTTTGAAAGTGGTGAATCCAAAAACAAGAAACAAACCTCAGCACATATAAATCCTCTTTCAAAATCAGTATGGATAGTCCCTGCAGCTTGGGGGGCTTTTGTCTGTCGTCTGATTTGCCAACATTTCACCTGCAAGAGCAAGTGATTCAGGACATTAGGCTTAACTTATCAAGTGATTCAGGACATTAGGCTTAACTTATCAAAACAGAGGCCACAGACAGCTGGCTGTAAAGATATTATGCCATACACAGGAAGGACTATCATGAAAAATATATGCCATCAATGAGAAGGATAATTATCATTGCGGACGAAAGAAAACGTGCACTACAAAATAAAAATTTTGTGTAACACAAAAAACCAAATCCCAGACTAATAGTGTTACAATCAGATTATGAGAAACTAATGAGAGCTTGAAAATCATGACCAAGAGGGAAATAGGCAGTAATAATTGCAACTGATGTTCAAAGAAAATCCATGTACAGGTGCCATCTGCTAAGATCTAACAATTCAGACCAAATCGTAGCAACTAAGTTAATTTCTTATAAAATTTTCCACAATCCACAGTGCAAACTAAAGCGCCAACGTGGAGAAACATTTAGTTGAATGGGGTAAAATTTTAACAAGAGAGATTCCAAGGCTACACTTCAAGTTTGTGAACATAACTATATAAATGATTGGCCAATACTTGCAGAAATAGTTTGTCATTGAAAATTTTCAATTACTGTTCTGAGAAATTGTAAATTACATGTCAACAGTTGCATTAACAATTATCAGGAAACTGCATACAAATGCACAATATGCCTTTATTGTGACATGCCATGGGCATTGGAAGTTCAGAACATGTTTTGGAGATAAGGCGTCATATAGCTGCAAACAAAAGTAAAAAACCACTACCTGCATACTCAATTCAATTGCAATAAATTTTCGAGCTAAGGCTTTCCATAAAACTTGCCGAAGATAAACTTAACAAAGAAAACAACAATACAAAAATTGTATGGGTATTAGGTATACATTACCTCGTCAGGGCCAGCAGTGAAAAAGTAAATTAGATTAATTGCTGAAAATCCAATCTTTATGATCTTTGGAAGGCAACTGCAGCATAAAAAGCACAATGTAATTAAAAAAAAAAGTAAAATATGAGTTTGGGGGGGGGGGGGGGCATGATCATTAGATTTTGTGAACACAGTACTGTTTTTTCTCTCAAATTATACAGATCTTCAAATGAAAAAAAAAAAACAGTTAAGAGATATTTACAAGCCACTGGCTCCTCAATACCAACCTTTGTAACTTGTTCTCCTCGCAATACTTAGCTGCTTCATCTGGTAGCATATCAGCAAGAGTTCTCTCTAATATACAGCTGAAAGGAATAATGGTTTCACCGCCATGTTCCTGCACCCTACAAAAGAAATCAATAACAACTTATTTCTTTTGTAGGAACACAATCTAAAAGAGCGTATGCTGATCAGAGACCACCAGTGAAATTTGACAATCAAACTGTCACAAGCAACAATAACTTTCTACAGGGGTTGTCAAGGAAGACATGACGCAAATTAAGTCACATGCAGGGAATGGAGTGACAGACTTCATAGCAACATACATGAATAGCTTGAAATGGTAAATACGAGGTAAAAAAAGGGCATACCATGCATGTATCTTGGGCAAAAACTTGTTCTTCTTTCTTTGGTAATCCTTTTCATTCATGTTAATCTGCAAATTCAATGCAATCACGCAACAAGATCATCAAAACTGCAAAAGATGAGCCTAAGATGAAAGGAAGGTGGAAAACTTACCAAGTAGACAACTGGCTTGGCAGTAAGCAACTGAAAAGTATTCAATATCTCGATATCAGCAGCTTTCCATTCTCCTAAACGGACATCTTTCTCTTCCTCAAGCCAAGCCTTGACCTAACACGCACCATCATTGCTTGAAATCATTTAAAGCAATAAGCCAGTAGTTATACTCCCTCAGTCACCTATTAAGTGTCCTACTTTCCATTTTTTGATGTTTCAATATAAATGCCCATTCTAAAAGTCAAAGTATAATTATTACCTTCTTTCACTCACTTTCCCTCATTACCTTTTACCATCTATCAAATTTACTCAAAACAAACATTTAACTATATAAATATATTAGGGGTAAAGGTGGGATCACATTTTTAAAATAAACACCATTAATTAATTTATTCAATTCCTAAAAATTTGTACAAAAACAATGAAGAAATTTATTATGGGACTGAGGGAGTATATATACAAAGCCAATAGACATCATTTAACATATGCAAATGAAGAATAAACACAGGCCCTTCACATCAGCATGTGATTAGCCGATAGATTCAAGGTAAAATATTATACAAAGTTCCAGCCACGAGAATACATACCTTTTGACACAACTCCAGCTCTATTTTTAACTGCTTATCATTGCTCCTCTTCATGCTCTTCTCAACATCCTCTATCCTCCTCTCTATGAACTCAATATCCTACAGTACAGTCATCCAGGGTTTAATAATCTAATTCATTTTGACTGATAAGTTTAAGACTGAGTGATCAAAAATACATCACAGTATCTTATAGCACATCCCATTCAAAAACGCATGATGGAGCATACTTTAAAATCAAAAATAAAATTCCAAGACAGTCATTTAGATGTTCAATTCATAATTATGGGCATTATTTAAGTGCCAAACAGTATCTGTAGGTAAATCACATACCTTCAGTCGTAGCTCTGCACTAATAACTTCAAGATCTCTAACGGGATCCACAATGTCGTCAACATGGATAATATCAGGATCCTCAAATGCTCCTATTATACATGGATAGATATGAATAAATTCCACATCAAGTGCACATTTAACACCCATGTACAACAAGCAGGAAAAAAATTCTCAGATATCAGGTTTAGATTGAACCCAATTTCTAATTTCTAATATAACAGCAGCAAATAGAACAGTTAACCCTATCCAATGGAAAATTTTTCTGCTATTCTCCCCTTAAAAAGCAAAGCACCATATTTCCTAAGAAGAATATTTCTTCTTTGACGCACATTTTATTGTCAATTTCCATAAGAGAATAGTAGTTCGGTAAAAAAATTAGAAAGTCACTGCGCTATTTGAATAACAGAAATCTAATTACAAAAAAAAGTGATAAATATCTTACGCAAAACATGAAAAATGCCATCAACAGCACGAATGTGAGATAAGAAACTGTTCCCCAATCCTTGACCTTGATGTGCACCTCTAACCAATCCAGCTATATCATGAATCTCCAAGAATGCTGAAACCTGAGCATTAAAAATTTCAATATATATTGCATAAAGTACTTAAAACCATAAGAATAACATAAAATGTAACTTATCATCGTATTCGATCAAAAATATCACTTCTAACCAACAAAATTGCATTTAAGAAAAAACAAGGAATAAATTGTCATTATTTCCATTTTCTCCCCATGATTTCAACCAAATCTAGAAATACCCTCATTTTTTCTTCACAGTTCAGCAATAAGAACCATGTTAATCAGCCTATTCATAATTCTAGCATATGAAGTATTTAAATAAAAGAACAAACATTATGGAACTACTCATCTCATCTCAACACGTCCCATCCAAAAAAAAGCATAAAGATTCCTAACAGAAAAAAAATGTTATCTTTTTAAAAAACCCAGTACTAAGTTTTCATTATTTTCACTTTCTCCCCATCACTTCCATCAAATTCCAGATTTTCTCATTTCTTTCTTCATTATCCAGCAATAATAACCTTGCTTAATCCGTCAGATTCAGCAGCTAATATCATCAGCACGAAAAACCCACAAATTATATTCAATAACTTCAAGCACACAAACCTCGCTTTTCGGCTTAAACAGCTGGCAGAGCCACTCGAATCTCTCATCAGGAATATTAACCCTAGCCTCATTAGGCTCAATGGTGCAAAACGGGAAGTTTTCAGCCGGTATTGACAGCTTCGTCAGAGTATTAAAAAGGGTAGATTTCCCTACATTCGGCAATCCAACCTAGCAAAAAGAGAAACAATTTTACACATCGAAACACGAAAAAAGAGGTTAAAGTAGGGGAAATGAGAGGGGTGAGAGAATAATTACAATGCCGATCTTGAGGTGCGACGAGAATCGGCCAAGAATCGGCCTCTCTGCCGGTGCTTCTTTGGATTTCGATGCTTTTGGTGGCATTTTTTTTTGGGGGGAGGGGGGGGGGGATTTGGTTTAGGGTTTTTGGGAGTGATGATATGTTTAGCGTGAAACAGCAGAAAGGCGAAAGCAGTGATGGCACTGAATTGGGCTTTTTTGGGTTATTGGAGGGTATGGGCCTTCAGGAACAAACCCATTTGGTAGCCACAAGTTTAAACCTGTATATTAATTACGTTTAAGTTGCTGATTTGGTAACGTGGCTGCGGATGAAGTTCACCCGCAGCCATATTAAATGCCGTTTAATTAAAAAAAAATGATTTTTGATGGTAGGATCCATCAAAATTGAAAGTCTGACCGCATATTTTGGAGAAGCAGCATTTTTGCTTCTTCTCGTGGGGGAAAAAGCAAAACAGTGGAGCATGTCATTCTTCATTGTTTAGAATTGTTCTCTAAAGTGAACAGTTTTTTTTTTTTTGAAAAACAATTTGGAAATTTTAGTTTTTTTTCTTCAAAATCAGTGCAGTTAATTGATTTCACTCGCATTGTTCATGTGATCATGAACAATATTGTTTTTTTAAAAAAAAAAATTAGTTTGAGGTGAATTAAATTTACTCGTACTGTAATCTCAATTTTATTCCTGATAATATTTTACCTAATTTTATTGCACGCTCAAAAAAAGATGGATGAAACTGTAGTTCTTGTCGAATGACTTTTGTACATAATGAAATTGTAATTTTTTTAAAAAAAATTATGTTTTACTTGAAAAACTAGTATTTAATATTATTAAATAACACTACATAAATTAGAAAGATATCGCATGATGACGTAGTATTTGTTGATCGCAATTTCAATTATGTTCTTACCAGGTCCGACCCAGTTAAAAAGAAATTCAATTTTTATTTTTATTTTAATTGTGTTTTATTCAAAAAATTAAAAGGAGATCGCTTGATGACGTAACAAAAAATTCAGTTTTTGTTGTTGCGTGCTTAAAAAACCATGGAAAATATAGTCATTGTTGGATAGATTTTGTATGTGATGATATTGCACATAGTTTAATGCAATAATAAATAATATTTAATATCAATATTATTTATTTCATTATGTAATAACAATAGTTAAATCTACAATATTTAAATTAAAAATCATTAATATATATATATATATATATATATATATATAATCTCAATTTAAAAAGCATTTTTTTAACCAAATACATTAAACTACTTTTTATTCAACCTCAATTTCAACTACAGTTTTAACCAAATATATATTTTTCCAAACTAACCTCAACTAAAAATACTTTTTATAAAACAATTTTTTTAAAACCACAATCATAACAACAATTTTAATACCAAACACACTCTAAATGTGTGTTTATTAAGATTAAGTGTGTTTACTGAGCTCCTCTTGGAGATTGCTGAAAACAAGGAGGATTACAAGAAGTTCTCTGGGTCCTTCTCTAAGAACCTCAAGCTTGGTATCCACGAGGATTACCAAAACAAGTCAAAACTTGCTGAGTTGCTCATATATCACTCTACCAAGAGTGGTGATGAGCTGACTAGGGACTATGTGACCAGGATGAACAAGGGCCAGAATGACATTTACTACATCACTGGCGAGAGCAAGAAGGCTGTTGAGAAGTCTCCATTCCAAGTTGAAGAAGAAGGGTTATGAAGTTCTCTTTATGGTTGATGCTATTGATAAGTATGCTGCTGGCCAGCTCAAGGAATTTGAGGGCAAGAAGCTTGTCTCTGCTACCAAGGAGGGCCTGAAACTTGATCGGACTGAAGATGAGAAGAAAAGGCAGGAAGAGTTGAAGCAGAACTTCGAGGGTCTCTGCAAGGTTATCAAGGATGTGTTGGGAGACAAGGTAGAGAAGGTTTTGTGGCAGTTTGTTACCTCTAACGCAGATATAGCCCTAGTCTTTAACTAGGGAGGTTAGGAGAGAGTGCTTGGTGAATGGTAGTGGTATTTCACATTACCTGGACTAGTGAATTAGCTACACGAACCTTTCGATCAAGGCTCTATGTGCATGTTGGTTAACCTTCGAAATTTACGTTTCTTTAACATTCCTTCTTCGGAGTTCAGACAGGGTCTATTATTGAATCCTGTCTATTATTGAACATGCCATGTCCATCACAGGTCATTGGTGTGACCAGTCTCACCTTTCCTATCGAGTATTTTTCATCCGTCAAGCTAGATATTGATATACTTCTTCGCCTTTTTTTTGGCCTGATACCTTGCGGAGTAGTTGAACCAAAAGGTCTCAGATTTAAGTCCAGGATGGCTTCATATGTACTCCTTTGGAAGGTGAAGTGCATGAGCACCAGTTTTCATGTCCAACATCTTAGAATGACCGGAACGGTGAATTAACAGAAAGCTTTTATTATAGGTTAGTAAAACAAATCCTTTTAGAGGTAATGGAAAACTGAAACAGAAACAATACAACATAGCGTTACAATTTCCTGCTTTGATGTAAGTGACATCAAAAGTTGTCCTATCTCATGCTTATGCTTAATAGCTATCCGTCCACCCAAAAAATTTCGGCTCACGACATATAAGAATTGAAGTGCATAAAAAATTTATTGATTCCAAATCCTTTTTCTTTATCTTCTCCTGCTGTCCCGGTAGTCTCCCTCGCTCTCTTTGTCTTTTAAGAACCCTAGAAAAGCAAGAAAGCCAAAGAAGAAGAATCCACCTGACCAGTTTCCTCCTCCTCCACCCCCACCACCGCCACCATCACCGTCATCACGGGGTGGGAGCCCAGGTCCTCCGTCATCAAGTTGAGGTGTCTTCGTTGGTTCTGGAGTTCAATTGACCAGTATGAGTCATCTTAAATATGATGTGTAGCAACAAAAATAAATTATCCAACAGACAGTTGTATAGAAAACTTACAAACTGGAAAACAACAAAAGCACATTTAATGTGAATTCTAAATAACCAAAAAATGAAGTTCATTAAATATTTACCATGCAAACAAAGAAAAATGTTGAGCAACCAAGACACATTTCCAGAAGACATCGATCCCTAGGACACTCATGAACAATTCAAATAGAACATGCAAATGAACATTGCAAACAAGCAGGAATAGGACTCGTTGATAACTGGAAATAGATGCTGTGTCAATGAAGGAAAAACAAATGGACGTGTAAAATCAATGCATGTACATCACTGTGCTTTTTCACATCCCAAGGAACTTGTGCGCCAAAAGCTAGCTGAACCGCATTCACTACGCAATTTGGCAATTCAGTTGAATATGCAAATAGCAATTACCTCGTACAGGAGCCTTGGTAATTGTAGGTGTCTCCTTGAGAACAGTTTGAGTTTGCCCTGAAGTAGAGCATCTTGCATTCTGCAGGAGAAAGAAAGTTTGTTCAAACCTTGTACTCCCTCATTTCTTAAATTGTTGAATCAGAATACTTTTGAAAAATGAATATTCAACATCTCTGTGCATGCATATGTATAACACTCATATTTCCATGGTTTTTCTAGGATTGGCATTTCCATCTTGTTTTATCAAGAGACATTCCCATGAAATTGATAGATTAATCTGCTTCTAAATCACCTAAACAAACTACAGAAGGGAAAGGTTAACTGAGTATCTCTACGCCAACTCTTGTGCATATTTAACTTGCAATATTCTTTCTCCTTAAGCAAACTTACACATCTCAAAAAAATTAAAGGAACAAGAAGTTCAGAAAGCAATACCCATAAATCCCTGTCCCAGTGGCAAAATGTTTACCTCTACAACCTAGGGAACAACAAAATTACAGGCTTCTTGCTTTAGAAAGCTATTATAGCATGGCTTTGCCTGTTCAACTTGTGTAAAGTGCTAATAGAAGACAGAAAAAATACTTATGGAAAAGGTTTCTCTGGCCAATTGCATTGATTCAGTTGACTATTAATAAAAGGCAAGAGCTCATTATGTTGAAATCATAGAGAAAAAAATTAAAACTTCCTACATTCAAAATATAGCACACGTGTATAAAGTGAAGTAATAGATCCAACAACAGGCTTACCATAGCAGCAGAACATATAATAGAAGCAGATCGCTTTCTACTTGAATGTACAAAGGGTTTTATTCTATCAATAGGCTGTAATTGTGTAGCAAGTCCAAGTGGACCTTGTCCTGCTTGCTTAATTTGGCCCTTGCATTGACCCCTTGTCTTCGCTGTGGGCAAAATATTACAAATTGCAGTATTTAGAATCAACACAGAATCAATCTAACAACCTAGCAAATTTAGCCAAATAACTTACCAGGTACTAAATTTTTATTATCATGTACAAGAAGAAAGCTACTTGCAAAAAGAACCATCAGGAATTTTGGGGGTTGGGGAATAGCCTTGATTGACAACATTCAAGAGAACTGTCAGGGATCATGGGGGATAGATACTATCCATTGCACTAGGGCATTAACAACCTAACGCATACCCACACTCAAACAAAGCTTGATACCACTATATAATATCAGTTCCCCAATAAGTTTAAATGCAAGGACTAGCTAATTATTAGAAAGGCACAGGGTAACCAAGCCATACTAGGGTTGAGGATGGAGCGGGGATCTATTACTATTGCAAATTGTTTATTCATGTTAACAAACAATTCAAAACTGTAAAGTGCTCGGTAGCTGAGCATCATCCACAGATATATATTCAATATATTATACTCATATCAACATGATTAATCCAAATGACTGGCATGCATATTTTATGGCATCAAATACCTGCTCACTGGAGTCTGGTCCACAATTCTCAAGTAAAAACTACTCACTATGAACATTTACATTATATTTTCCAAGCACTAAATTAGGGGAACACGAACCTGGCACAGAAACAGGCACAGAGCTGATATTACTTGCAGAAAAGGGCAACATCTCAGCAACAAAGGAGAAATAACCTGTAAATTTATCTGTTAAAATTAAATGAGATGAAAGATGTCAAGTGAAATCAAATGCTAAATAAGTGCCACCATAATGAACTGCATAGCTTGTAAACCAGATAACTAAAGCCAAAAGAAAGGAAACTTTTCATTCCAAGAAGTGAAATGCATTCTTCACGAGTAAATACGCACATTCCACATAATGAAGCAAACATCAGAAAGCTAAATCAGTACAGTAACAAGGCTAATTGAGTCATTTCCATTACTCAAAATTAAGGTTCAAAAAACCATAAAAATCCCATCTTGAAAAGATTGAAAAACTCTTGAAAATACCTTTTCTTTTCATATAATCCCAATTCAACCAAAACCCAAGTAAAAGCACAACACACCAGCCCTTCTCTAATCCATAACCCACCACAATCACCAAGACTGCGACTTTTCCACATCTTAAGCTACAAAATGTCACCAATTGAATTTTAACCCAACCACTGAATAAAGAAAACATATGACCACAACAAACAGAACAACTAACCAGCTAGATACCTAATACAACCACATAAGTTTCGCCTTAATTAACACGAAAAATGAAAATCAGACACAAATTGGAAGATGGGTTTTTCTGTTTTCACAGTCCTAAATAATGGGTACCTAATATTCTTCCTAAAGGTAGATCCTTTTCTGTCTTTTCTTGAATTTTCTCAGCGACCAACTAGTGTTAGAAAGAAAGAAAGAAAGAGAAAGAGGGGAAAACGCCGTACCTTTATTGACTCAGTGAAAGGAGAATCGGGACATGAAGAAGACCAACTGAATTTGAAAGTTCTGTGATGTTTTGTGGTTTTATTGCGAAAACATTGGATTGGTGGTAGGAAAATGAAGGCGGCGATGACGCTGTAATACGGTGCCGTTTGAAGTTTCAGGTTGTTTTTTC
The DNA here is from genome assembly GCF_951802175.1 of Populus nigra. Taxonomy (NCBI): domain Eukaryota; kingdom Viridiplantae; phylum Streptophyta; class Magnoliopsida; order Malpighiales; family Salicaceae; genus Populus; species Populus nigra. The sequence continues at coordinate 17,510,334 of NC_084860.1, read as the reverse complement.
TGGGCTGGCTTAAATGGACGATGGGCTGAAATTTGTCTTTGTGTGGTTTGTGGAGTCCAAAATTATTGCTCAAAAATGATTTTGATATTTTTCCTTTTAATTCCAGTTAGTGATTAGATTAAATAGCAGGTTACTGCCCACGCTATTACTGCAGCTTAGACCAAAAAAAATATTTTTGGAATGTAAAGAAGTAATATGTAGATTTTTGTATTATTATTAAACTTGATATAATAATTAAAATTTTAAAAATCTATTATTTAATTTAATTTTTAAATTAAATTATATTGAAGTTTTCCCAATATAAATTTATAAACTGTGAAGGTTCAAAAAAAATAAAAACACGTGAAGTTTAACTTAATTAACCGGTCAAATTCACAACTTGAGTTATGAATTTCTCCAAATTGAATTAATTTTTTATTTTATTATATGATAAAAAATATAAAAATCAATTCACTATAAATATAAATATAGTACTCAATAATAAAATTCAATAAAAACTTTACATTAAAAAATAAAATAAAAAAAACTAATATATTCAATTAGAAAAATTCAAAAAAGAATTAAGTCTAATTTCTTAATGCAAGATCATGATTTTCCTTGCCCTAGTTCGATTTATTCGTAGTATGCTATTATTGTTAATTTTGCTTATCAAGAAAACTTGAATATACAAAATTCATTGTTTGATCAGTGGAATTTTAAGGAAATGGTAACACGAAATTGGAATCCAATGAATTGTCACAATTTCAAGCCATGAGCCCGTTGAAAAAGATCATCACAATTGCTTGTTAGAAAAGCTCAAGCACATCGGCTCAAGGGAGATCCACATGCTTTTTTTTTCTTTAATTTTTATAAGTGTTGGACGACTCCTTTTTTTAAAAAAAATATATAAACAACAAGTTATGTGTTATCTATTGATTTTAATCACTTTCTTCTTATTATTTATCAACCTATTTAAGCTATGAAATGCAATTGTTAACCACTTGAATTGATACTATCATCAACTATATTTGTTTTATATAGAGTTTTTATATTTAAAAAATTAAAACATAGGTCTATAATTTTTATAAGTACAACTAAATCGAGTTTTGTCATTTACAAACTAAAATTCATAATTTTCAATAGCACTAAAACCTATCTTATTAATTTTGATTTCAACTATTCGTTGATTTTTAAATCTACACTCATCTCCCATCTTGTAATATCAAGTTTAATACCCATATACACCATATCAATATCTATATTTTCTCATGAAAAAATACTTATAGTAAATTTTTTCTCAAATCTATATGAATTATTTTCTAGTTTTTCTATAGTCACACTTGCAATAAAGGAATGGGCAACCCAATGATCAAATACCACATAAACAGGCAGGTGATGTAATAGCAATGTATTTGCAATGACATCGAAAGTAGCTCGAGCTTCTTCTTATGTCATGGTGAATACCCTATCTTGAGTCCGGATACTCTGAGCTCTAAGACGGTCTCTGTTTCTACTAACCTTTAATTAAGTCTACCCACCTAGTCTGTCTACTGTGATCGACTACTGCTGGCTTTGAATCTGCTACCGAATATGTATAAACTCTAACCTTTAAGGGGGTAATCTTTTATAACACATACTTGCCCATGACAATAATAACATTCCTTGCCTAAATATTGATAATCCTTTCATCTATGCTCCCCCCGATATATATATATATATATATATATATATATATATATCATCGTCCAGGTATAGCAGAGTAGTCTCTAGGGTATTTCTGTCCACACTAAGTATAAGTAATTATCTTCTGCTTTGACATTCCTTTAACCAAATCACTCATACCACTATGTTGTCCATCAGTAGGTCTGATACCAGAAATCTAAGCATTCTCAGCTATTACCCCTTTCTTCTTTCTAAATTGACTAAATTAGGACTTTTTTTTAGGATTAAAAGGTCTATTTAAGGAAAAATCACCACCATTTTACTTACCCAACTCTGTTTGGCCTTACTATCCCTCTGTTATAGATGCTTCTAAGGCTTGAGCCATCTCTATAAGCTTTATAGCGAACTCAAACCATAAAGCAAACAGTCCTTGTCTCAATTTCTTGCACAATCCATCTCGCAATCTATCCAGAAACAAACTGTGAAGCAAATAAGGAGAGGTCATAGAACCTCCTTTTATACTCCAAGACTGACAAACCCCCCCTGTCTCAACACTAGAAACTCCTGCTCCTTGACCCTACACTGATAAGAGAAAAAAATATTGCATCTTAAACTATGTTATGAACTCACTCTAGGCCCATAACCTTGTATCTCTCTTGGACTGTATCATTTCCTATCATGATTGAGCTCTATCTAATAACAATTATATAGCATTGCTCACCGCCCAATCCTCGAGTACTCTAATATGAATTATGGTGTTCTTTATTTTCTACATCCATATGTTTGCAATCTCTACATCTTGTTTGCCCAAAAAAAGCTCACATCCCAGCTCCCTTATGCTTTTCACATTATGAACCAGAGCAACTACACTATCAGAAATAATAGTTGTAGGAATAATCGATGCTTCAAGTGGAATTGGAACTCTTGGTGTTACTAGGGCCATTTGACTATTGTACTAGACATAGCCTCGATCAAGCTTTAACTCTTCGTGTATGGTGCAAGGGTTGTTGCTAGTAGAGGTGTTGCTCATTGCCTCTGTAATTCAGATCTCTCAGGCGGTATTGCGCCAACTTAGTTAGAACCAGCCTCATCTCAATGTCTAGACGACTCCCCAACACTCAATTGATGAGATATTGGTGGTATATACAAAGCGTTATCCTCTAAATGATCCACTCGCTGACTGTCAACAGATCTTGTATCATGGTTTCTTCTGCTCGCTGAAGAGGAGTTAGTTATCACACCCGTCCTTATTTGTATCATCCTAAAACAAACCAATACTTATAAATTTTCCATTTCATTTCCTAAGCCCAGATCAGGGCCCTAATACCAAATGTAGTAACACTAACTTTCAAAAACAATATACACATGAATTCCACGATTAAAAATAGAAGAAAATCCAATAAATTTTTTTTTATAAGAAAAACAAATCATGAATTACTCACATTAATGGATTCACATTATATAATTTAAAAAAATCCTTGAATTTTCTTCTTTTTTATCTTGGAATTCATGTGTATATTGTTTCAAAACTTGGGGTTGTTATAAAGACTAAAAAATTGACCTGAGTCAACGTATGTTAACACACCAAACTCATGAATTGGATCATAAAACCGAGACAACCTCATATAAAGTAAACAAAATTAAATCATTAACAAAACACTAAAAGATATGATATTTTTACTGTGTACCACCTTATAAAACACTATTCATTTTAATAGTTTTTTGAATCCATGTTTTTTTTTTCAATTTCAATTTTATCTTTCAATATTTGGTTTGCTAGGGATTAAGTTTCATTATCTGTTTTGGTTTGCTTTCTATAAGGTTATTCTAGTCTAATGATTCAGGTCGTAAGTTTTGCGAATTACCTTATTGACTCAGGTTTTTTCTCCTTTATTTATTTGACTTTATTTTTTTTTTAATTTCATCTTTTGATATTTTATTGATTGAGAATTAAACTTCAAATAAAATGTTAAAAGATAAAATGAAAAAAAACAAAACAAAGTCAATTAAAAAGAAAAGAAAACTTGGGTGAACCAAGTTAATTCACAAAACTCGAGACCCAGATCATTAGATTGAAATAACCCCATAGAAATTAAATTGAAACAAATCATGAAATTTAATCCCCAACAAACTAAATGTTAAAATATAAAATTAAAATTGAAAAAAAAAACATAAATTAAAAAAATACTATTACAATAAATAGTATTTTTTGAGGTGAAATACATTACAAGCACCACCTCTTTTAGTATTTTATTAATATAATGTATAAGATATTTTTTAACATTAACATATAAGTTTTCTAGCTTAAAAATAAAAATTTCTTAAAAATAATTTAGTGATTTTTCATAGAATATGAATAAAAAACATGGGAAGAAAGTGCTAGCGGTGAAAAAGAAATTTGATTTAAAATAAAGTTATGTATAAAATAGAGAATTGTGTTTGTTAAAATAAAAAAATAGTTTATATTCAAATCGGATTCATTTTCATGACTTGTTTTAATAAAAACCTCTATAAATTAATATTTCTTTGGTCATAAAAATTTATTAAATAATCAAGATTTTATTTAAATTTTAAATTTACGTTGGAATCGAACAAAAATATCATTTAGGCTATTAATTTATCAAATGTTACACTGTATAATTCACTAAATACCTTAATAATCCTACCCTTTTGGAAGCAATTTCAAATCTAATCTCAATTGCAGATAAAGTTTGCCACAAGAACCGGCCACCCTTTATACATAAGAGCACGTACATTAAAGGTTAACCTCTAATTAATTAATGCCTTTCTTCCTTCATCTTTGCTTAATTAGTCCCACATGGACAAATCCTAAGGAGATTAACGCATTGCTAATAATGTTTGAAGTTGTCGACTCGGATTTGATCAAGTAAAGGGATGTGATGAAGACTCACTTTTAATGGGACGGCATTACATTACTTGTTAATTAATTCACTAATTAATTTGTTAATCATCTCTTTCACATCTCTCACAGCTATATAAATAGGAATTGGAGGAACCCTGTTTGATGAACACAACTTGAAGTTGAAGAAAATTATATACTCGATCGGTGCACTTAGAAAGTAGAATTGCTACATAGTGTTGAGAAATTCGTACATAGGATCTTGGAAATGGCATCTTCCATTCTTTTCTTCGGATTCCTTGCTTTTTCCTTCAGCCATGTCCTAGCATCGGATCCAAGCTCCCTTCAAGATTTCTGTGTGGCAGATGAAAACAGTAATGGTACGTACAAGCTCACTCCAAGCATTTGAAGGCCATGGAAATCATCCCAATGGCCAGTCTTTGATCTTCACATCGAAAATTAATTAAACTTTAGGTTAACTTCTGGTTCTTTATTAAGATTCGTTTGTTTTATGGCAGTGATAGTGAATGGTTTGGCTTGCAAGGATCCCAAAGAGGTTCAAGCTGATGACTTCTCCTTCAGTGGACTTCACTTGGCAGGCAACACTTCAAATGCTGTAGGGTCTAGGGCAACCACAGTAAACGTAGCCCAGATACCAGGGCTTAACACACTTGGAATCTCTCTTGTTCGCATCGACTACGCACCATGGGGCATTAACCCTCCTCACACACACCCTCGTGGATCCGAAATCTTGACTGTCATCGAAGGCAGTCTTGAGGTTGGGTTTGTGACATCCAGCCCTGAAAACCGTCTCATCAAAAAAATTCTACAAAAGGGTGATGTGTTTGTATTTCCTATTGGTCTCATTCACTTTCAGAGAAATGTTGGAAATGGCGACGCCGTAGCCATTGCAGCTCTGAGCAGCCAAAATCCAGGCGTCATTACCATTGCCAATGCGATGTTTGGCTCCACCCCATTGATCCCAGGTGACATTCTAGTGAAGGCTTTCCAGTTGGACAAGAATGGTGTCAACTACCTTCAATCCAGGTTCTAAACAATGTTGACAAAAATTCATGGAGGCTTTGGGATATAAGTTGTGACCCTGTGAAGGCTTTCTTCTTTGTTGGTTTGCTTGTAACACTCCTTTGTTGAGCTTGTATTTCTGTGTGCCTCTTTGTGGGGGATTCATTGATTCTTTTTTTTTTTTTTTTTTTTGATTATCGTGGGGTGTCCGGGCCAGCTTGCGCGCACTACGACTATTCCTCACAGTCCATTGAGCATCCTGCAAGCCCAGTGAGCAGGTAAGGCACCGCAAGGGTGACAGACGTGCACATAGAGAATCGAACTCGAGACGGGGGCGGAACAAGTCACACGATTGACCACTGATCCAGACCCTTGATTCTTTGGTCTACTAGTTATGTGCTTTTACACCATTGGCACCTCTCTCTTTTGTACAAGATGATGATCCAGACTAGATTTGTTGTGATTGCTTGTTTGAGACGTTGATACATGGCTTAGGCAGAAAGGGATCGGATTTTATGCATTGTGGTTGCTTTTGGAGTGTTGACATTGTTATATGTTAGCAGATATATAGAAGAAATTTGTAAAATAATCAGATTGTTTTAGTAAACGGCTAAATGATCATCTACAGAAACATTCTGGTGAAAGAACAGAAAGCTGCAAAAATCCAAGAATTCCAACAACATTTTCTACAGACTCAAGAAAGGAGAAGTGTCTTGAATTCACAAGAGGCTCGATCAGGATATTTCTTAATCAGATTCATCGAACAAACCAGCTTCAGATGAAATGGTCTGCTACAAGATGTGCACAGAAACAAAGCAATAAACAACACAAAATTTATTGCAATACCCAGTTTATACAACCTAGTGGAGTGGAGGGGATGGAGGAAGATTTACAGTAATTCAATGCTAAAAGGGTTAATTTCAACACCTTGGATAGAATAACTGTACTTGATTATTGTCGTAAACATGTTCGGTTGCAGAGATAGTCTCTTTGTTTCAATTATCTCTGTTTTTTCTGTTCTGAAACAGTAACTAAACATTAACAGTACTTGAAAGTGCAAATTGTCTGATGTAAAGTTACATTTGAGGTAAAATTGATAAATCAAAAGTTCTAGGACTTGGTGATGGGCTACGTTGATTTTCCTCCTTCGTTAAGAATCTTTGATTTGCAGTGAAATGATTAGTGTGTTTTTGGTTGATAATTGCGCTAGCAATTTAAGGGGTCGGGTCTTAGAAACAAGGCCGAAGAGTTCTTTATTTAGAAAAATGTAATCACAACTTCAGAGCACAAATCAAATGATTTAAGAATCATAATTTAGAATCAGAGATTTTCCTAAGGTGTTTGGAGCTTTCTCATATCTCTCATGTTCTTCTTCGATAGTGCATCAAACAGAACAGCAACTCATCGAAATTCATCCTAGTTCATCATATTGCCTCCCACTACTTTCAGCTTCTTTTACAACGTGGGATGGCTAATCCAGGTTTTTCTTTTTTGACTTCAAAATATCATTTTAAAGCTTGCACTACCATTGACAGCTCAACTTGAAATTTGATCATTTTCAAGCTTGGACAGGTACAAATATTAAAAAAAAAAAGAAAAAGGAAAAAAGTTTATGTTCTATCAAGTCAACCTGAAATCTGGCCACTTTTAAGTTTGGATCGATCTAAGCTAAAAATAAATTGAAAAATAAAAAATTACACCTTACTTTATCAAATATTTAAATTGATTTGATATTCTAAATAATCTTGATTCAATCAAAACTCAACTATTAATTTGAAATTAACTTTTTAAGAATTTTTTTGTGAATATAATATTATTTTAACTTTTTATTTAAATGAGTTGGACATAGGGCTTGCTCTTGATAGACTCTTGGAATAGATTTTAAACCTATGCTTTTAAGAATACTTTCAAAATAGTTTGTATTTGAACTGAAATTAAATTAAATTGTTTTAATAAAAACACACCTCTAAATCGCTAGAAATTAACAATCATGTCAAACTTAGACCAAGGCTATGTTTATTTCCCGGAAAGTAGTTTTCGGGAAACCACTTTCCAAACTTTCCTATATTTGTTTGTTATTAGAAAAAATGGTCAACGGAAAACACTTTCCGGTCAAAGAAAAATATTTTCTAGTCAAAGAAAAATTTAACTTGGTTTCCAGGAAAATATTTTTTCTTTTGGCTGTGTTTGTTTTCCGGAAAATGGTTTTTGAGAAACCACTTTTCAAACTTTCATGTGTTAATTTATTTGCCATTAGAAAAGTTGGTTAACGGAAAATACTTTCCAGTCAAAGAAAAATTTGGCTTGGTTTTCATGAAAGTGTTTTTCTGGAAAATTTGGGCGGAAAACACTTTCAGAAAGTTATGAAAAATTTAGAAATGTCATTATTTGCTGATTATATCAAATTTAATCCTTAAACTTTTGATTGCTATATATATTTTGTTTTGAATATTTATTTTTCAATTTCATCTCTTAAAATTTAATTTTTATATTAACTTTGGTCCTTATTTTTATAATTGTTATTTGCTTTTTCCTTATCATTTTTTTATTGAAATTTTTTATCTATCAAATTTAGTCCTTTTTATTTTGATTGTTACTTATTTTATTTGAAATAATTTATGAAATGTTAATTATTATTATTTTAATTTCTTCATCTTTCAATTTTTCTATTTTTTATTTGATCTCTATTATTTTGATTATTATTTATTTTATCTGAAATAATTTATGAAATTATATTTTTTTCAATTTTATTCTCATTCAATTTTTTAATTTGTAAGATTTGTTTCTCATTATTTTAATAAACTTGAAAAAAATAAAATATTAATAAGTTATTTTCCAGCTTATTTTTCATAATATAACTAAATACTGAAAAGTGTTTTCTAATTTATTTTTTATTATATTATCAAACATTTAAAAATATTTTCTCAAAATCACTTTTCTGTAATTTATTTTTTCTGAAATTCATTTTAAAAAAAATATTATTTTCTAGTAAATAAACGGGCCAAGTCTTTGATGTCTAATCAGGTGATAATATATGTATTTGATGTCTAATCAATATGTATAGGATTCTTCCTTTTAATTGATGGCTATCCATCACTCTCACATGCAAAGGAAAACAATATGCACGAGGAAGAGGATTCCCTTTTCCTTTCTTCTCTTTCCAATGAAGATCACACTCTCAAAAGCAAGCAAGCAAAGTCCGCTTTCCATGCTCTGCTTCCATACTTTTGGATTGTCTTTCAAATTATGTTTTCTATTTGATTTTGAGTTTTGTATTTAAATAAATATATAATTCCCTTTTTTAAATTTACTTTACGAATTCTGCTTCATCTCCCTAGCATAGTTATAGTTTAGCTTGCGTCAATTGCATTATATATGGAGGTTTTTTTTTTTTTTTAAATTCAAACAATATTGTTTTGTTTAAAACAAATTAGATTGATATATCAACTAACAAATGGACTTAAATAACTCACAATTCCATATTTAAAATCAGATTAAATTCCAAACTAAATCTTATAAATATACCACGTAGCATTAAATTTATTAAATTTGGATTCATCCATGACTCGAGTCACTGGATAAGTTAAACATGGTTAATTTGAATAATTTTAAAATATAATAACATTTTAAGATAAATAAAATGAAATAAAATGATGTATTTGAATTTATTTTTTAAAAGCAAAACTAAGCTTCTATCTTATAAGATTATGTTTGTTTTCGTGTTTCAAAAGTATTTTTTAAAAAATTAATTTTTTTATTTGTTTCAAATTAATATTTTTAGTAATTTTAAATCATTTTTATGCGCTGTTATTAAAAATAATTTTTTTAAAAATAAAAAAATTATTTTAATTCATTTATGAGTTAAAAGTATTTTAAAAAGCAGCTACAACAACGTCTTAAACATGGTATAAATAAATTGCATGAATCTTTTTTTTCTCAACCTAGTCCAAAACAGTTTGTTTTTGTGTTTCAAAAGTGTGTTTAAAAAAAATTGAATTTTATTTATTTATTTATTTTAAATTAATATTTTTTTGATATTTTTAGATCATTTTAATATATTAATATAAAAAATAATTTTTTAAAAATAAAAAAAATATTATTTTAATATATTTTTAAATAAAAAATATTTTAAAAAATAATTATAACCACATTAAATGACGCTACGGTGTAATATATGATTTTATAACCCCTAACAGAACAGAGAGAAATCCACTGTGGATCAGAACTCGGTGATCTGTTCATGTGATCGCCCTTGATTTGCTTACTTCATAGCAATTCCTACCCAAAAGCAAGACAGGTACCATGCCATAGCGTATTGGCAGTTAAGGGAGACACGTCATGCCCAAGTGTCAAAATATTACTGGTGGTACAAAAAATGTAGGACCCGTTGGTCCCACTCATCATAATTCCTCCACCCACTTCTCCTCTTGTGTGATGCAATTTATTGGAATTTGTAAAGTGAAGTGACCCTCAGAACCCCTAGTCAAAGGGCAGTAAGTGGGGCCCATTTTCCTACGTGGCACTAACCCCAAAAAACTATTTTATTTTATTCTTAGAGTACTTCCAAGCAGAAAAACAATATTAAACCATGCTTGATAAATCTTTTGAAGTCCACCATGTTAGTGCAAGATTCCATGTCTTTTTGGCGGGTAAAACCCTAAATTGTGCCTTGAAAAATGTTGATGACCCCAAAAAAACCCTAACATTTTCCCGCTTTATTAATATTTTACTATCTGACACCAAGGCCCTTAAAAGAAACAAAAAAAACAAGAAAGGGTTTATTTATTTTTTAAAAATCATTCAAAAACCAAGGCAAACAAATTAGGGTTTTTGTTTTAGGAAAAACCCCCCCTTGCCTTAGACAGAGAGGTTTGGTTGTTTCCTATATTAAAGAAAAAAGTTAGTCTTTTTGTTGTACAAAACTGTTTAAGCAAAGCTGAAATGGGCAGTAATTAGAGGGCCTTAAGCCAGAATATTTTATGGGTCCCTTTACATTTATGAGTGCTTACATTTTTGGTTTTTTTTTTCTTTTTAATTTATTGTCCCATTTCCTGTCGTATATCGTTGTAAAGTTCTGTTCTTTGCAAGAAAGTTGTGTTTTTTCTTTCGTTTTTGCTTTAAAGTTTGAGTCTTTTTAGAGTGGGAGATTCTACTAAGCCTACATTGTTAATGAAAGTTGAGATCTTGGTGAGAGAATGCTAAAATTCTTGTTCTTTTTAGATGAATAGATCTCTTTAAAAAAGGGCCCCAGTTTGTGTTGTTGTAGCTCATTTCAGCCATTTAATGCTTGGGTCGGTTGAAATTTTTTTTTTCTTTATTGAAGCTGAGTTTTTGTCATTGGAAGCAGTAAAGGTCTCTTGAAGCTCCATTGTCAGGTAACAGTACTGAGTTGGTGATTTTAGTTTAGTGGTACAGTTTGTTGCTGTCTAAAGTGGTCAATCCTCTTGTTTCTTGAAGGAAATGCTTTCCGAGTCTCTCTTGTTTTTACTATCAAATGGTTGAGACTTGGTTGAAATTGCTGGTTCATTTAGCTTAACAACCTCATTCCCTTACAAGATTGAGCTTGTTTCTTGTTGTCACGAGGCTTGTTTCTTGTAACTTTCAAGCAGCCATTGTTGGGTCTAGTTGTTGAGCTTTATATGGTCTGAAATTTGGTTTTCTAGTTAAATGGTAGAAACCCCCTTGTTAAGTTTTGATAATTGAATATGAAGCTTTTGAGGCTTTTGCTATTATCCCTGTTTTTCCTCTCCGCCATGGGGCAATTGCCTTCACAGGACATATTGGCATTGCTCGAATTCAAGAAGGGTATCAAGCATGACCCCACTGGTTATGTTCTTGAGTCATGGAATGAGGAGTCCATTGATTTTAATGGCTGCCCTTCTTCTTGGAATGGTATTGTCTGCAATGGTGGAAATGTGGCTGGTGTTGTTCTTGATAACTTAGGTCTCTCTGCTAATGTAGACCTGAGTGTGTTTGCAAATCTTACATTGCTTGTCAAAGTCTCCATGGCAAACAACTCTATAACTGGCGAGATTCCTGACAATATAGGTGACTTCAAAAGCCTTCAGTTTATGGATGTGTCTAACAATCTATTCTCGTCGTCATTACCGCCGGGGATTGGTAAATTAGGGAGCTTGAGGAACCTCTCATTGGCTGGGAACAACTTATCTGGTTCACTTCCTGATTCAATTTCAGGGCTTGCATCAATCCAGTCTTTGGACTTGAGCAGGAACTCCTTCTCTGGATCATTGCCAACGTTATTGACAAGACTGAATAACCTGGTGTATCTGAATTTGTCTTCCAATGGGTTTGGCAAGAGGATTCCGAAGGGGTTTGAGCTGAATTCAAATCTACAGGTGCTTGACTTGCATGGGAATATGTTTGATGGTCATCTAGATGGAATGTTTTTTCTTCTAACAAATGCGAGTCATGTTGATCTCAGTGGGAATATGCTAGTGAGCTCTAGTTCTCAGAAGTTACTTCCGGGTATGTCTGAGAGCATTAAGGTTTTGAATCTTAGCCACAACCAACTTAGTGGGTCACTGCTAAATGGAAGTGACTTGCAATTGTTTGCAAGTTTGAAGGTGTTGGATTTGAGCTACAATCAGTTGACAGGAGAATTGCCAGGATTTGATTTTGCTTATGAGCTTCAGGTCCTTAAGCTCAGCAACAACAAGTTCTCAGGGTCCATTCCTAATGACCTTTTGAAAGGAGATTCTTTGCTCTTGACTGAACTGGATTTGAGTGCCAATAATCTCTCAGGTAGCTCTGTAATAACTGCTTTAGCTTTTTGTGAGTTATCTAAGCTGTGCTTACTGATTATTATTATTATTATTATTATTATTATTATTTTTAGTTGGCTTTGTTCTGTTTAGTGTATTTTTCCGTGCTTCTCACATTTTAGCTTCATCTTTTAGGGCCTATAAGCATGATTATGTCAACAACACTTAGTGTCCTTGATTTGTCATCAAATGCGCTTGTTGGAGAACTTCCTTTGGTGACAGGAAGCTGCGCTGTACTTGATCTATCAAACAACAGATTTGAAGGAAATCTAACCAGAATGGTGAAGTGGGGAAACATTGAGTATCTTGATCTAAGCCAGAATCGATTGACAGGGCCAATCCCTGAAGTGGCCCCTCAATTTTTGCGTTTAAATTATCTCAACCTCTCTCATAATTCTTTCACCAGCCCTCTCCCAAAAGTTATTACTCAGTATCCAAAGCTTAGAGTCCTAGATCTTAGTTCTAACCAGCTAGATGGATCTCTGCTGACTGAGTTACTAATGTCTCCTACTCTGCAAGAAATCCACCTTGAAAATAATTTACTCAATGGTGCTATTGAATTCTCTCCCCCTTCCACTACTCAATCCAATCTTCAAGTTATTGATCTTTCTCATAATCAGCTTGATGGCTTTTTTCCTGGTCGATTTGATTCACTCAGTGGTCTTCAAGTTCTCAATCTTGCAGGGAATAATTTGTCTGGTTCCCTCCCCAGTTCCATGGCTGACATGAGCTCGCTTAGTTCATTAGATTTATCTCAAAACCATTTCACAGGTCCTCTCCCGAACAACTTGTCAGAGGGCATTGGAAGCTTTAATGTTTCATATAATGATCTTTCTGGAGTTGTCCCAGAAAACCTGAGGAGGTTCCCTACTTCTTCTTTCTATCCTGGAAATAACAGATTACGCCTTCCAGCTGTTCCTCCTGGATCAAACAATCTTCCTGGTAGAAATTCTGGGAGGAGACCAATCAACACCATTGTCAAGGTGGTAGTCATAGTCGCATGTGTGATTGCTCTGATCATTCTCATCATGCTTGCCATCTTCATACTTTACATTCGTACAAGGAGGAGAAACGCACCAGGTCAAGTTACAAATAAAGGTATCCGTAGGCACACTCAAACAAATCCCTCTGGCACAAGCGGAACAGGAAGTGGCGGTGCATTGATTGTGTCGGCTGAGGATCTTGTGGCATCAAAGAAAGGATCATCATCTGAGATTATCAGCCCTGATGAGAAAATGGCTGCAGTAACTGGCTTCTCACCATCAAAGCATGGGCACTTATCTTGGTCACCAGAGTCTGGGGATTCATTCCCTGCTGAGACCCTTGCACGACTGGATGTAAGGTCACCAGATCGGTTGGTTGGTGAGCTGTACTTTCTTGATGATACAATCACAATGACACCTGAGGAGCTGTCTAGGGCTCCTGCTGAAGTTTTGGGGAGGAGCAGTCATGGGACTTCTTATAGGGCAACTCTGGATAATGGGGTCTTCATTACTGTGAAATGGTTGAGAGAAGGGGTGGCAAAACAGAGAAAGGACTTTTCTAAGGAGGCGAAAAAATTTGCAAACATTAGGCATCCAAATGTGGTGGGTTTGAGAGGATACTACTGGGGGCCTACACAGCATGAAAAGCTCATTCTTTCAGATTACATCTCACCTGGAAGCCTGACAAGCTTTCTTTATGGTAAGATACTGATCTTCTAGCTTTGATCTTTATAGTTTAACTGCTACAGATTCCATGATAAGGGAGGAAGGAAGAAAAGAAACACTGATTTGGTCACACAGATGAAGTGAGACATAATTGTTATGCCTGCGAGATGTGAAGAACAGGAAGAAAGTCTTGCGATTGTGAAACTTGGAATCGTCATGCCTCACTAATTGGGAAATTTGTCTGCCTGACGTTGTTATAGTTCAATTACAACCTGTCTTATGAAAGAACAAAAGTAATCCTGCAATAAAGACGGTTTATTTCCTGTAAAAAGTTCACATGGACAGAGAAGTATAATCTGCTCACCACTTACTAGCTATATGTTTCAACAACATAGGATCTTCATAATATGTTGGTAATGGTATGGATTTCATATATTGGATAGAATTGCCTTTTGATTTTATAAACCTGACTTTTCAGATCGACCGGGAAGAAAAGGCCCCCCATTAACCTGGGCCCAGAGGCTCAAGATAGCAGTTGATGTTGCACGTGGACTGAACTATCTCCATTTTGACCGTGCTGTTCCACATGGGAACCTTAAAGCAACAAATGTACTTCTAGACGGGCCTGATCTCAATGCACGTGTTGCCGATTACTGCCTCCATCGACTCATGACTCAAGCTGGCACCATTGAACAAATACTAGATGCTGGGGTCTTGGGTTATCGTGCACCAGAGTTGGCTTCTTCTAAGAAACCACTTCCCTCCTTCAAGTCAGATGTTTATGCCTTTGGAGTGATGATTTTGGAACTTTTAACTGGAAGGTGTGCTGGTGATGTAATTACTGGGGAAGGGGGGAGTGTTGACTTAACAGATTGGGTGCGGTTGAGAGTGACAGAAGGTCGTGGCACGGATTGCTTTGATCCTGCTTTGCTGCCGGAAATTGTGAATCCGACAGTTGACAAGGGAATGAAGGAGGTCCTTGGAATAGCCTTACGATGTATAAGGTCTGTCTCTGACAGGCCAGGTATCAAGACCATATATGAAGATCTTTCGTCGATATAGCTAGCTTGTAGTCAGTTCCATTTTGTTTGTGCTTGAATCTGAGGTTTTAATATCTCATTGGCCTCTCTTTTCGGATCTTTGTTTTTCTTTTTGGCATTTTAGTGTTAGCTACTGAGATTAACCATCGTTGTATAAAAGGAATGGATAGAAGATTTTCAGTTCTAGGCTATTTCTTGATGATGATCTTTTGGTCAATGTTTGATTGCATGGCTGTGCATTTATGAATGAGGAATTGCTAGTGGTGCTTTTGATGATACTCTAATCATTCTCTTGCGCTCCAGCAATGTCCATGTTACATTTCGCTGTGAAACAAAATGTTATCTCAAGCTGTTTAAGACTTTGATTGCTTTCCAAGTTTTTATAAAATTAAGAATTAAAATTATATCTACTTTTAATTCTATTTTTCTACCTTACTGTCTTCTGTCTATGTGTTTTTATTTTTGATATCTATATTAAATATAGAGTTTTTATTATGAATTAACGTAGTTTTTTTTTTTATTAAACATGTTACTGTATTTGTTACACCACTAACACAAAAACAAACTAGCGTAAAACAAACGCAGCATAAAATAAACTATGAACTATGAAGACCACCTTTCCCTCCCCCGCTTCTCTCTCTCTAAAACCGCAAGAGACCCTTGAGGGAAAAAGCAAGAGTACACTCTCCATAGTCCATAGCATATAAAGAACTCCAAAAAGCCAAACAAACCCACAAACCCCATTTAGATACTTTACTCTTCTTCAGAGGTTGCACCCTCTCTCTCTGTCTCTCTATTTTTCTTATCTTATTGTTTTCGAATGTATTCGTGCATGTGTATTATACAGTACGTACAGGTGACTTTTGAGTGTGGCAGATGGTAAAGTATGTATCTTGGATAATTTTGAATTCTGGGTCATTTAAATTTTTGTATTTCTATGTTTTTCTTTCAATTACAGCTCAATTCTTCTCTGTTTCTCATTGACTGCATAAAGTGTCTTTTTATTTATGGGGCTGTTTGGTTTCTGAGAAAACTCAGAGACCAATGAATTTACTTTTCCAATTGCTTAATTCTCATCCTTGTTTCATATTGGTTGCCTAAAGTTTGTGCCTTTATTGTTGTTGTTATTTTTTTTTAAATGAAAGTTTGCGTCTTTATTAAATACCACCTGTTTGGTTGCTGGCAAAGGAAAAATAGGGAACTGGGACTTTCCCAATTTTGTATTTTAAGGTATAAGTTTGACTCTTTTTTTATCTCTCACTCATTACATTTTAATAATGTGTTTTTGTATTATTGGTTAGAACCTTTGAGTGTTGCTTATGGAAAATGGAGTGAAGCAATTTTTTTCATTTAAAATTGCTTGATTCATCTCTTTATCTAAAGGTTGATTGCCTAATGTTTGTGTTATTTATTTATTTATTTTTATGAATGTAGCTGTTTGTTTGCTGAGTAAAGAAGTTGCAAATTGGGACTTCTAGCATTGTGCATTTCATGATAAAGTTTTATTTTACTTTATGTAATTGAATTGGTTTTGTTATTGACAATGATATGCGTGGTTGTGATTTTTATGAGAACTTTTGGAGGTTGCTTATGGAAATTGGAGTGAAGAAGACAATTTTTTCACCTAAGGCTATCATAAACCAAAAGTTTGGTAGCAAGGCATGTTATAAGGTAGAGGAGGTACAGGAGGAGTCAACTCAGAATGGGTTCCCAGGATTGACAATTCCTCAGAAAGCTCCTCTTTTTCGGTGCCAGCTAGAGCTTCCAGAATTTACTGTTGTTTCAGACATGTAGAAAGAAGAAGGATGCCGAGCAATCTGCAGCAGATTTGGCTTTAAAAAGGGTATGCTTCAGCTTCCTTCTTAATATTATCGTTGGCACTTTTCAAATTTGATTAAACTTGACAGCTGAGGATGAGTATACAGCCTTGTGATTGAATGATATGCCTTTTCTTCATCATGATTGAATTTTTTATTTTATTTTATTTTATTGAGCATTGTTGCTGATAATGTGCAATGAATGTCATTACCAAATTTGGATGGATATGGAATTGATTATTTATTAGTTATGAAGTTGTGTTGGTTATGTAGTTTGCCTGTATCCACTCGTGTTGTGTAACTATGTGACGAGATTAATTTGTTCTTTGGGTAATGCATTTGGTTAGAGAGCAGCTATTGTATTTTTACAAGGTTGTTGTTTATTTGTTGTCTTTGCTTTGAGATTAATTTATTTATCATGCAGTTTTCAGCTTTGCTTCTGCTAAAGTTTAGTTCATTAATACGAAGACAGATGTATATCTTTCTTTCATCCTCACCCTGTTTTTTTTTTTTTTGCAATGCCATTTAATTACTTGACTATTTATTTACTGTTTATCCTGCAGCTAGGCCACCATTCCGTTGCTGAAAATCCATCTGATAAGGATCCTTGTGATGCTTTGATTGATCAGATCAAATATCTATTTTCGGATGAGGTTGGCAGTTTGTATAGAAAAATATTGTGAAACACGTTACAAATAATTGCATTATATGTATAGTATTATTTATTTTAAATAAATTATTTTTATGTACACTTTTTAAAATTATGATACTTAAAACAAACCACTTAATCTTAAAATCAATTAATTGATAAATTCACATTCCAATAAAGAGCAATGCCCATTATAATGAGATTTTTGCATCGAAAACATTATGAATGAAAACAATGGCAGTAGGGTAATTTTGCTCAATTTTTTGGTCATTTTTTTTATGTGAGCATTCATGATATTTTCATTGAAAAAATCGTTTTACAAATCATTAGTCCACCCACCACTTGCTAGTGTTATATCTATTTTCAGACGAGGTTGCTAGTTTGTATAGAAATAAATTGTAAAACAGGTTGTGTTGTACATATAATACTCACATGTCACTTGGTTTTTGCAAGACATGTATGTACGGATCCTTGAACTGGTTTGTCCATAGTGCTGTTCTCTAACCTCTCCTTTGTTTGTGTCTTTGTTAGTTCCCTCTACCTCTTCATCCATTGAGGGGTCACCTTAGAGCAGCTTTGCTGAGAAGAGGTGATCTTTATGGTCTGGTACCTGCTTCTGTCATTACTGCCTGTGATACAAAGACTAGTAATCTGTGTAAATTACTCAACCCTGAGGTGGAATTAAAACCTTCTTTGGCTTTGTCATTAATTATGAAGACTATACCAAGATTGTCAGGCTGTGTTACATCCAAGGGGCAGCTTTCAATTCAGAAGCAAAATCCATATCCCACTGAGATCATAGAGTCATCAGATATCCAGCAATCTGATTCCCCAGAATGCATATTGGTTAAAGCAATACAAATTCCAGCTTCACAGGATAAGACTGTTCAGCCAGTGACTCTTAATATTTCATCCGCCGGATATTACCTGGATGTTATTGCAGAACAACTTGGTGTAACAGATGCCAGCAAGGTTTTGCTCTCAAGGTAGGCGGAAGTGTTTGTAATACAGAAAGCCTGGGATGATGCATCTTTTCACCTAAAATGGGTTCCTCATTCCTTGCAGACATGACATGATGTGATGTTTTTCTTGTTTGGAAGATGCATTACTCTTCTCTTTGCAGCATTATATTCTGTTTTTTTCAAATAAAATCTTATTTTTTCCTATCAAAACAGGAAAGAGTGACTTGTTTTGGAAATACTTCATACTTTTCTCCACAGGATTATTGGTAAAGCTTCCTCAGAGACCAGATTGTATTTTGCTGCTTCTGAGTCACTTGTGATGGATCTGTTGTCGGACCTTGCAAATGTGAAAGATTTTCATGTGGAAGGACCTCCAAATGCAAGGGCAAGTTACTTCTGTGGTCAAGGAATATACGGTGATGCAATCATGGCTTCCATTGGATACACATGGAGGTCTAAAGTACTTTTCCATGAACACGTGTCCCTCCAATCATATTACAGGTCTCTTTTGAACTCTTTCCCATGAATTTCTTGTTTTACCATCACTAGCCTTTCTCTGCAATGTTGCATCAAACCTTAGGTTTGATGCAAACTTGATGTACTCTTTCTGTAGGCAATGCTTAATTCATGTTGAATAATGTCAGCAAAGGATAAGCTTTTTGTTTAAATAAATTTCAAGTTACTCATTCTAATATGATGTCATTTTATTGATGCATTTTCATTTGCACATAATATTCCAAATTATAACTCTTCTTTCTTCTTCTTTTTTTGTTATTTATTTTCTTAATTTATTATGTGAAGTTGAATACTTTCTTATTTAATCAACTGTTGTATGCTCTAACTACTTAAAATCTAGATCATTTTGTCGCTCCTTATTAATTTTTGTGGCAATGAATGGCTCCTACTGTTTATCACCAAAGGCTGCATCTCCTATGCGATGCCTGCAGCTCACATTGTTGCATAATGTACTTTAATACCCTAAGCCTTCAGCTATTCATAATTTAATCAATTTAGATGGTCTTATTCAGGATGCTTATAAGCAAGATACCTAGTGGAAATTACAAGTTGTCTAGAGAAGCAATACTTGCAGCAGAGTTGCCCTTAGTATTCACTACTAAAGCAAATTGGAGAGGTTCCTTCCCAAGGGAAATCCTATTCGCATTCTGCCATCAGCATCGACTATCTGAGCCTATCTTCTCAACTACAAGTGTTCCTTTAAAGGCATCATGCGAGTTACTGAGATCACAGAAGAAGTTGAAGGTTACTGAGGTAGCTGGACTTGCGACTGATTATGCAAATGGAGGAGGTTTAAATGCGGGCGATGGAGAATCAGTAGGACTGGAAAGCAACTTTAGATGTGAAGTAAAAGTATTTTCCAAGGGTCGGGATTTGATCATAGAGTGTTCCCCTAAGGAGATTTATAGGAAGCAGACTGATGCTACCCACAGTGCTTCTCTGAAAGTTCTCTCATGGCTGAATGCATATTTTAAGGACCTTGGCATGCCTTTGGAGAAGCTAAATTGCTCTGCTGATGCCCTTGACATTAGTTTTTCTCTGGAAAACTTTCATAAAGAGTTTACTTTATCCCAATCCATTCATAATGTTCAGCAAAGTGGGACTCAAGGATCCAAATTACCAGAATCAAAAAGTACTGATATGCAATATACTTTGTCAGGACAAGATGTTTGCTTACCTAACATTGAAGGTTCAGATTCTGGTGTTTTCCCCTCTAATGGATCTTTGTTGTGTATAAGTTACTCTGTATCCTTAGTGACAGAAGGTGGACATACAAAAGAGCTTATTGAAAGTAAAGATGAATTTGAGTTTGAGATGGGGGCTGGAGCAGTGATTTCTGCTCTTGAAGCAGTTGTTACCCAAATGTCAGCTGGTCAATGTGCTCATTTCAACATGAATCTGCCCCCTCAAGAGTTCATTCTAGCTGCAGTTGATGATCCTGGAAGGATTCACTCATTGTTATCCTCAGGTGATTGGTTCACACTTTTCAAATTCATATCATTTTTTTTTCTGGATGCATAAAGGCATTAACTGTGCTTCTTGACATCTGATTAATGAATTTCCTAACCTGGAATTTGAATTATTGGTCCCTATTATCAGATATGGATCCTCTCATGTTCCTAATCGAACATGACTGATCATGTTCTAAACCCCACTGTTGATTTTGAATTCAATGATCTAGATTAGATGAGAGAACATAAATTACAAGTCATTAAGTTGTTACCTTTTCTATTATGACTAAATCATGTCAGGTGTGTTAAATCCGGCACATTAAATTTAGATTTAATAGTTTAGGATTTAATGAACCTGCAGAAAGGAAGACTAGAGCATCCCAATCCTTTGTTATCTATCCAAATCAAGATGTAGCTAGCTTAATGTACTGAATCAAGGAATCTTTAGACATGAATCATTGGTTGATTTACATTGCTAAAAAAATGGAAGTATATCTTATCAATTTCTTTTTTTATCTTCGGTTGGGAAATTGGGATTGTTGTGTGCTATTAACTTTTAAGATGAATTGCCCTTTCTGTTTTTAATACAGATTCTTTTTTACAAAAATTAGCATGATTTTTTTCTCTCTAACTGTTAGAAACAAACCAGACTGACTATTTAATGGAACGTATGTTGTACGGCAACTTTTACTCTCTTTGGAAATGAAAATTGTTAGTTTATGACATAAATTCAGGTTAACCATTGGATCTGACATCTATCTTATAGTGCATTGATCTTCTGTGTTCCTGTTTTGGCAGAAGCTTGCTGGTTGGAATACCATGTAACGTTGTTGCGTGTGACAAAACCACCAGAAGAAAGAATGGAGCAGGCTCTGTTCAGCCCTCCGCTCTCAAAGCAACGGGTGGAATATGCTGTGAAGCATATCAAAAAATCTTGTGCTGCTACTTTGGTGCATATTTTGTATTTCTCATTAATAGTTAGTTAATAGGAAATTAGGATTGTAATTTTTATCCCTCATCACTGACATCTTTGTCTCCCTTCATCTCCACCTTTTTTTTAAGGTTGACTTTGGATGCGGCTCTGGAAGTTTATTGGATTCTCTGTTAGATTACCCAACTTCACTAGAAAAGATTGTTGGTGTTGACATATCACAGAAGAGTCTTGGCCGTGCTGCAAAGGTCTGAACCATCACCGAGCAGTGTTTCTCCACTATATACTCTGTGGCCTTTCTTTACTTGTCAGCGAATATCAGTCACATGTCTTGGGTATTGTTTCTGCAGGTACTGCATGCAAAACTGAGCTCAAAGTCAGATGC
Source organism: Populus nigra (assembly GCF_951802175.1). Classification (NCBI taxonomy): domain Eukaryota; kingdom Viridiplantae; phylum Streptophyta; class Magnoliopsida; order Malpighiales; family Salicaceae; genus Populus; species Populus nigra. The sequence goes on along the minus strand of NC_084860.1, from coordinate 17,488,628 downwards.
AGGCATCAAATCTGCTATTCTTTATGATGGTTCCATCACAGAATTTGAACCTCAATTGAGTGGATTTGATATTGGCACTTGCTTAGAGGTATTTATCTTCCTCCTTTAGTACATTTCCTGCTAGGTTAGAGCTCTTGGAATGGGTTTTAGCATCTAATGTGGTGTTTCTTTGGCTGGAATATCATACAATGGAGGCTGTATTAATCAAGAAGCATGTTTTACCTAACTTTTGATATTTTTGGTTGTTTTAGAACATTTAGAAAGGGGATTCATGTGTGCTTTTGAACACACAATGTATTGGATTCTCCATATTTTTTTGGGGTAATTGACACGTTATAGTATATTATTGTGCCAATAGACAACCTCCCTGTGAATGTGGGGAGAGCTCAAATGTGCCTTACAAAATTAATGTTATAGTGGCGTTTTTAAAATTGGTTAGCCCTGTGTTGCTTCTAGTTGTGCCGTCATTCTTATACTTTCCATGTCAGTAAGCTCTATATGCTGTGATGCTGTTAGTTTTTGCATAGGTAATTGTACTGCAACAATCTTTTGGCATGATTAGAGATGTTTCTATAAATCAATGAACTGTTTATCGTTCTCCTGCGATTTTCTTTTTTGCACCTGTATGTTTTTGGAGCTTACAGGTAATAGAGCATATGGAGGAGGACCAGGCCTGTCGTTTTGGTGATATAGCATTGAGATATTTTCGTCCGAAGGTTCTTATAGTTTCCACCCCAAATTACGAATACAACGTGATTCTACAAAGATCTAGTCCTGCAACTCAAGAAGAATACCCAGACGAGAAAAGCCAGTCAGAGTCATGTAAATTTCGCAACCATGACCACAAGTTTGAGTGGACAAGAGAGCAGTTCAACGACTGGGCATCTGAACTAGCGAAGAAGCACAATTACAGCGTCGAGTTCAGTGGGGTTGGTGGTTCTGGTGATGTGGAACCAGGTTTTGCTTCTCAGATAGCCGTCTTTAAACAGGAGAGCCTGCTTGATGAAGATGATCTTCTGACAAAACAAAATTCATCTCAGCATTGCAAAGTTGTATGGAATTGGAACTGCGCTGACAGATCGGTACCCTCTCTAACAAGTAACTAATACCAAGGGTTTTGAAACCACCCTGACAAAGATTTGAGCTTAATCAGTACAGCTTTAGTCTGTACTGATAAATTATATGATTTTTAGGAAGCAGAGGGTATCTAACAGAATTAGACAAGTGCAGGCTCAGAATGGATGCATGTCTTTTGCTCCTAGGCCAATTTGTTTGGTGCATGATTCTTTTTCTTTGAAAGCCCCCATGCCATTTATGAATCTTTTGAAGGGAAATCCAGCCTCGTTAATACAAGTCTCTATATGCAAAACACCCCACCTCTCTCTTCAAGATGAGTGTCCGTCGGGGACATGCAAAATCATATAATCTATCAGATTCGATAAATTTTCCGATTACAGGGATTCTCAGTCTCATAACATCAATCACTTTTGAAATTTCAATACCAAGGGTGATTAAAGCCTCGCACATAGCATGCATTTGTTCAGAATTGATTTTTTTTTAGGTATTTTAAGTTTAATGTGTTTGAAAGTGTTGTTGTGGTTATTTTTTAAAGTGTTTTTATTTAAAAATATATTAAGATAATATTTTTTTTAAAAAAATTATTTTTAATATCAGCGTATCAAATGATCTAAAAATATAAAAATATATTAATTTGAAATAAATAATTTTTTTAAAAATGTTTTTGAAACGTAAAAATAAATATGAATTTAATGATGTAAAAACAAGTTATATTTTATTACCAAACATATATAATTTAGTTTGAGTTTAGATAGAGTTTATCTTAATTTAAAATTTTTTCAGTCTCAATTTTGATTGAATTTCTTGTTATAAAAAAATATTATTTTTTTTAATAAGTGAATTAAAGTTATTTAATATTAAAACAACAATTCCAAATCTTTATTCACATATTCTAATAAAATCATTGAACAAAGTGGTTGTCATGAATTCAGATTTACACGATAAGTTAATTTAAGCCCAAAACCCTTCCATAACACAGAATATTAATGCCCTAATTCAATTCCCCCCCAAAAAATATTCCTTAATTCCAAATGAAAAAAACTATGATTTACTTGTAAAAAAGAAGAAGAGAGAATTAACTATCATGGAAAAAAATTACACCAACACACGTGCCCAGAGGCCAAACGTGCGACTTCCAACGGCTAGTTATTATAAAACGGCTAGTCTTTTCTTTTTCACATTTTCACCTTCTCTTTTGCTTCTCTCAATCATCACACCTCTCTGTGCTTTCTCTTCTCTCTCAATAAAAATTTTCCTTCACTTTCTCTCTAACCAAACGCAAATAAAGCTATCATTCCATTCACAAGAAACCCAATTCTTTGATTTCTTTTTATGTATATCACTTTCTTGTAAAAATTTAAGAAAAAGGGTCTTAAAGATTAGTACTTTCTCTTGAAAATGTGGTCTAACAACAGCAACGACAAGAATTCTCCGTCAAGGGGATTCTGGACACCGCCGGCGTCATGGAGGTCACAACAATCACCGGAGGTGGTGATGATGCCAATGTCAGAGAGGAAAGAAAGGGTGTCTCATCCTAATTGTAAACGTGATCTTTTTCATGTTGTTCATAAAGTTCCTGCTGGTGATTCTCCTTATGTTAGAGCCAAACATGTTCAGGTACTAATTCTCAATGGCTTTTTTGTTGTCTGGTTTAATGGGTTTTTGAAAAAAATTTAGTCTTGATGGGTTCTCTTGAAGAATAGTAATTATCTGTTTGGTTGAAATTGTGACAGAAGATGATAAACTAAGGATTTTTTTTTGCTATGGTATGATTTATTCTTAAACAAAAAATGAAAATGCCAAACTCTTGCATAAGTTGATTTTAGTCTATCTTTTTTTTTGCAAGTTCTTTTGTAATTTCTGGTTCGTGATAAAGTTGAATGTTATTGATCTTTGTTTTTATGAATTTTTGGGTTTGGTCCATTTGGATATTACAGGTTAGTGTGGGATTTGGTGTTGGTAGTTTAGTATTTCTTGTAGCAATTTGAAAAACAGTTACCTATTTTTCATTGTTTGGAATTCTTATCTGCATGAGAAATCAGTGGATTTCACATGGGAATTGCTGTAGGGAAAAAGAGTGAGAAAAGGAAAAGGGAATTGAGTTAAATAGCTATATGCACGAGACATTGTCACCCGATAAGAGGAATTCAGGTACTAAAGTAGTAAAGAACAATACAATTAGATTATACCACTAGGAGATGTCAGGTCATACATTAGTTTCCTCAGGATTGAAGAAAATGTTTTTTTTTAACTCTTCTTGTCTCCATTGACTTCCCATTACAGATTTTGACTTTCCTCAGGTCATCCATCAATGACTGATTTTTGGAACTTAATTGAATAGATTGATTCTCCGGTTTGGTTCCAGTGTATGCGTGTGATTTTGATATTTGAATCTTTAATTACAGTTGATAGAGAAGGATCCGAGCAAGGCTGTGTCCCTATTCTGGGCTGCTATCAATGCTGGGGATAGAGTTGATAGTGCCTTGAAAGACATGGCAGTGGTGATGAAGCAATTGGATCGAGCAGATGAGGCAATTGAGGCGATTAAATCTTTCCGTCATCTCTGCCCTTGTGATTCCCAGGAATCTATTGACAATGTGCTAGTTGAACTCTACAAGGTGAAGTGATCTTTTTTTTTTTTTTAATCTTTGCAAACTGTAGTGTTTTGGCTAGAATTGACCCTGATGATTTGGTAATGTGATTTGTCCGTTTGCATATTGATATTTCATGAGGAAAATCTATGTGAAGAACCCATCTTAAATGTTTTGTGAGTTGTCTTCTTAGTAATGCATCCTTGTAAGGTTTAGTAGTTTTCTTCATTAATGGTGAAGGATCAATCTGTTGCAATGGTGCTGTTTTAAACAAAAATTAAACTCTTTCAGTTCTTGATGTAGTTGAGGTATGAAATTTTCATCTACAAGGGCTTTTCAAGGAGTGCAAATGCTTTACATGGTAGAGATAATTATTATTTTCATTAGGAGACCTAAAATATATTGTTGACTTAGAAGCATATATTTGCAATGTATGTGGCTGAATAATTTTCTTTTTTTTTTGAGGAATCTGGTTAGCAGATCCATTTAGCCAACCCCATCAAGTTTGGGATTAAGGCTTGTTTTGGGTTGAGTTATAGTTTGGAGGAAATCTGATTACATCTTTGGTCTGCACCTGACTGAGGCTGATGTGATGATTCCTGTTCCTTTTGTGTAGCTGTATTGAGTTGTGATGCATGCTTGTATCTTTTGCAGAGGTCTGGAAGGATTGAAGAAGAGATTGAAATGCTTCAATGCAAACTGAAGCTCATTGAAGAAGGTATTGCTTTTTCTGGCAAGAAGACAAAGACAGCAAGATCTCATGGAAGGAAGATTCAAATAACTGTTGAGCAGGAAAGATCAAGGTGATACACCTGCTCTACTTTTTTTCCTGCTTTTACCGTATATCTCTGGATATCATTTCATTTTTCTACATTAAATGATGCAGAATACTAGGGAACTTGGCCTGGGCTTACTTGCAGCATCACGATTATGGTTTGGCTGAACAACATTATAGGTAAACTATATTTCTACGCTGGAAGATATACCTAGACATGAAAATGATAATCTTCTTCATGAAATAAATTTTGTTTCTCAGGAACCTAGACATGAAAATGATAATCTTCTTCATGAAATAAATTTTGTTTCTCAGGAAAGCGCTCTCTTTGGAGCCAGATCAGAACAAGCAATGCAACCTGGCGATCTGCTTGATGCACATGAACAGAATTCCTGAAGCAAAATCTCTGCTTCAAACTGTAAAAGCTTTATCTGGAAGTAAACCAATGGATGATTCATATGCTAAATCTTTTGAGCGTGCTTGTCAGATCCTGGCTGAATTTGAGTCACATTCGAGAGTTAACCCAACTGAACAGAATGAAGATCGCCAAAGATCTTTGACATTGCCTACCACCAGAAATTTGAAACAAGTTGCTGGCTCCCCGAATGGAGATCCATACGTTTCTGGATTCATAGACTCTATAAAGTGCACAGGAGGATTTAATGAAGAGAGAATGCTGGCAGATGAACAGAATACAAGATATTATTGGCAAAAGCCCTCTGAGAATGAGAAAAACTTCTTTGTATACAATAATGGGAGTTCTCATTGCATATCATCTGAACTGAGTGGTCCACAGTCGCCTCTACAAACTGCAGCTGACAATAGCTGGAGGAGAGGTTCTTATTTTGAAAGCCCAGTTGAAAGGCTTGGTTTTGTCAGCAAAATGAAGGAGAATCGGTTTAGTTTCACAGAAACAGGCCCAGCTTCCACGCAGAAGAAGACATTTACTTCCCCAGCACTATTTACACAACCGAGAAGATGCTCCTTGGGGCTTGATAAAGGAGATCAGATTAAGATAAGGTGGGGAGAGGATACAGTTGAGACAAAAAAAGAGAATGCAATTCGAAATCTCTCTGAAGAACTGTTAGGCTTATCTTATGATCGTACAAGCTGGAAAAGAAATGTTCAGGAAAATGTTGGCCAAAGGAAATCTGCAATGGAAGACAGCAACACATGTCTAAAGTGTCCGACAGAACAGACCGCCTTTATTGACAATGCAGGAGTATTGAATGCTTCCACTGATTGTGACTGGGATCAATCAGCAGATACCTCTGGAAGTAAATCTCTCGGACAGGACAAAATACTCAAATCTCGTTGCAAGAGTTGGGCAGATATGGTTGAAGAAGAAGAAGGAGAAGAACAGGAATTGTTTACTGCAGACCTTGGCCAAGGTTTCAATAGTTGGAACTATGAAGAAGCATCTAATGATGAAAATTTAAATGCCAACATAGTTCATCAAAATTCTTATCAAAAGTTTCAGCAGGGAATATGTCAAAAACTTGAAGCAGTTGATCTTCAAGATGGCACTGGTACCTCTATGAATGCTGTTCCGTCAAGGAATCCAACAGCGCGACGCTCATTGTCTTATGAATCTGCGGAGGATGCGAATACAAAGAGGAGAAACAGGTTGCAGGTTTTCCGGGACATTACTCCTACTCTGGATAGTCCATGAGCTTGAATCAAAATATGTCAGCTGTGAATATAATTCAATAATGTTTGAGTGTTTGAACTGCAGTTGATCTTCAAGATGGCACTGGTACCTCCATGAATGCTATTTCGTCAAGGAATCCAACAGCATGACGCTCATTGTCTTATGAATCCGCAGAGGATGTGAATACAAAGAGGAGAAACAGGTTGCAGGTTTTCCGGGACATTACTCCTACTCAGGATAGTTAATGAGCTTGAATCAAAATATTTCAGATGTGAATATAATTCGATAATGCTTGAGTGTTTGAACTGCAGTGATCAAAATCAAAGTAATATTGAGTGTTTATTCTTTTTCCTATATCATTTTTTTTTAACAGCTTGGTGAGTCACTGTTGCATCAAACATTGTATATCTCTGCCATTCAACTCTGTCCATGGTACAAAAAAAAAAAAAAAGTTGTAATGTATGTGAACTATACAAATTATGCATACTGTTAGATTGAAATGTCTTTATTCATCTTTGTTTTAAAGATATTAAACATGTTCATCTCAATGTCTCGGGTCAGAGTTAAGTGAGTTAACTTATGCTACCTTAATTATTTCAAAACAATATTATTTTAAATATTTATTTTTAAAAGTTAAAATAACATGAAATTTTCTCTTCTTTTTCTATCCATAATACAAAAAGAAATAGATTATAGAAGTAATAATTTGAACTATATAAATTATACTCACTGTTTGATTGAAATATTTTTTTTTTTCAGATATGTTAAAACCTGCCCGTTTCAATGCTTGGATCACAAGTTAAATGAGTTAACCCGTATTAACTTGATTATTTTAAAATAATATCATTTTAATATATTTTTTTTAAAAAAAGTTAAAATAACAAGGTTTTAATTTTTTTTTAAATTAAATTGAGTTTTAACTAAATTTTAATTAGATTAATTAGATTACAAGATGATCAACTAAATCAATCAAATCAACTTCTATATATTTTAATTTTAATTTGAAATCTAATCAAGTTAATTCTTAAATTATCAAGTCATCCAATTAATATGCAAAGCAGAAGTAGTTTAATAGCAATGATCTCTTCCTACCTTTATTATTTCCATGTATCCATGTCAATCATCACATTAAATACAAAATCCTCTCTTTATTGGAAGATTATCGACACATTTTACACCTTCTCCAAGCAAACTAATTAATTTAAATTGAAATATGGGTATTGATATTTTTTTTTCCTGTAACTTTTTTTCTTGGATTCAATCCCAATATAGGGAACCTAGTCTAAGGGTGACAATTGAGGGCCAATAATAGAAATCCAATAATCAGAGGAAAAAATTAAAAAGATATAACTTTGAAGGGCCAATAACATAAATTCAATATTTCAAACTATCAACATGAAATTCTAAGTTCCTACTGCAAAAGTGAAAAAAACCCATTTTCTTAATTATTTATTTTTTGAGAAAATCAAACCTTTTTTTTAATTTAAAAAAAGAGAATACAAAAACACCTTCTTTTGTTGACTGGCTCTAGTTTACAGACACTTGAACTTAAAAAGTTAAAGCCCAGCAGCACCACCACCACCACCGCCGCCGCAGCTTTCCATTAACCTTCATAACCACCTTTCTCACTTAATAGGTAACTCTGTAACAATCTCCTCCATATTTGTCTTTTATAACGTTTCCACCTTTAATTTCTCATTTTATACTCTAAAGTTCTAATCTTTAACATAAAGTTTATAACTTTATACTAAAATTCTCATTTCTCATTGTGCCCTTTACTGTGATTAATCTGATTGATTCAAGGTGATTAATGGACTCGCAGCTTCTATTACTTAACAAGACCAACGCTTTAATCAAACCTCCACTATTCAGTTTCTTTGCTTCTTCAAAACCCAGATACAACCCATCTTCCAATTTCTCTTTAGGTATTTTTCACTGGAAAAGTTTCAATTTTGCTTGTTTTTTGTTGTTGATGTTATTGTTAATTTGATGGGTTCTTTTTGTCTTTTGTTGTGGTTGAAGGGTGTAAGTTGAAGAGAGTAATGTGTGCAATGAAGTCTTATAGGTTATCAGAACTTAGTAATGCAGAGGTTGAAAGTTTGAAAGCTCGGCCTCGTATTGATTTCTCTTCCATTTTTGCCATTGTAAGTGACCCTTTTTTGTTTTGTTTTGAAAAGGGTGTAATTTTTAAAATTTAAGTTTGTTGTGTTGAAGTCCTGATAAGGTAATTGCTGATAGGTAGTATTGTTGCTTGTTGATTTTAGGTTAATCCTATTGTTGATGATGTTCGTCAAAGAGGCGATGATGCAGTTAAAGAGTCCGTCATTCTTTAATTAGTATTTTATCTTTATAGTTTTACCATTGTGTTTGTTTTAGTAATGAGGTTAGACCGATGGAGCTGTTTATCTGTTCTTTGTAGTTATACTGCAAAATTTGACAAAGTCAAATTGGACAAGATTGTCGAGAATGTTTCTGAGCTTCCTGATCCGGAGGTGAATTCCAATAATAAAAGAAATTCCTTGCATTTCTAATTTTCTATTTGAAGTTATTTGTATGGTTTGATATTTTTGGTTCCAAATGTAACTTTTGGCTATTATTGTTTTTTGCCTTTTGCTGAATGGCAGCTTGAGGCAGCTGTTAGGGAAGCATTTGATGTGGCATATGACAACATATATGCATTTCATCTTGCTCAAAAATCCACTGAAAAAAACGTTGAGAACATGAAAGTATGTCAATTCTAGTGATTGGTTCTAGCTTTTACTGTGTGTTTCCATTGATAGCTAAGCCTAGATTATTTCCAAATATTTCAGGGTGTTAGATGCAAACGTGTGGCTCGGAGCATTGGTTCTGTCGGTCTTTATGTACCAGGGGGGACTGCAGTTTTACCATCCACAGCTCTGATGCTTGCTGTTGTAAGTTGATTGGGTTTTACCAATTATTTTGGCTGGTTCAGGTTCTATAATTTTTATTATGATTGTCATATTCTAGTTAAGTTCATTTGGTTGACATTTTAGTTTGTTTTGTAAACTAGCCTGCACAAATTGCTGGGTGTAAAACTGTTGTCCTTGCAACTCCCCCATCTCAGGATGGCAGCATATGCAAGGTATTTGTTTGTATTTGAAATGCTATACTTTTGCAAAGCATGTTCTTAATGGGAGTGGATTTGTGGTCTTTCATAGGAGGTACTGTACTGTGCCAAGAAGGCTGGTGTCACTCACATCCTTAAAGCTGGTGGAGCTCAGGTTAGAAAACAAACTTATGGCGATATGTTTTGTGCACTGGGCGCGTTGTCTTTATTGTATTTAGTTCCTAGTGATCTTACTAATTTTTGATTTCTAGGCTATATCTGCCATGGCTTGGGGGACGGATTCTTGCCCCAAGGTATTTACTCATCAACTCGTTTTTCAATTTTTAGTATCCGAAAATCTGATAATAAGAACAAACAATCCTTTTATTGTTCCTCTGTGGAATTTATATTTGTGTTTTGTATTTGCTGTTTGTTAACTTGGGGAGCGTGTTGTTTGCTATGGAATTGATGGACAAAAGGCTCATTGTATTTTCCATATCATATCACTACATTTTTGTTATTTGTTTTTATGATACGAGAATAACCTGCATATATTGGCTCTTCTCTTTACCTCACTGTATCCTCTGAAATTTATGCTAAAATTGTTTTTGAAAAATTTGCAAAGGTTATTATTTAATAATTTCACAAATGAAAAGTCGACTTTAAAACTAGTTTTGTATTAACACAGACATAACATGCTTAAATATGTAGAAACTTTTTACTTACTCTAGAGATGTGTTTCGTTACTAGTTGTAATGTGCTAGCACCTTTCACCTGAAATTTGTAGGTTGAGAAGATTTTTGGGCCAGGAAATCAGTATGTGACAGCTGCAAAAATGATTCTCCAAGTATGGATACTTTCTCTCCAACTGGGCTTTATTGAAGCCTATTAGTCTACATAAATATTTTATTTCTTCTCTTTCTCTGCCTGGGTAGAAAATGCTGATCCTTTTTTCAATTTGACCCAGTTTATCCTTGCTTTTATTCACATAACAGAACAGTGAAGCAATGATTTCGATTGACATGCCTGCTGGGCCTTCTGAAGTTTTAGTCATTGCTGACAGTTATGCTAGTCCTGTTCATATAGCAGCGGATTTACTGTCCCAGGTGCTTTTTTTTTTCTTTTTTAACCATGTTCATATTCATGTTGTGTAGGTGATGCATGTAATATTTCATCTTTCATATAATTCTCCCAAAGTGAGGAAGTTCTAATGTTACAGATACTGATTGAATTAATGGCAGAACAAAAAATTCGATAAACTGATAAATAAAATAAATAAGATTTTACAATGTGTTTATTTATTTCACCTTATAAAGGTTACATGCATGCTCAGTATCAGGACATGTGTTTGGTATTGTGGGGTAGAGTGTTTTTCGCTTGAAAATGCATTAAAATGATATTTTCTTTTTCAGTTTTTTTTCTTTTTCATTTTTTACATCAGCACATCAAAACTATTGGAAAACACTAAAAAAAACATCGATTTAATATCTTTTCAAGCCAAACACACTTTTGAAATGTAGTTTCAACTGCAAAAACAAACAGACACCATTTTCATCTTGTTGCATTTTTCTATCATCAATGTTAAAAATTAAATCAAAATTTCCTTTATGATAATTTCAAAGGTTCAATTATCATGAATTAGATGTTCGTTGCTTTCATATATGCCATAGTTTTATCTTGCCTGATATTTTTATTAAACTCTTTGCATTTTCCAGGCTGAACATGGCCCTGATAGCCAGGTTGTTCTTGTAGTTGCCGGGGATGGTGTGGATTTGAAAGCCATTGAAGAGGAAATAAGTAAGCAATGTCAAAGCTTACCAAGGGGTGAATATGCTTCAAAAGCACTTAGCCACAGTTTCACCGTCTTTGCTCGTGACATGGTTGAGGTCAGTCTTTTATTTGACTGTTTCTGCCTGGATATTTGTAATGTCAATCCAGAAGTTGCTTGCTTTGCATTATTGGGAATTATAGGATGGGGGTTAGAATTCTTATGTGTCTAAGGAATTTAACATGTGCTTTTGAATCACAAAAATAAAAATGAATATGGGGTTGCTAATTTTGCAGACTATGCTAATAATGAGCATGAAAAATGTTTTAACAATCTCTTGTATACTATTCCCCAAACTGTATCGATTAGTTGGTTTGGAATTGGCGCCTGCAAGATTTTTTCAGCCACTTTCATTTGGTATACTCTTGAAAACTGTACATTTAACATTATGCTATGTTATATTTTATTTTCCGAAGCTAACATGATTATTGGGTTTCTTAAGGCTGTCTCTTTTTCAAACTTGTATGCTCCTGAGCATTTAATCATTAACATAAAAGATGCGGAGAAGTGGGAGAGCTTTATTGAGAATGCAGGTATGCTCTTTTAATGCTATAACCTTTTTTCTAACATCTTTGGTGCTATTCTCGAGTTTCTACCTTCGAAGGCAAGTGAATTCTCTCAACTGCTTTAGAGAAAATACATAGCAGATTTAAGCCTTGGATGATTTTCTCTGCAGGTTCTGTGTTCTTGGGCCCGTGGACACCAGAGAGTGTTGGGGATTATGCCAGTGGGACAAACCATGTCCTTCCAACATATGGATATGCACGGATGTATGGCGGGGTATCCTTGGATTCTTTCCAGAAATACATGACAGTGCAGTCTTTGACAGAGGAAGGTCTCATGAAGCTTGGTCCATATGTGGCGACCATGGCTGAAGTTGAAGGGCTGGACGCCCACAAGAGAGCTGTAACTCTTAGACTTCAGGATATTGAAGCCAGACAGGTTTCTAATACGAGATAGTGTTTTAATTAGGCAACCACATATATATATTCATTTTTTTTGGGATGACATTTTTACCATGCTTGAGTTTACCGAAATTTCAAGTTGTATCACTATAAAGTTTTGGCTTGTAACGTAACCTTTCCCATTAAGTCATAAATGAATCTCTCATTTGCTTCATGTCCCTGAATTCATCATTTAAATTGTATGGTAGCATCAAGTTGAGGACTTTATGATATTATTTGGTTATTCTCGCGGGATAGAAAAGAAGATGGTAGTTGAAATAGAAAGGACATGTCTGAGCTCACTTTAATTGAAATTATCTGGAGATATTTATTTTTCAGACTTCATTTCTGTCCCCTTAATTAAACATGTTTTTGTTTATTTTATCACGAGAAACTTCATGCTGCCGTCCCATGTGCTCATCCACCTCCAAATGACACAGGAAAAAAGATAAAAGGAAGGAAAAATAGACTTCTAAATTTATGCCTCACAAAACAGGTTACATCAAGAAGCGAAGACTAGTCATCATATATTGCTCTGTCAAGCCTTTCTCTCACCTTCCATAAGCCATCACTCCCCAAAAATTACAAGTTCAGTGTCCTCGTCAACTTGGGCAATCATTATATCTGGTTCTGACGACGTAATGTGGTTTTTAATCTCCCATCACCAAAAGCCCTCGTCATTGCTAACTGCCCGTCCATGAGCGGCGCATTGCCTGAGCCAACCACAGATTAAGAGCTCACAGAGAGATAAAGAGTCCCCACTCTCACACCTCAGAAGAAAAAAGAATTGTATGCACCTGGCACCAACATTGGCCATAATGAACTTCTCTTTATCAACTAGTATTTCTACGTAACTTCTCTATAACTAGTATTGATCCTTGAGAACCGACTACTCTATCTAAAATCTCATTATTCTTTTATATTTTATTATCTCTTATTTGAATCCAAATGGAGATGATTGAGAGTGAATTATTCCTTCTGAATTGAATTATACATCGACACACCAATGGAATGTCTAAGATCTCATTGGAATTATAAATTAAGCCAGATTAATCAGTTGGATTTGACTGATTCTCTGTATATAGTTAAATTAATTAGCCGTTTATTAGCCATGTGTAGGAGGGACTCAAAAAACTTGGTAATTGATCATCCATGAAAGAGACTTGTAAAATGAAGTCACATCAAGTGGCTAATAAACAAAAGGAGATTAGTGAGAAGAAACAGGGATTTAATACAGAAAAAGAATGATTTAATACATGAATTCAAGAACAAAACACCTTTTAATACATGGAATACAAATCCACTTAAGCTATCATGCAATGAAGCACAAGCACTCCACTGCATGCACACAAAGATAAGAACAAAACCAAGAAAATACAAAAGAACTTAATGGCCTAACCAACTTGTCTTTCTTCTCCCACCATTTCCCATTTCTTGTCTAGAACTTTGATTGCAGGGAATTGACAACATTCTTGTGCAACTGGAAAGCCTTTGCAAGAATGTCGCTAGGAATGTCTGGATTAGACCCAAACACAGCATTCGCAATGGTGATGACACCTGGGTTTTGGCTGCTCAAGGCTGCTAGGGCAACAGCATTGCTCGTTCCCACATTTCTTTGAAAGTGAACAAGATTGATAGGGAACACAAACACATCACCCTTTTGTAAGACCTTGGTAATGAGACGGTTTTCAGGGTTAGATGTAACAAATCCAACTTCAAGACTACCTTCAAGAACTGTCAAGATTTCAGAGGCACGGGGGTGCGTGTGTGGAGGGTTAATACCAGCTGGTGCATAGTCAATGCGTGCAAAAGAGATACCAAGTGTGTTAAGTCCTGGTATTTGGGCTACATTCACTGCAGTTACCCTCGACCCCACTGCATTTGATGTGTTGCCTAGCATGTGAAGTCCACTGAAAGAGAAGTCACTAGCTTGAACACTCTTGGGGTCCTTGCAAGCCAAGCCATTGACAAGAACTGCCATAAAATAATTAAATTGTGTTATTTTCATTTATGAAAAAATCAACAAAAATAACAAATTTACATGATGCATACCATTGCCATCTCCACCTGCCACACAGAAGTCTTGAAGTGGGCTCGGATCTGATGCCAAGGCAAAGGAGAAGGACAAAGCTAGAAATCCAAAGAAAATAATGGTAGCAGCCATTGGGAAATCAAAGGTATGGAAGCTCTGTGAAACAATTAATTGCTTGTGTACCAAGAAAATAATATTAATCGAGCTTTTAGTTGTGAATCAAATACCTTTAATACTTCCTATATATATACACATTTGAGAGCAAGAGGAGATCATTAACTAATTAATCAGCTAAATCAAGCTGTAAACCATAACTCCATGCCGTCCTGTTGGAAGAATCTTATTGCTTACTAGTCTTCTCTTTCTTCTATCTCGTTCATACATACAGGCCATAATTAATAATCTAGGGATCTTTCAGTACATGCCGGCCTTAATTTATCAAGGGCACAAAATAGTTAAGCTAAGATTTGGTCATGGAGGACTGGTTAAGCTAAATAGTTTAATGGAAAGACGGAATGTAATTCTTATTAATTAATTGGAGCCTAACATGTCATCTCATATGCTGCTAAGTGTCAAGTACGAAGGGGCTCCCTCATTATATTCTCATTATATTGTATTTAATTTAATAAATTAGGATGGTGTGATTTAAATTTGTAATTTTTGACCAGAAAATCTTTTATACTATGTCAAAACATCATTTCAACCTAAAAACTAGAATGAATTTGTGTAAATTTCAAGACTAAAGAACTTTCACTTAAAGAAGAGTGTTATAATAATATAAATTAATCTGTCAAAAAACTAATTCAACTCAATAGCTTAAACTGTTAGTTGAGACTCCAAGATATGATTTATATAATTATCTAACATACCCTCTTAAGTGAAAGCTCTTTAGGCTTTAAACTTGTACAGATCCACATTACAGTGCTTAATTTTTATCAAATAGAATTAGGATAGTGAGATTTGAACTCATGACTGCTTAGTTAACAAGACGTTAATATCATATCAAAAAATCAATTCAATCCAATAACTTAAACTGTGAGGTAAGACTATAAAATATAATTTATACAATTCTCTAATAAAATTATATTTTAAAACTTCACCTAATACTTAATCAGAGCAGCAACAACCATAGAAGTAATACAAGCTGCAACGCTATTATGGAGCATAAAAACTAACCAGCCTCACTAGACAAAAGAACATAAGTCCACCTACTTAAATTTGCAAATCAGTTTCACAAGCTAGTACATAACCCTAATGACTTGAATTTTGTATAATCCCATCAGAATAGGAAGTGAATGATTTTGTGAGCCTTAAAAGCTATGGTATTTTCCTCATAATATTCTGATTTGCATATTGTTTTTTTTTAAAGCTAATATTCATTAACGATTAGTTAATTATTAATGTTAAAAAGAAAGAGAAACCAGGTTTAATACTTGTCATAAAAAAAGAATAATATATCTAACCACCATACCAAATACAAGAGACTAACTTTAACAAGTTCAATCACTTAGCATTTGTTAAGAAATGAGTTTGAAATCTCTTCGTGTAAACTAGAAGAACACTGCCAGTAAGCTAGAATTCCACGAATATAAAAGGAACACATTAGTTCCTTTGCTCGAAGTAATTAGTGAAATCTCAAAAACAAAATCAAGGCGTGGCCTTGTCATATTTGTTATCTTGAAGTGAGCAATAAAGGTAATAATATGGCAATCAATAAAGAGAGAATTTCTGAACCACAACACGCATATATTTTATTGAGAGATAAAATTACACAGAATTGAATCATAAATTTCAATAGCTACATAAAGGAATTACATAGCCATGGAAAAGGAAAACTAGAGAAGCAAAGAATTAACAAACAAATTAACAGAATGTCACTTGTATCCGAAAAGAGGCACACAGCAATTCAAGCTAAACAATGGAGTGTTACAAGCAAATTAACAAACAATGAAAGCCCTCACAAGAAGAGCACATCTTATATCCCAAAGCCTCAATGAATTTTTGTCAACATTGTTTAGAACTTGGATTGAAGGTAATTGACAACATTCTTATCCAACTGGAAAGCCTTCACTAGAATGTCACTTGGGATCTCTGGGGTGGAGCCAAACACAGCATTTGCAATGGTAATGACACCTGGATTTTGGCTGCTCAGAGCGGCAATGGCTACGGCGTTGCCATTTCCAACATTTCTCTGAAAGTGAATGAGACCAATAGGAAATACAAACACATCACCCTTTTGTAGAACTTTTGTGATGAGACGGTTTTCAGGGTTGGATGTTGTTGAATTCATGTCTCAGAAGCTGTTGCTGAAGAAGCTGTTGCTGAAGAAGCTGCTGATGAAGAAGTTGCTGATGAAGAAACAGCTGATGTGGAATCTGCTGATGTGGAAGCTATTATGAGTTTTAGTTTTAATAAAACACTAGCTATTTGAATTAGTCAATTTCTGTTAGGATTGATATAATCCTTTTGTTTAATTATTATCCTTTGAATTCTGTTACGTAACAGCAGGAGATAATGTTGCTGTTACTTGCCTTTAAAGCTTTATTTTTTCAATGTTTTCAAGTAGTCTTTATAATCAATAAGAACAGAGAGCAAGAGGTTGATATTCGTTCTCTTTTGCATTTTCATTTGTTAAAATCCAACAAATTGGTATCAGAGCCGATTTTTTATTGAGAGATCTGTGAGACAGAGAGAGCCTAAACACTTACCCTAAACACTTACTATTCCTCTAAAAAACCAATCAAAACAAAATGAATTCAGAAGCCTCCGTAAATTTAATGGCACCACCAGTATTTGATGGAACAAACTATCAAGTTTGGGCTGTTCGAATGGAAGCTTATCTTGATGCAAATGATCAGTGGGAAGCTGTTGAAAACACATATGAGGTTCCTCCTTTGCTTGACAATCCAACTATAGCTCAAATGAAAAATCATAAGGAGAGTAAGCAAAAGAAATCAAAGGCAAAAGCTAGCCTATTTGCAGCTGTCTCGTCTTCAATCTTCACCAGAATCATGACTCTGAAGACAGCAAATGAGATATGGAGCTTTCTAAAAAAGGAATATGAAGGGAATGAACGAGTGAAGGGCATGCAAGTTTTAAATCTCATCAGAGAATTTGAGATGCAAAGAATGAATGAATCAGAAACCATCAAGGATTACTCTGACAAACTTCTTGACATTGTAAACAAAGTAAGACTTCTTGGTATTGAATTTACTGATTCTAGAATTGTTCAGAAAATTCTTGTTACAGTCCCTGAAAAATTTGAAGCTACAATATCATCAATAGAAAACTCAAAGGATGTATCAAGCATCACTTTGGCAGAGCTACTGAATGCACTGCAGGCTCAAGAACAAAGAAGACTCATGAGGCAAGCAGGTTCTGTGGAAGGTGCTTTCTTTGCAAAATCACAGAACAACATGCAACAAAGAAACAGAAATTACAGCAGCAGCAACACAACATTTCCATTGTGTTCTTACTGCAAAAAATCCAACCATCCACAGAGCAGATGTTGGTGGAGGCCGGATATAAAATGTCACAAATGTGGACAGCTAGGACACATTGGAAGGGTATGCAAATCTCAACAACAACAGCAGCAGCAAGGAGAAGTCAAAACTGTTGTTGAACAACCTGAAGAAGAACAACTGTTTGTAGCATCATGTTTTGTTGCCAATAACTCAACAGAGAGCTGGCTTATAGACAGTGGTTGTACCAGCCACATGACCTATGATAAAGAGCTTTTCAAAAGGCTCGACAGAACAATTATTTCCAAAGTGAGAATTGGAAATGGGGCATGTCTTGCAGTAAAGGGTAAAGGAACGGTGGCAATCAAAGGCAACACAGGTTTAAAATTAATTTCTGATGTCTTATATGTTCCTGAAATTAATCAAAATCTTTTGAGTGTTGGTCAGCTGCTCGAGAAAGGATATAAGGTGCTGTTTGAAGACAAGTTTTGCTTGATTACTGATGCACAAAACAAGGAAGTATTTAAAATTCAGATGCAAAGTAAAAGCTTTGCCTTGAATTTTACAGAAGAAGAACAAGCAGCAGTACATGAAGAAAATAGCAGTACAATGCTTTGGCATAGAAGATTGGGGCATTTTCATCATACAGCTATACTCTTTATGAAAAACAACAATCTTGTGAAAGGTCTACCTGATTTAGAAGAAGATCTTCCATTGTGTGCAGCCTGTCAGTATGGGAAGCAGACAAGACTCCCATTTCCACACAATAAAAGCTGGAGAGCTACACAGAAACTACAACTAGTGCACACTGATGTGGGAGGACCTCTGAAAATATCATCATTAAACGGCAGTAAGTATTACATTACTTTCATTGATGATCATACAAGAATGTGCTGGATTTATTTCATGAAGTATAAATCTGAAGTTGCTGATATCTTCTGGAAGTTCAAAGCTTGGGTGGAAAAACAAAGCACACACAAAATGCAGGTGGTCAGATCAGATAATGGAACAGAATATACCTCAGAAAAATTCAACAAGTTCTGTGAAAAGGAAGGCATTGAACATCAGCTGACAGCACCTTATACCCCTCAGCAAAATGGGGTTGTTGAGAGAAAAAACAGAACACTCATGGAGATGACAAGATGTTTATTACATGACAAAGGATTGCCAAAGAATTTATGGGCTGAAGCTGCAAATACAGCAGTGTTTCTTTTGAACAGATTGCCAACAAAAGCTCTGCAACAGAAAACTCCATTTGAGGCATGGTATGGCTATAAACCAAAGTTGCAAAATTTAAAAACTTTTGGTTGTCTTTGTTTCTCTTACATTCCACAGGTCAAAAGAGACAAACTTGATAAAAAGGCAGAACCTGGAATCTTTGTAGGCTACAGCTTAGTATCCAAAGCCTACAGGATTTATCTTCCACAAGACAACAAAGTGATTGTTAGCAGAAACATCCAATTCTTTGAGTCAGAAAGCTGGAATTGGGAGAAAAATAAGCTTGAATTTCAAGAGGAGAATGCTGATGTTGATGATGAATCTGTTACAAAAATCAGATTGATTTCTGATATCTATCAGAGTTGCAATGTGGCATTAATTGAACCTGCAGGATATGAAGAAGCTGCTGCAGATCAACATTGGATGGCTGCAATGAAGGAGGAGCTTATGATGATTGAGAAGAATCAGACTTGGTTGCTTGTGAACAGACCTGCACATAAAAAGGCCATAGGAGTCAAATGGGTTTATAGAACCAAGTTCAATGCTGACGGTTCTATAAATAAACACAAAGCAAGACTTGTTGTCAAGGGATATGCTCAAATGTTTGGGGTGGATTTTTCTGAAACCTTTGCTCCGGTTGCTAGGCTTGATACTATAAGAATGTTGCTTGCTCTTGCTGCTCAAAATGGCTGGACTATACATCAAATGGATGTCAAATCTGCTTTTTTAAATGGATATTTGGAGGAGGAAATATTCGTGGAGCAGCCTGAAGGTTTTGTTGTTCAAGGAGAAGAGGAGAAAGTATATTTGCTGAAAAAGGCTCTCTATGGTTTAAAGCAAGCACCAAGGGCTTGGTACAGCAGGATTGATGCTCATTTGTTAGACTTAGGCTTTACAAAAAGTCTAAGTGAATTTACACTCTATCTCAGAAAAATCAATGATGAATTGCTTGTGGTTTCTCTCTATGTGGATGATTTACTTGTGACAGGAAGTAACATGGAGCAGATTGATGTGTTCAAAAGAGAAATGAAGAAAGTCTTTGAAATGACTGACTTGGGAAAGATGACTTTCTTTCTCGGCATGGAAGTTCAACAAAAGCAGAATGAAATCTTCATATGTCAGCAAAAATATGCCAAAGAGATTTTAAAGAAGTTCAACATGGAAGAGTGCAGATCAACAGCAACACCAATGAATCAAAAGGAGAAATTTTGCAAAGAAGATGGAGCTGCAAAGATTGATGAAACACTCTACAGAACCTTAATAGGATGCTTGATGTATCTTACTGCAACAAGACCCGACATTATGAATGCTACAAGTATACTGTCAAGGTATATGCATTGTGCAAGTGAAATTCACTTTCAGGCAGCAAAAAGAATTGTCAGATATATTAAGGGAACAATTGACTATGGATTGAAGTTCTGTCAAGTCAAAAACTCCATACTCCATGGTTATTCTGACAGTGATTGGGCCAACTGTGTTGATGATATGAGAAGCACTTCAGGTTATTGTTTTAGTTTTGGTTCTGCCATTTTTTCATGGAGTTCAAAGAAGCAAGAAGTCATTGCTCAATCCACAGCTGAGGCAGAGTATGTTGCTGCTACTGCTGCTGTGAATCAGGCTATTTGGATTAGAAAGTTAATGGCTGATCTGCAGATGGAGCAAAAGGAAAGCACACAAATACTTGTAGACAATCAAGCTGCAATTGCAATTGCAAAAAATCCTGTGTTTCATGGCAAAACGAAACATTTCAAACTGAAACTCTATTTCCTAAGAGAAGTTCAAAGAGAAGGTGAAATACAGCTAATCTATTGCAAAACAGAAAATCAAAATGCTGATATTCTAACCAAGCCGCTTCCTCAAGCAAAGTATGAATTCTTTAGGCAGAGACTTGGAGTCTGCAGCTTCAGAGCCAAAGAGGAGTGTTGAATTCATGTCTCAGAAGCTGTTGCTGAAGAAGCTGCTGATGAAGAAGTTGCTGATGAAGAAACAGCTGATGTGGAATCTGCTGATGTGGAAGCTATTATGAGTTTTAGTTTTAATAAAACACTAGCTATTTGAATTAGTCAATTTCTGTTAGGATTGATATAATCCTTTTGTTTAATTATTATCCTTTGAATTCTGTTACGTAACAGCAGGAGATAATGTTGCTGTTACTTGCCTTTAAAGCTTTATTTTTTCAATGTTTTCAAGTAGTCTTTATAATCAATAAGAACAGAGAGCAAGAGGTTGATATTCGTTCTCTTTTGCATTTTCATTTGTTAAAATCCAACAGATGTCACGAACCCAACCTCAAGACTGCCTTCAATGACAGTCAAGATTTCAGTTCCACGAGGGTGTGTATGTGGAGGGTTAATGCCCCATGGTGCGTAGTCGATGCGAACAAGAGAGATTCCAAGTGTGTTAAGCCCTGGTATCTGGGCTACGTTTACTGTGGTTACCCTAGACCCTACAGCGTTTGAAGTGTTGCCTGCCAAGTGAAGTCCACTGAAGGAGAAGTCATCAGCTTGAACCATTTTGGGATCCTTGCAAGCCAAACCATTCACTACCACTGCCATAAAACAAATGAATCTCAATATCAAAGAAGCAGAATCTAATTCAAAGTTTAATGAAACTGTGATATGAATATCAAAGACAGGCCATTAGCATGATTACCATGCCCCTCGAATGCTTGAAGAGCAAGAGAGTTTTATATATTTTTAACAACTTGTACGTACCATTACTGGTTTCATCTGCCACGCAGAAATCTTGAAGTGAGCCTGGATCCGATGCTAGAGCATGGATGAAGGACAGAGCTAGGAATCCAAAGAAGAGAATGGAAGAAGCCATTTCCAAAATCCTATGTAAGAGTTTCTCAACACTATGAAGCAATTCTAATTTCTATGTGTACAGATCGAGTATATCTATCTTTCTTCAACTTTTAGTTGTGTTGATGAAATATGGTTCCTCCAATTCCTATTTATATATATAGCTGCGAGAGAGGTGAAAGAGATGATTAACAAATAAATTAGTGAATTAATTAACAAGTAAGGCCGTCCCATTGAAAGAGTCTACATCAGACCCTTTTCCTTGCTCAAATCCGCGTCCATTAATTAGAAGGAAAACTTCAAACGGTATTAGCAATACGTTATTTTAATGAGGACCTGTCCGTGTAGGACTAAGTAATCAAAAATGAAGGAAGGAAAGCATTAATTAATTAATTAATTAATTAATTAATAGGAGGTTAACGTTTTATTTAAGTGCTCTTAGATATAAAGGGTGGCCGGTACCGATGACAAACTTTATCCACATTTGATATTAAATTTAAAATTATTTCCTAAAGGGCTGGGATGAGTACATTACTGACTTGTCTTTTAATGTTTGATTATATTTTCTATGATTGAAAATTGAAAAGAAAATGAACAAACTCAACCAATTGATATATATTACTTTTCACTCCATTTTTATTTATAAATAGTTAAAGCTGAACTTTTTTCTAATGATTAAATTAATATTTAATTACTCTGAAACATGATCTAATATGAGTAAATTAAGAAAAAAGCATCAAATAGAGAAATTTTATATAAGCTAATTCGATAATATAATACATTACTATCGGCTTGTCGTTCTTCTGAAATAGTCATTCTCTACCATGTGTATAGCTGTCTTAAGACTCGGTTGTTGTTCAGTTTTGCTTGTCCAATGTTTAAAAAATATACACGGGAGTATTCGGATTAACCCATATATGCCGGCCGACCATTAATTTTTCAAGAATGAGGATACTTAAAAGTAGCATGGTTATTAAAACCTGGCCGGGTAGATTGACATAGGAAACACGCGATCTAAAGTCTGATCTGAGTTTGATTTTAATTTGAAACTGGACGTGAGGGAGGGTGTCTATGTAAACACAAGATGCCCATTAATTGTAAATTCTTTTTTGTTTGTTGCTGTTGATTTTGCATAGTTGCCCATAATGTTTGTGATTTTGTTTGGAATATTTTGATGAGAATTCTATCTCGGTGGGGATTTAGTGGATGTTTTTCTAGGTACTTGAATGACGTGTTATATCAATGATCTACGTTGTTTACTGAAAATTTTCAAACAAGAGCTTGGAAGCTTTTATTCTTCTGAACAGCTAGCCTAGAGTGTATGACTAATCCAGAATAATGTTGTCTTCCAGGAGAGTACTGTAGATTTTGATTTTTGTTTTAGCTTGATCCTTTACAGTCTCT
The DNA here is from genome assembly GCF_951802175.1 of Populus nigra. Taxonomy (NCBI): domain Eukaryota; kingdom Viridiplantae; phylum Streptophyta; class Magnoliopsida; order Malpighiales; family Salicaceae; genus Populus; species Populus nigra. The sequence goes on along the minus strand of NC_084860.1, from coordinate 17,465,776 downwards.
TTTCTTGGCTGAAGTCCTGTAATCACCAGTTCGTATATTCAGGATTTGATCTTCTAATCTAATCAGTGTAGATAACATTAAGTTTTTGACAAACCATTACAGGACTTGACTTACTGATGTAATTTTATTTTGTTTTATCTGTTTGCCTTCTCAATGTAAATTTTTTAGTCTTTTTTTTCATGGCTACTATCTAAATAGCCATGTTTTTAATAAAATCAACCATCACCAAATAAAAAAAAGCTCGTTGGTGAATGTCTCAAAAATATTAAAATCTTTTAACTAATTGGACATATAGCCAAGTGTCCAAGATAGTTGAAAATATGAATTCACCTCACAGGAAATTTACAAATTTCTTTTATATATCCGCAAAAAATGTCTTAATGTCAACACTTCAAAAGCAATTACAATGCATAAAATCTGATTAGTTTCTTTCTAAGTCATATATATCAATTTCTCAAACAAGGAATCACAACAAATCTACTCTAGATCATCCCAGGAGATCTTAACAAAACAGAGGTGCCTATCTCCTAGCTGAATGATTTTGAGAGTGCACCTCCCATCTCGGCCAGGTACATTTAGAATAATTTAATAAGTTTTAACATACTTCTTTAACCACCAGGTTTACATCGTGAGATAAATTTTACCAATTATTAATTCAATATAAATGATGAATTTTTTTTAGAAATACTTTTATTAATGTGTCATCCATAAAAAAAAGGTAAAAATTGTTGCCAATTTAAGCTCAATCCATTGGATCAAATCTTAAAATCAAGATGAAAAAGGTGGGATACTCTGTTCATTTCTAATGAAATTGGTAGGATCAACTGCAGACTTCACAGTTGCTAACTTTTCAAAATTATAATATCTCGGACCCCAAATCTTAGCTTGTTGACATGTGTCACCTTGAACCTTATTTACTCCTATGTCAAGATCCATGTAGTTGATATATGCTTCTCGAGGATTTTGTGAAACATAAGGAGTTGTATAATTGTAAAGCTCTCTAATCCAATCTATATGCCTTTTGGATGCCTCTTCACCATTTTGCCTCCAAATTGACAGGTAGTTGATTTTGATTATGTTACCAGCTATATGTGGAAATGGAGTGGCAGATTCTGGAATCTCATCCATTTTTTCTCCTTAAAGAGTCAAGATCAATCTCAACGTCTTGGCTGTTGAAATTTAAATTTAATTTCTGATTTTTCTAAAGAATAAAGAAACTGATCTAACAGTTAGGAATCAATCGACTGGTTGAGAAACGATCGGCTGATTTAGTTAGTAAAATACAATTCATATTTAGATTATAATTTCATTATATTAGTTTCATTTCTTGATTGTCTAGGACTTAATATCTATAAAAGGGCTTGTAACATTATAAAGAAGCATAAAAGGAGAGAAAATAACTTAGAGAGCTTAGAGCAAAATACTTAATAAAAATATAACTTCATTTCAATCTTCTTCTTATTCTTGAGTTTTTGACTTTACATTATTCATTTTGATCTTCTACCACACCCATCCTTCTTCCAACATTGACTTCTTCCTTTAAGAACCTTTCCCACATCCCTTCCTATGTAGTTTCAGGCATTGATGACTTGGTGAAATCGAATTTTGATTTGAAATATGTTGATGAAAAAGGAGTTTTGTCAAGTTAGACATCCAATGATGTATTTTTTTGGAAATCCTGCAATGTAGAGGATGGACTCAATCCAACTCATTTCAATGCAGTCTTGTTTAACTAAACCAAGCTCAGGTAAGCTTTTTTGAATAAGAGGAATAAGTGTATCAACCCTACCAAGCTATAAGTAAGGGAATGAAGCTGCTACTATTTTTTTACCTACTTGAGTAGAATTAACTTTGTCTACGAATATTGGCAGGATGATTCCAGTAGGAAGCTTGCTTCCGATGAATTTCCACCGATTGTTAAGCTTGGTTGCATTGTGTTCCAAGGTTCTTTCAATGTCGAAGACTATCACTACGGGGGAAACTTCACCCTGTTAGAATATAATATAAATCATATCTTGAGACCTTACCTAACAGTTTAAGTTATTGGGTTGAGATGATTCTTTAATATGATATTAGAGCCTTAATGATCAACCGGTCACGAGTTCGAATCTCACCATTCCTATTTATTTGATAAAAATTAAGCACAAAATGGTGTGGGTCTGTGCAAGTTTCTAGCCCAAAGGGTTTTCACTTGAGAGGGTGTGTTAGAATATAATATAAATCATATATTGGGACATCACCTAACAACTTAAATTATTGGGTTGAAATGGTTCTCTAATACAACTAAGTTTATTTTCCATGCTAAAACCACTCCGAAGCTGTTTTCACCAGCGAATTGAAAGGCCCAAAATGTCTTCTCCCGTTAATGCTCTATTAAGGATTCTGCTTTAAATATCAATCAATTTAGCATCTAACACATATCTGTTGTAAGGCGAAATTCACGCGAGATCATGCTAAATCCTCCTCCACTAATATGCCCACCCAAAAGTTGTCATCTAGCTTGGTCCTTACTTGATCATCTACATACACATAGCCAATGTTCTAAAAACCCTTCAAGTGAGTAGCACTGCTTTCTTCCATTTCATGCCTCTTGTGGAGTCATGCCATTCAATTCTTTTGTAAGACACCTATTTGACAAGTAAACAACACAATCTACAACTTCATCCCAAAACTCCTTTGACATTTTCTTGGTTTTGAGCATCCTTCTTGCCATATTTAGGATGCTTCTATTCTTTCTCTCTACCACACCATTTTGTTTTTGGGATATAGACACTGGTAGGAGTATTTCTATAACATAATCTTCACAAAACTCATTAGAACAAAATTCACCCCTTGTCTGTCTTAAGTGATTTTATAGAATAACCACTTTCTTTTTCAACTAATGCCTTCTTAAAACAATTAAACACGTTAGACTTTTCTTGTAAGTATAATGATGTTCTTCTAATGTAATCATCAATAAAAAGTAGAAAATACAAATTTTCATCCAATGAGCATGGTTGAATAGGACCACATACGTATGCGTGTATCTCTTATAAGGGTTGGCTTGCTCTAGATGTATCCTTTGGAAAGTTCTTGTAAAATTGTTTGCCCACTAAACATCATTCACTCAACTGATTTAGATGTTCAATGGATGGTAGACCCTTTAACATCTTTTTTTACACCATCATCTTCAAGCTATCAAAGTTTACATGCCTAAGTCTCTTATGTCAAAACCATGTCTCATATTTCACACATGCCTTTAAACATTTAGGCACATTTGTCTCTATATTTAGAAAAACATTTTGTTCTTTATCATGGTTACCTTTGCAATCATAGTTTCATAGGTATCAAGTAATATCAAAGTATGATCTTTCATCTTAATTTCATAACCCTTTCTCCAAAAATTATCCTAAACTCTATATGTTACTTTTTACAGTTAGGATATAATAAACATCACCAATAAATTAATGACTATCATCTTTCATTTGAATCAGAATCGTACCTTTCTCTTTGATGGAAACCTTTGAATAATTTGCAAATGTGACATTACTTTTAATTGATTCATCAAGCTCCACAAATTTATCTTTGTCTCCACACATGTGATTGCTAGCTCTATTTTCTAGATACCACATGTTTTCTTTGGTTTTCATTCGTTCATCATGGACTAGTAATATGGTGGCTTCTTGATTCTCTTTTACTACTAGATTGACATTCTTTTCAACCCTTTTGGTTGGATTCCAACAATCCCTGGCATAATGACCTATTCTTTGACAATTATAATATTTAACTTTTGTTTTTTCAAACCCGGGTCTCTGATTGCTACTGTCAGTGGAATCGGTCGTTCAATTTGCTTCATTTGGTCAACCAATTGACCTATTGAGGCCGCCTCAACCTCCTCTTCCAAATTTACCTCTTCCTTCTCTTTCTCTGCCTTGTCCATGCCCTCTACCTTCTTGGGTATATCCAGAGTCATCTTACTTTTCTTTTGTATAGAATTTTAAGAAGAGTGTTTGTGCACCTATGTCTTCTTGAATTTTGTTGACTATTTTTTATGAGCCTGTACTTTTCTCATGAGACCTTGAATTGTAAAAAAATTCATATTCTGTGATTTCTCTATCGCGACTATCATATAATGGAATTTCTTTTGCAGCAAGCATAAAATCTTTTCTACCACACATGATTTCTTTCATCTTCTCATTATATTTTTATTCATCTAATTGTTTATGGCCAACACTCTAGAAAAATAATCCGAAATATTTTATGATTCAAGTATATGCAATATTTTAAAGTCACCTCATAACTTTTATAAGTAGTAATAATTCATTATATATATATAAAAAAAAAATTCAATTGCTATAATAAAATTGATTAGCTACCCTATAAACTCGTTCATCTTGCATGCTACTATTGAAATTCGACCATAATTTATGTATTTTTATGATAAAACTTGCTGGTATATTTCATTAAATTCCTGACCAATACTATGTGGCTTTGTAACTCTGTTATTTTCATATTGAAACTCCTCGAAGTCCTTTTATTTTGGCTTCCTATCCATTAATTTATCCGTCTTCAGCACAATGAGCAGCAATGCTGGATGGTATCAAGTCATTAACACACACAAAATATAGAAAAAAAACTTACATATAAAACAAAAATTGAAGTGTTCAAACAACTGATCAATGCTAATTTATTTAAAAAACAAATGACATGTGTTCTCCATTTTTATTGGACTAATACATAAAAACTCTGGCCATAAATGATCACTGACCAAACTCTTATTAATGTCTAATACAGAAGAAAATACCTTTATCAGCATCAAATCATTTTCAAATATAAAAAACCATCTGGTCGCTATGATCACGAAGAAGAGAGTGGTGGGATGCTCTGTTCATTTCTAAAGAAATTATCAGGATCAACTGCAGTCTTCACTTGTATTAACCTGTCAAAGTTATTCTTGAAATATTTCCTGCCCCAAATGCTTGCTTGTTTATAACTTGTGTTGCCTTGAATATTGTTCATCCCTACGTCAAGGTCCCTATAATTGATATATGCTTCTCGAGGGTTTTTTGAAACATAAGGAGCCGTGTAACTGTAAAGCCTTCTAATCCAAGCTATATGTCTCATTGATGCTTCCTTGCCTTGCTCATTCCAAAGCACCAAGTATTGAATTTTGTATAAATTACCAGCTCTATGCGCAAATGGGATGCTAGATTCCGAAATCTGATCCATTTTTCCTCCATATGGAACTAGGACCAACCTAGGCGTCTCTATACCTACTTTAAGAAACCTTTTCCATATCCCTTCGAACGCAATTTCAGGCATAGGTTTCTTGACGTAGTCAGATTTTGCTTTGAAATTTGTTATGTATTGAGGAGTCCTGTTGAGCAACACATCCAAGGAAGAATTACTAGAATATCCAGAATTGTAGAGGACAAATTCTACCCAGCTCATTTCGGTGCAATCATCTTTCACTAAGCCGAGCTCAGGGAAGTTCTCTTGCATTAATGGAAGAAGCCTATCAGCCCCACCAAGAAATAAAGAAGGGAATTCAGCTTGTATTGTTGAAATTCCTTCCTGACTAGAATTAATTTTGGTTATATATGCTGTAATGAAGAGATCTTCGGGAAGCTTATTTGCAACGTACTGCCACCGATGGATTAACTTGGTTGCATTTTCTTCCAAAGATCTTAAGACGGAGAAGAATGTCACTGTGTGTGGAACAGGAACCAACTTCAATTTCCATGCAACAACAACTCCAAAAGTATTTCCTCCACCGCCTCGAATGGCCCAAAACAAATCTTCTCCCATTGATGCTCTATCAAGAATTCTACCTTCAGCGTCGATTAATTGAGCATCAATTATGTTATCAGCAGCAAGGCCATATTTCCGCATCAGCCCTCCATACCCACCTCCACTTAAGTGCCCTCCAGCACCAACAGTAGGACAAGCACCTGCAGGAAAGGCAAGAGTTCCGCTTTTCTCAGCAATGCTATAGTAAAGCTCGCCAAGAGTTGCACCAGCTTGAACCCAAGCAGTGCTGTTTTCTACATCAACATTGATTGCTCGAAGATTGATTAGATCAATGATGACAAAAGGGAGAACAGAAACATATGAAAGACCCTCATAATCATGGCCGCCGCTGCGAATTCTAACATTCATGCCATGTTTTTGGGAACAGAAAATGGTGGCTTGAATGTGGGATACATTCATTGGTGTGACAATAACTGGAGGTTTTGGGGTTGCAGTTGTATTAAACCTGGAGTTCTGTATAGAGCCCTGCAAGACATGTAAATAGGAAGAGTTGTTTGGGGTATAAACGAGCTTGGAAAAGGAATTGGAGTCTTCAGAATAAAGGGAAAGGCATTGTAGAAAATCCTCATGAGTGTGAGCTGAAGCTGACCATAAGAAGGAAAAGAGAAGGAAACACAGAAATGGCAACATTGTTGTAGTGCTTAGACATGTAGTCATCTCTAAAACTACTTGATTTGAGCATAGGAACTAGGTAACATACTCTCTTATTTATACTACATCTATTAAGAGAATGGTTGCATAGGAAGAAAATCGAGGGTATTTGAGGGTGTAGTTGTAATTGTTTTTTAAAGTATTTTTTACTCGGAAATACATTAAAATAATATTTTTAAAAAACTATTTTTGACATTAGCACATCAAAATGATCTTAAAACACCAAAAAAATATTAATTTGAAGCAAAGAAAAAATAAAAATTTTTAAAATTTTTTCAAAAATACTTTTAAAACATAAAAATAAATAGGATGGAAGAGGTTTTGCCAAGAATTTGAACAAGTCAAGCATCTAGACACGGCTAGAAAGCTCAAATCAACAGATATCCACAAAGGCAGGTTTTTTCCCTAGCATTGAATCTGTCTGGTGGCTCAAAATTTAGGACTCGTAGATAGTTCAAATGACCACGCTTGTAAAAATAATTTTCTAAACATATGATAAACCTCTTGTGCAAGTAATTATTATTTTATCCAGAATGTTGAATGTTGAGCTTGTAGTTCTAATAAACTTATAATTTATGGTCTAATAAACTTAAATTAATTAGGGATTTTCAAGCTTTAGAAAAGTAATTTGCTTAATTTCAACCCTCCATCCGTAATACTGTCAAGTGTCCATTCTGACAAGGCTACTTTTTGAGGCAGGTATCTGTTGGCTTTGGTTGATGCATTTGTTCATATTAAAATGTCATCCAATATCCACAAAAGCAGTGCACTTTTTTATTTGAACATGGTTGCTCAAATTTTAGGACAAGTCAATAGTTCAAATGACCACGTCTGTAAATATTAAAAAAATAAATGGAAAAGAAGGTGAATACACTGTTCACCTAGTCACATTGCATTCTAGATAAAAAGAATATTTTCACCTTCTTTCCCTTTTTTTTTTCTTAAAAAAAACACTCATAGGCTAATAGAATTTTCTTTGTACTGGACCGTTTTGATATTTTAAAATTGTTTGGGGACAAAATAGGTTTTGTCTTTTGGATTGCATAGTAAAATGACATTAATGTTGTTAAGAAAAAAAAACAAATAGTTAGGATACCATAAAGGTTATTTTCATCTATTGATATCAAAGTGTACAATAATTAATTGAAGCGAATATTATCATCACGTTGTATTTTTCAATAAGTTAATTTTCAGTTTATTTAAGAACTAAAGTGTGAAAATCCTCTCAAACACAAATAATTCATTCAACAAAGTCTGTAATTTCCAAGCCTTACATTCACTTTCAAAAGGGTATTTATATTTCCCTAAACTAATAACTTAAAGAACTAAGGTCTGGACATGACCTAAATAAAATACAGCATAAAATAAAAACAACAAAAACTGAAATTTGAATTACACAAAGCTGCCGAAATTATTCATTAGTGCTGGAATCTGTCATTTTTGTTTTCATGTGTTCTCTGACTTCTCCTTTACTGCCCATGACTGCCCCATCTTATCTTGTAAGGAATTTGAAAGTGATATTCACTTTGTATGAAGATGCTGCTACCAAAGTGGCTTGCTTGTCCATTATCTCTCTTGTAAAACACATGCTTTGTTGATGTATTGTGCTGGCATATTCAAAGCTTAATTGAAACCACTTTGTTTTACCAAATATTTGTTTTTTTTTTCTGACTCCCAGTTGCTGCTGAATAACCTAGTGTTCACTGGATAAAGAATCCATAACAAATAAGAAGTTCATAAATCAAAAGAAATCAGATATTAGAACCCATATAGTAGCTTCTAGTATGTGTTGCATTTCATTATTGGACTTCGATTGATCTACAATTTTAACCCAACATTTAACAATATGTCTAGAAACTCTAGATAAATATTTAGTATGATCCAACAGTCGGATTGCGAGTTATGTTTGATGTCGTAAAACTGGACAGTTGGAATTTTACGACAGAAACCGAATCAGATCGTTTTTTCGTTGCTCGAATCATATCAATAACCTATTTACATTTGAAATAAATAAAAAAAACTATAACTGATAATGGAGGCTTTTTCATTTTTTTATCAGCACAATAAAAAGACTTGTCTACCCTTGAAATTAAAATTCTTAAACCTTGGATCAAAGGGTACTTTTTTCATGGCGCTACTAGTTAAGTTAAACCTAGGATTTCTTAGAGAGAACTGCGAGACAAAAGTATAGTTGGAGTTCTCCGAGGAACTTTCTTCATGTACTCTTCTTATGAAAGCTTCATGTTACCATTCTATTCCTGATAATTCTCATACCAAGGATTTGTTTTGCGGCTCCCAAATCCTTCAGACAACTATTTCTTTAACTTATTGATCTCATCAATGCTAGGTCATACAATTAGCATATCATCCATATATAGCAATAAGATAATATAGGAGTTGCCAAAATTCTTCCTATAGCAACAATGGTCTACTTGCAGTTTCATGAACCCATTACTGCATATAAAGTTATCAAACTTTTTATACCAGAGCTTGTTTCAAGCCTTACAAACTCCTTTTCAACTTGCAAACCATGTTCTCTTTTCCTTTCAGTGAAAAAATCTTAAGTTGCTTCATGTAGATGTCTTCCTCTAAATCTCCATGAAGGAAACAATTCTTCACATCTAACTGTTCAAGATGTAAATCTTCTGCGGCTACAATTTCCAGTACCAATCTAATTGTTGCAAGTGTCACCATTAGAGAAAGGATATATATGTAATTGATACCTTCCTTTTGTTGAATTCCTTCATGACTAATCTCTATTTGTAATGTTTGTTGCTATCGTGTTCTTCTTTTATCCTGGACACCTATTTGTTGTGCAAAGCTTTTTTTCATGTAGGTGGTTCAGTTAGCTTTCATGTCTAATTCCCTAACAAATAATTCATCTCATCTTTCATAGCCAACTCTCATTTGCTTGATTCTTCAACTTGCATAACTTCATCATGATTTTATTTTTCACCATTATCTATCGACATGGTAGCTTTCCCTTTGGAAGAAGAAGCTTCATATTCCCTTTTCACTCATACAGCCAAGTCTATAATGCCATAATTATGCTTGATTTTTAGCTTCAGCAATAGAAATGCTATGATTTGATGCTGAGGTCATTTACAAGGTGCCAGTTTTCTAACCTCGATCCAAAACTATTGCTCCTTTAGAGCCCTTCCATATAGCTCCCATAAAATTTATGAAAATGGACACTTTCATCAAGTTGTCCCACAGAGATCAAATTCTTCTTCAGTTCAAGTACATGTCTCACCTGTTGTAACTGCCATACAGATCTGTTTGGCGCCAGTTTTATCTCCATATCTCCTGTGCCCACAATTTTCAATGGCTCTCCATCTGCTAGATACGCCACACCATATTCACTGTCGCACGTGTGCGGCGTCGCGACGAATATTCCACTTTATCTGGAAATGTGTATGGTATCTATCTGGCAAATGTGGGGAGACAAGAAAATATTGTCTTTTATCGGTGAAAAATGGAATGGGAGTCGCCACCTAGTATTTTGATCACTAGGAACCCTAACTAGTCTCAGAGATCGGGTACGGGGACTGGTTGCGTAAAGGGAAGGTATTAGCACCCCAAATACGCCCTACCTAAGGTAAGCTGCGTTGTTTATTTGTCTGATAAAATCTAAGGTCTTTTCGTGTTTCCTAGTTGTTGGTATGGTTTAAGAAAAGTCATCCTCGGTAAGGAGATCTTTATCTTATTGGGTAATTCTGACGTTAACAAAAGAATTTAATATCCGGAATACGTCTTGCGTATAAGATCGTAACCCTAGATATTAAAAGAAAACAAAATAATTTTTTTGGAATTTTTGAAATATTGGCCTAGTTCTCATGGCTTGAATAAACTGGTTATTAAAGCCAAAATGCATGTTAATACATATATTGTTTTGAAACTTCTTTTGTTGTATGAAAATATAATGTTATAATATATATATATATATATATATATATTGGAGAGACTAGGCCGCATGCATGAAAACAAAACATTTTTATTTTATTTTATTTTTTTATATCTTGACGAAAACCGGGTATTTTAATACCGGATTTGTATCTTTGCAGTATAAAAATACAAACCGATATTGATCAAAATACAGTAATAAAATTACAGAAAATCACATATTTTTGAAAGGGTGTTTTGGCATTTTCACCTGCACAGTAACATGTTAATTAATTAGCCGGTTACTGTGCACATGCACAGTAACCGGGTAATTATTTTCTTGCTTGCAGAACGTGCATAGTGCACGTTCCGCATGCAATAAGATGAACAGTAAAAAGAGATAAGGGTCAGAGGGATGACCTGTGGTGGCTCTGAAGGCGGTGCTATTGGCGGTTGCTTACCGGAGGATGGCTGGGCTGGTGGTCGACCTTTCTTCCTTTCTTCTCTGCTGTTTTTTTTCTTACTCTGTTCTCCTCTGTTTCTGCTGCTCGCGGGGCTGTTGTCGACTAGGAGGGCAGTGGCAGCTGGCGACGATGCTGGTGGTGGCGGAGAGGAAACCGACAATGCCTCCCGGTGGTTATGAAGATGACAGTGGCTGGGAAGTCCAATGACATCAGCTGTTTACTCCTCCTTCTTCCCCGTGCAGAGGAGCAGGTGCTGCCTTTTCTTCAAATGGTGCAGCGCCGGGTGGGAGGAAGATGATGAGCTGAGGCAGGATGGTGGTGGCGTTTGGCAACGCTGGTGTAGTTGGCGTGTTACTGCGGCTGCTCTTTCTCCTCTCTGCTGTTTCGACGTTACTTGGTTCTGATGGAGAACGACAGAGGTTCTAGTTTGGTGTGGCAACTGGGATGAAGGAGATGATGAGCTGACGGTGGCGTTGCGGCTGCTCTTCCTCCCCTCTACCGTTTCAGCGTTGCTTGGCCTCTTTGTTTCCTTTGCTTCTTTCCCGTTCCCCTCTCTTTTGTTCAAAAACTTTCCCCCTCTTTTAGTTTTCCAGCCCTCTCTCTCGTTCCAAAAACACTACCTCTCGTCCTTCCCCTCCCAAAAACCTCCCCTGTTGCAGCTGCTAAGGGAAGTATTTATAGGCGAAGAGGGAGTGGGGAAGGCGTCGCTACGCATGGGGAGCAGGGGAGCGGCCTGCTGGTCGGCTAGACAGGGGCCGTGGGGCTTTAGGTTCGGCCACTGTTCCATGTTTTAAGGGGGCGTGGGGCTTTAGGCAACGCGTGGAGAGAGAGAGAGATGAACAGTGTTCATTTTATTATTTTTATTATTATTTTCTTTTTATTTTATTTGTGGGGATCCAAAAATAGGTTACAACATTCACCAGCAACATAATTCCGTATGATTTCTAGGTGTGGAGTAGTGTGAAAAGAGGCTCCTGAGTCTAACACCCAAGAATCAAGGGAACTGTAAACCGAAAGTACTAATGCTTCATGTCCATCTTCTGTTATTGCCTAGCAGATTTATTCTCATCATCCTTCGTCATCAAGTTACAGTTCACCTAAATATAACCTAGTTTGCCACAATGCCAACATTCTACTTGTTTTCTGAATTTTGACTTGCTTCGACCTTGACAGGATTTTGGTCTAGATTTTAATCTACCATGATTTGAATATCTATCAAATCTTCTACCTCTCATCTCAAGATTCAAGGTAGAACCAAAAGCTAAAGAATCACCTGAATCTTTTCTATGAACTTCTTCTCTGAGAATCAAGTCTCGAATGCTATAATAGTTTAATTTAGACTTTTCGGCAGAGTTGCATAGCCTCCCAACTATTTGGAAGTGAAGCCAACAATATCAATGCTCGTAGCTCATCATCAAACTCAATTTCACCATATAACAATTGATTCGTGATAATGTTGATATTATTAAGTGTTGTGTGATGGATATTCTTTCTGTCATCTTTAAATTAAATAAATTCTTCATCAAATACACCTTGTTGTTTGCTGATAGTTTTTCATACATGTCGTGCATTGCTGTCATTAGCCCCACAATACTTCTTTCTTTGATGACATTATATGCAACCTTTCTCATTAAGGTTAATCTGACTCATTCTTCTTTATCCATATTTTCTGGCTTTCTTCCTAGCAAAGCAAGGTGAAGTTTCTTTCCGTGGAGATAATCTTCAATTTGCATTCTCCAGTATACAAAATCTCTTCCATCAATTTTTTCAATTCCAGCAACTTTATTTCCTCCACCATTTTTTCCCAAACTTCAAGTGTGAATCTTCAAAATGATGAGTTGTGTTGTTTTTATTGGACTAATACATTTTTTTCCCAAACAAGCAAGCAATCTCCATTTTTATTGGACTAATACATAAAAACTCTGGCCATAAATGATCACTGACCAAACTCTTATTAATGTCTAATACAGAAGAAAATACCTTTATCAGCATCAAATCATTTTCAAATATAAAAAACCATCTGGTCGCTATGATCACGAAGAAGAGAGTGGTGGGATGCTCTGTTCATTTCTAAAGAAATTATCAGGATCAACTGCAGTCTTCACTTGTATTAACCTGTCAAAGTTATTCTTGAAATATTTCCTGCCCCAAATGCTTGCTTGTTTATAACTTGTGTTGCCTTGAATATTGTTCATCCCTACGTCAAGGTCCCTATAATTGATATATGCTTCTCGAGGGTTTTTTGAAACATAAGGAGCCGTGTAACTGTAAAGCCTTCTAATCCAAGCTATATGTCTCATTGATGCTTCCTTGCCTTGCTCATTCCAAAGCACCAAGTATTGAATTTTGTATAAATTACCAGCTCTATGCGCAAATGGGATGCTAGATTCCGAAATCTGATCCATTTTTCCTCCATATGGAACTAGGACCAACCTAGGCGTCTCTATACCTACTTTAAGAAACCTTTTCCATATCCCTTCGAACGCAATTTCAGGCATAGGTTTCTTGACGTAGTCAGATTTTGCTTTGAAATTTGTTATGTATTGAGGAGTCCTGTTGAGCAACACATCCAAGGAAGAATTACTAGAATATCCAGAATTGTAGAGGACAAATTCTACCCAGCTCATTTCGGTGCAATCATCTTTCACTAAGCCGAGCTCAGGGAAGTTCTCTTGCATTAATGGAAGAAGCCTATCAGCCCCACCAAGAAATAAAGAAGGGAATTCAGCTTGTATTGTTGAAATTCCTTCCTGACTAGAATTAATTTTGGTTATATATGCTGTAATGAAGAGATCTTCGGGAAGCTTATTTGCAACGTACTGCCACCGATGGATTAACTTGGTTGCATTTTCTTCCAAAGATCTTAAGACGGAGAAGAATGTCACTGTGTGTGGAACAGGAACCAACTTCAATTTCCATGCAACAACAACTCCAAAAGTATTTCCTCCACCGCCTCGAATGGCCCAAAACAAATCTTCTCCCATTGATGCTCTATCAAGAATTCTACCTTCAGCGTCGATTAATTGAGCATCAATTATGTTATCAGCAGCAAGGCCATATTTCCGCATCAGCCCTCCATACCCACCTCCACTTAAGTGCCCTCCAGCACCAACAGTAGGACAAGCACCTGCAGGAAAGGCAAGAGTTCCGCTTTTCTCAGCAATGCTATAGTAAAGCTCGCCAAGAGTTGCACCAGCTTGAACCCAAGCAGTGCTGTTTTCTACATCAACATTGATTGCTCGAAGATTGATTAGATCAATGATGACAAAAGGGAGAACAGAAACATATGAAAGACCCTCATAATCATGGCCGCCGCTGCGAATTCTAACATTCATGCCATGTTTTTGGGAACAGAAAATGGTGGCTTGAATGTGGGATACATTCATTGGTGTGACAATAACTGGAGGTTTTGGGGTTGCAGTTGTATTAAACCTGGAGTTCTGTATAGAGCCCTGCAAGACATGTAAATAGGAAGAGTTGTTTGGGGTATAAACGAGCTTGGAAAAGGAATTGGAGTCTTCAGAATAAAGGGAAAGGCATTGTAGAAAATCCTCATGAGTGTGAGCTGAAGCTGACCATAAGAAGGAAAAGAGAAGGAAACACAGAAATGGCAACATTGTTGTAGTGCTTAGACATGTAGTCATCTCTAAAACTACTTGATTTGAGCATAGGAACTAGGTAACATACTCTCTTATTTATACTACATCTATTAAGAGAATGGTTGCATAGGAAGAAAATCGAGGGTATTTGAGGGTGTAGTTGTAATTGTTTTTTAAAGTATTTTTTACTCGGAAATACATTAAAATAATATTTTTAAAAAACTATTTTTGACATTAGCACATCAAAATGATCTTAAAACACCAAAAAAATATTAATTTGAAGCAAAGAAAAAATAAAAATTTTTAAAATTTTTTCAAAAATACTTTTAAAACATAAAAATAAATAGGATGGAAGAGGTTTTGCCAAGAATTTGAACAAGTCAAGCATCTAGACACGGCTAGAAAGCTCAAATCAACAGATATCCACAAAGGCAGGTTTTTTCCCTAGCATTGAATCTGTCTGGTGGCTCAAAATTTAGGACTCGTAGATAGTTCAAATGACCACGCTTGTAAAAATAATTTTCTAAACATATGATAAACCTCTTGTGCAAGTAATTATTATTTTATCCAGAATGTTGAATGTTGAGCTTGTAGTTCTAATAAACTTATAATTTATGGTCTAATAAACTTAAATTAATTAGGGATTTTCAAGCTTTAGAAAAGTAATTTGCTTAATTTCAACCCTCCATCCGTAATACTGTCAAGTGTCCATTCTGACAAGGCTACTTTTTGAGGCAGGTATCTGTTGGCTTTGGTTGATGCATTTGTTCATATTAAAATGTCATCCAATATCCACAAAAGCAGTGCACTTTTTTATTTGAACATGGTTGCTCAAATTTTAGGACAAGTCAATAGTTCAAATGACCACGTCTGTAAATATTAAAAAAATAAATGGAAAAGAAGGTGAATACACTGTTCACCTAGTCACATTGCATTCTAGATAAAAAGAATATTTTCACCTTCTTTCCCTTTTTTTTTTCTTAAAAAAAACACTCATAGGCTAATAGAATTTTCTTTGTACTGGACCGTTTTGATATTTTAAAATTGTTTGGGGACAAAATAGGTTTTGTCTTTTGGATTGCATAGTAAAATGACATTAATGTTGTTAAGAAAAAAAAACAAATAG
The DNA here is from genome assembly GCF_951802175.1 of Populus nigra. Lineage (NCBI taxonomy): Eukaryota > Viridiplantae > Streptophyta > Magnoliopsida > Malpighiales > Salicaceae > Populus > Populus nigra. The sequence continues at coordinate 17,450,264 of NC_084860.1, read as the reverse complement.
TTAGGATACCATAAAGGTTATTTTCATCTATTGATATCAAAGTGTACAATAATTAATTGAAGCGAATATTATCATCACGTTGTATTTTTCAATAAGTTAATTTTCAGTTTATTTAAGAACTAAAGTGTGAAAATCCTCTCAAACACAAATAATTCATTCAACAAAGTCTGTAATTTCCAAGCCTTACATTCACTTTCAAAAGGGTATTTATATTTCCCTAAACTAATAACTTAAAGAACTAAGGTCTGGACATGACCTAAATAAAATACAGCATAAAATAAAAACAACAAAAACTGAAATTTGAATTACACAAAGCTGCCGAAATTATTCATTAGTGCTGGAATCTGTCATTTTTGTTTTCATGTGTTCTCTGACTTCTCCTTTACTGCCCATGACTGCCCCATCTTATCTTGTAAGGAATTTGAAAGTGATATTCACTTTGTATGAAGATGCTGCTACCAAAGTGGCTTGCTTGTCCATTATCTCTCTTGTAAAACACATGCTTTGTTGATGTATTGTGCTGGCATATTCAAAGCTTAATTGAAACCACTTTGTTTTACCAAATATTTGTTTTTTTTTTCTGACTCCCAGTTGCTGCTGAATAACCTAGTGTTCACTGGATAAAGAATCCATAACAAATAAGAAGTTCATAAATCAAAAGAAATCAGATATTAGAACCCATATAGTAGCTTCTAGTATGTGTTGCATTTCATTATTGGACTTCGATTGATCTACAACTTTAACCCAACATTTAACAATATGTCTAGAAACTCTAGATAAATATTTAGTATGATCCAACAGTCGGATTGCGAGTTATGTTTGATGTCGTAAAACTGGACAGTTGGAATTTTACGACAGAAACCGAATCAGATCGTTTTTTCGTTGCTCGAATCATATCAATAACCTATTTACATTTGAAATAAATAAAAAAAACTATAACTGATAATGGAGGCTTTTTCATTTTTTTATCAGCAAAATAAAAAGACTTGTCTACCCTTGAAATTAAAATTCTTAAACCTTGGATCAAAGGGTACTTTTTTCATGGCGCTACTAGTTTTTTTTTGTTGTTATTATTGGGTTGGGCTAGGGATTATTTAGTCTTTTGATCTATAAAAAGGATTTAAAAAAACATTGACATGTGCATGTCAATCACTCTGTCATGCGTGTGAGTGATTTCAATAACCAAAAAAATCATTCTAGGGTAATGTCTGATTCATCTCGACATCTCTTTCATGATCCTGTGATGCATACACCGAGAAGATATCTAGTTTGGCATTGACAACCATTTCTTTCTTTTCTCTTTCTCTTTCTCGGTATTTACGCCCTACCCTCTAATTTTTCAAATCAACTCCTAAACTTCTCTTTATTTTTTATTTGGTCCATGTTCTTTTAGTTATTATTTGTTTTAACAATTTATGAAATTGGATTTTTGTTTTGATTTCATCCTCATTTAAATTTTTACTTTTTCAATTTTGATCATCATTCTTTTAATTGATATTTTGATATGGGATGATTTTTAGAATTTATTCTTCTTTTTTTTTTGTAATTTCACCCTTGTCATTTTATTTTCCTGTTAGATTTTATCCTCATTCTTTTAATTAATTTTTTGCTTTGCAAAACTTTTTAAATTTTTTTTTAATTTCATGCTTCAATTTTTAATTGATTTGGATTTGAGCTTTTTGGTTAAGCTCATGTCTAGGATTTCACGAATTGCAAGGTTTAGAAATTAACTCAGTTTTAGAAGGTTCACCAAGGATTACTTAGGTTTTTTTTTTAAGCTCATGTTTTCTCAATTTGATCCTTTAGTATTTTTTAATTAGAGATTAAGTGATGTTTTTTATCTACTTTTTACGTCCTTTGTTTTATCCTTCATTTTTATTTAATTGGGTTATCTCATGTGTTTTTATTTGTTGAGTTTATTTTTTAAAATAAGTTTTATTTTTGAATTAAATAGAATTGTCTGGTTTAATATAAGCAGATGCACATTTTATTTTCTTTTGTTTGATTTGCTTTTATGAGTTGAAAGTTGTGTGATTAGGAAAAATTAATGGCACATCGATTTTCTATCAAGAACTCTACAATTAGTATCAATTAATTCTGCATCAATTACAATATCTGCAGCAAGACCATATTTACGCAGCAACCCTCCATACCCTCCTCCACTAAACTGCCCTCCAACACCAACAGTATTGTCGCGGGTGTGCGGTGTCGCGGTGATTTTCCCACTTTAAAATCTAGGATGTGTGTATGGTATTTATCTAGAAAATGTGGGGAGACAAGAAAATATTGTTTTTTGTTGGTAGAAAATGGAATGGGAGTCGCCACCTAGTATTTTGGTCACTAGGAACCCTAACTGGTCTCAGAGATTGGGTACGGGGACTGGTTGCGTAAAGGGAAGGTATTAGCACCCCAAATACACCCTACCTAAGGTAAGCTGCATTGTTTATTTGTCTGATAAAATTCAAGGTCTCGTTGTGTTTCCTAGTTGTTGGTCCGTCTATAGTTCAAGAAAAGTCCTCCTCAATAAGGAGGTTCTTATCTTATCGGGTGAAACCTAACCGTTCTAACGTCTATGTAAAAAAACCATATTTTTAATATCAGGAATACGTTTGTAAATTTGTAATCCCAAATACTAAAAGATTTTTTTAGAATTTTTGAAATATTGGCCTAGTTCTCATGGCTTGAATAAACTGGTTATTAAAGCCAAAATGCATGCTAATACATATATTGTTTTGAAATTTCCTTTGTTGTGTGAAAATACGATGTTATAATATATATATATATATATATATATATATATATATATATATATATATTGGAGAGACTAGGCCGTATGCATGAAAACAAAACTTTTTTTTTTGAAAACTTGACAAAAACCGGGTATTTTAATACCGGACTTGTATCTTTACAGTATAAAAATACAAACCGACATTGATCAAAATACATTAATAAAATTACAGAAAATCACATATTTTTTGAAATAATTTTTGAAGAATTTTTGTTCGAACGGGCCAGACCCGGCCCGAAAGGAGACTGGGCCGAAATCAGCCCAAAATAAAACAGGCCTACTTTCCACGGGGCTGGACTTAGTCCAGCCCGAAACAAATGAATTATAATTATTTCCGGATAGTAACCGCATAGTAACCAGTGAATTATAATTAGGTGGTTACTGTGCTCCACACAGTAACCACCTAATTATATTTCATTTGCTGCAGAACGTGAATTGCTCACGTTCTGCATGCAAATGAAGACAAACAAAAAATGGACAGAGGAGAGAAAGGATTACCTGACGGTGGTGATGGTGACAGTGTTGTGGCAGCAATGGTGCTGTTTCAAACGGTGGAGAGAAAGAGACTTGAGAGAGAGGTTACTGTTCTTCTCTTCCCCTCTGTTCTGCGTTGCTTCTTCTCTTTGTTTCTTTTGTTCCCTCTGTCAACAATGTTCTTCCCTCTCTGCAGCGGCTTCATGGAGGTGCTGGCGGCGGCGGCGGCTTGGGGAGTGGCTTGGACGGTGGTCGACCTTTCTTCTTCTTCTTCTCTGTGTTTTTCTTCTGCTCTATTCTCCTCTGTTTCTGTTTTATTCTTTTGCTTCTCACAGTGTTGTTGTCGACTGGGAGGCCAGTGACAACTGGTAGTGATGATGATGGAGCGACGGTGGTTCTTCCCTGCAGTGGCAGGCAGTGTTTTTCTGCTATTGTTGACAGCGCTGATGGTGGTGGAATGGCGGAGGTTCCAGTGACAGCAGGTGTTTTCTTCTTCTTCTGCTGCTGCTCGCGAGGCAGGCGCTCCCTTTTTCTTCAAGCAGCAGCGCCGGGTGGGAGGAAAGAGATGAACTGAGGCGGGATGGTGGTGGCGTTTGGCAATGCTGGTGTAATTGGCGTGTTACTGCAGCTGCTCCTCCTCCTGGTGTTGCTGCTGCTGCTGGGATGGAGGAGATGATGACGGCGTTGGCAGCATTGGTGCGGCTCCTGGTGTTGCTGTCGCTGCTCTTCCTCCTGGTGTTGCTGCTGCTGCTGGGATGGAGGAGAAAATGAGGTCGGTTTGGGGCTCCGTTGACAGAGAAGGCTGTTTCGGGTGCAGGGAAGAAATGGCCAAGAGAGGGGAATGGCCAGGAGGGGGACTGTTTTTGGGTGCTCTCTCTCTTTCTCGTTCCAAAAACACTCCGCCCCTTTTAGTTTTCCAGCCCTCTCCCGTTCAACAAAACTCTCCTCGTTTTAAACTTCTTCCTCTCTCCGTTTCAAAAAGTTTCTCCCCCCCCCTCACTCTCTGCTGTGTTGGGTGCTATTTATAGAGCAAGTGAGTGTGGCTTTTGCTGTTGCGCATGGGAGCGGGTCTCACGGCGGCTGGTCGGCCATTGGGTGCTATTGTCGAGGTTCGGCTCCAACGACATGGGGCCTCTGGTTGGTCGGTGGGCTCTAGGCGAGAGAGGCCCCGACAAAATTTAAACAAAAGCTCCTTTTTCCTTCTTCCCCGCTGCATGTTCGGGGGAAGAAGAAAGAGGAACAGTATTTCGGTCTCCGCCCCCCATATTTGGCCGCGTGTTTCACTTCAGTTCTTGGTCTCTAATTTATGCAATTTGACCCTTAATTGATCAACAAACTTTCAATTTCTTCAATTTAGCCCCTGATTTAACCTAATAAATTCCTAAAAAATATAGTTTGGCCCCAGAACTTAAATTTCTTCCAATTAAAGCCTGAATTGACTTAAAACTCAATTTTCCTTGCAATCAAAACCTCTATAAATTCATTTCAAAATCCAATTAAGTCCATAAACATCCAAATTTGGGCTTTTCTCCTCAAATTTCAAATTTTCCTTCTCAACAGGGCTCTCCTCCTTCAAGAATATACTGTCAAAAAACCAATCTTTGTATTTTTAACCTCATTGACCAATTTTCCGATCATTTTCTGAGCGCTTCTGCCTCCTGTTATTTTCCTAACCTCCTTTGGCTATATATATATATATATATATATATATATATATATATATATATATATATATATATATATATATATATATTGTGGGGACCCAAAAATGGGTTACAACAAGTATGACAAGCACCTGCAGGGAAAGCAAGAGTTCTACAAGCATCTTACGTAGATTGATCAAATCAAGGATGACAAACGGCAGAACAGACATATAAGAAAGGCCCTCACACTACAACATTATCCAGTTTTACCGACGGACCAATTTCGTCGGTGACAGTAATGAAATCCGTCGGTGAAAATAATACCGACAGACTCACCGACGTACCACGTCCGTCGGTAAATCCCATTTCCGTCGCTAATGCTGTCGCAAATAAAAAAAACCACCTACCGACGAAAACACCGACGATTTACAGACGGATACGCCCGCGCCAAAAAAAAAGTTTCCCGCGGGAACATTACCGATGGAATAAATTCGTCGGTAATTTCAAGGGTAATTACCGACGGCATTACCGCGGTCGCACAAATTAATTACCCTAGCTTCAAACACAACACACAAGATAGTATAGAGCAAGCAAGGGGTCGATCCCACGAGGAAGATTCAAGTCAGATTTTTATGCTAGATGATATGCAATTTGGGGGGGGGGGTTGGACGTTATCTAGGCTAAAGCAAAAGAAAACAGAAAACTATCAAACTAAATTTAATAAAATCAGAAAATTATCAAGAGAACAAATCTTGGTCACAAGCACACATCCACCTACAGAAATCAGAACTGATCATGAAAACGAAACATCAATTTATATTCTGAATATTTATCTCTTCTTAACATTGGTTAGTTAACGGATCCGCCGTATAACTAGCCCTAACCATCAAACAACCACAGTGTCCGCACTAGTAATTTAATTCAATGGCAGCCTTAAGAACTAGATAAGTTGATTAATCAAGAAAACATAACTGTCCGCAGTCTATGTTTGATTTGATTGAATGTTCTCCCTAAGATTAATAACGTAGATCCGCCACAATTATTAAACTCAGTTGCTTCACAAGTTCATATACCACAACTCCGGTTTTGATATCAAACTTAACAATAGATTGTCTACAATAATAACTTAGAGTCCGCTCTAGCAATTAAAATAAACAATCATAGGAAAAATAAGCATAAGAGAACAAACATATTCATCATATAAACTGAAAAGAAAAGGTAAAATAAATCTCACAGTTCTTGAAATCCGAAGGTTTCCGTGTCCTTGCAACCAAGAAAAAGTGTTTAGCCTTGCATGTTTGTTGAACAACTAATCAAAAAGAAGAAAGAATGCATAATTTAGGGTTTCTTAAAGGAAGGGGGCGTTTTTCTCTCCTTGGCTGGCTGCTCCCCTTCTCTTCTCTCATTCTTTTTATATCCTAGGAAACCCTAGGTCTCTATTTTACAAAATAGTCCTCCATTAAGTAGACTGTTTACATTTAAGTACTTCAATAACTATTTTCCTAAAAAGGAGAAATATCCTTGCATGAAATCTTCAAGCTTTGATTTAGAGGAGCTAAATTGCTGAAATAAAAACTTGGATATCGGTTTAAATGCTTCGGAATGTCATTTGAACTCGTTTCTTCACGAAACCTGTTTGCTGGCAGAATTCAGATGTCATCTTTGAAAAATCATATCTCCCTCATATGACATCGTTTTTGGCTGAAATTTTGAGCGTTTATATAACTTTGAGTCATGAATCCAAAAAAATTGAGTTTGCATCAATTGGACTTCTGTAGTTCCAGATATTCAAGTTGGAATGGCCGAAGGTCAACACTGGCAGATTGCGAGATTTGACTTTGAAGGCTGCGATTTCCATGCTCTTCCTTATTTTATTTTCTTGCCTTAGATTTCCAGAAAGGTATGGATGTTACCTTTTTAATTCCACTGGAATCACTTCATTTCAACCTCTAGAGCTCACGCTCTGCACAAAACATCGACTGAAGGTCAAATCTGCCAATTATCTCCAATTTACTCCTTTTTGCATCTTTCATCCAAAAGTGCCTTCAAAACATAAAACAAAGAATATCAAGGCATTTTATATTTAAAACATAGGCAAAACACTAGTTAAATGTGGGTGAAACTATTGAATAATATGGTTGCATCAAATACCCCCACACTTACCTCTTGCTCGTCCTCGAGAAAGGATAGGTAAAACCAAATTGAAGTTAAATTAAATGAAATCACTATGACTAATCTTCTAATCTCCCATCAATATCCAAGAATATATGCATTATAAACAAGAACACAATTAAGAAGGATAAAGAGTATAAATTTTCATGAATTTATTTACATGCAAACTTCAAAACTTAATTAATCATCGGGATTTAAATGAAATCTATGCCATGCCAAAGTGATAGGTCCTCTCATTGATATACACTCCAACACTCACGTGTTTAGGGCTTATGTGTTTAAATCTCTCAAATTCAATCAATGAATATGTTCTACTATAAGCTTGCTCTTCAATCTCATCTCCATTAATAACATAATACAAACAATGCATGAATCAAAAGGTCTTATTTTCTGGTTGTAATGGGGCTAAGGTAAAGGTGAGGTAAAAGAGAGTAAAAGAAAAAGGTTCAAACCAAAGAAAGTAGAGCATTCTGAAAAATGATATTTCAAACAAGATATTCCATCGAAGCACATAAATTTTCCATCTTTAATCACCAATGCTTAACTTCTTTTGATTTCAAGCTTTTTCAATATAAAATCTTAAGAACATAAAGGAACACTTTTTTCTTTTTCTTTTTCTTTTTTCTGTTTTTTTTTTTTCATATAAACTTTTGGCAACTTTGCCCATCTTTTCATCAAACATCACTTCTTCTTTCTTTTCACATAATTTCCAACCATAATTCCATGAAATATCACTAGTATATGCTCTACTAATCCTTGGCCAAGGGAAAAGGAAAACATATATAAAGTTAAGGCTTATACATGGATAAAGCAAAGAAAAGATAAACAAGCTCAAAAGGGGTTTACTAAGGATAATATGCTTTAGGTTGGCTTTTTGGCTCAAATGGTTAAAATTCCTAATGCCTTTATCATCTTCATGTATGTATATAATATGAATGTAATCTCAACAAGATATGAAGCAAGTTCTAAAGATACATATCATTGAAAGAAGGCACAATCAAAGAATATAATGTTGAAGGCTCAAAAGCTTGCATTGGTATAACACTATAAAGTCAACATGGCATATTCTCAAAGTCAATCCCTAAACCAATTAAACCTTAAAACTTGCATGCACACTCCTTCATTCGATTTATATCTTCATCTATCTCAACTAATTCTCATACATAATACTCATATTCTCAAAAACCAATGGGAGTTCAAAAGATCAAACATAATTTTTTTTATTTTGAAAAATAACCAAGAAAACCAAAATTAGAAAACCAACATTCTCCCAATACCCCCACACTTAAAACATAACATTGTCCTCAATGTTAAAATAAAAGAAAAGGAATATTGGAGAATGACAAAAATAAAGTAAAATGCGAAAAATAAAAGACAAGGGAAAAAGAAAGCAAATCTGTTTTTTTTTTTTTGTGCTGGGTTGCCTCCCAGTAAGCGCTTTTGTTTTATGTCATTGGCTCGACATGTTGCATGCTTATTCTTCATAGATTGGTTCAGCTAACTCCGCAGAAGCGGTGAGTTCTGTCGTCCAACCTTCATAGAAAGGTTTCAAGCGATGCCCATTGACCTTGAGTACTTTGTTGGTTTCTAAACTTGTAATTTCAACTGCACCATAAGAAAAAACATTAGAAACAACAAATGGTCCAATCCAACGAGAGCGTAACTTTCCAGGAAAAAGTTTCAAACGCGAATGATAAAGAAGGACTTTGTCTCCAACATTAAACTCTTTTCTTGTAATCATTCGGTCATGGAGACTCTTAGTCTTTTCTTTATAAATCCTTGCATTCTCGTAAGCATCATTTCGAATCTCTTCCAACTCTTGCAATTGCAACTTTCTTGCAATCCCAGCAGCATCATAATCCATGTTACATTTTTTAATGGCCCAAAAAGCTTTGTGTTCAAGCTCCACCGGTAGATGACATGTTTTTCCATAAATCATCCTATAAGGTGACATTCCTATAGGTGATTTGTAAGCAGTCCGATAAGCCCAAAGTGCATCACCAAGTCGTAGACTCCAATCTCGCCGGTTAGGTTGCACTGTCTTCTCCAAAATGGACTTGATTTCTCGATTTGAAATTTCAGCTTGGCCATTCGTTTGAGGATGGTATGCTGTGGAAGTTCGATGAGTCACATGATATTTGCGTAACAATGCTTCCATTGAACGATTGCAAAAATGAGTGCCACGATCACTAATGATAGCTTTAGGGATTCCAAACCTGTCAACTATGTGAGTCCTGACAAAATCTAAAACAACCTTAGCATCGTTAGTTCGTGTGGCTTTCGCCTCAATCTATTTGGACACATAATCAACAGCAAGAAGGATATAAAGATTGCCAAAAGAAGAAGGAAATGGACCCATAAAATCAATACCCCAAACATCAAAAATTTCACTCACAAGAATATTTGTTAAAGGCATTTGATTCTTGTGAGTGATATTACCTGTTTTTTGGCATTTTTCACATGATTTGCAAAAATGATATGCATCCTTAAAAATAGAAGGCCAATAAAAACCACTTTCAAGTACCTTGTGGGCCGTTCTTTTTGCTCCAAAATGCCCACCACAAGAATGAAAATGACAAAAGGTAAGAATGGAATGAAATTCATCTTGTGGTACACATCTCCTAACTACTTGATCCACACAAAATTTCCACAGATAAGGAGTATCCCAAAAATAATATTTAGCATCAGCTCGTAACTTGTCTTTTTGGGATGTAGACAAACCTGGAGGGAATTCTTTGGTGACTAAATAGTTCACCAAATCAGCATACCATGGTCTTGTAGAGGAATGTAACACATACAACTGCTCATCGGGGAATGTCTCTCTTATTGTTTCGGTTTGTATATCCTCAGTCCTTAGTCGGCTCAAGTGATCAGCCACATGATTTTTGACACCTTTTTTGTCTTTGATCTCAAGATCAAATTCTTGTAAAAGCAAGATCCACCTAATCAATCTTGGTTTGGACTCCTTTTTCTTCAAAAGATACCTTAAAGCTGCATGATCAGTAAAAACAATGACTTTTGTACCAAGTAGATATGACCTAAATTTTTCAAGAGCAAACACCACTGCAAAAAGTTCCTTTTCAGTTGTATGGTAATTGCATTGTGCACCGTCCAACATGCGGGAAGCATAGGCGATAACATGCAAATTCTTCCCAATTCTTTGCCCAAGGACAGCCCCTACCGCATAGTCACTTGCATCACACATTATCTCAAAAGGTTCATCCCAATTTGGTGGTTGGATGATAGGGGCAGATGTGACACGCCTCTTAAGCTCATCATGGGCATCTTTACATGCTTGATCAAACACAAAATCCACTTCTTTGGCTAATAGTTTGCACAAGGGTGCTGTAATCTTTGAGAAATCTTTAATAAAGCGTCGATAGAAACCTGCATGGCCAAGAAAAGAACGAATTTCCCTCACGCAGGAGGGGTAAGGCAATGATGAAATAACGTTTATTTTAGCTTTATCAACCTCTAATCCACGTGAAGACACAACATGCCCAAGAACTATTCCTTGTTCTACCATAAAATAACACTTCTCATAGTTTAAGACAAGGTTAGTTTCAATGCACCTTTTCAAGATCAAAGATAAATTTTCTAGACATTTATCAAAAGAATCACCATACACCGTGAAATCATCCATGAAAACCTCAATTATTCTTTCAACATAGTCAGAAAAAATACTCATCATGCATCTTTGAAAAGTTGCAGGTGCATTACAGAGACCAAAGGGCATTCTCCTATATGCATATGTACCAAATGGACATGTAAATGTAGTCTTTTCTTGATCCTCAGGATTAATAACAATCTGATTGTATCCACTATATCCATCAAGAAAGCAATAAAAAGACTTACCTGTTAGGCGTTCAAGCATTTGATCCATGAATGGTAATGGAAAATGATCTTTGCGTGTAGCAAGATTTAGCTTTCTGTAATCAACACACATTCTCCATCCACTCGATATGCGAGTAGGAATGAGCTCATCATTTTTGTTTTTCACCAACGTGATTCCGGTCTTTTTAGGCACCACATGGATTGGCGCAACCCATTTACTGTCCGTGATGGGATAAATGACTCCTGCATCTAACAGTTTTAAAATTTCAGCTTTCACTACCTCCATCATAGGCGGGTTCAACCTCCTTTGCATTTCCCTTGTTGGTTTCACATTGTCCTCCAATAGTATGTGATGCATACACATTGAGGGACTAATGCCCTTGATGTCAGCTAAAGTCCATCCAATGGCCGTCTTGTGATCACATAACAATTTCACAAGTTTTTCCTCTTGCGTATTTGTCAAACCTGATGCTATAATAACGGGAAGTGTATTGTTGTCGCCAATGAATACATACTTCAAATTATCGGGCAAAGGTTTCAATTCTAACTCGGGTGCCTGTAAAATAGATGGCAAAAGCTTTTTATGTGAGAGTACTAAATCAACAAAGACATTACCATGGGGAACAGTTTGCAATGATTGCAAAGCCAATGCTGATTCGTGCACGTTTTGGGGAACACATATGTGCCTCTCCATCTCTTCTATCTCGGTAAAATCATAGCCATAGCTCAAAGCTACGCTTAATCCATCCTCACAATCAAAATCAAAAACTTGCTGCACACACTTATCAACTTGGTCATAGCATGTGATAGAATAAACATTGCTATAAGGATATTTCATTGCATCATGAAAATTAAATTCAATCTTTTCATCTCCTACTTCCATAGACAAAGTATCCTTACCACAATCTATCCTTGTATTGGCAGTTTTCAAGAATGGTCTCCCAAACAATATAGGAGTGCTGTTTGATGAATCACAAGAATCATGTTCCATATCAAGAATATAAAAGTCGCATGGAATGACCAAACTATCAATCTTAACTAGGACATCTTCTATCACACCAAGTGGGTAAACAAAACTACGATCCGCAAGTTGTATTACAATGCTAGTTTTATTCAAAGGCTCAAGACTAAGAGAATCATAAACATGTTTGGGCATAACACTAATGGATGCACCTAAATCGCATAAAGCTCTTTTAAAACTAGCATTACCAATAACACATGGGATAGTAAACGCACCTGGGTCTTTTTGTTTCAAAGGCAGATTCTTTTGAACAACGGCAGATACAACTTCACCCATACTTACCGTTTCATGACCTTTCAGTTTGAAAGCTCTCTTAGTAGTACACAACTCCTTCAAGAATTTTGCATACTTGGGAATTTGCTTGATAGCATCAAGCAAAGGAATGTTGAGTTCTACTTTCTTGAAAACCTCTAAAATCTCTTTTTCTTTGTCCTCTTTCTTTGACCTAGAAGAACTCACAGGAAAGGGTGGAATTGTTTTAAAACTGGAAGTCATTGATTGAGGACTTACCTTTAGAGTGTTGGTCGTGGTTTCAATTTGTGAAGGAGAAGGATGTTTCTTTTTTGTACTCAATTCAGTTTCTATCTCTTCTTCTTCCTCCATCTCAATTTGTTTTGACCTTTTCTCTTCAAGTTCTTTCCCACTTCGCAGCATGATCGCACTAACATTCTCTTTTGGATTCAATGCTTGGGAGGGCAATTTTCCATTCATTTGTGCTTCCAATTTCCCCACACTTGAAGCTACTTGCCCCATTTGCTTCTCCAAGTTGTGAATACTTGACCTTGTTTCCTGTTGAAAAGACGTGACATTTTGTTGCAAGGTCACAGTGTTAGAAGCCAAAGTTTTCATCATCTCACGAAGATCATCACTGGATGACGACCCCATAACATTGGAGTTTGTGAATGAAGGGGGTTGTCTTGCTTGATAATTCTGTTGGGGCTGAAATCCATGGGGATGGAATTGTCGGCCTTGATTGCCTTGTTGAGGCTGGTTCCCATACCGTAGGTTGGGATGATCTCTCCATCCAAGATTGTACGTGTGGGAAAAAGGATCATACTTACGCTGAGGTTGTCCATTGAATGCTCCATCAACTGCATTAGCTTGTTCAATGTAATCTTCTTGCATTGTTGGGCACATATCTGAAGCATGTCCTTGTAAGGAGCATATGCTACAAACTTTCACCTGCTGTACATTGCCACAAGCCAAAGAACGCACAAGAGAAGTAAGATCATTAACTTTATTCTCAAGGTTAGAAATACTTATCTCATTTACTCGTTTATTTGCAAAGTCTCCACGAGTGCCAAACTGTTTCGAGTTGGCTGCCATGTTTGAGATCAATTGGCGTGCAGCCTCGGGTGTCTTATCTACCAATGCCCCTCCACTTGCAGCATCAATGATACTACGGTCAGTAGGCATCAATCCTTCATAGAAATATTGAATGAGCAGCTGATCGGGTATGTGATGATGAGGGCATTGAATGCACAGTTGCTCAAATCTTTCCCAATACTCGGAAAGTGTCTCTCCATGAGATTGTCGAATCCCACATATTTCTTTCCTTATGTTGGCAACTCGAGATGCTGGGAAATACTTCTCAAGGAAGATCTTCTTCATGCCATTCCACGTTCCAATTGAACCTGGGAGAATGGAGAAAAGCCATACCTTTGCTGCCCCTTTTAAAGAGAAAGGGAAAGCTTTCAACTTAACCTGTTCTTCATCAACTCCATTCGGTTTCATGCCAACGCAAACCATATGAAATTCCTTGAGATGAGTATGAGGATCTTCTCCTGCAAGACCATTGAAAGTTGGTAGCAAATGTATAAAACCAGATTTGAGCTCAAAGTTTACATTATTGTCGATGTTTATGCACAATGGCTGATTTTCCACGTTAGGAGCAGCAAGCTCCTTGAGTGTTTGTTGTCGTGCAACAGCCATGGTGTTAAGGCGAGCTTCCTTTCGTAACCTGCGTAAAGTTTTTTCTATTTCGAGATCCAAATGCACTTGACTTTGATTAGTAGAATGGGTTACTGGCATAAATCATCAAGAAAATTCAAAATAAACCAACCACACAAGAGATCGAAAACAATGCAAATTGTACGAAAATCCTACGGTAGAAAACACAAACTGCCTAAAAACCCTAGAAAACAGTGGAATTTGGCCTCGATAGGGTGGGGCTAGTGGTAATTTCAAGGGTCATTACCGATGGAATAAATTCGTCGGTAATTTCAAGGGTAATTACCGACGGCATTACCGACGGAAAATCTGTCGGTAATTGTTGCGATGTCGCGGTCGCACAAATTAATTACCCTAGCTTCAAACACAACACACAAGATAGTATAGAGCAAGCAAGGGGTCGATCCCACGAGGAAGATTCAAGTCAGATTTTTATGCTAGATGATATGCAATTTGGGGGGGGGGGGGGTTGGACGTTATCTAGGCTAAAGCAAAAGAAAACAGAAAACTATCAAACTAAATTTAATAAAATCAGAAAATTATCAAGAGAACAAATCTTGGTCACAAGCACACATCCACCTACAGAAATCAGAACTGATCATGAAAACGAAACATCAATTTATATTCTGAATATTTATCTCTTCTTAACATTGGTTAGTTAACGGATCCGCCGTATAACTAGCCCTAACCATCAAACAACCACAGTGTCCGCACTAGTAATTTAATTCAATGGCAGCCTTAAGAACTAGATAAGTTGATTAATCAAGAAAACATAACTGTCCGCAGTCTATGTTTGATTTGATTGAATGTTCTCCCTAAGATTAATAACGTAGATCCGCCACAATTATTAAACTCAGTTGCTTCACAAGTTCATATACCACAACTCCGGTTTTGATATCAAACTTAACAATAGATTGTCTACAATAATAACTTAGAGTCCGCTCTAGCAATTAAAATAAACAATCATAGGAAAAATAAGCATAAGAGAACAAACATATTCATCATATAAACTGAAAAGAAAAGGTAAAATAAATCTCACAGTTCTTGAAATCCGAAGGTTTCCGTGTCCTTGCAACCAAGAAAAAGTGTTTAGCCTTGCATGTTTGTTGAACAACTAATCAAAAAGAAGAAAGAATGCATAATTTAGGGTTTCTTAAAGGAAGGGGGCGTTTTTCTCTCCTTGGCTGGCTGCTCCCCTTCTCTTCTCTCATTCTTTTTATATCCTAGGAAACCCTAGGTCTCTATTTTACAAAATAGTCCTCCATTAAGTAGACTGTTTACATTTAAGTACTTCAATAACTATTTTCCTAAAAAGGAGAAATATCCTTGCATGAAATCTTCAAGCTTTGATTTAGAGGAGCTAAATTGCTGAAATAAAAACTTGGATATCGGTTTAAATGCTTCGGAATGTCATTTGAACTCGTTTCTTCACGAAACCTGTTTGCTGGCAGAATTCAGATGTCATCTTTGAAAAATCATATCTCCCTCATATGACATCGTTTTTGGCTGAAATTTTGAGCGTTTATATAACTTTGAGTCATGAATCCAAAAAAATTGAGTTTGCATCAATTGGACTTCTGTAGCTCCAGATATTCAAGTTGGAATGGCCGAAGGTCAACACTGGCAGATTGCGAGATTTGACTTTGAAGGCTGCGATTTCCATGCTCTTCCTTATTTTATTTTCTTGCCTTAGATTTCCAGAAAGGTATGGATGTTACCTTTTTAATTCCACTGGAATCACTTCATTTCAACCTCTAGAGCTCACGCTCTGCACAAAACATCGACTGAAGGTCAAATCTGCCAATTATCTCCAATTTACTCCTTTTTGCATCTTTCATCCAAAAGTGCCTTCAAAACATAAAACAAAGAATATCAAGGCATTTTATATATAAAACATAGGCAAAACACTAGTTAAATGTGGGTGAAACTATTGAATAATATGGTTGCATCAGTAATTATGGCATGGCTGGTAATTTTGTTGCAACTCTCTGTGTAATACCGACGGATTATATCCGTCGGTGATGCCGTCGGTAATGATGGCATGGATGGTAATTGTTCAGCAACTCTCTGTTAAATACCGACGGATAGTATCCGTCGGTATATCCGTCAGTAGTTATTTAAAATATATATAAAATAATAATTTATTAATTGTAAAAAACCTTAACAAACAAATAGAAATGCATTAAACATTAATAATGTAAAAGTAATGTTAAATAATATTCATTACAAATTTAATGTGTTTAAAAAGCAAAATTAAACTAGAATAGCGGCGGAGCTGGAGGAGGAGGCGGAGGAGGAGGCTGGTTGTTCCTGGGACCATACGGCCAAAAAGAAGCTGCACAAGTATCGTCACCCATCTTTGATCTCATCTCCATGACTATTTGACGGAGCTCATCATAATTCGTCGAGAGTTGTTGATATTGTTGTTTCAACGCAATGAACTCCTCAGACTGGGTGTTCGATACTGATGGAAAGCTTCCAACAGTTGAGACACTACGAGTCGACCGCAAGTTGTCAGCCGTAGTGTTGGAGAGCCCGTAGACCCTATTTTTATCGGGTCCACCAGACGATCCCGCCTTCATCCAC
Organism: Populus nigra; assembly: GCF_951802175.1. NCBI lineage: Eukaryota > Viridiplantae > Streptophyta > Magnoliopsida > Malpighiales > Salicaceae > Populus > Populus nigra. The sequence goes on along the minus strand of NC_084860.1, from coordinate 17,433,796 downwards.
AAATCTGGATCGAAATCTGGATGGGTCGACGGATTGTCCCCATATCTCTCCCTCAACCGGCTATTATAGGTCTCCTGAAAATTCCATCGGTAAAAAAATCATCAAATGCAATTCAAGATGCAATTCAAGAAAATAATAACTTACAAAATAAAATGAATGAACGAACATACCACGAAGTGCTGAGCACGGTTGTCCACGAACTGCTGCACCCCCTTTTGGCGGTCTTGACTCCGCACATGCGTCTCTACAAACAGCTCCATTGGACTCGGTTCACGTCCAAGAGACGCAGCCTGTAAGGAAAAATAGGTTGAAAGTTAAATATATTATAACGAATGACAAATTAATTAACGATATATTTCATTAAAATTAATCTTACCATCCGCTTTGCATGTGCGCTGAATGGGACGGATCCGCTAGTGTGCGTGGTCACCGAACCATAAATTTGCCGGTTCCGGCTGTCGGCGCCAGACTGTGAGCGCCGTGAGAACCGCTCTGAGGTCACGTGTTCAATATATGCCGTCCATATTTCCCCCGAGATGAATGGCGGTTTGAATTCCTGCCAAACCGCCACCTCATTCCATCCTTCAAGACCGTTATCCCTCGCATGTCTTTTTGATTTTTTTTGGGTGTCATACCAAAAATCACGCAACCTACTTCCATAGTAACAAATTAGAATTTAAAACATAAAATTATAAAACAAAAATAAATATTATTTTCGATGTTACCTAGTTGCCGCGTGATTCTCTCATACCCTCCTCACAACATTGTTGTCCGCCCTATCCCACTCAAATTTGTTCTGTGTATATAAATAATTCATATAAAAAAAAATAGTACAAGATATAAAATTATAAAAATTATTTATTAAAAATTAACACCGACCTGAAATCGCTTAAACCATGCATCGATATTAGGTTTCCACTCAGGATGTTTGGAAACCTAGCTCCATTGAAACAATGGAATCTCCATCGACGATTTAAACGCCAATGTTATAGTCCTTGCAGCCTCAATGTTCATGAACCTGAAATTAAATAAAAGTAGTAATTAATATTAATTAGTTGTTCATAAATTATGTTATAAGTATATAAAAAAAACTAAAACCTAAACAAACTTACATTGAGAGGTCATCCTTCCATTGTGCCTGGTACTTGCGGGTGAATTGACCCCGCTGTGAAGGCACACCGCTTCTGCGCTGTGAAACCGCGCTAGAAGAGGCAGCATCACAAGTTGGCGTAGATTCCTCGCTGTGATCAGCACCTAAGGATACGTCCTCCTCGCTGCTAGAAGAACTAGCTGCAACCGTCTTCTGACGACGTGCTGTAGATTTCATTCTACGCATCTACACAAATGTATACAAATAATTACATAATTAACTTCGATTATTTAAAAAAAAATTCGACAGAGTCTCCCCTGTACTGGGGGGTCCCAAGTTGTCGACAAAATCATATTACACTTCCAATTTTATTTCACATCCCGATCCAATCATCCTGGATCTCAACCCAACTCATCATCATCAACACAACATTTTATTCAATAACATCATATAGAATTACAACTATGAACATTCATTGTTAAATTGGTACTAACATTAGATTTAAGTCATACAAATATCCTAAATTAAGATAAACTAATTAAATGCAATTCTATATATATAAATTAACATTTTTAAAATAAATCAACAATAACAATTATATTTATAAATTAACATTTTTAACATAAATTCAACAATAACAATTATAGCAATACAAACAATAATATCCTAAATTAAGATAAACTAATTAAATGCAATTCTATATATATAAATTAACATTTTTAAAATAAATCAACAATAACAATTATATATATATAAATTAACATTTTTAACATAAAATTCAACAATAACAATTATAGCAATACAAACAATAATATCCTAAATTAAGATAAACTAATTAAATGCAATTCTATATATATAAATTAACATTTTTAAAATAAATCAACAATAACAATTATATATATAAATTAACATTTTTAACATAAAATTCAACAATAACAATTATAGCAATACAAACAATAATATCAAAACTAAAAAACTAAAATTAATAAATAAAATTAAAAAACTAAAAAACACTACACAACACACAACATAAACACAAAACAAACAATACACAAAACTAAAAAACATTATATCAATTCAAAATAAATTTGGGAATAAAAAATGCTTACCTTAATAATGTGTTGAATTTAAGATTTTATCTACAAACAATATACAAAACAAAGAACACCAAAAAAAATAATCATAATTAAAATAAAAAAAATAAAAAGATAAAGAAAAAAAAATACATACCTTTTAAAACTACCACCAAAACAATAAAATCCTTCTAAAAGCTAAATATAAATGAGAGAAGAAGAGCAAGGGAGAAGAGAAAGGGAGAAGAGGAGAAGAGGAGAAGAGAAAGGGAGAAGAGGAGAAGAGGAGAAAATGAACAAAGTGGGGGGGGATGGGCGGTATATAAAGCAATATTTCCGACGGAATTTCCGACGGAAATTAATTGTTGTCGGTGCAATTAATTTCCGTCGGAAATTCCGTCGGAAATTAATTGAAATTCGCACCAAAAAGTTTGGAAATCCCGCCAAACTTTTCGATCCGTCTGCAAATCCGTCGGAAATTCCATCGGTACGGGTGCAGACGGACACGTGTCACACATGCGTGATCCGTCGGTAATGCCGTCGGTACTTGACGTCGGAAAGTCCGTCGGTAATAGTGCAGACGGACACGTGTCAGGCATGGGACAGCCCGTCGGTGATTCCGTCGGTATTGGACGTCTGAAATGCCATCGGAAATCTGTCGGTGAATGTGGCAAAATCCCGTAATTTGTTTTGCAACTCTCTGTGAAATACCGACGGTTTATATTCCGTCGGTAAATCCATCGGTGAATGTGGCAAAATCCTGTAATTTGTTTTGCAACTCTCTGGAAATACCGACGGTTTATATTCCGTCGGTAAATCCATCGGTGAAAAGGTAAATTTTTCGTATTTTTTTAATGTAACCCTCTCAAAAAATCTTGAATTGCAATCTTACAACACACACAACACAATAACAAAGGCTGACCCTTAAAGAAGAATAAATATTTCATGTTTCAAATTATTACATTATAAAAATAAGGCTTTATAATATGTTTAGTTAGTCGGAATTTTCATCTTCGTCCTCTATTGAATTGTTATCATCAGCTTTATCGCACTCTTCAATTTTGTTATAATCTTCTTCAACAACATTCTTTTTTCCACTAGTAGAGCTCAGAACAACATTCAACTCCTCTTCGTCAACATCAACAAGACTATCGTTGAAAACACGAAATTCGAATTTTCTTCTAAGTCAATCGATGGAGCAACTCGGTATGGTTCAACCAACTCACTAGCTTGAAAGACTTCATCTATCACACTTGTGTCTTCGTTCTCATCCTGAACAACCTCGACACGACCCTTGGGTTTTGTTTTTAAAACGGATAACCAATCAACTCTTGATCGGTCCTTTCTAAAGGAAGGGGTGTATGACCCGAATGGGTTGAATCCGTCTGTACACAACCCAAGACGCACGTTCCTTGATTTAGCTGAAAAGGGAGGATGCATACTGTTAAAGTGTTTCCAGGCTTCACCGTCAAAAGGATGAACCATCACTCCATCAACCGCATGGTGTGATTGGTGCCATGTCATGTGCTCAGCAGTCCTTGGTGACATGAATAACCTCTGCAGTCTAGGTGTGATTGGGAAGTATCTAAGTTTTTTATATGCCACGAGAGTCTTCCCTCTACCAGTTCTGGGTTTGTAACGGGAATGCCCGCATGTCATGCACTCGGTCATCTCAGCATTTTCAAGGTAGTATAACATGCAGAAGTTAGGGCATATATCAATTTTCTGGTATCCTAAACCGAGGGGTTTCATCATGGACTTGGCAGCATAGAAGTTCTCTTTCAGCCTGTTCCCTTCAGGTAAAATGCTTCTCGCCCATTCAATAATCTTGTCATAACCAGCCTCACTCAACCCGTGATCTGACTTGATGGTGAACACCTGTGCTACGGCTGATAATTTACTGTGGTTCGTGCAGCCATCCCATAATGGTTCGTCAGAATCTCTCAACAGATCAAAAAACCTTGCTGCATCTGCATTAGGTTCTTCTTCTACAATTGGACATTCCCTGACATTACCTTCACTCATTCTCATTGCATCCATAACCATATTCCTGTAAGGATTACTGTTCTCATTTCCAACTTCATGCATGTTGCTAGCACTAGAAGTTGACCCAACCACCTGTTCTTCCATGCTCTCATCAGGAACAAATAGTTCTCCGTGAGCATACCAACACAGGTAATCTTCCATGAACCCTTTGGTTAGAAGATGCATCGTTACAACATCTTGATGCAGAAACTTTAAATTTTTACACTTCCTGCATGGACACCTAATACCGCCATCAGTAAAATTCCTCGGAATAGATGTTGCGAAATTAATAAAACCCTGGACACCGTTACAATAATCCATCCTCCGCAATCCTTGGGGTGAGTCCCGATACATCCATGAACGACATCCATGACTTCTATTGAACCTCTATAAAACATAACAAAAATATTGGTTTTCCCCGACATTATCCAACAAACTAAAACAACACTTATGTTAAATATTCATTATCAATTATCAACTATCAACGTTCATACAAACAATTTAACAACTACAAAATTATACATTCATACTACAAGTTTCTTTGACAAATAACAATTAAACAAGTACAAACATTAACAAAATACATATACTAAAACAATAAAATTCACAATTAAATATTAAAACTAAAAAGGATAGATTTACTTACAAAAAAATGAAAAAATCTACAAGAAACGGATATTGTGACCACGTACAAGATATAAGAAACTTGAGTGCTCGTGTTGAGAATAGTGGAGAGTTTGGGATGGGTGTTTGGCTGTAGTTTGGGAGGGGAGCTGTAGTTTGGGAGGGGAGAGGTGGGATGGGAAAGAAGAAGAAGGAGAAACAGAGGAAGAGAGTGTCGGCAGATGGGTGCATATAATGGTTTTTTCCGACGGACTCACCGACGGACTCCTTCCGTCTGTGATTCCGTCTGTGATTCCGTCGGTGATGCCGTCGGTGACAGCACCACGTCACTGTACGGCTATCTCAGTTTGAATCCCTCGGTACTTTCCGTCGGTAAAATCGTCTGACGTCACCACGCCGTTGCATATTTCCAGACGAACTGTATACCCCATCGGCGAAACCGTCGGTATATACCGACGGAATTTTTCCGTCGGTATATACCGATGGAATGACTGACGGAATAAATCCGTCGGTATATACCGACAGATTTGGAGACAGAATTATTTCCGTCGGTAATAATTACCGACGGAAAAATTCTGTCGGTAATTCCGTTGCTTTTCTCCGGTTTTCTGGTAGTGTCATAATCATACCCACCACTTCGAATCCTAATCTGTAAATTGTGTTTCTGGGAACAATGAATGTTAGCCTGAATATGTGACAAGATAGTTGGTGTAACAATGACTACAGGAGTTAATTTTGAAGAATTGAACCTAAGATTTCGTATCGAGAACTGCAAAACAGTGGCATATGAAGTGTTGTTCGAGGTGTAAATGACCTTAGAAGTGGCTGCGGAGTCTTCCGAATAAAGGGAAAGACATTGAAGAAAATCCTCATGAGTGTGAGCTGATGTCCCCCATGAGAATGGAAATAGAAGAATCAACAAAAATGGTAGCATTGAACTACTAAGAGAAGTTATCAATCACTATGGTTTCGAGCAATGAAGCTTGCAAGGGCTCCCTCATTTATAGTATCATCAAGAAGACTTCTTATCCAAGGAAGAAAGAAATTGAGGACATAGCTAGAAAGGTCAGATCAAGAATTTGTCATATTATATTAGTCAATGCATCAACTTTTGAATTTTGTGCCAAGAAAAATCGTTAACTAATTGCTACAAGTCAAAAGCGGCTTCAAATCTCCTTAGCATAGCAAAATCTTTCTAAGTTATATCGTTAGTATAACTAAATCTTTCAAAGTTGGAACTTACTACGAAGTTCAAGTAGGCCTAGAAGTCAACCCATTGGGTTAAAGAAAGCTTATTTGCATGTTATTGATTGTTGAAATTTCAAAGATATCGACTATACCCAATCATGTTAATTATTATGTCTACAATTCATATTCATATTCATATTCATATGTAGTGTTGTTATTATTTTTGGGGCTCATATAAACATAAAAATACAAAAAAATAAAAAATACATATATATCAGTTATGTCAAGACCCGAATCCCGGATCCATGACCGGCACATAGGCAAGGTTCCCCTCCAAGATTCCATACCTATGCGAACCCAAATTTACACACAAACTTATCCTAACTCAATCAGAGTTAGGACGCAGCATTAATAACAAAATCAACTTCATAATATAATTGAATTGTCTTAATACAAGAGTATATATAAGTTCAGAGTTTTGGAGCACTAACTAGACATAAAGGAAAGGTACAAAGTACAACCAAAGAGCAAGTTCTGAAGGTCCAACAAAATGACTTCCTATCAAGCTATAAGCCTGAAAAGGATAAATAATGAGATGGTGAGTTCAACAACTCAGTGAGTAGATAACGTTCAATATACACACACGAGGTAATAAAACAATGAAAAATATATAAACAAGTATGGCTCTAGGTTCTTATAGGAAAGTTTCACAAATAGGCCATAACAAGAATATCAGAAGGTAAAGCTCGTCAGAAAATCAAAATGCAATGAGCATGAGGCTCCGTACTGTGGGATGATCAATCCACACAGATTAGTGACTCCCCCGAACAACTAGGGTTCAAATACGATGTGCACAAAGACTAACACTACCCTATTAGCATGGGTATTCTGACTGACATACTATAGGTTCATAATCATAATCAAACAGACATATTCATATCTCAATGCTCAACTCATGACATCAATCAAATGAAGAGCTATCAATTCAGAAGTCAATTCAGAATATATACTGGTTCATATCAAGAATTCAGATTCAACAATTGATCATGCTTTATCAAAACAAGGATAATAATCAACATATATATTATCAAGAAGCATGATCCAATTCATATTAACAAATCAAATATTTATAATATTTCTCATGCATATGGAAAATTATCCACTCACCTGACTAGAAAGCAAACAGAAGTCAAAAGCAGACACCGAAGAAAATCCTACTCACGTCCCGCCGGTAGAATATCAGGATTATCTGAATATAAAGGAGATGTTTTCAAGAACGACTCAAAAGAACATATAACCTATTTAATATACTTATCTAAGGGCATATTCCATAACCCTATATGTCTTTAGACTAAACTAGTTATTTTTCTAAAAATTCAAAATCTAACGGTTTTTCCGAAATCTAATCCATAATAAAATTGATAATAATTCACTAAATAACCCTCAATTATTCATCAAACCATCTGCAAAAGCTAATATTACAGCTAGGGACTAATCTGTAATTTATCATATTTTTAAGGGTCAATTTGTAACTTTTGTCAAATTGAAGGACCAAACTAAAATATCATAAATTCATGAACATAATGGAATTATGTCCATAATTCATCCTCATTTCTGTCCAGAACCTCTAATTATGCTCCAGGGACCATTCTGGAATTTTTTCACATTTGTAGGGTCAAATTGTAATTTTTGTCAAATTGGAGGACCAAATTGAAAGTGTTAAAATTTCATAACTATACAGGAATTCTGCCCATAATTTATTTTCTATTCTGTTCAGAATCTCGGAATATGATCCAGGGATCAATCTGTAATTTTTCAAAGTTTGGGGACTAAACTGTAATTTTTCAAAATTGAGGGACCAAACCGAAATTTTGTCATCTTCAACCTCCAACCCAGAATTTTAACAGAAAACCTACTGTCCTCTCCAAATTTCTAACACAAATTCACCATTCAAACAAAACCATAACTCAAAATCATCATTTTTATCTACAATCTCTCAAATTCAACATAACAATCCATTACCCACAACAATCAACCTTATAACATTCAATTTAATTCATCAATTAAATCCAAAACACAAATTTTCAAAACCCTAACATTCATCAAAACCTAAATTAAAGTTAAAGAAAACATATTATACACATTAAAGCATAATCTTACCTTTTTTACTTATTTCCTCCAACTCCTTTCTATTTCCCTTCTAATTTCCCTTTTTTCTCTTCTTCTTCTTCTTCTTCCTCCTCCTCTCTCACAGTTTACTCTCAAAATATTCAGATCTCTTCTTCTTCTTTTTTTTACTTCCTATTTATATTTATCAAGTTTTGTTGAATTACCACTATACCTCTTATTTATTTATTCCAACTTTTAAGCCTTCAAGGGCTTTATTGTATTTTCCAACTCATTAATTCAAAACGTTACAAGTTAAGAAGAACATATCATAACTCTTAGGAAATTGCCAAAGATTGGTTAAGAAAGATCAAAATACATAAAATTGAGAAATTTGATAGCATATTTTCAACTAATGAAAATCCTACTGGCAAAAAAATTCAATTTTGAGAAGGAAAATTCAAGATTGTATGTTTAAGGACTGAATTGAAATTTTTCAAAGATTTAATTGAATTTATTGAAGGTTTAATTACAAAAAAAAAATGATTCTTGAAGTCAACAAGAAAAATAAGAATTAAATAATGTCATTTTGATTAAAAAAATATAATTGACTTATATTGGACCGGTGACTCATTGGTTGACTTGATAGCCCAAAAACCCGGGCCTTTTTTCATGGTTAGCTCTTTGGACTAGGTCCGACAATTATGGGAAGAAACAAAGATTTCAAATCAATTAATAACTTAACCAAGAAAAAACTTGCCACACAAGAAACCTGAAGTAAGAAATTGATTGTTAATATAAAAAAGATTTCCATAATTTCTTGGAAAAAAAATTTTTAATCAGGTTGCCTACCAATGTAACTATTAAAATAACTCTTTCTTATTTTGTTTTATTGGAGCATTATTTTCCTAGTATTCGACATTTTCTATTTCGGTTTTGATTTCGTCAATGTAGAAGCTATTGAAACTTGGTTTTAGAAATTATATATCTTTTTATTATAATTCGATAGCAGATTCAGATTTCCTTGCATGTCATTATTCGAACTTGCCACCAATTTCTGATAAGCACAACTATTCAAGCCATTAAATTAAAGAAGTTTAAAATGCTATTAGTCATTTGAAGTTCTGAATTTTTCTAGTCATTTTCGAAGATTTTTATTAAAAGAATGATTTCTCATGTTCAAATTTAATATGTGGTTTGATCATAATTATCAGGGCTTGATCTCTGTAACCTTTGTCCAAGTGATCTGACACTGCTCCGTCTTCTCTGTTTCTATTTACAGACTACTCTGTTGTTCTTGGTTTAGGTCCTGTATCTGTCTGTCTTGAGACCATAAACTATTTTAAAGCTAAATAACTAGAAATTTCCAAGTAGATGATTCCTTTTGATGATGTTTTGTTCTCCATTCCTTCGTCTTCAATTATAAATGACCAAGCAGAAAATATACAGTTCTGCAACACTCAAAAAGGAAGTGAGCAAAGAATAGACATCAGGCTGAACCTTGCCTTCGCCTTCACAGCCATGATGGAATTGGAGGAAGTTTTTTATGACAAGGTGGAAGAAAATTAAAATAAATTTTCGAGGATATAATCTTTGATTAGGGTCAATTTTTTTGACAAGGAAGAAAATCAGAATTTTTAACATACAAAAGACAACATCGTATTGAATTTGTGTGAAATCTCACACTTTAGATCATTACAAAAGGAAATTTTATGAACTAATTCACATGATCTAAATTATTATTGGGCGATGCTGAACTCTCATACATAAGAGAAGTATTATTATTAGCATTAATCTCATACATAAGAGAAGTAGCTCCTTTTGATCACCAAGATGAGAGAGGTGGGATACTTTGTTCATTTCTGAAGAAATTGGTAGGATCAACTTCAGTCTTAACGCGAACCAACCTGTCGAAGTTGTTCTTGAAATACTTCCGACCCCAAATGCTTGCTTGTTTATAACTCGTGTATCCCAGGTTGTTCACTCCTAGGTCAAGATCTCTATAATTGACATATGCTGCTCGAGGATTTTTTGAAACATAAGGAGTCATGTACCTGTACAGCCGTCTGATCCAAGCTAGATGCCTCTGGGATGCCTCCTTGGTTTCTTCACTCCAGGACACTACGGGGACAAATATGTATCGATTGCCAGCTCTATGAGGGAATGGAGTGCTGGACTCCGAAATCTCATCCATTTTCCCCCCATAAGGGATCATGAAAAATACAGGCACCTCGATGTCTTTCTCAAAGAACCTTTTCCATATCCCTTCAAATGCAATTTCAGGTATAGGTTCCTGGACGTAGTCAGATTTTGCTTTGAATTGTAATGAGGGTGGTTGAGGAGTCCTATCAAGTAACACATTCAAGGATGCGTTGCTTGGAAATCCAATAATGTAGATGACAGACTCAATCCAGCTCATTTCCGTGCACTCATCTTTGGCCAAACCAAGCTCAGGAAAGCTCTCTTGCATCAAAAGAAGAAGCTGGTCAACCTCACCAAGAAACAAGGAAAAGAATGCAGCTTGTATTGTTGACTTTCCTTCCTCACTAGAATTAACTCTGTTTACAAGCACATCGATGATGATGTCTTCAGGAAGCTGATTCGCAACGTATTGCCACCGATGGATGAGCTTGGTTGCATTTTGTTCCAAGCTTCTTGCTGCAGTAAAGACGGTCACTTTTGGTGGAACTTCAACCAACTTGATTCTCCATGCGATAACCACTCCAAAGCTTTGCCCTCCACCGCCTCGAATGGCCCAAAATAAGTCTTCTCCCATTGATTCTCTATCAAGGATCCTTCCTTTAGCATCGATTAACTGAGCATCAATCACATTATCTGAAGCAAGGCCGTATTTGCGAGAGATCGTGCCATATCCTCCCCCACTAAAGTGTCCTCCAACACCAATAGTAGGGCAAGAACCTGCAGGGAAAGCAAGAGTTCTACTTTTCTCAGCAATTCTATAATAAAGTTCCCCTAGTGTTGCGCCAGCCTGAACCCATGCAGTTTTATTGGTTGCATCAACAGTGATTGATCTAAGATTGATCAGATCAACAATGACAAATGGGACTGTAGACATGTAAGATAGACCCTCAAAATCATGACCGCCACTCCGAATTCTAATTTCTAACTTGTGTTTTTGGGAACAGTGGATGGCAGCCTGGATGTGCGATGCATCCGTTGGTGTAACAATGACAAAAGGTTTCAGTTCAGAAGAATTGAACCTGGGGTTTCGTATAGCGAAATGCAAGATAGAAGAATATGATGAATTTTTTGGGGTGTAAATAACTTTAGAAATGGCTGTGGAGTCCTCAGAATGAAGGGAAAGGCATTGAAGAAAATCTTCATGGGGACGAGCTGATGTTACACATGACAATGAAAAGAGAAGACAAATTAGAAATGGCAGCATTGAAGAGCTCATAGAAGTCATTTTTCTTTCTACTATACGCTTATGGTTTTTTGAGTGCAGAAACCTGCAAGGCAGTCCCAAATTTATAGTATCAAGGAGAATTCTTGCTTGAGAAACAAGTAAATTAAAATGAGAAGAGCTGGAGTTTCAAATAGATTAAGAATTAAAAAAAATGAACTTCCTCCGCAAGAAACTTGAAGTCAAAAATTGACTGTTAATATAATTAAGCTTCCTTCATGATTTACCTGCATAAAAAATATTATCTGCGAATTCTCGGTTCTTAGTAAGCACTATTTACAAATTATCTGATAAATAATATTGCAAGTCATTTGAATAGCAGAAATTTCTTGGATACTTGCAATTAATAGGTGGTTTCGATGATCATCCACCTCAAGACGTGCCCTTAGTAACCTTTGCCCTTGTCACTTATGAAATTAGTGTGCTTTCTCTGTTCTCATCTACTCTGTTTTTATCTTCAAATTAGTCTATTTTCTGCTTGGTTTTTGAGACGGCTGAACCTATTCAGATTAGGATTCACGAAAAGAGTCTACAACAGGAACCCTATCCATTCCTTTAATTACTAAATAAATTATTCTCTAATTATGTACCTCTTCAAAACAAATTACAATCCTTTAAATAAGTAATAAAACTAAATCAAACAGTATCTTCTGAGCCCTTTTTTAAAGGCTTTTCTGATGTGAACAAGCTGGCCCTCCTATAGAACAAGGACTTTAGAATCTTCAGAAAGTTAATGTCGTTGGGCACAGCTAAATTTCTTATTAGGCTTATATCTATCTCACTAGTTCGTAAATGTATCTAGTAAGCTTTCCATATAGTCTATTAAACAAATCCACATCCTATTGTTCAAAACCCTCTACATCAGTTTTGGTTCTTATAAACTGTGTTCTCAATTAATATGTGGTTTAGATGTAAGCGTTTGATCCAAGTTCAAAGTTCAGCCCAAATTCAACCCAACTAACCTATGTAAATGCTCGTTGATCACATCCAACATATACATAATCCAGTTGTCTACTACGTAATTGAGTCATGAAGGTTAGTATTTCATGGATATATCTTTGAACTTGGACTGCTTTGATCTTGTGAGACCTATATTCTTGGCTCATTAGATCTAAGATCAAAGTTCAGCCCAAATTCATCCCAACTAATCTAGGTATTTAAAAAAAAAATTATCAGAAAATTATTTCTCTTTCTTTTCATCTTTTCGTCCCTCTACTATAACTTCCTCCCTCGAATGGAGCTGTCCAAAACAACAGTACTACTTTTCTAGTATTCGACATTTTCTATTTCAATTTGATTAGTCAATGTCCAAGCAGTTGGATTTTGATTCATAAATAATACTAAAACATCTTAGCACAGTTCAATGATGGCCTTGTGTGTCGTCATCTTGGAGCATGCAACGAAGTTCAGATGAACACGTTTATTCAACCATTGAAGGATGCTTATAATATTTCTAGACATTTAAATTAATAAAGTTTATGTCATTTTCAAAAATATTTAATAGAGAGAATGATCTTTCAACACCTACCCTTGGTCATCTTTGTCCTTCGAAGTATTGAAATTTCTCTGTTTTCTCTGTTTTTATATTAAAAATACACTGTTTTTCTCTGTTTTCTTCTCATAAACTACTCTGTTTTCTTGGTTTTGCCTCTCTGTTTCTCTTCCTCAAAAATATAGATAATAGTGTCTGCTGATGCTTACCCTATGATCATGTTCAACTGATGCATAATCTGGAAGACTTATGCCGAGGGAAATGAATCGAAGTAAATTTTCGGCCAGTCACCTTGACCATCCACTGTTGCTATGCCTCGTTTACAAGTCAATTACTTCACTGCAAGGTTTATCTTTTGGTTTTTGTGGTTTTTTCTTGATTAATCCTTCTGCTGAAATACTTTTAACAAATAAATTGCAACTGCTTTGATGAATTAAAAATATCAATAATTCTTGACTATTCCAATTTGTTTAATCTCATGAAAATTAACATATAAAACTATTTAAATAGGAGCCGAAAAAACCTAAATCAAATAAAACTTTGAAACCTAATTAAGAAAGGAATCCTAAAATAACCAGAGAAAATTCCGAAACAGCATTTTCTAGGTTTAATTTGAACATGTTCTTGACCTCAGTTGTTGCTAGCCAGCTAACCTCATAAGAAACATGTAGAACACACACATAAAATTTTAGCCCTCAAATTTATGTTCTTTTTTTTTACCAGAAGACTCATTAGACACATCTGAATTTTCTCTTGAATTTGAGCCTCTGATACATATCCCACTTCAAGAGCGCAGGCATTGACCAAGACCAATTTTTCGTTATGCCAAGGGAGAAGATCGAATTACAAGAATACAAGAGCGACATATCATATTTAATTTGAATGAAATCTCACAATTTAGATCATCATAGAAGGAAATTTTATTCATTCAAATCACATATCTCCATTGACCATACTTATTTTTATTACAATGATCAAAATATTGGACCATGCATGAAATGCCATGCAATAAATGTTGATGAAGTAAACTTTATGGACATCTAAAACAGAAAATTATGTTATTAGTGTGATGAATCTTCTTCCAACCTTGTCATGTGTTATCCCCCTCCGATCACCAGGACGAGAGAGGTGGAATACTCTGCTCATTTCTGAAGAAATTACCAGGATCAACAGCAGTCTTCACGCTTACCAGCTTGTCAAAGTTGTTCTTGAAATACTTCCTGCCCCAAATGCTTGCTTGTTTAAAACTTGTGTTGCCTGCCAGGTTATTCATTCCAATGTCAAGATCCCTGTAATTGATATATGCTTCTCGAGGATTTTTCGAAACGTAAGGAGTCATGTAACTGTAAAGCCTTCTAATCCAATCAACGTGCCTTTTAGATGCCTCCTTGCCTTCTTCACTCCAAGACACCTGATGCTCAATCTTGTATATATTTCCAGCTCTATGTGGAAATGGAGAGCTAGACTCAGAAATCTGGTCCATCTTTCCTCCATAAGGAACTAATAGCAGTCTAGGTGTTTCAATGTCCTCTTCCAAGAACCTTTCAAATATACCTTCCAACGCAATTTCAGGCATAGGTTCCTTGACGTAATCAGATTTCGCTTTGTAATTTGTTACAAATCGAGGAGTCCTATCAAGCAACAGTTCCAAAGATGTATTACCTGGAAATCTGTTAAGGATGATAGCCTCAATCCAGCTTGTTTCAAGGCAATCATCTTTTGCTAAACCAAGCTCGGGGAAGCTCTCATTCATCAATTGAAGAAGCTTGTCCACCCCTCCAAGAAAGAAACCTGCAAATGTAGCCTGTATTGTTGGATTTCCTTGACTGGAATTAACTCTTCTTATATATGTCGTGATCATGAGATCTTCATGGAGCTTGTTTGCAATGTATTGCCACCGATGGATAAGTTGGGTTGCATTTTGCTCCAAGGTTCTTAAGACATTGAAGACTGTCAACGTAGGTGGAACTTCAACCAATTTTATTTTCCACGCAATAACCACTCCAAAGCTGTTTCCTCCACCTCCTCGAAGGGCCCAAAACAAATCTTCTCCCATCGATTTTCTATCAAGAACTCTACCATTAGCATCAATTAATTCTGCATCAATTACGTTATCCGCAGCAAGACCATATTTACGAAGCAGCGCTCCATACCCTCCACCACTCAAGTGTCCCCCAACACCCATAGTAGGGCAAATACCTGCTGGGAAGGCAAGTGTTCTACCTTTTTTAGCAATGTGGTAGTAAAGTTCCCCTACAGTTGCACCAGCCTGAACCCATGCAGTTTTATTAGTTACATCAATGGTGACTGATCGAAAATTGATTAGATCAAGGATGACAAACGGCAGAACAGACATGTAAGAGAGACCCTCAAAATCATGGCCACCACTTCGAATTCTAAATTGTAAATTATTTTTCTGGGAACAACGAATGGCAGCCTGAATGTGTGATACATTCGTCGGTGTAACAATGACAAGAGGCTTTAGGGTAGTAGAATTGAACCTAAGGTTTCGTATTGCGAAATGCAACACAGAAGGATATGAAGAGTCATTCTGGGTGTAAATGACTTTGGAAATGTCTGTGGAGTCTTCTAAGTAAAGGGAAAAACATTCAATAAAATCTACATGAGTGTGAGCTGAAGTCACCCATGAGAATGAAAAGAGAAGAACAAACAGAAGTGGGAGCATTGAAGAACTAAGAGAAATCATTTCGATCATTTGATTTTTAGCATAGAGCCCTGCTGGGAACCATCTTATTTATAGAACTGAGGAGAAGTGCTACCATAGAAAGAAAGAGAAATTTGTAATAACAGATTAAAAGTAGAAAAAGTAAATTAATCGATGTTTGAACTTGCGTCGCAAGAAACTTGAAGTTGAAGAATGACTGCAAATAACAAAGCATTTCCTCCAGGACTATCGGTTATCTGCATTGACAACAAATCAAGATGAAAGATATTAAATTGTGTTCAAATGGAGATGATCCTATTTTATAACGTAGTATACGAAACGGTATCTCATCATCCACACATGCAACGAGCCTTTCTGAAATTTCTTTCCAAGATTCTGACCTTTTCCTTCCAATTTTGATTAGTTAATTCCCAAAGTTCTGAATTTTGATTCACCAAACTTCTGAATTTTGATTCACCAAACTTCTTTTACTTAATTATTTCAATTAGTCAATAATGTAAGCACATTTAATCAACATATAAAATTAAAGAATGCTTATACTATTGCAATTCATTGGAATTTCTATGTTATTATGAGTCATTTTCAAAGGTTTGGAGTTTTAAAGTCTCACCATTAATTCATATGGTCAAAGTTTTTAACATTTACCCCTTGTATTTTCTTTCTGATTTGGAAATTACTCTGTTTTCTCTGTTTTCCTTTTGAAACCACCCTGTTTTCCTCTGTTTCAGCTCTCTGTTTCTGTCTTCAACTATGAGTAAACCAGTCAGAAACACTACGTCGAATTGCAATACTCAGCAGCAAGAACCTGTAGAATGTGCTGGCTGTAGAGGAAAAGCCTTTTTCATTACAAAATCTGGATAACCGATGTTAATTTTTCACTGAGCTAACTAGCCAAGGGACAAAGTGAAAGATATGGGAACACAATTTTTCACCAAGCTAATTAGACTGTGTATGCGTGAAATCGCAGGCCACAAATTGTGATAAAAATGAAGGAAAAAAACTATTTTTGACGACATCTTTATTATCATTTAATTTCATCTCTCCCTATCTCCCTCCTTTTGCTAGGATGAGAGGTGGGATGCTTTGTTCATTTCTAAAGAAATTAGTAGGATCAACTCTAGTCTTCACAGACACTAACCTATCAAAGTTATTGTCAAAGTATTTGATACCCCAAATACTTGCTTGTCGATAACTTGTGTTTCCTTGAATATTGTTTATGCCTATGTCAAGATCCCTATAATTGACATATGCAGCTCGAGGGTTTTTTGAAACATAAGGAGTTAAGTAATCGTAAAGCCTTCTGATCCAGCTTATATGCCTCTTAGATGCCTCGTTGCCTTCTTCATCCCAAAACACCAAGTGTTGAATCTTGTACAGATTCCCGGATCGATGTGGAAATGGAATGCTAGTTTCTGAGATCTCATCCATTTTTCCTCCATAAGGAGCCCAGACCATTTGAGGCGTGTCGATATCTGCTTCAAGGAATCGTTCCCAAATCCCTTCTAATGCAGTTTCCGGCATAGGTTCTTTCACATAGTCAGATTTTCCTTTGAAGTTTCTGTTAGTTAGAGGAGTCCTACCTAGCAAAACATCCGAGGATGCATTACTTGGGAATCCGACAACATAAAGGACAGACTTGATCCAGCTCATTTCGATGCAGTCTTCTTTAACCAAACCGAGCTCGGGAAAGCTCTCTTGCATCAATGGAAGGAGTCTATCAACTCCACCAAGAAACAAGGAAGTGAATGCAGCTAATATTGTTGTCTTTCCTTCTTCACTAGAATTGATTCTCCTTAGGACTAAGGCGATAGTGAGATCTTTGTGAAGCTTACTCGCAACCGATTGCCACCGATGGACAAGCTTTGTCGCATTTTGTTCCAAGGTTCTTGGGACAGTGAAGACAGTCACTGTAGGTGGAACTGGAACCAACTTCAATTTCCATGCGACAACAACACCGAAAGTATTTCCTCCACCGCCGCGAATGGCCCAAAATAGATCTTCTCCCATCGATGCTCTGTCAAGGATTCTACCTTTAACATCAATCAGTTGAGCATCAATGACATTGTCAGCAGCAAGGCCATATTTCCGCATCATCATGCCATATCCTCCTCCACTAATGTGACCACCAACACCAATAGTAGGCCAAATTCCTGCTGGAAAGGCAAGAGTTCTATTCTTCTCAGCAATTCTATAGTAAACTTCGCCGACAGATGCACCAGCCTGGACCCATGCAGTTTTATGCCTTGCATCAACTGCGACTTTTCGAAGATTGATTAGATCAACGATCACAAATGGGAGTGAATATGATACATAAGAAAGGCCCTCATAATCATGGCCACCACTCCGAATTCTAATATGCAAGTTTTGCTTTCGGGAGCAATAAATCGCAGCCTGAACGTGGGATACATTCGTTGGCGTAAAGATAACTACAGGTTTTGGATCAGCAGTTGTATTGAACCTATTGTTTTGAACCGAGAATTGCAAGACAGAAGAATATGAGGGGCTTTTTGGGGTGTAAATGAGCTTAGAAATGGCTGTGGAGTCTTGAAAATGAAAGGAAAGACACTGAAGAAAATCCTCATGGGGATGGGCTAGGGTTAACCATGAGAAAGATAAGAGAAGAAGAAAAAATAATGGCAACAAGGAAGAGTTTAGAGAAGCCATCTCCATTGTTTTTTGAGCATGGGGAACCTGCAAGAGATGGACTTTATTCAGGCGAGCTGATCAGCTTCTTGTCAACAGCAGGTGGGAGTCATAAACTATTTTGATCAGTAATTGAGGAACCATATGATTCAAGTTTGACCATTATTCATGTTTTTGGCTTTTAAATATTGCTCTGCTTCTATCAACACTACCAAGAACTTACCTAATCTAAGTTGAAAAGTATTCAGACATGGAAGTTTAGAGCAATGCTTATTGCAGTCATCATGAGCATATGCAGAGAGTCAATGTGTTATAAGTCATTGCATAAGGTATTTTAATTACGATGCCTTGTGTTTAAACCAAAAGCATTGAAAAACTGCTTTCCTCGGTTATTGCGCATGGCCTCACACAAATCTTTGATTAGTCAAAGCTCAAGCATTGGAATTTTATTTTTAAGAAAATAGAAATAATATTTAATATAATAATAATTCAGTGAATCTCCTTGCTTGATCTTGCCGCTAAGAGTGTCCGAATAAAACTTTCATTTTTTTATTTGGCATGTTCTAGAAAGGTTTTCAAGGAGCTTGACCACAATCAAATGTTAATTATAATTAAGTCCTTTTAGTTTAATAAAATAAATCAATTAATTTCTATAATATCAAAAATGATTAAATGGTCCTTTGATTAGGGTTGACCATAATAGTATTTTGTACTAAAAAATTCTTTCATCCTATCTAATTCTTTTTTATCTTTTCTATTTTTTTTAAATAAAGAAAAAAATCAAAATAAGTTGAAAACGAGCATGAAATGGAAAAATGGTTGAATTTTAAATGAATTTAAAAACATGGAGATTAAATATATAGTTTCTAAAACTACAAGGACTAACTAAATTATTTTAACTAAACTACAAGTAGTACTAAGTAATAAGCAATAAACAGGAAGTCATCCTGAGCATATGCATAGTGCCATGCTTGGTTTCTTCATTTCATCATGAAAAATGGTTGAATATCATGGCATTTGAAAGGAGGAGAAATATTAGGTAGCGTTGAATTACTATTACGAGATAAAATTCAATTGTTTTGAGATAAAATAAATAGAGATAATAAAATAAGAATAGATATTTTTATATATTTTAAAAATATAAAAATTCTTTCTAAAACTATTCAAGATACAATTTATTTTATGTTGGTGTCTTTTTAATTAAATATATTTTTATTTATTTTATATATATTATAAAACAATTATTAAATACATTGTATTTGAAATTGTGTTTTGAAAGTGCTTTTAAAAAAATTTAAAATTTTTTTATTTTTTTTGTTTCAAATTAATATTTTTTTGATATTTTTAAATTATTTAAAAATAATTTTTAAAATATAAAAAATATTATTTTAATACATTTTAAAATGAAAAATATTTTAAAAAATAATCAATACTAAACTTTTAAATTTTGAGATTTTAAACGAGCATAAGGACAGATTTGAGGGGGGTTTTAATTACTGGAAAGTATCTTGACTTTACACGCAAGAATCAACCAAAAAAATAATGGAGATAAATCTTGGGATTTGTTAGAGAAGTTTATGGAATTGATTGATTTATCTTATTATAAATATAATTGATTTCTTTCTCTGTTTTAATATATAATATCCATTACAGAATTTGACTACTGAATTTCATTTTCCTTTTTACCTTTCCATATTCTTCGAATCTGAGATTTTAATTTCTTAGCTAACAAATTTATTCCCACATAATATCCGAAACCAAATAAGAACTTAATGCATCGATTCTCAAATCGTAAAGAAATTAAAATAAATCCATATCTACCCTACAAAATTCACTATACATATTATTCCTTGAAAGAATTACACTCAAATCTCCAGTCACTTCTGTTTCTGCCTCAATCTCCAACCTCAAGCAATCCAAATGGCTTCCCAGATATTGGTGATTGTTAGCTTCCTAGCCATCTCCTGTTCCTTGGCCGCTGCGGGCATTGAGCCTGGTCCATTGCAAGATTTCTGTGTTGCAGATCCTACTAGCTCAGGTGGGGGTCTAATTGATTTACTCAAATTACACTGCAATTAATTAGCTTTAATCATATTCAAGAAATTAATTATGCTTTCATTTTATTTTAAGTTATTTCAATCCATTTTGTATTTGAGTCACGCTCATATATACTGGTCCAAGATACATATGGGTGGCGTAATTTCAGACTTTGAGAACAGTATTTACAAAAAATTATTAAGTTTTTCTGATTTTATTATCATATCAAGTAGGGATTTTATAGGAAGAGTAATTCTCATGAATGATCATTTTGGGCGTCAATGATCCGGCAGCAAAAATTCTCAACGCGAGAAAGCTGGCCAAAAATATTTTGTTGAAAAATTAGCCAAGTCAAGTGAGTACTTCCACTAACAAATTCTTTTGCGATTATGGCCTAGCTTGCCTGGATCCGAAGTTGGTAAAGCCTGATAATTTTTTCTCTGGAGGCTTCCATGTTCCTGGCAACACATCAAACCCCTCTGGCTCCTCTGTAACCTCAGCTTCTGTCGCCCAAATACCAGGCCTAAACACCCTTGGACTCACACTCATTCGCTTTGACTTCGCACATGGTGGTCTCGTCACTCCTCACATTCACCCTCGTGCAAGTGAGATTCTTACCGTCTTGGAAGGCAGCCTCCTTGTTGGGTTTGTGTCCTCTTCACCGGAAAACAGGCTCTTTTCCAAGGTCCTTGAGCAGGGAGATGTCTTTGTTTTTCCCATAGGACTTGCTCATTTCTTGAGTAATGTGGGCAACGGAACTGCTGCTGCTATTGCTTCTTTGAACAGCCAGAACCCTGGTTTTATTGCTATTCCTAGCAATATATTTGGAACCAATCCACCCATTGGTGATGATGTTCTAGCCAAGGCTTATAATGTCGACAAGTCCATTGTTGAGAAACTTAGAGCACAATTCCACAGTTAAATTCTGAATTTTCCTTGTTCATGCATGGTTGGTGTTACTTTCACGAGTTTGTAATAAAAAATATTGCAAGAAAATAAAATTATTCCAGATATTAACAAGCAAGGAACAACTCATTGGCATTTCCTTGTTCTTACGACTCTTGGTGCATGCGTAATCTACCAGCCTTGTCTTGGGTACCCCAAAGACATGGGCATTGGACGGCAGCAAGTTTCCTTCGAAGACTAAATTCTTGGACTGTCGATCCATCGCCATATATAGGAAGAGTTCCTGCGTACATACTACATCAATGATCAATGCTTTACGTAGTTTACCAGTCTCTTTGTAGTACCCCAAAGAATTGATATGGATAGCCACAAAATTGTTGGCTACTGCAAGTTTTCTAGCCATCATTTGTGCCCTGGCCACTGCCTTTGATCCTAGCCCATTGCAAGATTTGTGTTGCAGAGCCTTCTGGCTCTGATTGGCATCTGGTTGTCCATAAACCCTATATTTTTATTTATTCTGTTTCCTTTTCATTATCTTATCTAGTCGGTTATGGTCTCCACGATTTAAAAAAAAAAAAAAAAATTGGTGTTCTTTTAATGTAAATAAATTGTTAAATTGTTTTGTTGTTCTAATTTTAATTTTACTTAATTTGATCGAATATGATCGAAGTTGATATTTGTTAGATTTCAAAATTAAAAGCACTCATTGCAAGTTTTTAAAGATACAAACATTCAAATAGAAAAACTAAGGATATACACTCAAATAGGAAAAAAAATTACAATTCCCACCTTGCAACACTAATGGCATTTATAATGCCGCGAGAACCTGCCTTGCTAATAAAACCATGCCTATCACACAAATTAATCCAAGGAAAAATGCTACAAGTTTGAAGTGATAGATGACCAAACACTCGTCTACTAAATACAAGACATCCATCATTCAAATTTAAATGCAAAAGGAGTCACGAAATCCCATCTTCAATACAAGGAACCACAACCCATACATCAGCAAGTCAATCTAGTTTGACCCCCCAATGAGAAACATACCACTCACTTAAATAGAGCCAGGGAAATACATACTTCAGACATGGTGAAAAGAATTTCAAGCTATCTTAAGTATCATGTTCCTCTTCCTCTTCCTCCTCGTACTCCTCTTCATCGATAGTTGCATCCTGGTATTGCTGATACTCAGCAACCAGATCGTTCATGTTACTCTCAGCCTCGGTAAATTCCATCTCATCCATTCCCTCGCCAGTGTACCAGTGCAAGAAAGCCTTGCGCCTGAACATAGCTGTGAATTGTTCACTGACACGCCTGAACATCTCCTGGATTGAGGTTGAATTCCCTATGAAAGTGGATGCCATCTTCAGACCCTTTGGTGGGATGTCACAGACACTGGACTTGACATTGTTGGGAATCCACTCAACAAAGTATGAAGAGTTCTTGTTCTGGACATTTATCATTTGTTCATCGACCTCTTTAGTGCTCATCTTACCACGGAACATGGCTGAAGCAGTTAGATAACGGCCATGACGTGGGTCAGCAGCACACATCATGTTCTTGGCATCCCACATTTGCTGGGTTAGTTCAGGCACAGTCAGAGCACGGTATTGCTGTGATCCTCTTGATGTCAAGGGTGCAAATCCAACCATGAAAAAATGAAGACGAGGGAATGGGATAAGGTTAACTGCGAGCTTTCGTAGGTCAGAGTTCAGCTGTCCTGGGAAGCGAAGGCAGCATGTGACACCGCTCATGGTGGCAGAAATGAGATGGTTAAGATCCCCAACTGGGATATGGCAAAACAAAACATAAGGTACCAGAGTCAGATCATGATGCTTCAAAACCTTACATGGAACATACATGCATGTGTTTGGGCATGTTCATGTACACATATCATGCATCTGTTCGTATGAATTACATGTGTATTATCTGCAATCAAATTGAGCTGAAGATATTGCATATTCTGGAAGAGGGAAGAAGACTAAGTGAACAGCAAGCTGTACAATAGAAGTTGTTGTTGTAATCTTTATTTGTGGGGCATAGGGGGTGGTGGTTGTCTAGGTTAGAGGCAAGGAGAGACAGCAAACCATGTGGATTTAAATACCAATAAAAAATAAGAAGTCACAAGCAATCAATTCCCTATCAACCACCAATGAGAACGAGAAGTGAGCAGCCAACTAAGAACTAAGCATTTTATTATTGTTGTCCATCTCAACATTCATTTTCAATCTTTAGGTAGAAAAGGCCAGATGGTTCTTTTAATTAATTCCAGATTTAATATCTTTAAATTATGTCTTTCAGTTCACAGAAAGCGCTTTCAATTAACTTACAAGTGGGGGTAGCAAGCTTGAGAGTGCGGAAGCAGATGTCATACAAAGCTTCATTGTCCAAAACCATGCATTCATCAGCGTTTTCTACAAGCTGGTGGACAGAAAGAGTTGCATTGTATGGTTCAACAACAGTGTCAGATACCTTGGGTGAAGGGAAGACGGAAAATGTCAACATCATGCGATCAGGATACTCCTCACGAATTTTAGAAATAAGAAGAGTTCCCATGCCAGAACCAGTGCCTCCACCCAAAGAATGGCAAACTTGAAATCCTGTTCCACCAAATATATTAAATGATTCTTGAAAACAGACAGGAAAACTAAAAATGTAGCATCAATGAGAAAGGACAGTTCTAGATAGACCTTAAATTTAAGAGAAACAACAATAATGGTACAGCAATCAAATGACCACAAATTAAAGAGAAACACGGAAAATTGCAAACGAAAACCAAATCATGAAAAAGATAGAAACCAAACTTCCAACCATGAGTATAAACCACACTTGAATCTAAATAGACCTTGTTACATACTTCAAGTCCCGGAAGATCATTTTCTCATTATCTGTTATCAGCTGTGAAAACCAACGACACAAGTTTCCAGCCAAAAAAAATTCAGAACTAGCCTAGCATATGGAGCAGTCAGCAAAACCAGAAAACAGGATTTAGTCCAGCATTACGATGTCATTGAGCACCATGAAAGAACGAGTCATGGAGGCACCATCATAAACACACGTTTAGCTTCCCAGCAAGCCAAACAAAATAAAAATGAAAAGCTCCTCATTTTCATAATACAAAAAATCAACGGCACCAAGAAAAATCTCAAAAAACCTGAATATAAGACCAGATCCAATCAAACCCACTTGTATTCTTTGTATTCTAACAAACTAACCAAAACCATTTTAAAAAATAGATATATCCGATCAAAACAACCAAAAGCCATTTCTCAAAGCATTAATCCCTCCCAATGCAATATCAAACAAGCAAAATAAACAAAACTCATAAGGGTTCAATCAAAACAACACAAAAGGCACTAAAAAAGACATCTTTTTAAAAAATTACCTTGCAAGCAATCACAATTTTCAGCTTCTTTCCTGACAACATCAAGAACAGAATCAATCAATTCAGCTCCTTCAGTGTAATGCCCTTTAGCCCAGTTATTACCAGCACCGGATTGGCCAAAAACAAAGTTATCAGGCCTAAAAATCTGTCCAAAAGGACCAGATCTGACTGAATCCATGGTACCAGGTTCAAGATCCATAAGAACAGCACGTGGCACATATCTTCCACCACTTGCTTCATTGTAATACACATTAATCCTCTCCAATTGAAGATCTGAGTCTCCACTGTACCTCCCTGACTGATCAATCCCATGTTCATCACAGATCACCTCCCAAAACTTGGCCCCAATTTGATTCCCACATTGACCCCCTTGAATGTGAAGGATTTCTCTCATTTTGGCACCAAAGTTTGCACCTCTTTGGGGTTCCTGAAATGGTTTTTAAGTGGGATCTGAAGGAGAGAGGGAATTGAGGAGGAAGGAGTGGAGGAGAGCATATAAAGCAGGTTTCTTTGGGGTTTTTTTTTGGGTCTTTGAGGTGATTTTATTGGTTACTTGCATGGGATGGGGTTCAGGATGTGTTTTTTCTAATCATTTTTGGTTGCAAGTGAGTTGGAATGTACGTTTGAGTGTTCTGGAAGGAATCACCTGATCAGTTTATGTCTAACATGACAAGTTTATCCCCTTGGGATCATATATTAACAATATACTAAAAGGCGTGAGGAAAACACTGTAGTTTCCCCACACCTTTCACATCCTTTCACTTATTAATATATTATATTATTATAATTGTTATATTATTATTATTATTATAGAACTGTTTTTATTTTTTATTTTTTTTAATAAATATTTATTTGTTTAATTTAGTTTATTAATGTTATTTTTTTTTATTTAGTTATCAGATTTTCATGATACGGATCTCGAGTTTGATGGGTTAACCTGATTTGACGAGTTAACCCGAATTTTTTTCTTTTTCATTAATTTTTTTCATTTAGTTTAGTTTGTTGATGTTAAATTTATTAACAATATACTAAAAAGCGTGGGGAAAACACTGTAGCTTCCCCACACCTTTCACATCCTTTCACTTATTAATATATTATATTATTATAATTGTTATATTATTATTATTATTATAGAACTGTTTTTATTTTTTATTTTTTTTTAATAAATATTTATTTGTTTAATTTAGTTTATTAATGTTATTTTTTTTTATTTAGTTATCAGATTTTCATGATACGGATCTCGAGTTTGATGGGTTAACCTGATTTGACGAGTTAACCCGGATTTTTTTCTTTTTCATTAATTTTTTTCATTTAGTTTAGTTTGTTGATGTTAAATTTCTTTCTATTTAATTTTTATACTTTCATGATACGTATCATAGGCTTAACGGGTTAGCTTGGTTTGATGGGTTAACCCAGTTAAATCTAGGTAAACCCGTCAATTTTTTTTTCTATTTAGTTATCAAACTTTCATGACGCGAATCTCAGGTTTTACGGGTTAACTTGGTTTGAAGGGTTAACCCAATTAATTCAATTTTTTTTTCTTTTTCTTTATTAGTTTTTTTCTTCCTGTTGGTTTTTTTAATTAATCTATTTAATTATCACACTTTTATGAAACGATCTTATAGCCGGACCCACATCCAATATTCTTGAATCCAGTGTTGCAGTCAGGTTCAGTTAAACTTGGATCATGTAAGTTTAATGTTATTATTAATATTATAAATATTATTTTTAGATCAGGCGTTGCAGCCCAATCCAAGACTTTTGGGTATAGCTTTGCAGAAAAACTCAAAACTTTTAAATTTTAGTTTTTTAATATATTTTTTATGAAAAAAATAACCCGCGGCATCGCGCAGGTTATGTAACTAGTAAGAACTCTAAAACGCGTGGGTTTTTTACTGTAGCAGCAGGGTTTTTTTTTTTGGTTTTTTTTTTACATGTTTTTTTTTCCTTTTTTTTACCCAAAATTGATTTCTTCTTCTTCTTCTTTTTTTTTTTTAATTTTTTGTTTCAAAATTATCTTTGCTAATTTTTTAAAATATTAAGCTGGTTCAAAATTTAACTATGTAGTTTTTTTCCTTAAAACATTGTGGATTGCTATAATATTCTCATAAATTATTATTTTTTCTTTTTTTTTTCAAAATAGTCTTTGTAGATTTTATTTTTTTTATATTAAGTTGGTTGAGAATTTAGCTTTGTAGTTTTTTTTTAACCCAAAATTGATTTCTTCTTCTTTTTTTTTGTTTCTTTTTTTTTAATTTTTTTTGTTTCAAAATTATCTTTGCTAATTATTTTTAAATATTGAGTTGGTTGAAAATTTAATTTTTTTTTCTTTAAAACATTGTGGATTGCTATAATATTCTCATACATTGTTTTCTCTTTTTTTTATGATTTCTTTATTCTTTTTTTTTCAAAATGGTCTTTGTAGATTTTATTTTTTTATATTAAGTTGGTTGAGAATTTAGCTTTGTAGTTTTTTTTAAAAAAAAATATGGATTGCTACAGTGTTTCCTCTACATAATTTTTGTTTTGCTGCAGTGTTTTCCCATATATTTTTTAAAAAAATTATCTTTATCAAATTTATTTTTTCAATATTAAGCTGGCTGATAATCTAGCTTTAGCTTTCCCCACATTTTTTTTTATTTTTTTATTTGTTTTTCTTTTTTCCCAAAATTATCATTTTTTACATATTTTCTTCTTTTTTTTTTTGTTTTTTTCAGAATTATTTTTGTTGATTTTATGTTTTTACTATTAAGCTATTTGAAAATTTAATTTTTCTTTTCTTTTTTTTTAAACACTATAGCTTCCCCCACGTGTTTTTTTTCCGCTTTTGTTTCTTTTTTTTTTACATGTTTTTTTTTCATTTCTTTTACCCAAAATTGACTTTTTGTTTTTTTTAAATAGTCTTTGTCGGTTTTTTTTTATATTGAGCTGATTGAGAACTTAGCTTTGTAGTTTTTTTAAAAAAAAAAACACTATGGATTACTACAGTGTTTCCCTTACATGGTCTTTGTCGGTTTTTGTTTCTTTTTTTTTTACATGTTTTTTTTTCATTTCTTTTACCCAAAATTGACTTTTTGTTTTTTTTAAATAGTCTTTGTCGGTTTTTTTTTTATATTGAGCTGGTTGAGAACTTAGCTTTGTAGTTTTTTTAAAAAAAAAAACACTATGGATTACTACAGTGTTTCCCTTACATGGTTTTTGTTTGGCTACAGTGTTTTCCCCACATGTTTTTTTTTAAATTATCTTTGTTAAATTTATTTTTTCAATATTGAGTTGGTTGAGAATTTAGCTTTAGCTTTAGCTTTCCCCACGTTTTTTTTTTTGTTTTTTTAAATTTTCCCCACGTTTTTTCATTATAATTATAATTATAATTATATTATATAACTATTTTTTTGTTTTGTTTTTTCTTTTTAATTTTTGACGAGTTATTTTTTTCATTTAGTTTAGTTTGTTAAAGTTAATTTTCTTTCTATTTAATTATCAGACTTTCATACTTTCATGACACGTATCCTAGGTTTGACGGGTTAACTTGGTTTGATGGGTTAACCTGGTTAATTCTGGGTAAATCCGTCATTTTTTTTTTCTATTTAGTTATCAAACTTTCATGACGCGAATCCCAAGTTTTACGAGATAACCTGGTTTAAAGGGTTAACCCAATTAATTCAATTTTTTTCCTTTTCTTCATTAGGTTTTTCCTTCCTGTTGATTTTTTTTCTTTTTTTTTTTCATTAATCTATTTAATTATCACACTTTTATGACACGAACTTATAGCCAGATCCACATCCAATATTCTTAGGTCCGGTATTGCAGACATGATCACTTAAACTTGGGTCATGCAAGTTTAATTTTATTATTATTATTATAAATATTACTCTTAGGTCAGGCGTTGCAGCCAAATCAAGATTCTTGAGTATAACTTTGTAGAAAACCCCAAGATTTTTAAATTTTTTTTTTAATATTTTTTATACAAAAAAAATAACCCGCGGCATCGTGCGGGTCATGTATCTAGTTGTCTTTATAATGTGTATTTTAATTAAGGCTTAAATACTGTTTGTAACAAATTTTCTATTTCTGATTAATTTAAATCTAATTAATAAATAAATTCAATTTAAATATTAAAAAAATACAATTTAATTTTGTTTAGAGTACTTGCATTGCATTGCATTGGTCTTAATTATTCAAATATCTATTAAAAAAATAGATAAATAATTATTTTATACTATTTTTTTCTCTTTAGTGTAATGAAACAGAAAAGTTAATATTTGATTTATTTTTATATATTAAATCTCTTAACACTTAAAATATCTTAAATGTAAAATTTCATTAAAACTTCTTAATTAAATTCAATTGTTATTGAATTAATTATTGTTAGCTTAGAGAAACTGCTATAGGATTAATTATTGTTATTTTGTGTTGATTATTGATGTAATAATTAGATAATTTTGAATTCCAAACTTTTCATAAATATCTAATAGTACAATGGTGATTAGATTAAGATTTTTTTAGAAAGATCCATTCCACAAAGTTAATGTCATAAATTGTTGATATTATTTGAGAAATAAATTTGAATATTTCTTCTTCTTTTTTATTGTGGGGAATAGTCGTGGTGCGTGCAAGCTGGCCCGGACACCCCACATAAATCAAAAAAAAAAAATTTGAATATTTCTTATATGTACAAGCAATGGTAGACCCATAAAAAAAAATACTAAATTGTTGGTGGTGTTTGATGAAAATACGTGATGAGACTTGTGGCATTAGGGCTGCCTGCCTGCCTGCCTCTGGGATTACACAGCAAGAAATTTGTAAGAAGCTGGTGTTTTCAAGATGAGATATGAACTTAAAGCAATAAAGTTTTAATTTGGAAAAGAAAAAATCTAACTTTTTTTTTTATTTTTTGGGAAAGATAAGATCCACTCTGCTCTCCAATGTCTCTCAGTCGCAAGTCCCAGCAGTGGTAACTGTTCATGCTTCCTTAGTTCTCACTGTCAAGTTTTCTGATACTTCGATCTCAGTAAAGAGGAGGGCTAGGAATGCAGGCAACCCCGCCATAGATGAATGAATCAAAAGCTTGGAAAGTTCATCTCTTCCAAGTTTGCTCGGAGAGTAGAATAAGGGCAACACCGGAAAAGAAGTCATTGGATTTACAGATCGCATTTGAACAAATTCCTGGCATGATGAGAGCTCGTGCTCAGAAAGTTTGGTAGGCCTTAGTTCATAATGGCCCCAAACCAAAACCCTGTTCCCAAAAAAAGACATTCGGACCAAGTCCTAGGTAAAAGATGGTGAACAGAAATAAGTTGAGGAGCATTTGGAATCCATGAAAATGGACTAGGCCTGTGATGTCATTTTTGCTAAAAGCAAACCCATCTAATAACCATACACTACCGACGGGCTGGCCTGGGGGATGCAACATTAGATGACTTTTAAGAATCGTGTTTTTTTTAATTTTAATTTTTTTATTTAAAATTAATTTTTTATATTTTTAAATTATTTTAATATGTTAATATCAAAATAATTTTAAAAAAATATTATTTTAATATATTTTTAAAAAAATATATATTTTTTAAATCACAACTCCAGTACAGTAGCTAGCAAGATGGCAGAGGATATCAATTCTATAAGGTTCGGTTTCTGATAATTTTGAGTGGAGTGCTAAAATATACTGTACCTGCCTCATTAATTTGGTAGCCCGTACACTATTGGAACATGCTGGCAAGTGATGAAGCCGTGAAAACTTCAGGTTTGGACGGCTGTGATCTTCATTGGAAGAGTGATTTGACTTAATTATTAGTCTAATAGATTGGTGGGATAATATTGAAAGACTGTTTTTTAAAGTGAAAGACTAAGTACAAGTTCTCGGTCGAAACAGTAACTATTTAATGTTTAAATTAGTAAATAGCAAGGGATATAAAGGCCGAAAAAAATGTACGGGGAGACGAGTAGAGCAAGCAAAGAACCATGGATTTTTGTAGCTTGTGTGGTATGCTCTTCGTAAACTAGTTAAAGATGAATGTTTCATCTCAAATATTTACTTTATTACCTGAGTTATTTATTTATTTTAATCATATTAATTTATCTCGTGAAAAATAATATAATAATAAGAGCATATTAAAAATTAAATAATTAATTATTATGTCTCATTATACTATTAATAAAGAGGTTAGTGAACATAGACAATAAAAAAGAGAAGTAGGTGCTCATTCAGGAAGTAGTCATTGACGAGAAAGATGGTGTTGCATTAATAATTTGTGAGCCAGTTAATGAGACTGCATCACCATATTAATTATAATTATTTTTAATTTCATTCTCCTATAATTTTTTAATCTTTTAAATTTCATTCTCATTTTTTTAATTATAATTTATTTTATTTTGGGTCATTTTTATTTTTTTTCAAATTTCATCCTCCTAGAGTTTTTTTTATTAAATTTTATCTTTATTTTTGTTGTTGTTGTTGTTTTTCTTTTACAAGTTTTTTTATTAATGGTTTTTACGTTACTCATCCTTAAAAATTAAATTTGTTGAGAGTTAGGTTTTTTTAATTAAACCCAGATCCAGGATTTCACAATTTACAGGTTTTAGAGATTAGATCAGGTTCAGGAGATTCATCCGGGTTTGCTTCGAGTTTTTTTTCTTCCTTTCTTTAGCTTAATTTTAATCTTTTTTTTGTTTTGTTTTCTTTTTTTTTTTTTGATTCTATTGGGTTAGCTATTTATAACCTTTTTTAGCATCACCTCCTACCATTTCTTAATCTATAAATAATATATCAAATTATAAATGTTTTTTAATTTTATACCCTATGATTTTGTTTGAGATTATTTTTTTTTTTTTCAAATTTCATCATTTTTATCTGTTTTTCTCTCAAATTTTATTCTCATTCCTTTTGTTCTTCTTTTTTTTTTTTTTACTTTTACAAGTTTATTTTTTAATATTTTTTCAATCATCCTTCAAAATTAAAATGTTTAACAATTAAGTATTTTTATCGAACTTTGATCCATGATTTAAGAAGTTGCAAGTTTTTAATATTAGACTAGGTTTAAGAAGTTCGTCTGAGTTTTCTTGGTTTTTTCCCTATTTTTTTAATATGATGTTTTCATCTCTTTTTTGTTTTCAAGTTTTGCTTTTTTTTTGTGGTTTTCCTTCTATTAGGTTAGCATTGAGTTGTTTAATAATCTAGGTAAGCTCATGTATGGTTCTTTTAATCTTTTTTTGTCAATTTATTTTTTGTTGTTTTATATTATTTAAATTGTCATTTGAACGAATGACTCGATACTTGGGTTTTTTTTAAATCTAGAACTTTTTTATGTCAAATGTTTTTTTCTCGATCCATAGCGAAGCACGAACAATATATCTAATAATTTTTTATAATAAAAAAATAAATCACTTATTTTTAATAGACTAAATTATAGTCAATTTGTTGAAAAACAAATAAATGAGCTAGATCCCTTCTTTCTTGAACCTTGTATAGTGCCAAATATCAAATTCATCATTTTTCATTCGTGCATGGATTTTAAAACTTGACACATATAACAAATTGACTTGAAAAACTTGAGATATAAACATGATTCAAGTTGGGTTTCTAATTAAACCACGCATGAGATATAAACATGATTCAAGTTGGGTTTCTAATTAAACCACGCATGCATTGTTTTAAAACTCAATCTGGATTGGTGGGTTGACTTGAGATCCGATTGACTCTAGGTTTAGATTAGATCGAATTTTAACAAAAACATAGAAATAATTGACTCGGTGTAACTTGATTAAAAATCAAGAATGACCCACAACTTGATCAAAACCCGTTGACGTTTTTCTTTAATTTTCTTTTTAAAATGATGTCATTTTTATTTTTTTATAAGATAAAAAATTAGGTTAATTCGAGTTAACCCGCGTCGATCTATTTAACCCATAACATAAAACTTGCCTCGAGTTGATTTCTATATTGAAATTAAAAACTATAGAATTAAGATCAATATTATAAAACGCAATCGACTCAACAGGTTAACCTTTGAATTATGGCCTAAGTTAAGTCATTTTTCAACAAAAATAAATTAGAAATTAATCCGATCTAGATTAATTCACCTAACACGTGGCATGTCTTTGATCAATCATATTATCAGGCTTAAAAAAGTATATATACAAGACATTAATCTATTAAAACTCAATTTACACAATCAAGTTTTTAATAACCCGATCAAGTTCCACTAATCAAAACCAAATGTTTTTTTTTTAAGATGTAATTTTAATTAAAAACAATTCTAATTTACCTTATAACCCACAAATTAACTGAATAATTCATCAACCTAGATTTTTTTTAAAAAAACATGGTGACAAGACAAGTACATTTAATGATCATGGTTACAGTAAAATGTACGATACTGAACAGCTGGAACCAAGCCCAAAGACCACGCCTTGCAGAAAGCGAACAAAAAAGACCAAAACGCAGTCAAACATCATCAATACCACGTTGATAGTCACTTTAACTTGTGTTTCACCCTTTGTCTTTTCAATTATCCTGTCACAGAAACCCCCACTTGACTCTGAACTACTTTCATGACTTGTTGGGCCCTACCTTCTCTCTCTCTCTCTCTCTCTCTCTCTCTGCTGAGCTGTCCACATTCCCCCATCATCCAGCTTAGCCATGCCCCTTTCCACTTTTGTCCCAAAATCCTCTTCTTAATCTTGATTTTCCACCGTTTGATTCTAATCAGAATGCCATATGGGTCCCATTAAAGAAATATCCTCGCGTTTGTCCATAAATTAGGCGGCTTGTTTTGATTATTGACAAAAAATTTGTTTGCCTTTGTCCCAAAATCCTCTTCTTCTTTCTTCTTGATCTTGATTTTCCACCGTTTGATTCTTCTAATCGACATGCTGTTTTATTATCTAGCTTAGCGCGTTTTTATTTATTTATTTAAAATATCAATATATTAAAATAAAAAAAAAATATTAATTTAATATTTAACAATTTTAAAAAGAAAAAACTACTCCCGCCGTTTAGGAACTTAATTAAATGCTTAATGGCCCTACGGGAAGAATGCTTACTTCTTTCTCAAATGGAATCCAATCATGGCCTTATGGAAAGAATGGTTTGTTTTCTTTCCTTTTTCTTTTTCTAAAAAAATAACTTTTTCATGAATGGACGATTCTCTCCTAAATCACGGTGGGACACATGATATTTAGGCTCAAATATCATGATATTAATGCTTTAATTAGCATAAAGCTTTGATTTAGGTAAACTAAGCGAAACTAAATTTGTTTCGAATTATCTTTCAAAGATTTTATTTTTAAATTTTACACTAGTTTATCTAGTTAATTCAAATTAAAAAAATTCACCAAACTTTATCATTTTAATTATTTAGACTTAGTTTTGTTGAATTTCACTCATATTATATTATATCAATCAGATATCAAATCAATATATTAAATTAATATTTAAAATAATTTCAAAAAGAAACTTAACTCTTATGAAATTCTTGTAAAATAAAGTTTAATAACTATGATTTTATTTTTTATAATTCAATTCTAAATATAACCCACAAAGTTTAAAGGGAAAGACATAAAATAACAAACATCAACCGTTAACAACTCAAACAATTTTCCTACTAAATAGAGACGCTGTAAAACAGGTAAAAATCCAGCCTTTGGCAACAAGAATAGCCAAAATTAGCAAAGCAACCACCGCCAATTCCCTTGCCAAGCTGTAGTATTCCACCATATTTCACCACCTTATTAGGTAAATGCAAGCCCTTTTAGACCCCAAAACCTCTTGTTTTTTTTTAAAAAAGACCTAAATTCTCTATACTAAAAAAACAGAGATTAAGACTCCACTTTACTTGTTGTCTAATTATATTTTTTAAGTTTTTTTAGTTTTAAATTAATTTTTTTATATTTTTATATCGTTTTAATATACTATTATTAAAAATCAATTTTAATAATTCATGATATTTTAAAATATCATGAATTATTAAAAGTTAAACAATCTCATCAACAGCGCACACGCGTTTCCACAGTAATTCCCCCCCCCCCCCCCCTCCCCCGAATCGTGTCTCCCTTGTTATCTCCTATAGGTTCCTCACCTTTTTATCAGCACAATAAAACCAAAACGAGACATTTTTATAGGATGCTTGTAAGAGAACAATATCACAAATATTCTCTTCAAATTCTATATTTTTAGGGAAAATTCTCATCCGGGCATCCTTCAAAATCCAATCTTTTTTGACGCGAACATGCCTTTTCCGTGGAAGAAGGACAAAGTTTCAAGATTTTCACGTATTGTGGCAGATCTTCAGTCGCCAAAAAGAGGGAATTCTCTTGTTGTTGAGACTGGTTTCCCTACTTCTCTTGTTGATCTCTTTGTCAAGAACCGTGAAAGGTTAAAGAAACCAACTGGCAAGAAGAAGAAGAAGAAGAAGAGACAACAGCAGTTGCAAGAGGTGGAGGAGGAACTTGTAATCTCTGATCCTATTTTTGTATCAAGTTCTATAGAGTTGGTGGATTCACCAGGGCCTATTCAGAATTTGGAGAATATGGAGAGTTTTGATGTATGTGATTTGGTGAGTCAGTTATTGCCTGTTGTTGAAGATGATGAAGATGTTGAAGATGTTGATGATGTTGATGATGTTAAGGTTACTGATAAGAAATGTTGGAATGAGAAAGAGAAACGTTTGTTATTTGTGGTTTTGAAGATGTTTTTGGTGGTGGTTTTGGGTTTAAGTACCAAAAAGCTTGTAGTTGGGATAACAATGTCTGCTTTTGTGCTTATTTTTCTTGAATATGTTGGAAAGCATGTGTTATGTTTCTTGAAACCATGTCTGAATGTAGAGATAGTCTTCGAACTATTTGTCGAAAGGGTTTCTTCAGCATTTCTGATGTTGAAAGGAGTAAGGAAATGTGATGATTCAAGAAAAGAATTGATCATTCAAGAGATAGAACAAGAAGAAGATGTTGGTGGGGTTGATTCTTGTGATTTAATTGAGACTCTTGAAATGAAGTCTTCCCTTGAGGAAACTCAAGCTCTAGAATTTAATTTTGATAGGATTGTGCCAGTTGAAGCAAATAGGGGAGCTGAATCAAGAATGGATTTGCTCGTTTGTGATTGGAGAATAATGGAGGTAGAGGAAGATAAAAGTGGAGTTTTGGTATGCGAAAAAGAGCGAAGCCGAAAATCAAAAATCAGAAGAAAGATCATAAAGAAATTGGTGCCAAAGAAGTTGCGGGCTATAAAGAAAGCGAAAAAGAGCAAGGGGCAGGAACCAGATGTCGGTAGTGAATCATCTAGTTGTTGGGGAGACGATGAGATGGGGATAATTGAAGTGCTAGAAGATGGTGACAAACAAGGGTTTGAAAACAAAGGCAAGGCCTTGCTATCAAAGTTGCTAGAAGAGGAAGAGGAAGAAGAAGAAGAGGGAATAAAAGAGAGGAGAAGAGGAAAAGAACCTGATCAAGAAAATTCTAGCTCTAGCACTGGATGGCAGGCTGAAACGGAAGTAGTAGTAGTTGATAAAAAGGGCAGTTCAGATTATCTGATTCTCTTTTTTGTTGCTCTTGCTGGTCTAGTAGGAGGTCGGAGTCTATCCCTTGTGCTTACACTTGCATCATGTTTGCTGATAAAATTGATTGGAAGATTTAGATGTGTAAACGAGCCAGTGAATAGGTCCCGAGCTTCAATCTCAAGCTAGGATCTTGGGTGATTTTTGCTGTTTTTGCTTCCAGGGAAAGTGTTCTTCACGTCTCAAAACTGTATTACAGAAGTCTGATGAGCAATTCCAATCTTTTTTTGCTGGGATTCCAACCTGAGGTGTTGTAACTGTAAATTTACAGACACGGAATCAAGATTCATAAATACTTTCATTTCCTAAATTGTGGAAATTTGTTGTATACTTGTCTTGGTTTTATTTCAGTTTAAGAAGCAGCATCAAGTCTGCATTTTATTTATGTCAACCGCTAGACCAGCAGAAATGTTCAGCTCAAATGCATTGACCATATCTGTACCGCAAAAGAACTGTAAAACGCATGTATCAGCCAAATGTAGTCTTCTTTACCTTTAGAGTTACTAGTTCCTCTAATTTATTCACAACGGTAGCGCGTCTGGTTATTGTCACAAGAGACAACACAGTGTAGATAAGAAGGATAGGAGATGGTGAAGAAAAGATACAGAACAAGGGACGTTGACGGTTGACTGTTTTAGTACGGTATTTAGAAAATTGTCAACAAGATTCAATAAATTATTTTTATTTTTATTTATATTGAATATGAAAATAAATAATAATATAATAATTTTAATTATAAAATCTAGAATGGTTTGGTGGATTAATGTAGTATATGGTCATTCTAAAGTCTAGAATAGTCGGAGTTTAAAAAAATAAAAATCTGATCGTGTTAAAAATTCAGATTAACTTGCAATCCAGTAAAAAAACACATCAACTTTATTTTTTAGAAAGGAAATTTTGGTCAAAAGGTGGATAAATATGTTGTATCACCTTTCCGATGAGCATGAAATTGTTTGGAGTAGCCTTTACAGTGCAGGTTACCTGAACCAAGTGTTGTTGATTGCTGTGCCTTAGTCTTCCATTGATAGGAAAGGTTAGGGCTTGCAAGTAATTAGCGAAAAAAGTTGGTGCCCATTAGAAGAACAAGTTCATGAAAGGACACCACACTGATAATTCGTCCATTCATAAGCTTAGGATATTTCTTGGAGGTAATAACACTGTGTTGTTTTGTGTGTCAATCAATGTTCCTTAAAAATTTGTACGAGATTGGGATTCGGTCTAGGATAGCTGAGATGAGGCTTTGAATCCAAGCAAGCTAGACCAGTAACTCTCTGCTGCCATACGAAAAACAAAATGTAAGAACATATAAATAGCATGTTGATCATGTACTGATTAATGTATTGGAAAGAGCAGAAGCAAAAACATTTGAAACAATTTTTTAAGGAATTAAAGCTACTGTACAATGATCGCTTACAATTCAGTAAGGTCCTGGACCTGGACGAGTAGGATCTGCGACACAGAAATCATGCAGTGGACCAGGCTCAAAGGCAATGGCCAAGGTACAAGCAATGGCTACTAAACTCACAACAAATAACATGTGATAGGCTTTTGTTCAAGTAATTTGAAGTTGTGAAATCGTCGCTACATCGACTCTTACATATGCATATGATGAAGCGCGGCTCAGAAATTAAAGAATTAGACCTTGAACGAGTTAGCTGCCGTCCAATGTCAGCACTAGAATTGAGAGAGTCTGGCATCTTCAATTCAAGCCGAATATAGCTACAGAAGTACATCCCTT
Organism: Populus nigra; assembly: GCF_951802175.1. Lineage (NCBI taxonomy): Eukaryota > Viridiplantae > Streptophyta > Magnoliopsida > Malpighiales > Salicaceae > Populus > Populus nigra. The sequence continues at coordinate 17,395,833 of NC_084860.1, read as the reverse complement.
TATTCCAAATGGCTTCGTCTGTGTAAGGGTTACGATACCTTGCATCCCTGTCACTATTCGCCTTCCTGTTCTTCCCAGCTTCTGAAAAGGTCCTCAGGTACTTGGAATTAGGCTTAAGAAAACAAGATATGCTCAACATGATTTGAGTTTGGTTTCATATGATCGAACTGTGTCATGTGTTGTTGCTATTGATTTCATTAGTGCCACATTAGCAAATCTTCTTAATCATTTAGTTCACGCAGAGGATGTCTTCTTCCATCTCAGAACTAAAACTAACCCTGCGCTAAATAACTTTGAATAATTCTAGAGAAACGCATGGAACAATATGTTTCGGGCCTGCCGAGATTTATTAAGATCATTTTTTTAACAAATGCATGAAAACTGCTAGAGTGTTTCAAAATCAAACTTGATAGTATATGCAAACAAAACTGTGAAAGTACTCTGTTACTGTAATGGAATTTTCAGTCAAGTCATTTGGAGCTAGGAGTGCAAAACTGCTAAAGTAGCAAGGTTTATTCTTTCTATGGTAGTTCTGCTGAAACACACTGCATTTTCTAATGCAGTGGCCTAGTATTTAGAGTATGTGGAATTAACTCAATCGAAGTCAGGAATTATGTGGTGTATGTCAAGTTCTATTGAGGAAATATTCTGGCAATTGAGCACTTTGGCCACTGCAACATGCAGAAGAAAGATTAGTGCATTGCCTTTTGTCACCATTTGGACTAACTGGACCTTCAGGAATGAAATTGTGTTCAATCATCAGATGTTTTCTCATTTATATTATGTAAGCTTATTATTTGGCTGGAAGAATTTGGTGTGGCAATTACAGTCATAAAGCAGCAGTATCTGATCAAACTATAAATTATTGCGAACTTTATGGAAGTCTTGGGAACATTTTGTAAGTAAATGATACAAATCGTCATACATTAGAATAAATGAGGACTAGACAAATGTAAGAAATCACCAAAAGAAACATATTGGTAAGAAAGGAGAAATTCTTCAATTCAGGATCTCGACCGTCTAGAATTGAGCTTGAAGTTTTTCAATGACTGACTTGTCCACCTGCAAAGCCTTGGCTAGAATGTCTCCAGGAATACTTGGAGTGGATCCAAATAGAGTATTTGGAATGAGAACAACACCAGCGTTTTGGTTGCTTAAGGCAGAGATTGAGAAAGCACTTCCATGGCCAACATTTCTCTGGAAATGCACAAGTCCAATTGGAAACACAAACACATCACCCTTCTCAAGGACCTTGGTAATGAGCCTGTTTTCAGGGTTAGAAGTCACAAAGCCAACGAGGAGTTTGCCTTCTAAGACTGTTAGAATTTCAGTTGCTCGAGGGTGCGTGTGAGGAGGGATCAGACCCCATGGTGCATAGTCGATACGGGCCATTGAGATTCCAAGGGTGTTGAGTCCAGGTAGTTGGCCTACAAAGACTGGTGTAACTGCAGAGCCAAGGGAATTTGATGTATTGCCGGGAATATGGAGTCCACTAAAGGAAAAATGGTTGGCTTGCACCATCTTCGGGTCCAAGCAAGCTAGACCATTAACTTTTGCTGCCATATGAAAAAAATATTTGTAAGAAACAAGAGCCAAACATCTGACATGTACTGATTAATGGTCTGGAAAGAGCAGAAGCTAAAACATGCATCATTGTTTATGCAATTAAAGCTACTTAATAAATTAGTAAGATCCTGACCTGAGCTAGTAGGATCTGCAACGCAGAAATCTTGCAATGGACTAGGCTCGAAGGCAGTAACCATGGCACAAGCAATGACTAGTAAACTTGCAATAACCAAAAGGTGATTAGCCATTTTGATTCTTCGAAGTATTGTTAGAGAGAGACTGATGAAGTAAGTTTGAGATGGAAAAAGATGGTTACAAGAACTCTTATATATAGTGAACATAGAGTGCAGATAAGCATTGGCATTAAAGGATGGATCAGAGTTTCAGGTCTCCGTCTTTGAAGATATGATTAGCTGCTAGCCAGTGTCTATATGTGTTGAAAGAGTCTGCCATCTTCCATACAATCTGAAAATATAACCAGAAGAAAATCATTTTGATCCAGATGTCTTGTTTTCTCCTAGGATGATCAATAAAATATGTGACTGCAAAATCCTATTACGGGATATGTTACACATATGAGTCCAATTTCTGTTTGTCTTACTAACATAGCCTCATATGCTCTGTGAGTTTAAGAGACTAGGTCAATCAACTCAGTTGTGCAAGTCTTGTACTCATGTGAATCCAAGCTTGAGTGGAAAATGGAAAAATAATGCTGCAGAACTGGTCATGAAATCCTTGTTTTGGACATAGGCTGTTGTCTGGGAAAGAATCTCAGTATGGTTTGATATGGACAAACCGTCTCATATGTTGTCGGTATTGGTAGTGAGATGGGGAAATTTCTTAGAAATTTTTTTGCATAATAATGCTTATTGTATTATTTAAGATTTTTAGGTTTTGAAGAATTGAAAAAGAGTTTAAGATGTAATTTATTAAAATAAACATATCTTTTTATCCGGTTGTTGGATCAAGCTCAAGTTTTAATAATTAATGATTCTGAAGGCCTAGTTTCCTTTTATGTTAAAATGTTAAAATTTTATAATGATAGTAAATTGAGAATGCCATCAAATAAGATTTGGAATTTATTGTGATTTTTGTTGTTGTATTTGAATTATTTTTTCCACTTAGAACATGACTTTTAATTTAATTAATATTTTATTATTTAGTAATCTTAATGCTAGATAAATTCTATTAGTTAGGTAAGTTTTAATTAGAAATCATTTCCTATAAATAATTTTAGGTCTGGAACTAACATACATATATCTAGTTTATTTTATGAACATTCAAATTTAACATATATAGTTTTATTTATATTATTCATCACGTTAATCGATATCAGAGTAAGTTGGCCTTTTGATGGACAAAAACAGCAATGATACTATTGCAAATACTCCTCTAGTTGTAAATGTTTCTAAATTAGTTTCACTTAATGATTCTTAAGGTCTTGAAGTACTATAAAAAAAACTAAAACAAGTTGTTGGAATTGTTTAGGAGGCTGAAATTGGTATCAAAGAAGACTTAAGTGTGGATGTGTTATCCAAACCAAACTTATCGAAATTATAAAATTATCAAATTGGCTAATAGTGAAGACGTTAACTAAAGTTGTTATTATCTTAAAAGATGGTTTCATGTTAGGCTTTTTTAGGTCTCGATAAGTCTTGTTTAGATTCATAAATTCTACATAATTATATCTTTGCTGAAATTAGATTTGAGATATTTGGAACAACTATCTCATGAGTAAATGGATGACAATGTTATATTCAAAGTCTCTTTTTCTTTAAAGTAATTGAGTTCAATTCTGATAGCTATACCTTGAGGGCGAGTTTTTCAAAAATAGAAGGGATTCATGACATGAAGAGATTTCTTCTATAATCTTGGTATCAAAATGTTTACTACATTATTTTATTAATTTTGTTAATGATCAAGATTTTCAGGTCACGAAGAGCTTAAGAAGAAAACCGATTCATTGATTAGAAAAGCATTTCAAGAGGTGCAACCGGTGATTCTTGACATTACAATGTGCATGTGTGTGCACGCCATTATAATGTTTTCTGTTTGAGGTTATTTTGAAGTACTGAAGCTTAATTACTCTGTCAGGATATAATTTTTTTCTGTTTGGAATGAGGTCTTGTTTCTCTTAATCTCTGTTTGTTTTTGCGTACGTTTTAAAAGCATGTTTGATTCGTCAAAGGCTTAACTCCGAGCATTGTTAGTTGCAACACTCTTATTCACGGCTTGTGCTTGTTAGGCAGCCTTAGGGAAGCACAACATCTTTTCAAGAATATGCACACCAATGGCAACCTCCCAAATTTATTTACCTGCTCAACAATCAGTTTCCTGAAGACTTGCTCCGGTGTTCCTTGATTGGCTCAATGAGGAAAATCAATTGATAATTCTCCCTAATTGTTGGTGCTCCAAGGTTCAGTAATTTTTAAGCTTAAAAACGGCATAGCAGACTAGCTAGCTACATCATTCAGAGTCTGAATCTCAAGGCCTGCAGGCTTTTGCCACAGACATTCTCACCAGCATGTAGCCGATTGAATGGAAACTTCAAGAAATTAAAGATGAAAACTAGTGGGTATTTTACCCCAAAGTAATCATAAATGGATATTCAAGAAAAGATTAAAACTAATGAAACTACTAAAAAATATAAGATAAAATTTATTTTCAAAGGATTCAAACAACAAAAAGGTGTGGACTATTTTGACACGTGAATTTTATAAGGACATTAATAACCATCACAATTATGAATAAACTTGAAATACATCAAATAAATATAAAAATAAATTTTTTAAATGGTAGCCTTGACAAAGAGGTCTATATTAAACAACCAATGTGTTAGTCGTTAAAGGGTAATATGAAAATCTTAGGTGTTGCTGATGTTATATTAAAATTAAAATTTTTAGAACATCTGATAAATTATTATTGTCTCAAACAGAAACATAGTGTGTTAAAAAAATTCACTGTAAATTTTCTAAAAATGACAATGGTATAATCAAAACGTCAATGAATGTAAATATATATTAATTGAAATATTCTTAAAAGCTTGATGTATATATCATGAATTAAATATGATCAAATATTGCATACTTCATACTTGGTTAACAAGTGACTAAGTTTACCAATAATCTAGGTATAAATTATTAGAAAGTAATAAATAAAAGATTTAAATATTTAAAATACAAATATTTTAACACATGTACGTTTTTTTATGCAAAATGTATAAATTTTATTAGAAATAAGTTTTTAGCCGATAAGAGCATGGATTAACAGTAGCTGTACAAATGAAAACCTTTTTCCCTCTGCATGCTTTGCTTAGCCAAAGCTCTTTCTACTGTTCAAAGGTTGGATTTTCTCTAACTTGAGAAGAACTTTCATTTTGTATGATCCGCGGCGCGGATTTCATGCACTCAATTTCAGTTTTTGAATTAACTAGGCATCAAAGTCGTCGTTTTTTTATGACTAGCTACCTGTCAATAAATGTTCTTGGAGTTTACGACAAAGCAGAAAGTTGGTACTTAGGAGTCGTCACAAAACAGTATTTGGCGTGGAAATTCCGACCACAAAACAGAAAATGTTCAATAACGTGACAGTGACACTTTCACTAGACCTTCTGACACCGGCAAGCTGGAATCGATCCTAGGATGCAGGTCGATGACTTGACTAGAAGTTGCTTATGCTCTAAGGAAATGCCCCTACCTGAAATGTTGTGCCATAAATATGAAATTGAAATTACTTTCTTCAGTACCGACAACCATCTTCTGAGCACATAACACTGTATAATCATGCTCGCCTATTCATCAGGGCACCCCGCATGCCATAGCGAAGAGCGCTCTGCCCTGTTGCAATTCAAGGAAAGCTTTATTATTAGCCGATCTGCTACCAAATTCCCTTTTGCTTATCCAAAGGTTCAGTCCTCGAAGCTCGACGGAAATGGTAGTGACTGTTGCTTATGGGATGGTGTCGAGTGCGATGAGGATACTGGTCATGTGATTGAACTTGACTCAACGCTAGTTGTCTCTGTGGTTCCATTGACTCCAACAGTAGTCTCTTCGGCCTAGTTCAACTTCAAAAGCTCAACCTCGCCAATAATGACTTCGGTAGTTCTCAAATACCGTCTGCATTAGGTAATCTTTCTGAGCTAACCGCTCTCGAACTCTCCCACTCCCTATTTGTTGGAGAAATTCCATCAGAAATTTCAAAAGTTGTCCAAATTAACTTACCTTTCCCTGTTTTCCCACTATAATGTATATTCTAAAAGGTTTTTGACACTTAAATTGCCTGATCTGAGATACCCGAACACATTGGGAATCTGAAGGGCCTTCGGTTACTCAACCTTTCCAACAATATCTTCTCTGGTTTCATCCCGTCATCCATTGGGAATCTAGCGAAGCTCGAAGCACTGGACTTGTCTCAAAACAAGCTTTCTGGGAACATCCCTAAGCAACTTGTGCAGCTAACCTTCCTTCAGTTCTTCAATGCATCTCATAATCATCTTACTGGGCCAATACCACGAGGAAACCAATTCAATACATTTCAGAAGATTCATTTGATGGCAATTCAGGACTGAGCGGAGAGCCATTGTCAAAGAGATGTGGAAGTCTCAAGGCCTTACCTACTCCGGCTCCGGCTCCGGCTACAGGAGATGAACTTTTGGGACTTGACTGGAAATTTGTTCTGATTGGTTATGGAAGTGGATTTGTCATTGGAGTAGCTATAGGACACATTTTAACGAAAAGAAAACATGATTGGTTCATGAGGACTTTTCGAATCAGGCAACAAAGAAGGCCAAAGCACATAAGGAGACATAGAAACTGAGCTTGCAAATGTCAGATGGATTTCATTTTCTGACATGGAGGAAGCAGCCTCCACGATCCTTTCTATGCCTAATGATACACTGTACTACATATTTCAATGTTAGGTTCTCTGTTTATCTAGTCTAGTTCTAGTTCAGTTGTAAAATATTTCCAGGCTTTTGTGTTGCTTCTTGTTGTAAATTCCCTACTTGAATATGAATAAAAAATGGAAAATTATTTATCAAGTGATCGAGTTTTAAAATATGCAGACAATCCTAAAACCAATACAGATTAAATGGAAAAGAACTTGAATTGAGAGTATAAATATAGCAAGTGGATGACAGCAAAAATTGTCATCCACCTAAAACCAATTCATACTCTGATAGACATTACAACAACCTTTTCTTTTAATCTTTAACAAAAAAAGGAAAGGAAAGGAAAGGAAAAACAACAGCTCAAGTGCTTATTAATTAGTAGCCATATCATCCTTATAATTGACAATTTTTTTTATTGTTTTCTACTAGGTCTCATGTAAATCTGAGTTCATCCTTGTAAATTTAAGTAAACCTAATATATTTTCATTTTAATATTTTTAAAAAATATATATATTTTAATATTTTAATTAAATTATATTTTTATTATTATAAAAATAATTATATCACAACTTCCATGTAAATTTTTTTACTGTAAAACATATTAACAATTTTGAAATTATATTTTAATTTTGTAAACAAGTCAATTTATCGATGGTTATATTTTATTTATTTATTTATTAATATCTCAATTTGTATACCAATTAACAACTATTATATCATATAACGCATTGAGGCTTCTGGCTGAGTGGTTTTGGCAAGAATTTCCTGCTTTTGTCTTCTGGATTCAACCCTCAGTGTACGTCTGTTGTTCTTGTGGTATTTTACTTGTTTCGTAGATTTGCAGAGTATTCAGTAAATTTAGAAATTAGTTATGGTGCATATAAGCTGGTCCGAACAACCCAGATTATATATATATATATATATATATATATATATATATAGAACAATTAACACATATATCAAGATATTACTTTAAAATTATAAAATACAGTAACCATATTCTTAGACTTGGCCAGGCAAGCAGCTAGAAAAGGCCTTGGAAAGTTTGAATCGATTTTTTTTCCCCGTAAATTTCCAGGCTGGAAACATTTAGAATCCAACGTGAGTCCCATAATAAATTCAACGGTCCAGATTTCTCCAATCTCTACTTCTTTCTCACTGCCACCACCACCTTTTTCTCTCATTTTCTTCCTGCAAAACACAAACACAGACAGACAAAAACAAAAACACCACAGCTTTGGTCTGGTTGTGGTGGTTTTTTGTTGTTCAAAGAGAAGAAAGGAAGAAACCCATTAACGATTAAGGTTTGTTGATTCTAGATCCGACCTGCATTGCTTCTTTTCTCTTTCAAGTTTGTATCTTTTTGTTTTTTTTTTAATTATTCATTTTTGGATCTTAGTTTTCTTTTTTGTGTTTGAAACTTTGGATTTTTTATGCAGAAAATTTGTGGGTTCTTTTTCATGGAATGTGTGGTTGAAATTGGATTTGGGTAATAGGTGCATTTTGGGTTTTTTTTTCCTGTTTGGTCACCGAGGAAATCTGGTTGCACTTTTGAATTTTGAATGAGAATTGAAAGAAAGATTGCGTTTTTATGAATTGTGTGGTTGATTTTTTGATCTAGAATTTGTGCTGAGTGTTGCATTGTTGGTTTGTTGATTAATGGTGAAGATTTTCTGTTTGTTTCCTGAGAAAATGTGGTAAAAGGGAAGAAATTACTGTGTTTTGATTTTTTATATATATTTTAACCAAGGTTGATAATTTACTTTAATCGAGATGTGAAAGTGTTCATGGTCCCATCCACATGTATATATGCCTGTGTATAAAAACGCTTTCAAGAGATTTATTAAAGAAAGTTCCAATCTTGAATTATAAGGCTCATTTGTAGGCGGAATGTGAGTTTGAATGTCTGTTATCAGGAATCAGGGCGGAACAATTTTGGTTTTTTAGGCTTGAATTGACTGGGATGTGGGACCTTTGAATTGAATAATGTTTTTCCCTTGTAGTAGGAGTAATTGATGCAAGTCATAACATCATACATGGTTGACGATGGTGATTGGAATTTTGGAGATTTAATTTTGAAGTTAAGCTATATCATGCTCCACAAGTTTTTTACATTTGATAAAGTTTAATTTCTTTGAAGGATTGTATGCAAGTGATTACATTGCGAATTTGAAGTTGAAATTTGATAGGTATGGAGTAGCAGGCCCCTGGGGTAATATACAATTCAATGGCTTAATGTGTTGAATATACAATATTTGATGGAAACATTAATATTTTTGCCTATGTTATGTTTGATAGGTATAGAGTAGCAGGCCCCTGTGCCAAAGACTTTTTGCTTAAAATATTTTGCAGAAATTATATTCTAGAATGTATTGTTCTATGTTATGTTTCCTGTATAATTTGCCTATTGAACCTGTTCCTTATTTTTTGCCTATATGTCTTCAGCTACACAACTAAGTGTCAAGATGGTCGCACAGGAATTCACTGTCGATCTAGATAAGCCCCTTGTCTTCCAGGTACATCATTGATTTTTTAATTCAGTCATAGGGTAGCTTCTTTTTCAAAGCACTTTTCAGCTTGCTTCATCATTCATATTGTCATTGTTAATTCTGTTAGCGATTAGAAATTCTTGAGATTTTATTGCAGGTTGGCCATCTAGGAGAAGCTTATGAAGAATGGGTCCACCAGCCTATTGTAAGCAGGGAAGGCCCTCGGTTTTTTGAGAGTGATTTTATGGAGGTATTGCTGCTTTGTCTCATACATAGGATCTCAATCTCCCACATGATCACAGATCATCTGTGCATATATATGCTAATCAGAATTGTCATGTTTGAATGCATTTTTTGAGAATAAATGACTGCATCTTTGACACTTATACCTGGAACAGTCCTTGACACGCACAGTTTGGTGGGCAATTCCATCTATTTGGCTGCCTGTTATATGCTATTTTGTCTTAAAATCTGTAAGGATGGGCCATACACTTCCCGAGGTGGCCTTAATTGTGGTTGGTGGTGTTTTCATTTGGACATTGCTCGAATACACCTTGCATCGCTTCCTTTTCCATATAAAAACAAAAAGCTATTGGTCAGTCCTCTCTCTATTCGCACTCATGCAATGAAGTTATTACTTTCTTTAAAGTTATGTTATTTTAGAATAGTCCTCTGATAACTTGAACTTGCTTTAGGGGGAACACAATGCATTATCTTCTTCATGGTTGTCATCATAAGCACCCTATGGATGGTCTCCGCCTTGTTTTTCCTCCAGCAGCAACAGCTATTCTCTTGGTGCCGGTATGTGTATTGTGGCTTTATCATGTCATATAGTTGATAAAAAATGTGTTTGATTGTTGAACACTTTAATATTTTCAAATGTTTACATTCAGGATTTTTCCCAAAATTTTATCAATTGGATTCTGTTCTTTTTTAACACGTTAAGTTGTTTGTATTGTTTTTATGCATAAAAGCTGCTCTACATACATAATCATATTGGTTTTTATGGTAAATTTGTCGTGGCCAGTTCTGGAACATGGTCAAGTTGTTTTCTACTCCTTCAACTACTCCTGCTCTTTTTGGAGGTGGTTTACTGGGCTATGTGATATACGACTGCACTCATTACTACCTGCACCATGGTCAGCCTGCAAATGATGTACCAAAAAATCTCAAGGTAAGAGCAGCACAGCATCCATTTGCTTTTCCTTCTTTAATTACCAATCATATAATCTTTTAGAATCACTACAGTAATCTTATTATTAATTCTAAATGGTTACAGTCAGCCTCATAAATAAATGCCTTTAGTTCCTAGGAGATTTGTAACCGGATGTAGTATTGCATGATCATTGATCTCAAAATTTGTCAGTGTGATTTAAAGCTTTTGCTGTGATTGTTTTCTAATGTTATTAGTTTCGTCAATTCTAATAAAGGGCGTGTCTGTGTTTTGCAGAAATATCACATGAATCATCACTTCCGGGTGCAAGATAAGGGCTTTGGAATCACTTCATCATTGTGGGACAGAGTGTTTGGAACACTTCCTCCATTAAAAGTGGCAAAGAAAATATAGATAATTTAATTGGAAGCCTAGTAGTCAATCTAGCAAGGGTCAGGGTGGAAGGTCCAAAATTCATTTTTCCTTGTTCCTTAAATTCATTCATCAGCTATCCATTGATTTAAACTATGTTAATCCAAGTGTTTTCTGCCAGGGTTTTATAATTGATATGAGCATTATAAATCTTTTCGGTCCCCTTTTCCCTATGGGAAGTTGTGTGTAAATTAAGCTTGGTTTATTTATTATTTGTTTGTGAGGGAAAATTTCCCTGTGTCAATAATGCTTTTAGTTATCCTCGCCCACTTTTACTTGGGAATATAAAAATTTTTTAAAGTATTTTTTATATAAAAATATATTAAAATGATATTTTTTATTATTTTTTAAAAATTATTTTTGATATTAATGTATGAAAATAATTTAAAAATATTAATTTAAAATAAAAAAAATTTAATTTAATTTAATTTTTCGAAAGTGTTTTTGAAATGTAAAAGTAAATATGATCTAAAAAAAGGAGTATAGTTTTGTTTTCCTATATTTGCACAAGAATTTTATTTTTTCTAGTTTAATTTTTTTTTGTTTTTTTTAATGGATTTTAATTTTAAAATTAGCATAGTAAATTAAAAATATTGGTGTAATATTACAATTAAAAAAGAAATATAACATTTATAACTTGTGATATCCGGAAAAAAAATTATTAAATGGATAGGAAAGATAAAAAAACTTTGAAGACATTGAAATATAACAAGATAAATTGAACGACACATGGAAAGATTACAGCGACTATTGTATCATATTGTCTTTTGCTATTGTATTATATTAATTTAGTTAGATAAATCTTCCTGCATATATATATATATATATATATAAAAGGCTACAATTAACCTTTTTATCATATGAATTAGAGCATTAACAAAAACTAACTCTTGCGATAAAAGTGTTGTAGTTATCCTGTCACAAATTATTATAGATTATAATAGTAAAAAAAAATTAAATTTAGTTCTTGAACTTTTCTTTAGCAAAATTTAACTTTTTTAAACTCAAAGTAGTACCAATTATATATGTTTTTTGGAAAGGAATGGTTAGATTTAAAGTTAGAGTATCGAAGTAACAATAACAGATAAAATAGATGATTGGTGGTTGTTCCTTTTAGTTGTTCAAAATTTATAAGTGATTTGAAAAGGGTTAGAATTTTATATAAAAAATTAATTTTCATTTCTCATCTTTTTAGGTTTATAGGTGATTGGTCCTTTTAGTTGTTTAAAATTTAATTTTGGTACAAAATTTTATTTTCATTATTTTTCACTTATTTTTTGGTTAGAGGAGAGAGAGAGTATAATGAATTCTGGTTTTAAAAGAGAAAATGGTTGTCAACGATGATTCTGACCACCAAAAGGTTGAAATCAATGTCAATGGGTTCCATTTCATAAGTGTAGTTTTACCTAGGTATTTTTTTTTCCTTGCTCGATGAGGCAAATCCAACTAAGAGAATGTTTTTGGGTTCGGGCTGATTTTGATTTTTTAAAGCTATTTTTTAGTTTTTTTCAGGCCATAGATAAGTTTATCAAGGTGTTTTTGGTGTTTTCTAGGTATTTTGAGTCAATATGAGTTTTTAAACCAATAAAACTGAAGCCCTATTTTTCTAGCAATCTCTGGTCGTTGGATTCTGCAAAAGCAGACGATGCGTTGTTTGCTCTCTTCTTTTTTTTAAAAAAATATGACGTCTGTCCTTTTAAAAAACTAAAAAAAAATAAAGACAAACCTAAGCACATGAGTTGGGCTTCAAGGCCCGAGCGCCTAATCTGTTTTTTTTTTTTTCAAAATGCCCAAGCCCACGCGTCTGAGCTCCTTTTGGGTTTTTTTTTGTTTGTTTTTTTATGTTTGGGTTAAACAAATTGTTGAACCCGATCGAGCCCATAAACCGGGTTGCATATTTAATGGGTTAATTTGTAGTATCCGAACTATTGTTTGTTTTTCCTTTTTTTAGTTTAATGTTTTTACTATCCCTCAATTTAAACAAAAAATGCAATTTCATCATTTGTTATCAATAAAGTACTTTTACTATCACGTCACCATATTTCTATCATGGTTTTTTTACTTCTAAAATAAATATTTGATACAAAAAAATTATCATGTGATAAAAAAAAATTATCATGCAATTTATTGTTATATAATTAAATCAAAAATAATTTCTGAGATAAAAATTTTATTGAATCGGATGACGTGCATGACTTGAATTGCAAGTTTGCTTTGTTGACTTAAGTTCACTTAGTTTTGTTTTAAAGTAAATGCTATTGTTTTTTACCGATTTTGTTCTACAACATTGAGTTAATTCAGGATTGAGCTTTTCAATTTGTTTTTTTCAAGATCAACCCATGTTAACCTAGGTATTTAAAATGTTTTTCCATCTCAATATTAGATAAAAAAATTATTTAATTCATGGTTAAATTCTATTTTTTTAGAAGACACATTACTAATACCTGGATAGTTTTTTTGTGCTTTAAATTTTCTTTGCTCTAAACCGCATCATAGCGCAGTCTAAGAACTAGTTTTAGACTAAATAAAGTAAGTCCATCAACTGTTAGCTAGTTAAATATTGACATGTGTTATGTTTCTACAAAAAATAGGTTGAAACTAGATTTCTGGCATGTGCGATGCCGCAGGCTGGATCAAATTTTTTTAACTAAAAAACAATTTAGGAGATGATCGTGTTTTTAAAGAAGTGAGATAAATTTGATAATCGAGTTAAACTTTGATTATTTTGATAATATGATAAAAAAATGTGGCAACAACAATAAAAAAGATGAAAAAAAAATTGCTTTGGTGAAGTTTAGTTAACACGTGAAATCCATGACTTGAACATGATATATGTCAAGATTACATGTATGTCGTGCATCCTAGATCATGAGGTTGAGATAATTCGATAAAAAAAATTGATGATAAATAAAAACAAAATTGTGAAAATTAAAATATAAATATAAATCAAGATATTTAATAGCATCACATGGGTCATTTACTTGGTTAAGTTTGATGAATTTGTTTGTTAAAACCAATTTGTAATATAAATTCACATACATATAAAATTTATTGATAAAATAAAAGGAAAGAAATATTAAGTAAGGTTGCACATATTAAAAATATCATAAAAAATAAAAAAATTAATTTATATAAATATATATAAAAAATATTACAAATGAATTATATTAATCTCATGAAATATTAAAGCACCGAATATAATTAAAAATAATTTATATTTAAACAAAGCTAAATAAGCAAAAAAAAAAACATACAATGGTTATTAATTAAAAAACAAACTTAAAAAATATTTTAAAAAAAGATGGAAACAATTATTGATTGGAAAAAAGTATAAAAAAAGAAAAAGCTCATGCATGTAAGCCTTGAAACCTAGGCTTGCATGCCTGGCCTACTAATTATTTTTTTTAAAAAGGGCAGACAACAGATCATTGGCCTTATATTGTTTGAAAAAAAATGAATAGGCAAACAACATATCGCCCATTCTTGCAGACAATGTGTCATTTGCCAACTTAGATTCCGACCACCACCGTGGTGGCTAGAAAATCACGCCTACATGTTTTTTACATAAAAAACCGGTTTTCAATCCATTTTAACCACAAAAACACTATACAAATACCCTTAAAACACCAAGAAAACCAACTTATCAACCTATTAAACCCAAAAACAGTCCGAACCACCAAATCAAACTAGAAAAAAATTGCATCCTTGATCTAAAACTAACTTTTTAAGCTACGTTAAGGCTTAGAACAACCACCATAAGACTTCTCACCTCGTGAAACTTGTTGACACTAATTTTACTTGTAAAGTGGTCGAAATCATCACCAACAAAGAGTTTTCTCTCTCTTCTCTGGAATTTGGTGGCTCCTCTCTCTCCCATTATGAAAAATGATCTGAAAAATAAAAAAATAAAGTTTGGTATCAAAATGTATTTTAAAAAAATTAAAAGGACTGATCACCTTATAGCAAAAAAAAAAAAGTTGAGCAACTAAAATGTACTTTACAAATAAATTTGAAAGTCACGTTTATGTTACTTGTGTTTTTCACTTTAGTCCTCATTGTTTCAATTCAACTCTCCCTCCTTTAAAAAACATGCAATTCAGTGCCAATTTGGGCTCAAAATGACTCAATTATGCAATGACAAAGGTCGAGAATCAAATTCAAAATTTTAAAAAATATCACTACTCTAATCCACACTGATTTGTGAGATAGTGAACAATGATTTTATGTCAATACAAACACCACATGTTTTAGTTTTTGTTAATTATGTTCAAATTGAATGTGTAAATAACTCATCATTTATTCCATCTGGCTTTTGAAGATAATCACAAAACTATTTTTTTATATATAAAAAATCATAAAAAAAGATGAGGAAAAAATGATCCCTAACTATATTAACTCTTTAAATTTGTGGCTCATGTTATTAGATTGGAAGCATGGCAAATACAAAAATTATGAAGCCCAATCCCAGATAAATCAAATGTCGAATGATAAAACTAGAGAAAAAGTAATCACATAAAAACCTATAATTAGAAGAATGAGGGTGAAGATCGAAATAAAAAATGAATTAGAGGGCATCAAAAAATTTAAATTGGAAGGTTAAATTGAAAAAAAAAACTTTAACAAAAGGAGAAATAAATCAAAAGAATAAGGGCTAAATTAAAAAAAACATAAACTTTGATTGAAGGATGAAATTGAAAACTAATAAAACTTTAATAAGAGAGTCAATAAAAAAATTAGAAATCAAAAGAATAAGGTGCAGATTGAAAAACTAATATATGATAAATTGTAATTTAAGGACTAAATTGAAAACATAAAAAACTTTTCTTAAAGGGCTAAGGATGAAAATAAGCAATTAAAAATGTAAAAACTGAAGTAAAAAAAGAAACAAAAAAGAAAGAGGACAAACCTGCATTTTCTTTGGAAGAGAGAGAATATAAGGAAAAAAAAAAGAAACGACCACCTGTTAAACCCCTGAATAAATCTGCATGGAATGAATGAGAAATACATATTTGTCAGACATAGTAAAATGAATATTTACCTTAATGGGGGTGGTATTGGTTTTTTTTATATTATTCGGGAAAATTATTTTTATATACACACTGGTGTAAATATTATGATATAAATGTAAACCTACAAGGATAATGAATTAAATATTACACCGTGCATGTCAAATTTATATTTACCTTAGAGGAATGGTTTTGGGTTGAGAAATTTGGATAGAAAAGTTTCTATACCGAGTTTAAAAAATGGAAACTTGAAAAATACCGGAAAATAAAAAAAGACTAAAATGAGAATAAAAATTATATGAAAGAAAATAAAAATAAATAAATAATAGTAACACGTAATTTAATGAAATTTGAATTCACCAGTTTTAAGTTTGGTATAAACCGGCGTCAAGACCCGGGAAAAATCACCCGTGAAAAATTAAAGGTGTGAGGCAAGGACATAAAGGGAATTTTTAAAATTTATTGACTATAAATAGGCTTGGCCGAAACTTAAGAAATGTTTAGGAATGAAAATTATTCATCTTTCTTAGTTAGATAATAGGAAAAAAAAAACAAAGGAGATCATGGATTTGTGAGGAGGTTTGTGAGATTTAATGATTTTAAACACTTATACACTTGTGATTAAGATAGGAAATTAAGAGAAAGTAGAGTTTAGTGAGAGAAGATAAGGAAAGTGAGGGAAGAAGAGGAAAGCTTGGAGCAATTTCAATTTGGCTAGCTTTTGGAGGATATTCTAAACTTAATTAGGTTGATTAATATGAATATTGAATTTGTTAGAATTATGTCATTAGGGTTTATTTATGAATTTTGGGGTTTTTATCAATTGATTGTTAGAAATGTTAAAATGAGTATTATGAATGTAAATTGAATGACTTATAAGATGTTCTAAACTTAATTGAGTTGATTAATATGAATTTGATTAATTGTGATTGAATTTGTTAAGATTATGTCATTAGAGTTTATATGTGAATTTTGAGGTTTTTGTCAATTGATTTATAAAGATGTTAAAATAAGTATTATGAATGTCAATTGATGTTAAGAAAGAAAGAAAGAAAGAAATTAATTACTTTAGTGGGAAAAGCTCTTTACATGGCCGGTTAATCTAAAAGAAATGAAATGTTAGTAAATATGGTCATTAGTGTAAAAAATATGATATATGAATAAGGTTTGGAATGAAATGATATATATATATATATATATATATATATATATATATATATATATATAATATCAAGGTTAACTAATATATTGGAATTCTAGTAATGTGAGTGAAGAAAGGAAAGATTAGAGGAAATGTATTAATGAGTGTGTTTGGTTATGTAATATATGGAATATAATTTGGATTTTAGACTATGCTAGAAGTAAAGAAAAGAATTGGAAAAGAAAAGAAATGGAAAAAAGGCTTTATGATTGAAAATAAAGAATAGGTGTAGGAAAAGATTTTAGTGATGAGTTGGTATGTAATTTAATTCTTGAGTAGTTCTATGAAAAGAGCGGAAAACTAGAATAGAAGGAAATTTCTATATAAATATATTCAGGAATAAAAAAAGGGAAATGCTGAATATGACTTTGAAATTATAAGTTAATTTTAAAAGACTTTTTGGGTATATCATGAAATGAAATGAATGAAATGTTAATCGTGATATTTTCCTTGGGTTAGGAGGAGTTTCTGGAGCAACATCCTCAGTAGCTGGAGGAGCACGCTTAATTGGAGATTTAGGTAGGTGCTATTGCACCTTAATATTTAATTCAGTATCTAAATTCTTACAATATTATGTATATATTTTAATGGTATTAAGTGATTATAAGGAATTTATATTGAAGAAAGGCTTAGTTAGAGATGATAATGGTTGAATTAATGATGATTATATATATGTAGAAATATTATGTTTGGCTATGTGTTAATTGAGAAAGAAATTATGGTGTTGAAGAGGAGTGTATGAGAAGACGATTTAGTAGTGAAGGGTATGAGAATGGAGAGATTATGTGAAGACATGAAAAGAAAGTTGGTATGTTGCTTCCTTTATTAAATGAAACTTAATGATGTATAATGAAGTATTATATGGAAATTCATATCAGGATATAGGAGTATGTAAGGAATTAAAATATGGAAAAGGTTTTGAAGGTGGAGATAACTAGATGGTAGGTTGGTAAACTCAATATAGGAAATGGATTATCAAGAAAGTGGTTTATAGAAAGATAAGATAATTATTTGTACTTATTAAATCATTTATGTTTTTCATAATGAATCGAGGATGACCTTTAGTAATAGTAAATTATTTATTCATGTAATTTTTTTTTTTGTTGTATATATGTGTTAGACCATCACATGTAGTAGAACAAAGCTAAATGGTTATTATGAATTAGTCTATAACTTGGTACGTTATAAATATAAAGGAAACTCTATCGAAATTTCGGTAGACTCCTTCCATATGAAAATACAAATATGATAACGTTTCAAGGTGAATATTTTATAATTTTTTTCTCTAAAAGAGTCATATTATTATGATTACTGGATTTCATGTGTTATGGAAGGTAGGTGTTATACCACCAGTAATAAACCACCCATCATTTGCCGTCTCACGCCACACCAGGAGGAAAAGAGTGGGGTGGTGCTGCTAAAGACATGTCAGAGCAAACATTTTGGTAATTAAGCCACATGCGCCGTCCAAAAAACATGAATGCCTTTTACTTGTTGATGTGTGATGCCTATGCCCCTACAACTTCATGATTTGAAAATTAATTACTAAGTGCAAAAAGTTTAAAATACCCTTCATGATTCTAGAATTAACAAAAAAAAACCCATTTAAAAAGATGAAATCGCACCTAAACACTTGCCTTAATTTTTTTTCGATTCTAGTGGAAAAAAAGTTATTTTATTGTTTTGTAAAACACAAAAAAAACAAACATACACTTGACCAACATTTCAATAATTTTTTAATCATGGGGTGAATAAGTAATTTAACTGTTAAAAAGTTAGAAAAATAAAAATAACGTTAGACAATTCTTTAATGATCAATTGAATATTTGAAAATACCAAACCAATATCAAAACCAAAACACCCTAATTTTTTTTTCAAAGAATAAAATTGTATTTTAACTGTCACAATGAATAGTTTTTATTTTTTTTATTTTGTTTATATACACACTGTTTTCTACAATGGTTAGCTTATGGGTTTTATTGTTTCTGTTAACTAGGATTTTCCTTCTATTATTGTATTGTTATTATATCTCTCTTTAAAATTAAATCATATAATATTATTAATAATTGCTTTTGGAGTCACATAAAATCTCTCTACCTATCACACACATGTGAAGTAAAGATATCTTGATTCATACATAAATAAAAACTTGTTTATACTCGTGATTTAGTTAATTCAAGATTTGAATAATTCAAGTTTTAAAATAATAATAATAAAAAAATTTAATTTACTCGATCAAATTCATTTTATTTTCAAAACATAAACCTCAACTTTTTAATTTTATTTTTTTGAATAATAACTTGAGTTTTGCCCCCATCTGCCTCTATATGTTTAATAATATAGTTGTAATAAAAAAATATATTAAAAAAATATTTTTTTATTTTTAAAAAATTAATTTTAATATTAGCGCATGAAAATAATATAAAAATACTAAAAAAATATTAATATTAATTTTAAATAAAAAATAAAATTTTTAAAAACTCGAATTGTACCGTTTTCCAAACGGTTCCTAAATCGACTTTTACAATTATGTGTCCAGGATCGAATATCAGAAACAAAAATAAAGAAGCAAAAAGAAAAGCCCAAATGTCGGTTCTAATTTCCATTTGAGAGCAAGAGTCGGCCCATTTCGTCCCGTATCCGTATCCAATTAGGTTTCTTATTTTTTCCCTCTTGTTTTTCTTAAACTACTAGGGTTTTTTCTTTTCTCGTCCATTTTTAGGGTTTTTCTCTCCTCTCTGATTTATCACTCTAAATCAAAATCAAATCAAGACCCTTTATTTATTAATAATCCAACTAGCAATGCCTCATGAATTAGCGTTTGATTTTTCTTGAAGTACCATGGCTGCTGATGTTTCAGTAAAGAAGGAAGCCACAGTGAATAATCCATGCTGCAAAGTGGTAAGTTATTGTTTTGTAGGATTTGATATCATAATATGGTTTTTTTCCTGGTTTTTCTGGTTTCTGATGATTAATGTTTTATGGGTTTTTTTTTTGAATTTAGTGGAAAGAGAAGTGCGGAAAGTTGGAAGAAGGAAGGAAGTGTTTGAGGCAAGCAGTTAAGCTTTTGACTGAACAAGCTGATAAGTTTCAAGCTGAGAATGTTAGTCTCAATAAAGGTAAAACTTGTTTTTTGAAAAAGAATTAATGGAGTTTTTTTTTGTTGGATTTTCTTTTTGAAAAAAAAAAAAACAGATTAGATGATCTTGTTATAACGTTGATTTGTTGGGTTGGCTTTTGGTTTGAAGTTGAAATTTTGATAGTCCATTTTTCTATTTGGTTGAATATATCTATCTCACTTGTTATTTAGTACTGATGATAATGCCAAGTTTGTTAATTTGTGTAGAAGATGCGTGATGTTCGAATGAATGATTAGGAAAAGCCATGTTGGAAGCTACTTTTATTTGATATTGTATTGTACTACCTCCTATGCAGGTATACTTTTTTGCATGTGGTATAGAAATTTAAATTAGTTTGTTTTTGCAGCTTGTGAGGAAGAGAGAGCGAAGGTGGAAGCTGCAAAAGAGGGGAGAGAAAAAGAAGCGGCTTTGAGAGTTAAATTGGAGAAAGAGATTTCTGCCCTCCAGTCTGAAGTATCCACCTTACATCAGAAGGGAAATGCATTTCCAGAAGTTGAAAATACAGAGGTTAAGCTGCTTCAAGATCAGGTTTTTAAAGGAGAGAAGGAAATCAGTAGGCTTAAGGAGCTTCTTGAGAGAGAGAAACTAAGAGCAGATTCTGAAAAGAAGAATGCTGAAGTGGAAAAGAAGAGTGCTGCTGATGCATGGAAGCATGTAAAAGCTGAGAAAGAGGGGAAAGAGAAAGAAGCGGCTTTGAGAGTCTCTTTGGAAAATGAGATTTCTGCCCTTAAGTCTGAAATATCATCCTTACTGCAGAAGGGAAGTATGGTCGATGAAGACAAAAATGGGGAGGTTAAGCTTCTTCAAGATCAAGTTTCTAAAGGGGAGAAGGAAATCAGTAGGCTCAAGGAGCTTCATGAGAGAGAGAAGACAAGGGCGGAATCTGAAAAGAAGAAGGCTGAGGTGGAGAGGAAGAGAGCTGCTGAAGCATGGCAACAAGTGAAAACTGAAAAGGCTAAGGCCGATGAAGAGAGGAAGCATGCTAGTAGTGAGTGGAAGAAGGCTGAGGAATATCGGCTTCAGTTGGAGACATTGACGAAAGAAGCTGAGCTGGCAAAATCTAAGTTGGCTTCTGAAACTTTGAAGTTTGAAGAGGCAAACAAGAAGCTTGAAGCAGAAAAACTCAAGGTGACAAAAGAGAAAAAGCATGCTGATTCAGAGCTGGCAAAAGCAGAGGTGCATAGAAAGCTTGCAGAAGCAAACTGGAAGAAGCTCATGGAAGAGAAATCTCACACTGAAAATATTTGCAAGCAGTTGGAAGATGCGAGAAAAAGAATTGAGAAACCACAGAAGGCTGAGGAATATCAGCGTCAGTTAGAGTCTTTAAAAAAAGAAGCTGCTGAGTCAAAATCAAAATTGGTTGCTGAGACTCTGAAGCTTGAAGATGCAAACAAAATGTTAGAAGCAGAAAAAGCTAAGGTGATGAAAGAGAGAAAACGTGCTGATTCAGAGGTCACTAAAGCAAAGGAGCAAAGGAAACTTGCTGAAACAAATGGAAGGAAGGTCATAGAGGAAAAGTCTCGTGGTGATAATCTTTCTCGGCAGTTGGAAGATGCTAGAATAAAGATTAAGGAACTGGAGAAGGGGATAAATGGATTCATACAGTCCAAAAGTATGGGTGGGACTTTTGATGATCAACATGATGAAATCACGAATGGTGAAGATGCCACAATTAGGGATTCATTGGAAAATTTGAAGAACAATTCAGATCAATCAAAGCTGGTTTTGGAGTTCTTAAATAACAAGGAAGCAACCAAAAGGTTAGATATTGAGAAGCGAAAAGCTATTACTGAGAAAAAACGTGCAGATTCAGAGATGGTGAAAGCAGAAAAGCTAAGAAACCTTTCAAAAATGAATAGGAAGATAGCAGCAGAAGAAAAATCCCGTGCTGATCAGCTGTCTCGGCAGCTTGATGAAGATAAAATAAAGATTGAAGAATTGCAGAAGCAGATACAGGAACTCCAATCCTCCAAAAAAGTTGTTGTGGCTTCTTCAGTTTTACCTGACAAAGTTATGAATGTGGAAAAGACAAAACTGAAGTTCTTGGAAAAGCAAGTGAAGCTAGAAAAGATGCGATTAAAGCATGCCAAAGTAGTGGCTAAGATGGAAAAAAACCGGAATAGTTTTCTTCAGCAAGAACTAGCTCGCTTGAAGCTTGATGTTGGTCAAATGTTGTTTCGCCTTGATGTACTGGATAGATATTTCTCATCCAGCGATGGAGGTACAGAGAAAATGGAAAAGGTCAATCTTGCTTTTGAATCACTTACAACTTATTCTTTTGAACTTTTAATTTGGAATACAAGACACTTGTTTTTATGATGGTGGCAATGCAATTTATTTTTGAAATTTAGCAAACAGGATTTGGCATTTGTTACTATACTTGGCTTCTGTTTGATTTTTCTTAGATGTGCTTGGTTACCTGATGCCCCTTTAAAGACATTTTCTCTCAATACTATCTTTTTATTGAAGTTTATGATTGCTGTGGTCGATATGATTTACAATTGAACAATATGTATTGGAATTGTCATATACGTTAGAATCTTCTTTCCTCACTCTTTGAATAGGAAACTTGAGTTCTTCCTCTCTCTTTCTCTGCTTTCCTTCCCCTTCTTATTTATTTAGTTCACACAGAATACATTCATTCTCGATCATTTTGTAACATTCACTTTGTTTCTCATGTGGGAGTGTTAGTGCTAGCTATAAAACCGTGGTGGGCACTATGTATTAGATTTGAATTTTTATCAGCTGAAAAAAAGCATGGTGTCTCCCATGTTTATTCGATGTTTTGAGTGAATAATTATGCATCTTTTCATGGCTGTTGCAGCACATTGATTAGCATTTCAAATGTTTAGTTTAGTAATTATTCCAATTTTTATTTTAATAATTATATTTATATCATTGGACTTGAGAACTTGAATCAGTGTTATTTTGTCTTTGCTTGTGCATTCATTGTTGTTTCTAATACATTTGTTCCATTCTATGTAATTAAAATCTGCACAAGCCTCGGCTAGTAGTTTGCTAACTGGATTGTTTGATGATCTTGGCAGTTTGGAAACCACGGAACCATGCAAAGGTCAAAGTTGAACAGAAAACTGTGTGCAGAAGAACAATGTCAGATGTATTCTAATAATGAAAGTGAACTTCTGAAGCCTAGTTGCTTGGCTTTGGCTGTCTCTGAACCTCCCACGCAAACACTTCACTGTACAGTTCCGTTGGTTTCTCCATCCAGTGGGAACTATGCTGCTTCCATCTCAGGTATTGATTCTAAATTGGAGTCTCTGCTTGGAGGCTCTAACCAAAAACTGTTACAGACTTCTGCAATAAATTCCAGTTCGGCATCTTTTTCTGATGGTCAGTTGGTCGGCTCACAGGAAAGGGGTCCATTTTTTCCCACATCAAAGAACTTGGTAGAAGATAACTTTAGGGCGCAGACAACAATTTCTGGAATGTCTGATGAAGTCACTAAAGTACAGCACAATGAAAATCTTGCTGTGGTAGCTGACAATAGTGTTAGAAGTCCTCCTAGCTTTGACGTGATTGGAAGAGTTAATAGACATGGTAGGAAGAGGAGGATCCTTGATGCAGTTGAATCTGTTGAACTTTTGTATTCGGAGGGTAAGAAGCTGCACCTGCAGATGGAAGAGAAACTCTCTGCCTTGCATGGTATATTAAACAGGCAAATTGAAAAACCAAAGGAAGAAGCCAAATATGTAGAACCTAATTTGCAAGGTGGTTCATATGATAAGCATGGGAGGATTCATAAGAAAAGAAAGATATCTCATGAAGAGAATGTAATTGTCCACCGTTTATCTGGCATAGATCAGCTGGAGAAGACTGAAATAGCTGGGAAAGAGGTCCATGAAGATGCAAATGCCTGTGGATATATCTCCACTACTGCCAATAATTTATTGGAAGCCTCAAAGGCATGCAGGGAAGGTTTGGGTTATTCTTTTGAAAGTAGCCTTGAAGGTATGGTAAGTTTTGAGGAAGTAGTCAATGGGGATTATATGAAATTGTTGGACCTGGATAACACTGCAGATGAGGAATGTTACAGGAGAGCAATGAAAATGCCTATGTCCCCTATTCTTCCTGAGATAGGGTCTTCAAGTGCTGAAATATCTGATAACATGGATAATTTTAAACCCATGCTTGATGAAAGCTTCCCTGGAAGTTTACCTAGTGGAAAGGAATCTCTAGTGCCTTCTTTCAGATTAGATGTCATTGTTGCTGAAATTAGTTCCAAACAATTAAAAGACTGCTCCTTTGGAATTTCCTGTGCTGATGGACTGCATGAAAATGAAGGCCATGCAGATTCCCTTGATACATTAGGCAATAGAAGTGGCACTGGTAACGATGTTGATGCTGGAAAAGCTTCTGATGGTCAGACCAGAGGTCCTGGATCGGGATTGGAGATTGAGATGCTGAATATACCTAGTTCTAGTTATGAGGGCCTGAAGTTTCCAATTGAAGGCGAACCTGGTTCTAGACACAACAATATTCCTAAATACTGTGTGATGCATTCAGATATAAAGGACACTATAAGCATGTCTAGAGTATTATCTGCGACTCAAACTTGTATGACTCGCTGTTCTTTGGACACTCAAGCAGATTGTTTGGTTCAAAAGATCCTTTGTGCTCTAAAACTGGAAGAGAACAGTTTACCCAAGTAAGTAATGCATCTCTATTCAAGCATATCATATCTGCACCGCTGTAGAGTTTTACATGAGTTTAATTCCCAAGTTAGTTAATAGAGATTGTGTGCTTGGTTCAGTGTTGTCAAAGGCGAAAGCCTGTAAAATACCCGGGGTGCTAGGTGCATGCCTGAGTGAAACTAAGGCAATATGCTATAAATTAAAAAAAAATTTATATTATATTATATTTTATAAATCTAAAATATATATCTTTCCAATTAAGATTAGATCATTAGAAAATCAAAGGAAGATATAAAATACCATAACATAGTCATATAAAGTTATATTTTTCACCCTTAAAACAAAATAAGATAATTTATAGTAGTAAGTAGCCTGTTAGATTAAAAATCAAAATTAAATATCATCATCATTATTCATTAATCTTCAAAAACATCTCCATCCATGCTTTCCTCTCCTTCACTTGAATCCTCCACATCCTCCATTTCATGATTATAATCCAAATCCTCATCTCTCAAACTATAATGCACTTGTTTAGAAAAAATTAAAGTATTAACTGTACAAATGTGTTGTTCTTTGCCTCCTACTGTTGAAAAAAGAAAGTGTGGTTGGTGTTTCTCTTCTAAGTGTCCTTCATTGTCGGTTCGTCTTCCACTTTAATGATTTTTTTTAATTTTTGCACCCTAATCTTTGTTTTTCACAAAAATACCCCTAAGTTGTTTCTTGTGGCAAATTAAAAAAATAAAGAAAAATCCAACAGAAAGGGAAGAACTTCAAGCAGGCGCTAGCCTTAGTGCCTTGCACCCACTCACAAGGCGCTCGCCTAGGTGCGCCTCATTGAAATCCAACGTCTGAGGCTAATAAAGGTGCTGGGGCCTCGCCTCGCCTCGCTTGGAGTGCCTAGGCGAGCGCCTCTTGACAACACTGGCTTGGTTAGATTATGACATTGAATTTTTCTCCTTGTTTTCTGTCTACATCTTTCAGGGAGAAGGCTTGCACATTTTTCACGTTGCTGCTGCTGAATTTCTCTGCTTGCAATTGGGGGAAATTTGGAAGCTTTTCGGATCAGGACTTTCTCTTCTGCTTAGATTCTTTTGCCAAAGACATATTTGCAGGTATGTCTATTTGTTGCAATTTGTTTTCTTCTGATATTGACATGCTATAAATATTCTATTGTCCTTGCAATATATGATCTAGTATTTATTCTCCTAGGTTGTTTTTTGTTGAGCCTAACTCTTGTGTTTTCTTGATTGCAGTTGTCTCTGATGTTGAGGCAAGAAACTTGTTTGCGGAGGTATGTTGTTTGGATGAACTGCTTGGCCTCATTGAAGAATTCCTCCTAGATGGGAAACTGATGATATATGCAGATCTATCTTCTGAATCATTGACTGGATGCGATTCAATGATAGACATCCTTCTGGATGGTGTAAATATAAAATTTGCCTCCAAATCAGCTTCAGCTGACCTTTTAGTGGCTGGAAGTATCATACTAGCTTCAATATGTGCAGCAGTTGACTGCATTGGATTTCTTTGTCAGGCTTCATACAGTCTTCTGCTGATGCACAAATGTGATACTGTTTTTGTACTTACTATTCTACACATTTTTGCTTACCTGGCTGGAGAGAAGTTTTTCTCCCTGAGGGAGCACAATTTGACAATGACTGTGTTGAAATCAACAATAATGTTTCTTGAAGGGGGGGATTCACCAGTTGCTTCAGCAGCTTCCAGTCTTACCAGGTACAAGGGTGGAATGTTCCATCCATGTACTAAATGCCCATTCTCAACAGATGCTGTTTCCATAGATACTGTTACATCAGTGCTCTTGGAAAAGCTTCAGAATTGTGCTGTTTCTGGAATCATGCATCATCCAATGAAATCACCCAGCTTGTCAAATTCCAATGTACTATGCTGTAAGGATACAGACAAACTGAGTTTAAATCAAGAAGAGGTTCATTCTGCCCTTGATATGAATTGTGATACATCCTGTAGTTTAAAAAAGTGTGTGATGCCTGCGAGATCAAATTCTATCATGAATGAGACCTTGTGTGGCCTCAGTGATCTTCTATCTTTGGTTGAGTTGCTTGCTTGCAATATGGTATGTGGTTTCCCCTTTTGGTTTTGTATCAGTGTTTCCATTCGTGTACATCTTTTGTGTAAACTACTCAATTATTCATAGTCCTGAAAAGAAATGTGGCAAAGCCTTATGTTCACCTGTCTTTCTTGTCTATATGCAGAGCTGGGAGTGGACCTGTAGCAAAATTATACCTGAGCTGTTGGAAATGCTAGAAAGAACTAAGTTAGACAACTTCGCTGCTGCTGTAGTTATTCTCCTTGGTCAACTTGGAAGGTATGTTTAGCTTGATCCGTTATTTGTTTATGTTTATATATTATCTAGGCTAATTGGTTAAAAACTATCATCAACTTTCGTTTCACAGGACATTAGTCGACATTTTTTATTCTGATTTAGGTCCTGAACCAGCAATGTAGTCCTTCCATCAACTTTGAGATATTTGTTATACTTCTGCATGGTCATGTGACCACACTTGCTGTCGAAGTTGACGGAAGGACTACATTGCTGATAAAAAAATAGGCTTAGGACCTAAATCAGAATAAAAAAAGGTTAGGTACTAATATCCTGATGATAAAAAATTCAGGGTAGCTTTTAACCAATTAGCCTATTATTAGTTACTGTCTTATCTTGAAAAGCTGTTTACCTTTGAATATTAATGGGTGATCCATTACCATGATATGAATATGCATCGAGGAAGTTAGAAATGTGAAGTTCATTGATATATATAGCTGTGTTAGATAACGTTATTTAGCACTCCAAAAATTTATATTTGGCTTTTGGGACAGAATAAATTTTGTTTCTCATGTTATGGATTTATAGCAAACCTACTTGGTGACATTTTCTTCATTTATCTTGGACAGTACAAAATTCGATTTTTGTGTTGCATTACTAATTACTGGATGATTTAATCTACCATGTTGATTCAGGCTCGGAGTTTCTGCTTTTGGCTATGAAGATAATGGAGTAGATAACTTGAGGTGTAAATTGTCTGGTTTTCTTTCACGGGATGCTACCATCAGAATGGCTCTTCCTGTTCAAATTGCTTTGGCCACTGCTTTGCTAGGTCTACTTTCTCTTGATTTTGAGAAGCTTATCCAGAGCAACTCTTGCCTCCCAGCAATGTCACGCCAATCCGTTTCCATTGATCATATAAGAAGCTGGTTTTCTTCACTGACCAAGGAGCAGCAAGCATTGTCACTCAGCCTCTTACCATCTTCTGATGTCAGCTGAGACAATTGCATAGTTGCAATAAGAACATATTACCATCTGCAACAATACTCTTCAAGTTTGATGCGGGAGTTTCTCAATAGCGAGTGGTTACCAATTTGTAATATGGCTAAAACTAAAACAATGTAGAAATTTTTTCGGGATTCACTTTTTTAGTAGGCTTTCCACTCTGAGATGGAATTCTCCATATAAGTTTTGTCCTTTTTTTGAGTTCTGAGTGGGCAGAAACTAGCGACACAAATTTTGAGATGTAGCTCGTGGTGAAAGCCTTTCTGTATGAGTCCTGTCTCTTACCTCCAATAACATCGTAAATTTTTTGAAGCACCTTCTGTAGCATTTTGCATCAGCTTGCATGATTTGATTAACGAACCATTTCAATTTACAATTTACATTTTTAGGTGAAAGAATATAAGATGAGCATAGGCACTCTATATGAAACACAGGTCTTCAAGAAGAATTCATTTGTGCGTCAAATTTTTTTCTCAGTGGTTGACTTCGTTGGCTTAGTTGCACAGGTGATAGTGGAGCATGCTGTGCTTTTATAATCCTGTACAAATCCTCAATTGCCCTGTTACGATAGCACAATTCATGCTCATATTGAGGATGTTGCTGCTTGCAAGGCCAATGTTTAGTTATAAGGTTTAGGGTCTCTTCTTACATGACCTAGGCATAGCCTGGCCAAGAATCTCTGGGTGCGGGTTCTGCATAGCAATTGTGACATTGCTCCCAAGTGCTTTATCAAGAAATTACTGCCACTGCAAGGTTAGTCTCACTCCTTCTTTGTTCTTTTTTTTCTTTTCTTGGACGTAGTGTAGTTGAAAGTTGTAATTTCTGTGGGTATTATTAGGACTTTAATCCACTTGATGCTCTACTTCGCCCTCTGCATTTCTGTGGGTATTATTAGGACTTTAATCCACTTGATGCTCTACTTCGCCCTCTGCACTCAGCAGTTAGTTTTCTGCTGGATTCTAACTAAATAGTTAATTTTACTCGGTGATCTGTCTGTCATAAGTAAAATTTATGGGAGGGATTATTGCCCCCTTGCTGACTCCCTGTTTTGAACCTAAAGCCTGTGGAGCCGATTAAAAAGGGCCTTGCACTCACATAGAACACATTACACATTATTTCTTTTTCTTTGCACTGCCTTCTCCTTTATGTATGGATGCTTGGAATACTTTGTTCGCTTCTGAAGAAATTGTCAGAGTCAACCTTGCTTTTCACCTGAACCAATCTCTTGAAATTGCCCTTGAAATACTTCATACCCCAATCCCTAGCCTCAGAATAACTTGTGTTTGCATGCTTGTTAATGCCTAAGTCAAGATCTCTATAATTAAGATACGCAGCCCTTGGGGATCTGGAAACATATGGTTTCATGTACCTATATAGCATCTTGATCCAATTTACATGCTTGTGTGTTGCTCTAGCCTCATCCTCATCCCACTTCACCAGGTATTGAATGTTGTACAAATTTCCTTCCCTGTGAGGGAAAGGAATATGAGATTCTTGAATCTCATTCATTCTTCCACCGAAAGGGTCCATTATCATGAACACTAGCCCTTCCTCTAAGAACCTTTCCCATATTCCTTCAAGTCCAAATTCAGGTATGGGTTCTGTTACAAAGTCAGATTTTGCCTTGAATTTGGCTTTGTATAGTTGAGTCTTGTCAAGTAAGACCTCTAAAGGGCTTCCCTTCTGAAATCCAGCAAAATAGACTGCAGACTCAATCCAACTCATTTCTGTGCAATTTTCAGGTACCAATCCCAACTCAGGGAAACTGTCATTCATCAAGGTGATTAGTCTGTCGATGCCTCCAAGAAACAGTGAGTTGAAGGAAGCTTCCACTGTCTTCTTGCTTGAAGTACTCTCTCCTCCAACATTCTGAATGACGATTCTGATGAAGAGATCTTCGTGTAGTTTACCTGCAATGTATTGCCACCTATGGACAAGCTTGGTGGCACCTTGTTCAATAGTTTTTGGCACAGTGAATACAGTCACAGTTGGTGGAACCTGAATCAGCTTGATCTTCCATGACAGTATGATTCCAAAGCTTGCTCCACCACCCCCTCGAATAGCCCAAAACAAGTCTTCTCCCATGCCTTGTCTATCAAGAATCCTCCCATTCACATCAATCAAGTAAGCATCAATGACATTATCTGCAGCAAGGCCATATTTCCTTAACAAGATACCAAACCCACCTCCAGTAAAGTGTCCACCAACACCTACAGTAGGGCATAATCCTGCTGGGAATCCATGAACTCTACTTTTCTTTGCAATAGCATAATAAAGCTCACCAAGTGTTGCACCAGTTTGAACCCATGCTGTTTCATCTTCAATATCAATCTCAATCCCTCTAAGATTGACAAGATCAATGATGATGAATGGTGTCTTGCATAGAAAAGATAAACCTTCATAGTCATGGCCACCGCTTCGAACTCTAACTTGTAACCCTTGCTTCTTGCTACAAAGAATTACTGCCTGGATTTCAGACTCATGAAATGGAGTAATGATGAGATGAGGCTTTGATGTTGAGTTCAACCATCTCAAATTTTGTTTAGATGATTGCAAGATATATGAATACAAAGGGGATTGAGGAGTGAATATGGTTTGAAAGGATTTAGTATAGGCATTGAACTCAGTTGACATGCATTGTATGAAGTTTTCATGGATTTTACTACTACAAGTTGCCCATGAAACTGAAAGCAAAAGAGAAACAAGAACAATGTGATTCATTTTTCCTAACTTCTGGGGTTACCATCTTGGGTATTTATGGTCTATATTTGACTGTCAACTAGGGATATTGTGAGAGGCCGTTTGTTACTAGCAAATATTTACGTGAAGACACCATTGATACCCTAATTAAAGATTTCAGGCTCTCCATGTCAATTGCATTTTGTCATTTTTATTTCGTTCGGCAATTAGCAGAGACTGTTGTCATGTTCACATGCATTGTGGAGAAGGTGTTTGTCTATACGACAAGGGCCATCACCCCAAGTTTTCTCAATATTATCGTTCCATGATACACTAATCTTAGCATGGATGGGGCATTTAAGACATGAAAAAGGCCTGCCTTCGATTATATCAAAGCTTGTTTGAAAGTACTTTTTTAGTTTAAATCCTCTAAATAAAAATTCTTAGAGGTTGGAGTTTAGGAACCATCAACATCTTTCAAATTTATTAATTTTTAAGGATGATCTAGTGCTTAAGCAAGTATGCTCCCTTATTTGATTTTCAAGTCTGGGATTCCTAGACATGTAAGAAGTCATGCTCTCGTATATGTACCTTATCCAATTTGATGACATGACTTGACCAAACTATATGCTGTACAGAACAGCTTCTCTATATGGAAATGAAGTTTCTGATTCGGATATTTCCTCCATTCTTCCGTCCCTGATTAATATTGGCTTCTCCTCTTCCAAACACCAGTTCCATAACTTTTTCAAAACAGGTTCTGCTATAGGGTGCTCAATAAAATCTGCTATATTTATAAGGGCTTCTATAGTTTCCTCTTTAGGGTACCCTGAAAAGTAAAGGATAGACTCAATCCAGCTCATTTCAGTACTTGAAGCCCAAGTCAAGGAAAACATTATTCAAGAAGCTGATCAGTTCTTCCAAGAAACAAAGAGTGCTTAAAGGTAGCATGGATTGTTCTGTTCCCTTTTCTTGCATCTCCAACAGCTTCTATAATAACCCTGATGAACAAATTTTCTTCGAGATTTGGCCCCATATGTTTATGTAGTAATAATTCAGATCAAACAGAAAAAAAAGCTAGAATTCTCAATAATATATTTATTATGAGTGCTTAAAATTAACCTAAATACAAAGAAATTATATATAGGTTAAACTGAAAATACTATTCTACCCTTAATAAATAAGACTAAATAAATATTATTTAATATGTCCCTTCAAACTCACGATGCGGTAGTTACAAGCATCGAGAGTTTGCCAACTAGAAAAAAAAAGAGAAATGGAATGCGTCTTGGTAAAGAAATCTGTAATTTGCAAGGAAGAAGAAACAAAAGGCAAAGTAGTGGTGCCATGCTTGAGATGATGACAAGTAAGATGACAATCGATCTTAATGTGCTTAGTTCATTAATGAAAAA
Source organism: Populus nigra (assembly GCF_951802175.1). Lineage (NCBI taxonomy): Eukaryota > Viridiplantae > Streptophyta > Magnoliopsida > Malpighiales > Salicaceae > Populus > Populus nigra. The sequence continues at coordinate 17,363,911 of NC_084860.1, read as the reverse complement.
CCGAGTTGTGAGCAATCTGAATAGAACTCTGGTTGTCACAATACATAGGAGTAGGATGAGAAAATGAAACTTCTATATCAGCAAGTAGCCAACGTAACCAAACAATCTCTGGTAGTAGATGCCATAGCACGATATTATGCTTCGGTGGATGATTGAGAAATAATAGATTGTTTCTTGCTCTTCTAAGAAATAAGAGAATTACCTAAAAAAATACAGAACCCGGGAATAGACTTGCGATTTGTGGGATCACTATATGATCAACACCAGAGTATGCACGCAGCTCCAAGAAAGAGGTGGATAGAAGTAAAAGACTCTGAAAAACTGTACCCTGAAGATATCACAAAATACGAAGAACAACTGCCCAGTGAACAATAGTAGGAGAAGCAACAAACTGACTAACAATATGAACAACATATGCAATATCTGGATTAATGATGAGATATACCAAGCTCCTAACAATATTACGGTATAAAGTAGGATCCACGAAAGGTAAACCATCAGAAGAAAAGTACCTTGCGTTAACTTCAATGGGAGTGTCTACAGTCTTGTTATCAGTAAGTCTAGCCCACTCAAGAATATCTTCAACATATTTAGATTGAGAAAGAAGGTAACTTTTAGGTTAGTAAGCTATTTCAATACCCAGAAAATATCGAAGAGAACCAAAATCCTTCATTGCTGTCTCATACTTCGCCAAATGCGTACTTATCGAATGCTCAACATAATTGTTGATCCAAGTAATGATCTTTGCATTGTTTGCTTCCCATGTATCTATTAAAACAACATCCCCCTCCTCAGTATTTTTAGGTATCATATAAGTTCCACTAACATACCCCCACATCTTCTTATTCTTAAGGAAATTTCTCATTACATAACTCCAATATGAATAAATCTTTATATCTAACCTCACACTCATAGGCTGAAGTGAATCATCTCTTTCGATAAACATAATTAACAAACAAGGAGAACCAGAATGTAAAAGCAGCGAAAAACAAAGTACCAGATTGCAGAAACTAAATAGATATCACAGATACTCAATAAATATCTTTTTAAAATTATACGATTACTCCAAAACACAACACAAATTGTAGAAAGTGAACACAAATACCAAATTGCAGAAGACGAAATACCAAAACAATTGCAGAGACAGAACATAAATACCAAATTGCATAAGCTAAAAGAAAGATGAAATACCAGATTTTGCAGAAGCAAAAGATAAAATATCACTAAAAAAAATAAATTAAAACCAGCTGGATCCGCGAAAGCTGTGTTTGAGATTAAATTTCGTTTCATTAAACCAGCTCTGATATCATGTAGAAATAATTCAGATAAAACAGAAAAAAGGCTAAAATTCTCAATAATATATTTATTATGAGTGCTTCGAGTTAACTTAAATACAAAGAAATTATATATAGATTAAACTAAAAATATTATTCTATCCTTAATAAATAAGACTAAATAAATATTATTTAATAGTTTTCACTCGTGAACAAGCCTTGTCGCTTCTTGATATAGTGTCTTGCCAACACTGAATACAGTAAAGTTGTCGGAGCATAAGCAAGGTTCACCTTCCAGGGAAGGATGACCCCAAAACTTGCTCCCCAACCTCCTCTAATAGCCCATTACAGATCCTCTCCCATTGATTTTCTATCAAGAACTCTTCCATTCACATCAACTATGTGAGCATCAAGAATATGGTCAGAAGCTAGGCTATATTTTCTCAACATGGTACCGAACCCGCCTCCACACAAATGCCCACCAACACCAACTGCAGGACAAATTCCTGCTGGAAATCCATGCACAGGATTTTTCTCATCAACCCTATAATACAATTCACTAACTGTCGCCCCAGCGTCAACCCCAGCACTGTTATCTTGCAAGGCGTTCGTGCCTTGTATGTTGGTTTAGCTTATTGAAGAAACGCCGACAAAATCATATGTTTTGACACTCCAGTGCCAGAATATATTATATAAAGTTTAAAGTTTGACAATAATTGGCAGCTGGTAGCTTATTGTAGACAATAATTTGACAATATAAAGATCAAATATAATACTAATCAAAATAAGTCAATCAGAGTTCAACGCAGCACTAATAACAAAATAACCTTCATAATGTAATTTAATTGTCTTAATACAAGAGTTTATATAAATTCATAGTTTTAGAGCACTAACTAAATATAAAAGGAAGGTACAAAGTACAACTAAAGAGTAGGTTCTGAAGATCTAACAAAAATAACCTGTTATCAAGCTATAAGCCTGAAAAGGTAAATAATGAGATGGTAAGTTCAACAACTCAGTGAGTAGATAACGTTCAATACACACATACGAGGTAATAGAACAATGAGAAATATATATACAATTATGGCTCTAGGTTCTTATGGAAATGTTTCTCAAATTGGCCACAACAAGATCATATGGTAAAACTCGTCAGAAAATCAAAATTGAATGAGCATGAGGCTCCGTACTGTGGGATTATCAGTCCACATAGGTTGGTGACTCCCCTGACCAACTAGGGTTCAGATATGATGTGCACAAAGACTAACACTACCTTGTTAGCATGAGTATTCTGACTGACATACTATAGGTTCATAATCATAATCAAACGCACATATTCATATCTCAAGGCTCAACTCATGACATCAATCAAATGAGGAGCTGTCAATTCAGAAGTCAATTCAAAATATATACTGGTTCATATCAAGAATTCAGATTCAACAATTGATCATGGTTTATCATAACAAGGATAATAATCAACATATATATTATCAAGAAGCATGATCCAGTTCATATTAACAAATCAAATATTTATAATATTTCTCATGCATATGGAAAATTATCCACTCACTTGACTCGAAAGCAAATAGCACTCAAAAGCAGATACCGAAGGAAATCCTACTGATGACCCGCCGGTAGAATATCAGGATTATCTGAATACAAAGGATACATATTCAAGAATGACTCAAAAGAACATATAACCTATTTAATACACTTATCTAAGGGTGTATTCCATAACCCTATATGTTTTTAGACTAAACTAGTTATTTTTCCAAAACCCAAAATTAAACAGTTTTTTTGAAATCTAATCCGTAATAAAACAAATAATAAAACTGGTAATAATTCACTAAATAACCCTCAATTATTCATCAAACCAATCTACAAAAGTTAATATTACAGCTAGAGACTAATATGAATTTTTATCATATTTTTAAGGGTCAAAATGTAACTTTGTCAAATTGAAGGACCAAACTAAAAATATCATAAATCCATGACTATACTGAAATTATGACCATAATTAATCCCCAATTCTGTCTAGAATATCTCATTATACTCCAGGGACCATTCTGGAATTTTTCCAAATTTTTAGGGTCAAATTGTAATTTTTGTCAAATTGGAGGACTAAATTGAAAGTGTTAAAATTTCATAACTATACAGGAATTCTGCCCTTAATTCATCTTTTATTCTGTTCAGAATTTTGGAATATGCTCCAGGGATCAATCTATAATTTTTCAAAATTTGGGGACTAAACTATAATTTTCACAAATTGAGGGGCTAAACCGAAATTTTATCATCTTCAACCTCCAACCCAGAATTTCAACAGAAAACCTACTATTCTTTCCAGATTTCTAACTCAAAATTCATCATTTACACAATTAATAACTCAAATTCATCATCTTTATCTACAATCTCTTAAAATCAACCAAATAATCAATTACCCACAACAATCAACCCTATAACATTCGAATTAATTCATCAATCAAACCCAAAACACAATCTTCAAAACCCTAACATTCATCAAAACCGAAATTTAAAGTTCAAAGAACACATTTATACATTTATAAATTTAAATCTTACCTTTAAACTTATTTTCTTCAACTCCTTTCTATTTCCCTTCCAATTTCTCTCTTTTCTCTTCTTCTTTTTCTTTCTCCCTTCTCTCTCACGGTTTTTCTCTCTTAAAATTTCAGATCCCTCTTTTTTTTACCTCCTATTTATATTTATCATCTCTTTATTCAATTACTACTATACCCTTCATTCATTTATTCTTATATCTAAGCCTTTAAGGGCTTTGTAGCCTTTCCCTATCTCTTTTAATTCAAAACATTACACTCTGGTTTTCAGTATACATAGGAGTAGGATGAGAAAATGAAACTTCTATATCAACAAGTAGCTAACGTAACCAAACAATCTCTTTGGTAGTAGATGCCATGGCACGATATTCTGCTTCGGTGGATGATTGAGAAACAATAGATTATTTCTTGCTCTTCCAAGAAATAAGAGAATCATTTAAAAAAATACAGAACCCAGTAACAGACTTGTGATCTGTGGGATCACTGCCATGATCAGCATCAGAGTATCCATACAGCTCCAAGGAAGAGGTGGATGAAAGTAAAAGACTCTGAAAAACTATACCTCAAAGATATCACAAAATACGAAGAACAGCTGGCCGGTGAACAGTAGTAGGAGAAGCAACAAATTGACTAACAATATGAACAACATATGCAATATCCGGACGAGTAATGATGAGATATACCAAGCTCCCAATAATAGTACGGTATAAAGTAGGATCTACCAAAGATAACCCATCAGAAGAAGAGTATCTTGCGTTAACTTCAATGGGAGTGTCTACAGTCTTGTTATCAGTAAGTCTAATCCGCTCAAGAATATCTGCAACATATTTAGATTGAGAAAGAAGGTAACCTCTAGGCGAGTAAGCTACTTCAATACCCATGAAATATTGAAGAGAACCCAAATCCTTCATTGCTATCTTATACTTCGCCAACTGCGTATCTATCGAATGCTCAACAGAATTGTTGATCCAAGTAATGATCTTTGCATTGTTTGCTTTCCATGTATCTATCAAAACAACATTCCCCTCCTCAGTATTCTTAGGTATCATATAAATTCCACTAACATACCCCCACATCTTCTTACCCTTAAGAAAATTTCTCATTACATAACTTCAATATGAATAATTTGTTCCATCTAACCTCACACTCAATGACTGAAGCGAATCATCTTTTTTGGTAGCCATAATTAACAAACAAGGAGAACCAGAACGTAAAAGCAGCGAAAGACAAAGTACCAGATTGCAGAAACTGAACAGATATCATAAATACTCAACAAATATCTTCTTGAAATTATACGATTACTCCAAAACACAACATAAATTGCAAAAATTGAACACAAATACCAAATTGCAGAAGATGAAATACCAAAACAATTGCAGAGACATAACATAAATACCAAATTGCAGAAGCTGAAGGAAAGATGAAATACCAGATTTTGCAGAAGTGGAAGAAAAAATATCACTAAAAAAAATTAAAACCAGCTGGATCCGTGAAAGCTGTGTTTGAGATTAAACTTCGTTCCATAAAACCAGCTCTGATACCATATAAAAATAATTCAGATCAAATAGAAAAAGGAGGTTAGAATTCTCAATAATGTGTTTATTATGAGTGCTTAGAGTTAACCTATATACAAAGAAATTATATATAGATTAAACTAAAAATACTATTTTATCCTTAATAAATAAGACTAAATAATTATTATTTAATAGTTTCCACTCGTGAACAAGCCTTGTCGCTTCTTGATATAGTGTCTTGCCAACACTGAATACAGTAAAGTTGTCGGAGCATAAGCAAGGTTCACCTTCCAGGGAAGGATGACCCCAAAACTTGCTCCCCAACCTCCTCTAATAGCCCATTACAGATCCTCTCCCATTGATTTTCTATCAAGAACTCTTCCATTCACATCAACTATGTGAGCATCAAGAATATGGTCAGAAGCTAGGCTATATTTTCTCAACATGGTACCGAACCCGCCTCCACACAAATGCCCACCAGCACCAACTGCAGGACAAATTCCTGCTGGAAATCCATGCACAGGATTTTTCTCAGCAACCCTATAATACAATTCACTAACTGTCGCCCCAGCGTCAACCCCAGCACTGTTATCTTGCAAGGCGTTCGTGCCTTGTATGTTGGTTTAGCTTATTGAAGAAACGCCGACAAAATCATATGTTTTGACACTCCAGTGCCAGAATATATTATATAAAGTTCAAAGTTTGACAATAATTGGCAGCTGGTAGCTTATTGTAGACAATAATTTGACAATATAAAGATCAAATATAATACTAATCATATTTATTAATTCTTATCTGGACATATTAGTATAAAGTCCAACAAGATTTTCAATGCCGCTGTTTAACATCCCCTATCGATTTCAGTTTAGTCAATTACTTCACCAAATGGATTAGAAAGAAGAGATAACAAGCAAACTTGTTTTTGAAATGAACAATAAAATATGAAATTGGGCAACAAGGCAGGGATTTCTTTCTGTCAAATTGCTAAATAACCTCAAAACATTGGTTCAATCAGAATACAATATGGAAATTGAACATGCGAGTAAAAAAATATAATAGCTTAATATCTCTCCAATTCTTCATCTCATGTGAAATGGAAGAGGTGGGATGCTCTGCTCATGCCAGAAGAAGTCGTCAGGATCAACTTTGGCCTTCACAAATGCCAATCTGTGGAAGTTATTCTTGAAGTACTTAAGACCCCAGGAAGTACCTGCTTCTGTAAAGCTTGTGTTAGTCCTCTTGTTTATGCCCAAATCAAGATCCCTGTAATTGACATATGTTTCCCTTGGATGCTTGGAAACATAAGGTTGCATGTACTTGTAAACCTTCCTGGTCCAATCTACATGCTTCGTAACATTTTCCTTTGCATCTTGCCAATTGGCCGAGTACAAAATCATGAACCGGATACCTTTTCTATGAGGGAAAGGAATCTGAGACTCAGAAATTTCACTCATCTTTCCACCATAAGGAGTAAATGCTACTGTAGGAAGCTCTTCTTCCAGTATAAGATCCAATAACCCTTCAAGTGCAGTTTCAGGTAAGGGTTCTTTGGCGTAGTCCGACTTGGCTTTGAAGAATAGCTTGACTATATTCCTCCGCTGAAGTAAAACTTCAGGAGGAGTATTATTTGGGAAGAAAGCAAGGTATACGGTAGAATTGATCCAGTCTGTTTCAATACAATCCTGTCGGGCTAAACCTAATTCAGGGAAGCTGTGGTGCATTATCTGAAGAAGTCTGGTGGCATCACCAAGAAACAAGGCATTGTAAGAGGTAGCAATAGTTCTTTTACCTTGGGAGGTGGCGTTAGCTGTCTGAATGAGTACTCTGATGAAAAGATCCTCGTCTAGTTTATCAGCAATTTCTTGCCATCTATAAAGGATCTTAGTTGCACCTTGTTCTAATGTCTTAGTAACTGTAAATACTGTCACCGTTGATGGTACAGAAACCAATTTTACCTTCCAGGCCGTGACGATTCCGAAGCTGCCCCCTGCACCTCCTCTGATGGCCCAAAAAAGATCTTCGCCCATGGATTTTCGGTCAAGAAGTCTTCCATGAACATCAATTATATGTGCATCAACGACATTATCTGCTCCAAGGCCATATTTTCGCAACATGGCACCATATGCACCCCCTGAAATGTGCCCCCCCATACCTAAACTTGAGCAAGTGCCAGCTGGGAAGCCATGAGTTTTGCTTTTCTCAGAAATTCTGTAGTAAAGTTCACCATTCGTGGCACCCACCTGAACCCACGCACTGTTATCCTCAATATCAACGCTAATGGATCGGAGCTTGGCAAGGTCGACAACTATGTAAGGTCTCTCAATTTCAGATACATAAGAGAGTCCCTCATAGTCATGGCCTCCACTACGGACTCTAAGGTGAATCTCAAGCTTCTTTGAGCAAATAACCGCAGCTTGGATGTGAGATTCTTTCAAAGGAGTGAAGATTAACTCAGGTTTCGGTACTGAAGGCAGCGTAAACCTGAGGTTTTGAGCAGTAGATAGTAAAATACTATCGAATGATGAGTTGTTTGGAGCATACAAGACAGTGGAGAAAGGAAAGGATGATTCAGAATTTCTTGAGAGACATTTTAGTAACCTATCCTGAAGATGAAGTGAAACTACAAATTGAGTTAGGAGGAGGAACAGAAGCATCGAAAGAATGGAAGATCTTGAAGACACCATTTTCCTGATTTGCTTGCTGTTTCAAGATTGTTGTTCACAAAGTTATCTTATAGTGGAGCTGTGAAATTTGACCCGGAAGTTGAGTTATCTTGTCTTAGATGCTTTTGTCCATTCAGAACTTGACTTTTGGATTATGAATCTGAATGATCAATATTGTCAGCAATCTCAAATTTTTTAATTTACCTACAGAATATTCTCTACTGTTAACATTCATAAGATTCATACCAGCAACATTTGACTTTTGAAATAAGAAACTTCTGCATGATTGAAATGTTCAACATCACTAAAATTCATACTGATGATTTACATACTTTTCTTGCGACAAGAAAAAAAAAATTAACTATTGAAATAAATTCATGTCACTACTCCAATCTAGACACAATTGACAAATGTGATCATCCTAGAAACCTTTTACTGGCCATGATCAATTTCTGTATGAAGTCGAAAAATCGAGACACCCAGTTCATGCCTGAAGTTCCCAGGATCAACTTTGGTCTTCAACTGTACCAATCTGTAGAAGTTCTCCTGAAGTACCAAAAACACTTGCTTCAATCGTGTAAGGAATATGCATATGCATCCCTTTGGATTCTTGGAAACATGAGGTTTCATGCACTTGTGATTGTTCTAATCCAATCTACATGCTTTTGATGAAAGAAATATATTCTCTAAGATTGTGATTTCATACTTTTCGAGAAGCTAAATAGGGGAAAAATCGGATCCCCATTGCTCTACGTACCACCAAGGCAATCCCTTTTTTTTTTAACATGAAAAATAAATAAAGAAATAAAAACTATAGCAAGCCATGGTAGCATAAAGGTATACTTTTCATTGTGGACCTAGAGACAGTTTACAATTTACTGTGGACTTGTATTTAACTAATAACAATGGGTTAATAACTTTTTTACCCCCTGTACTTAGTTTTTTTAATGGATTTTACCCTTATATATATAAAAAATAAATTCTACCATTCTACGTCTTTTTTTTTCTTCAATTCTTTTTAATATGTTAAAAATATATGCATTGATTAATAAAATCATTACTTGAAAAATAAAACTACATATATAACATTAGAAATACCTGAATAAAAAAACTCAAACCAATTAAAACTTATCATTAATTAATATATGAAAAGACCCAAAATATCCCTCGAATATTTATACCCTAAACTACTCATCAAAGGGTATAAGAGAGTCCCTCATAGTCGTCACCTTCACTATGGACTCTAAGGCGAATTCCAAGCTTGTTAGAGCAAATAATGGCATCTTGGATGAGAGATTCTTTCAGAGGAGTGAAGATAAACTCAGGTTTTGGTACGGAAGGCAACGTAAACCTGATGTTTTGAGCAGAAGAATGTAAAACAGTAGTGAATGAAGAGTTTTCTTGAGTTTACAAGATAGTGGAAAAAGGAAAGGCTGATTCTGAATTTCTTGACAGGCTCTTTAGAAAACTGTCCTGAATTGGAAGCGAAACTATAAACGGAGATAGGTGTAGGATGGACAGAAGAATTGAAGGAATGGAAGAAGTTGAGCGCACCATTTTGCTTGATTTTCTTGCTTTGGCTTGTTCAGAATTGAAGTTTCAGATGGTTTTTGTAATGTTTTGAATATAAAGGGATAGGAAAAGGCTAGAAAGCCCTTGAAGGCTTAGATGTAGGAATAAATTAAATGAGGGGTATAGTAGTAATTGAACAATAGTTGATAAATATAAATAGAGAGAAGGAAAAAAAAAAAAACAAAAGAGGGATCTGAAAATTTGAGAGAGAAACGGCAGGAGAGAAGGGAGAAAGAAGAGGAAGAAGAGAAAAGAGGGAATTAGAAGGGAAATAGAAAGGAATTGAAGGGAATAAGTTTAAAGGTAAGATTTAGGTTGTTAAATGTATAAATTTGTATTATTGAGCTTTTAATTTCGATTTTAATAAATGTTAGGGTTATGAAATTTGTGTTTTGAGTTTGATTGATGAGTTAATTTGGATGGTGTAGGGTTAATTGTTGTGGGTATTTGATTATTTGGATGATTTTGAGAGATTGAATTGAAAGATGATGATTTTAAGTTATAGTTTTGTTTGAATGGTGGATTTTGAGTTAAAAATCAGGGAAGAACAGTAGGTTTCTGTTAAAATTCTGGATTGGAGGTTGAAGATGGCGAAAATTCAATTTGGTCCCTTAATTTTGGAAAATTACAGTTTAGTCCTCCAATTTGACAAAAAATACAATTTGACCCTAAAAATTAGGAAAAATTACAGAATGGTCCCTGGAGTATAATGAGATGATCTGGACAGAAATGAGGATGAATTATGGATATAATTTCAGTATATTCATGGATTTATGATATGTTTAGTTTGGTCCTCCAATTAGACGAAAATTACAATTTGGCCCTAAAAATATGATAAATTGCAGATTAGTCCCTAGATGTAATATTACCTTTTTCAGATTGGTTTGATGAATAATTGAGGGTTATTTAGTGAATTATTACCAATTTTATTAATTGTTTTATTATGGATTAGATTTCAGGAAAACTGTTAAATGTTGAGTTTTTAGGAAAGATAACTAGTTAGTTCAAAAACATTTAGGGTTATGGAATACACCCTTAGATAAGTGTATTAAATAGGTTATATATATTCTTTTGAGTCATTCTTAAATATGTCTCCTTTATATTCAGATAATCCTGATATTCTACTGGCGGGACGTCAGTAGGATTTTCTTCGATATCAGCTTTGAGTTTTGTTGCTTTCGAGTCAGGTGAGTGGATAATTTTCCATATGCATGAGAAATAGTATAAATATTTGATTTGTTAATATGAATTGAATCATGCTTCTTGATAATATATATGTTGATTATTATCCTTGTTATGATAAAGCATGATCAATTATTGAATCTGAATTCTTGATATGAACCAACATATATTTTGAATTGACTTCTGAATTGATAGCTCCTCATTTGATTGATGTCATGAGTTGAGCTTTGAGATATAAATATGTTTGTTAGATTATGATTATGAACCTATGGTATATCAGTCAGAATACCCATGCTAACAGGGTAGTGTCAGTCTTTGTGCACATCGTATCTGAACCCTAGTTGGTCGGGGAAGTCACCAACCTGTATGGACTGATCATCCCACAGTACGGAGCCTCATGCTCATTGCATTTTGATTTTCTGACGAACTTTACCATTTAATCTTCTTGTTATGGCTTATTTGAGAAACCTTCATATAAATACCTAGAGCCATAATTGTATATAATTCTCATTGTTATATTACCTCGTGTGTGTATATTGAATATTATCTACTCACTGAGTTGTTGAACTCACCCTCTCATTATTATTCTTTTCAGGCTTATAGCTTGATAGCAGGTCATTTTGTTGGACCTTCAGAACCTGCTTTTTGATTGTACTTTGTACCTTTTCTTTATGTCTAGTTAGTGCTCCAAAACTCTGAACTTATATAAACTCTTGTATTAAGACAATTCAATTATATTATGAAGTTGATTTTGTTATTAATGCTGCGTTGAACTCTGATTGAGTTAGGATAAGTTTGTGTGTAAGTTTGGATTCACATAGGTATGGAATCTTGGAGGGGAACCTTGCCTATGTGCCGGTCATGGATCCGGGATTCGTGTCGTGACAGTTTTTTTATAGAGGAATTGTGAATAGTTGACCTTGAAGTTGAGCTAACTAATCCTGACATTATCTTAGCATATATTATCACTCTGCATTATCTTATTTTATCTGATTTGTGCAATGAGACATTGACTTATGACATTACTGATATAATATAATTATTGGAGTGGTAAAAAATCTAAGGAATTTCATATTTTCTAATCACACATTTAATGCATTAAATGTTTAATTATCTCATTGTTTTTACAATGTTTAACAGTTCTATTTTTTTTTTCTTTGGTGATAATATTCATGCTATAAGCATTATGCAACATAGAAAAGTTCAACATCACTAAAATCATATCGAGTAAGTACTTTCTTGCAACATCTTAATGCAGCATCAACAACTTTTATTTAACACAATCTAGAAAGATAAACTATTGAAAGAAAATTGAGGTCAGAAACTAGACACTACTGTGATCCTCCAAGGAACCTTTCTCTGTCCTTGACCAATGTCTCTTCAATTTCTTTTCCTCATATGATGTGGAAGAGTTGGGATGCTCTGTTCATGCCTGAAGAAGTTGTCAGGATCAACTTTGGTCTTCACCCGTACCAGTCTGTAGAAGTTATCCTTGAAGTACTTAGTGCCCCAAACACTTGCTTCTGGAAAGTTTGTGTTAGTCTCCTTGTTTATTCCCAAATCAAGGTCCCGGTAATTGACATATGCTTGTCTTGGAAACATGGAAACATAAGGTTTCATGTACCTGTAAACCATCCTAGTCCAATCGGTGTGTTTTCTAACATTTTCTTTCGCATCTCGCCAATTGGCCAAGTACTGGATCATGAACAAGGTACCTTTTCTATGAGGGAAAGGAGTCTGAGATTCGGAAATTTTGCCCATGTTTCCACCATAAGGGGTAAGAACTATAGCTGGATTGTCTTCATCTAACATTATTTCCCATAATCCTTTGAGAGCACTTTCAGGTATAGGTTGTCTAACAAAGTCTGACTTGGCTTTGAAGTAGTGCTTCAATATATTTCTTCTTTGAAGTAAAACTTCAGGAGATGTATTGATGGTGTAGCCACCAAGATATACAGTAGAATTGATCCAGCTTGTTTCGATACAGTCCTGTCTTGCCAAACCCAGTTCAGGAAAGCTTTCTCGCATTACTTGGAGAAGTCTGTTCGCATCACCAAGAAACAAGGCATCATAGGAAGTCGTTATAGTCCTTCCACCTTTGTTACTGACATTAACTGTCTGTATATTGACTCTGATGAAGAGATCCTCGTCAAGTTTATCAGCAACCTGTTGCCATCTAAATAAGAGCTTAGTAGCACCTTGCTCTAAGGACTTGGTAACTGTAAATATAGTCACAGTTGATGGTACTGGAACCAATTTTACCTTCCAAGCAGTAATTATTCCGAAGCTGCCTCCTCCACCTCCTCTAATTGCCCAATATAGATCTTCTCCCATAGTTTGCCGATCAAGAACTCTTCCATGAACGTCAATTATACGCGCATCAATGACATTGTCTGCAGCAAGCCCATATTTTCTCATCATGGAGCCATATGCACCTCCTGTAATGTGCCCACCAATACCTAAACTTGTGCAGGTACCAGCCGGGTAGCCATGAGTTGTGCTTTGCTCAGCAATTCTGTAGTAGAGTTCACCATTTGTGGCACCTGCCTGAACCCATGCACTATTATTGTCGATATCAACACTAATAGAATGAAGCTCAGCAATGTCAACAACAACGAAAGGTGTATCAGTTTCAGAAACATAAGAGAGTCCCTCATAGTCATGGCCTCCACTGCGGACTCTAAGGTGGATTCCAAGCTGTTTTGAGCAAATTACAGCAGCTTGAATGTGAGATTCTTCCAAAGGAGTAAAGATAAACTCAGGTTTCGGCAGGGAAGGCAATGTAAACCTGAGGTTTTGAGCAGAAGAACGTAAAATAGCGGTGAAGGAAGAGTTAATAGGAGAATACAAGACAGTGGAAAAAGGAATGGACGATTCAGAATTTCTAGAGAGACACTGTAGAAACCTATCCTGATCCTGAATTGGATGTGAACCCATCCGAGATGGTGTTAACACAAGAACTACAAGTATTGAAAGAACGGAAAATCTGGAAGGAACCATTATCCTCCTTTCGCTGCTTTGGCTTTGTGTTCAAGAATTCAATTCTCACGAGTTGTCTTGTAGATATTGAGCTAATCCTATATAACATCATCTTGGCAATGTATGTTCTCTGCATGTAACCAATTTGGTGCAACTAGATATTGACTCATGACATTGAAATTGGTACTGAATGTGAATGATTTTGTAAGCAATCTCAAAATCTTCCATTCATGTGTTTAGATCATTTAATATTTGGCACAAGATCAAAGGAGATATATGCTCTAAGAGGGAGAATCATTTTCACACTTATTTGAGGATACATCATTTTCATCATAGTCTGATAGCAGCTGAAAAGGGGGAAACATCAAATCCCCACTGCCCCTTCCCTAAAGGCTAGCTTTCTCTTTCCTTGTAACTGAAAAAGGAGAAAAAGGAAAAAAGAAAGCAGCTCCAACTTTATTTTCCTTTTTGTAATTGTTGCTGTTATGCAATTCTTGCTGCTATATTATACCTTCTCCAAAAACTATTTTAACTTTATAATTTAAATGGTTAGATGAAGTTAATTTCAAGATATAATTTATATTATTTTCTAATATATCCCTTCAAGTAAAAACTTTTTGAGTTTGAAACTTGTACAAACCCACATTACCTTATACTTAATTTTTATCAAATAAATGGAGATAATGAGATTCAAATACGTGACCGTTTAGTCATTAAAGTTCTAATACCATGGAAAAGAACCATCTCAATCTAACAATTTAAACTGTTAAATGAGATTGTAAGATATGATTTATATTATTTTCTTAGATGTCTTATTGATTATAGTTTCAGTTTTTTTCACGTGGGCATGCATAAGTGATTAATTAACAGAATAACGAAAGCACTGCAATCACTTGGTAAAATCGGTTATTAGAAAAAAATAAAATAAAATCAGCTGGATTACCAGAAGTATCTTGAGTTCCATAAGAGTTCGGTGAATTTCCAAAGCCAGATATTCTTTACCTTTAGTTTGGAAGCTTAAGTAGTTACTTAGAGTCTAAGAGTAAAACTTTTTAGATTTAAAACTTATATACTCATCGTTATAATGTTAAAAAACCAATTTAACTCAAAAAGACATAGTATTATTTTGGTTGCTATGAGCTGTAACATCATTTTTGGTGAGAACATTAGCCTTTTTTCTGGTTGTCATCCTGTATGAAAGATTAATTATAATGCTACCGTCATTATTCTTTTGTAATTTTTCACTTATTTTGCTAGCTGGGCATGCTTGATTGGCTTTCCAAAAGACTATATACCCTCCCACGCACTTAGGTTTATAATAATGAAGAAGGGTAGTTGAGCGTGGGGCATGTTTAATCACAGTACAACTAGCTGGGTTCAATTTCCACTCATTGGACTTGCAGTCATGTACATATTGCAGCACTTCCATGAAAAATATTCATTGGAAGCCTGTGATATAAGCATAGTTATTAAACCCGGCCCGGCCTGGCTGGTCGACCCGGTGGCTAGACCGGTCCGGGTTTAATAAAAGACCGGCTGTGGCAACAGCCCGGCTAAACCCGGGCGACCCGGCGGGTCAACACGGGACCCGGGCAAACCCAGACGAGACTCGGTTTTGTTTTTTTTTTTTTTTAAATGTGGGATTTGAAACCCATTAGTATATACACACTATGTTCCCATGAAAAAAAAACAAATTGAGTAAAAAAATATTGCTGTTGTTTAGGGGCTTTTTTGTAATTTTTTTTTAATTTTTAGCACAATAAAATGATTAATTACATTTTAAAAAAAATACATCTAGGGGATTTTTCATATTTTTATCCTATTTGTTTCTAACCAAGTTTGCTTAGGGGCAACTAGTTATCTTTATAAAATATAAAAGTTTATTTTAAAAAATTGGTTGGCATATTCGACAACGAGTGAGAAGCTCTCATGATCTTCTAACGGGGTGTTAGTGGGAGTCTGGTGGCCTAGCAGTGGCTTCTAGGGTATTGTTTGATTTTTCATGATGTCTCCTCCATCCCTAGGTGGCACGCGACTCTTCTCTCTTTTTTTACTTTCTCCTCAATTTCCATACTCGACCCTTCTAATTTTCAAAGCATCTTTTCAATTTGTTTTTTCTTTAGATTTGGTCATGTTATTTTAATTACTCTTTCTTTTTATTTGATATAATTTATAACATTTGATTTTTCTTCAATTTCATCCACTGATTTTTTATCTGTCAAATTTTGTCCTCATTCTTTTGATTTCTATTTGAGAAAATTTTTGAATTTGATTTTTTTTATGATTTCATCTCAATTTTTTTCACCTATCAATTTTCATTCTTATTCTTTTGATTGCTATTTTTTATACTTTATTTTTTTAAAATTGATATTTTTCTATTTCATCCTGTAAAATTAAATTGGTTAAAAATTGAGCTTTTTGGTTGAGTTCGGGTCTAGGATTTTACAGGATGCGAGTTTCGGGGATTAAACTATGTTTAGAAGATTTGCCCTTTTGCTCTATAGATCCTCCAACAGTTTTGACTCCCTGTCTAGACTATCCTCCCCAATCTCCTCTTCCACTGACCCGTCTAGATCCTCCTGAGCTCCCTCTTAGGATGAAACTCTCGCTCTTTCTCTGGAACTGACTTGATGATTGCCTGCTCTTCTCTTTCTTTGGGAGAGGAGGTCTCCCAGTCAAAAACTCAAAATCTCTCCTCTTAGCTCCAATTACCCAACTTTGCTCGACCACTGGTTTCGGGGTATCCCTTATTACACTCTCCACACCCTGAGTTGCCCGTACCAATTCCTGCACAGATTGAAATTGCATGGCTATCAATATCATCTTCAGTTCCCGCCTCAGTCCATCACAGAACCTTTCCACCCTGTGGCGCTATGTGGGAAGGTAAGTGGAGGCAAAAGTTGCTAAGTCCTGGAATCTCCTCTCATACTCCAGAAATATCAAATCTCCCTACCTCAAATCCAAGAACTCCTGTTCTTTCTCCCTCCTATGTTCCCTGGAATAGTACCTCTCCTCAAACTCTTCACGAAAGTCCCTCCATCTCAATGCCTCCCCTGATCTCCTCTCTCTAATGGTCTCCCACCAAGAGTGGGCACTATCAACCAATAGTTGAGTCACGCAATCCACCCGTAGCTCCTCTGGCACCTGCATCTGATTTATAACTCTTTCCACTTTTCTCAGCTAATGCCCAGCAACCTCAGCATCCTCTTCACCACCGTAAGTCATACAACCCATCTCTCTCATACCCGTCACCCATTGCACTATGATGACTACTCCCCCTAATCTAAGAGCTATACCGGAGGCTCCGGCTACCATTCCTACTGCTACAGCTTTCACTATATGTTCCATAAAAGCAGGATCTAAAAATGGGTTTGATCCAGCTACCGGTTCCACTGGTGGGGGTATATTATCTCCCCCCGTCTGTCTCATACCTCGGGCATGGACACATCTGCTTGACGGGACAACGAATCATTCTAAAGTCTCACTGACTCGCCAGCTTCAGAGTACACTGATGTTGCAGGTATATGAGAGGAGGTGTCTGCCAAGGGATCCCAGTCTGGATCACTTTCATTTCGAAAACTCTGGTCACTTCCCTGAACTGGGGATGGATCAGTCCTGGCTCATTGCCTTGTTCTCACCAAGCTGAAACACATTTCAAAATCATATAATCATTCCTGTCCCCAGAATAGCAACCTGGGCTCTGATACCAACTGTAACATCCTTCATTCCGGGATAAAAACAACATTATCATGTCAACCGAAAACAGAGTAATAATTTTTTTTCTCTTATATATATATATATATATTCATGGTTTTCATATTAAAATCTATCGAAATTTTGACGGAGTCCCCCTATACCAAAAGGTCCCAAGTTATCGACATGTAACCTGTTTACACTTTTAATAACTCGCATCTCATAACTTAATCCCAACCCAATCATCTTGGGTTTCAAATTCCACAGATATTCTTACACCTATTACCCACAATATTCATAATATACATTATATTCATAATATACATTATATAACAAAATATCATTATGGATGGATAAAAAATAAATACATACACACGAAAAATGGTTATATGAACTACAGAGATTAAGTTCATTCAATAAAGTTTAAACATTAATTATACAAATTAAGTTATACACACATTTTCATGTTTACAAAATACAAAGGTATACCCTCTAGAACCTAAATTACAATAAGGGAACATAAGCTAGGATATACTCCTGTCATATATGTGATGATCCTGAAATAAAATACATATTATTGAAAGGTGAATATCACATAAATATAACACGAATATCTAACAATTTCAACAGGGTAACATGCATTCATATTTTGTTCACTTCTTATTTCTGATTTTCATTAGAATCTCTTCCTTATTCAACTATTAATAACCGTTCCCTTTTTCACTATTAACCTCCTTTCCAGACTTTATAAGATCAAATATGATTATCTTTGTTTAACACATTACCGATACCCCTTTCACCGGTATCATCATCATCATCCCATAGGAGTCGATGCAAGGTGATCCCCTTACCCGGGATCCTAACATACACTAAATGTATGCTAGCCAATACATGGTGATCCCCTTACCCGGGATCTTAACATACACTAAATGTATGCTAGTCCAAACTTGACGATCCCCTTACCTAGGATCCTAACATACACTAAAGGTATGTTAATTTACGCCTCAAATCACACTTCTCATATTATATTTGTCAGTGATAATTTCATCACTTAGCAGTTCACACAACAACCTTTCCCCTTGAGTACACATACATTCAGTAATTCACATTTCACATTGGTAATAGATATTAAATCATGGAATTTAACTAGAAGGTAAAGGTGCGATTCACCTACCAGCAATAAAAGCACTACTCGTGCACCCCTACTGCTGCTGTTGCACCACGCCTGTGGTCCCTTCTGCAAATCACAGGTTTATCTCATAAATTTTCCTCACTCAAGGATATGTTTTATAATAACCATATCAACAACCAATAAGTCTTTCTTTAAGTCATTTCTTAATATTTTATGTTTTTCTTATTTCACCCATTATTATTGTTGTTCTTTGTCCGACCCCAGTTATCATTCCTTTCTTTATATTTGGACTGTCACTGTCTAACTGTCACTGTCTTGTTTTTGAACTATCACTGCCTGACCTCTCCTTAGATTTTTAACCATTTCTGGAGTTATAGGACTCCGATTTAAGCGAGATTAGTCTCGTTGGAAAGCTAAGACATGAGGCTACAAGTTCTATGATTTGAGGAGAACCTAGTTCTGCCTCTAAGATAGTCAAAATTGCTCATCAACCAACACTTGGATGTCACTATCTTGTTTTTGAACTGTTTCTGTCTGACCTCTCCTTAGATTTTTAACCATATCTAGAGTTATAGGACTCCGATTCAAGCAAGATTAGTCTAGTTGGAAAGCTAAAACATGAGGCTAGAAGTTCTATGTTTAAGGAGAACCCAGTTTTGCCTTTACGATAGTCAAAATAGCTTATCAAAAAACACTTGAACTGCTACTGTCCAACTGTTACTATCTTGTTTTTGAACTGTTTCTGTCTGACCTCTTCTCAGATTTTTAACCATATCTAGAGTTGTAGGACTTCGATTCAAGCGAGATTAGTCTCATTGGAAAGCTAAGACATGAGGCTAAAAGTTCTATGTTTAAGGAGAACCCAGTTCTGCCTCTACGATAGTCAAAATGGCTTATCAACAAACACTTGGGCTGTTACTGTCCAACTGTTATTGTCACATTTTTGAACTGTTACTGTCTGACCTCTCCTGAGATTTTTAACCATATCTCGAGTTATAGGACTCCGATTCAAGCAAGATGAGTCTTATTGGAAAGCTAAGACATGAGGCTACAAGTTCTATTAATTAAGGAGAACCCAGTTCTGCCTCTAAGATAGTCAAAATGACTCATCAACAAACATTTAGACTGTTACTATCCAACTGTTACTGTCTCGTTTTTGAACTATTTCTGTTTGATCTCTTCTTAGATTTTTAACTATATCTGGAGTTATAGGACTCCCATTCAAGCGAGATTAGTCTCGTTGGAAAGCTAAGACATGAGGCTACAAGCTTTATTTTTTAAGGAGAACCCAGTTCTGCCTCTAAGATAGTCAAAATGGCACATCAACAAACAATTGGATTGTTACTGTCTCGTTTTTGAATTGTTACTATCTGACCTCTCCTTAGATTTTTAACCATATCTGGAGTTATGGGACTCCGATTCAAGAGAGATTAGTCTCATTGGAAAGCTAAGACATGATTCTACAAGTTCTATGTTTAAGGAGAACCCAGTTCTGCCTCTGAGATAGTCAAAATGGCTCATCAACAAACACTTGGACTGTTACTGTCTTGTTTTTGAAGTGTTTATGTCTGACCTCTCCTCAGATTTTTAACCATATCTTGAGTTATAGGACTCCGATTCAATCAAGATTAATCTCGTTGGAAAGCTAAGACATGAGGCTAAAAGTTATATGTTTAAGGAGAACTCAGTTCTGCCTCTAAGATAGTCAAAATGGCTCATCAACAAACAGTTGAACTGTTACTGTCCAACTATTACTGTTTTGTTTTTGAACTGTTACTGTCTTGTTTTTGAACTGTTACTGTCTGACATCTCATCATATTTTTAACCATATCTGGAGTTATAGAACTCCGATTCAAGCGAGATTAGTCTTGTTGGAAAGCTAAGACATGAGGCTATAAGTTCTATGATTTGAGGAGAACCTAGTTCTGCCTCTAAGATAGTCAAAATGGCTCATCAACCAACACTTGAACTGTTACTGTCCAACCGTTACTGTCTCATTTTTGAATTGTTACTGTCTGACCTCTTCTTAGATTTTTAACCATATCTAGAGTTATAGGACTCTGATTCAAACGAGATTAGTCTCGTTAGAAAGCCAAGACATGAGGCTACAAGTTCTATTTTTTAAGGAGAACCCAGTTCTGCCTCTAAGATAGTCAAAATGACATATCAACAAACAATTGGACTGTTACTTCTAATTGTTACTGCCTCATTTTTGAATTGTTACTATCTAACCTCTACTCATATTTTAAACCATATCTGGAGTTATAAGACTGCGATTCAAGTGAGATAAGTCTCGTTAGAAAGCTAAGACATGAGGCTACAAGTTCTATGATATAAGGAGAACCCAGTTCTGCCTCTAAGATAGTCAAAATAGCTCATCAACCAACACATGGATTGTTACTGTCTCATTTTTGACCCGTTACTATCTGACCTCTCCTCAGATTTTTAATCATATCTGGAGTTATAGACTCTGATTCAAGCGAGATGAGTCTCGTTGGAAAGCTAAGACGTGAGGCTACAAGTTCTATCTTAAAGGAAGAACCCAGTTCTTCCTTTAAGATAGTCAAAATGGCTCATCAACAAACACTTGGACTGTTACTGTCTCATTTTTGAACTGTTTCTGTCTGACTTCTCCTTAGATTTTTAACTATATCTGGAGTTATAGGACTCCGATTCAAGTGAGATTAGTCTCGTTGGAAAGCTAAGACATGAGGCTACAAGTTCTATTTTTTAAGGAGAACCAATTTCTGCCTCTAAGATAGTCAAAATGGCACATCAACCAACACATGGATTGTTACTGTCTCATTTTTGACCTGTTACTGTCTGACCTCTCCTCAGATTTTTAATCATATCTGGAGTTATAGGACTCCGATTCAAGTGAGATAAGTCTCGTTAGAAATCTAAGACATGAGGCTACAAGTTTTATGATATAAGGAGAACCCAGTTCTGCCTCTAAGATAGTCAAAATGGCTCATCAACCAACACATGGATTGTTACTGTCTCATTTTTGACCTGTTACTGTCTGACCTCTCCTCAGATTTTTAATCATATCTGGAGTTATAGGACTCTGATTCAAGCGAGATGAGTCTCGTTGGAAAGCTAAGACGTGAGGCTACAAGTTATATCTTAAAGGAAGAACCCAGTTCTTCCTTTAAGATAGTCAAAATGGCTCATCAACAAACACTTGGACTGTTACTGTCTCATTTTTGAACTGTTTCTGTCTGACTTCTCCTCAGATTTTTTACTATATCTGGAGTTATAGGACTCCGATTCAAGTGAGATTAGTCTCGTTGGAAAGCTAAGACACGAGGCTACAAGTTCTATGATTTAAGGAGAACTCGGTTCTGCCTTTACGATAGTCAAAATGGCTCATCAACAAACACTTGGACTGCTACTGTCCAACTGTTACTGTCTGACCTCTCCTCAGATTTTTAACCATATCTGGAGTTAAAGGAATCTGATTCAAGCGAGATTAGTCTTGTTGGAAAGCTAAGACATGAGGCTAGAAGTTCTATGTTTAAGGAGAACCCAATTCTGCCTCTACAATAGTCAAAATGGTCATCAACAAACACTTGGATTGTTACTGTCTCATTTTTGAACTATTACTGTCTGACCTCTCCTCAGATTTTTTAACTATATCTGGAGTTTTAGAACTCAAATCTATAATTTAACATCCATGCATCAATTCATAAAGGACTTTAAAAGAACTCATAAGATCATATTTAAAATATCTTACCCGGTACGAATCAAGGTCTCGATCCCTCCTTTTCTTTCTAATAGCAGTTGACCCTCCCCTCTTCTCTTCTTGTTCAATTTTTCTTGTTAATCCCTTGCTCACCAGTGTTTATTTTTACCTATAACCTTTAATCTTGGATGGGTTCTTGAAATTTGGTGTTTCTCTCTTGATCTGTAAAAATAGATACCAAAACTCCCTCTATTCTTTCTTCACGATAGTTTCAGTTTTGTTTTTGGTAAGAAGAGTAGTATTTATGCTCTATAATTATTTTTATTTGCATTTAAGCTCTATTTTCTTTAAGTGTATTCGTTTTGCCCCCACTTCTTTTTAGTTTAGTTTATTTTCTTTAATTTAATCCAACCTTGATTATCTTAGGATTTACAGTCAACTTTGGTGATAGACTCGTAACCAAATCACAAAATTCATCACAAAATCCCCGAAACACATATAAGTTGAAATCAGTGAGAGAAATAGGTCTGCCAATCACAGCTAATTCATCAAACAAACCTTTAACGCGTTGCAAGTAGAGGGTGACAGTATCATTATCATGTTGAAGATCTTGAAAAGAGCCATGCAATTGCATGATTCGAGATTTGGATGGGGAGGCGAGAGCATGTTCAAGTGTGCTCCAAATACTAGCAGAAGTCAGACAATCAACCTCGAGATGAAGAACATCATCTGTGAGAGAGGACAACAGAGTTGGTCTTACTGTTTCCAAGTCAGAAACGTTTGGGAAGGGCCATAATTAAAGGCAGCAGAGGCAGCAGAAACCGTATTGGACAGATTGTGTATAGAGGGGCATGAAGTCGAGCCGTCAACAAATGAGAAGACTCCTTGACCAATCAGATACGGCTTCATCTACATACACCAAAACAAATAATTGTTGTTGGTGAGTTTGAGATTGATAACCTGCTAGGTGTTAGAGAGGGGAATAAGCGCTGCGGTTGCAACAAAAGGAGCCATGGCTGTGTTGGTTGCTGTTGTGAGTCCAAGAACCGGGGAAAATGAATTTGGAGAAGAAGGGCTGACATTAATGCCAGTAGCAGCACTAACCAATGGATGCATAGCAATAACCGTGACAAAAAAGAGTAGCAAGATGACTAAAAAACTAAACCGTGACATGGAAGATGGTAGTAGCAATAATCGATTGAAAAACCTGCGAAGAGCTGTCACACAAATAATAGAGGAAAAAGATGAGCACACCTGGATTGAGAACGTCTTTGACAGAGAGGGAAAATATGATACCTTACTGATAGCATCATTTTCATACTTATTTGAGGATACATCATTTTCATCATAGTCTGATAGCAGCTGAAAAGGGGGAAACATCAAATCCCCACTCCCCCTTCCCTAAAGGCTAGCTATCTCTTTCCTTGTAACTAAAAAAGGAGAAAGAGAAAAAAAGAAAGCAGCTTCAACTTTATTTTCCCTTTTGTAATTGCCGCTGTTCTGTAATTCTTGCTGCCATATATTATACCTTACTGATTATAGTTTTTTTTTTTTCTTTTCATGTGGGCTTGCATAGGTGATTACTTAACAGAATAGATTAACCAACAAAAGCATTACAATCACTTGGTAAAATCAGTTATTTGAAAAAAAAAATCAGCTGGATTACCAGAAGTATCTTGAGTTCCATAAGAGTTCGGTGAATTTCCAAAGCCAGATATTCTTTACCTTTAGTTTGAAAGCTTAAGTAGTTACTTAGAGTCTAAGAGTAAAAATTTTTAGATTTAAAACTTATATACTCATCATTATAATGTTAAAAAACCAATTTAACTAAAAAAGACATAGTATTATTTTGGTTGCTATGAGCTGTAACATCATTTTTGGTGAGAACATTAGCCTTTTTTCTGGTTGTCATCCTGTATGAAAGATTAATTATAATGCTACCGTCATTATTCTTTTGTAATTTTTCACTTATTTTGCTAGCTGGGCATGCTTGATTGGCTTTCCAAAAGACTATATACCCTCCCACGCACTTAGGTTTATAATAATGAAGAAGGATAGTTGAGCGTGGGACATGTTTAATCACAGTACAACTAGCTGGGTTCAATTTCCACTCATTGGACTTGCAGTCATGTACATATTGCAGCACTTCCATGAAAAATATTCATAGGAAGCCTGTGATATAAGAAAAAAAAGGTTAGGGCTGTTCCTGTATGCACGCAAGAAAGATTGGTTCAAGCTCCAGACACATTTCCAACTTTCCTGCGATTCATTGATATGCTAAATCTGAGAATACTTGGTTCTATAATAATGTTAATTAATTTTTTTAAATCAGTAAATTAATTAAAAAACGAGGCCATCAAGGTAATGGCCAAAAAAATACAAGGTGTTATAATGCGTCACTCACCCGTCTGCCACTGGCATAACTTCACCAACTCTCTCAAATTTAGCATTCATAATAATCGTAAATGAAAGCAAAATTCAAATTTATGGAGGCAGGGGGTTTTTGACACCAAAATTGAGGAGAAATTGGACAAAAAGCAGTCTAAAAAAATAGATTCAGTTTTTGTATTTACAAAATGTTTTTGAAATCTTTTTATATAAAATTTTTTTAAAATTAAAAAAATATTATTTTAATATATTTTCAAGTAAAATAAATTTAAAACAATAATATTGTTGCATTATTCCTTCTAAATAAACAGTGCCAGAAGAATCACGCTCCTTCGCTCCACAGCCACAGATCTGTTGGAGTATCATATTATTCAACAAAGCTAACACTTAAATTTTAGACCAACTCCTATCCTTTGTTTTTATATCATTTGATTCTTTCAAATTGAAATTATTTGAGAGTTTGAAAATAATCATGTCTATTGAGAGTTTGAAAATAAGCGTGGTATGCTTCTTTATGTCTATTGAGAGTTGAAAATAAGGATGGGTGTCAGGTCATATTAGACCAACCTTTTAGTTGGATAAAAAAGCAACCGACCAACCTTTTAGTTGGAAAAAAAATGCTTAGAATAATATTAATGGTGTTAATGAATAATATAATTTTTTTTTGGATTTTCAGTTAATAAATTAAAATTTTAAATTTAAAAGATTTTCATCAAAACAAAATTTGTTAAAAAAATAATATAAAACTATTTTTAAAACACAATCTAACTTTTTAAAATTGAAATAATTATTTAATAACTCTCATCGTCATGATTCATTCGCCGCTTTATGTTTTTGTTGATCCCAGGTCTCATGCCTTTTCAAACAATGACCATAATTTGTTCGTCAACTGTTAAAGAATACTATCACGTTTATAATTACCTGTATAGACATGACAGGACCAGCTAGAGTTATTTTTAATTAATTAGATATTTAATGGCCAAAAAGTCTGATCTTAAAGATTTGAGATCGCCGACATATCAATAGTTCAGATTGACAATTCAATTCTAATGTCATCTAAAAAATTTCTTCTATGCAAAGATTGCAGAGTAATATTACATTCCTAAGATAATGGAAGGATTAAAACAATTTTCGGTCACCTCATCACAGCTCCTCTCTATAATAGAACACCTTGAGACTTCAATTCTTGAAGGCGAGGCTGAGAGGCAAGAAAGCAGGCAAAATGGTGCCTTCTAGATCTTCCATACTTTCAATACTTGTGGTCCTACTCCTATCTCCATTAATAGTTTCACTTCCAATTCAGGATAGGTTTCTAAAATGTCTCTCAAAATATTCAGATACATCCTTTCCTTTTTCCACTGTCTTGTATACTCCACAAAACTCTTCTTTCACTAGTGTCTTACAATCTTATGCTCAAAACCTCAGGTTCACCTTGCCTTCAGTACCGAAACCTGAGTTTATCTTCACTCCTTTACAAGAATCTCACATCCACGATGTTGTTATTTGCTCTAAGCAGCTTGGAATTCACCTTAGAGTCCGTAGCGGAGGCCATGATTATGAGGGACTCTCTTATGTTTCAGAAATCGAGAAACCTTTCATTGTTGTAGACCTTGCAAAACTACGGTCCATCAGCGTTGATGTTAAGCATAATAGGGCGTGGGTTCAGGTGGGTGCCACGAATGGTGAACTTTACTACAGAATTTCTGAGAAAAGCAAAACCCATGGCTTCCCAGCTGGCACTTGCACAAGCGTAGGTATGGGTGGGCACATTTCAGGAGGTGCATATGGTGCCATGTTGCGAAAATATGGCCTTGGAGCGGACAACGTCGTTGATGCACATCTAATTGATGTTCATGGTAGACTTCTCAACCGAAAACTCATGGGCGAAGATCTTTTCTGGGCCATCAGAGGAGGTGCAGGGGGGAGCTTCGGAATTGTCACCGCCTGGAAGTTAAAATTGGTTCCCGTACCATCAACCGTGACAGTATTTACCGTTACCAAGACGTTAGAGCAAGGTGCAACTAAGATCCTTTATAGATGGCAAGAAATTGCTGATAAACTAGACGAGGATCTTCTCATCAGAGTACTCATTCAGACAGCTAACGTCACCTCCCAAGGTAAAAGAACTATTGCTACTTCTTACAATTCCTTGTTTCTTGGTGATGCCAGCAGGCTTCTTCAGATAATGCAGCGCAGCTTTCCTGAATTGGGTTTGACACGAAAAGATTGTATCGAAACAAACTGGATCAATTCCACTGTATTTATGGCTTTGCTCCAAAATAATACTCCTCCTGAAGTTTTCCTTCAAAGAAAAGACCCGAACAGGGGGTATTTCAAAGCCAAATCGGACTATGTCAAAAAACCCGTTTCTGAAAAGGCACTTGAAGGGTTATGGGAGAAGTTATTTGAAGTAGAGAGTCCTCTACTAGTGTTTACTCCTTATGGTGGAATGATGAGCCAAATTTCAGAATCTCAGACTCCTTTCCCTCATAGAAAAGGTACCAAGTTCATGATTCTGTACTATACCGGTTGGCAAGATGCAAAGGAAAACGTTGCAAAGCATATAGATTGGACTAGGATGGTTTACAATTACATGAAACCTTATGTCTCGAAGAACCCAAGGGAAGCATATGTGAATTACAGGGATCTTGATTTGGGCATGAACAACAATTCTAACTCAAGTTTTATTGAAGCGAGTGCTTTTGGTACTAAGTACTTCAAGGATAACTTCTACAGGTTGGTGCATGTGAAGACCAAAGTTGATCCTGATAATTTCTTCAGGCACGAACAAAGCATTCCACCACTTCCACTGCACATGAGAGAAAGAAATTGAAGTGGAAATCATCTCCTGCAAAGCTTAGTTGGATCACTATTTTCACAAGTCTTGATCGATCTTTTTTTTTTTTAATACTTTAGCTAAATAAAGAAATGCCATGTTATGCAATCATGCTGTCTGGGGTTTATTTATTATAACTAAAAACTTTGCATTGTATAGTCCAATTTGTTGAGGAAGAATGATGGAAAAATGTTTCGAGTTAAAATGGTCGACTAGAAAACACCCTTCTTGAGGTGTTTTTGCCACTGCTCTGATCAAAGTTTTTTTTTTCTTTTTTTTTTCTAAATATCCCTTAGCTTGTCAATTTATTATAAATAAAAACTTTTTTTCTTCAGTTAAAATGGTTTTTTTTAATCTTTCTTTATTAATTTCACATTTGTGCTAACTTCTCGAATCTCTTTTATATATTATTTTAAGCACATGTATAGGAACTACTTGTATTAAATTAATTCCAATAATAGCCATTAAACCTTATGACATATGATTTAGTTTGTTCACATATCAATTGAACGTTTGGGTACGAATCAATCCAAAGTTTCTTGTGAGACTAAACTTAAAGTCTTGCTTGCACATTCATTGTTTATGTCAGCAACCTTAGTCAAACCAAAAGTTAAAAAAAATAAAAGAAAGAGAGAGAGTTGAACTATATGGATTAATTTAAAATAGATTAGATTGTCAATTTTGTCTTGGAGGTTCTAATCCGATAAAGATATATCAAGATAATTTAATGTTTGTTCCTAATTAACCTTGTAAAACATACCCTCCCCTGGATGTTGGTCTAGTAGTATAATAAGTATTTTTTTTTTCAAAGGATCCATTAAATCTTGGATTGTATAATAGGATGCACTTTGCCCTTTTACATAATAATCAAATAAATTATTAAAAAAAAAACTAAAATGGATCAAGGCTTTTACTGTTCACGTAGATAAAAAACACTGTAGATTTGAACAATATAGCGACAATTTTACCCTTATAAAAAAGCTCAATAAACTTTCTATTGGAGGCATTACTATCTTTTTCACGAGATCCATTGTTTATTATTAGATTGACCGGGAAAAAATCATTCTTTTCATGCATTTTAAGCATAGTAAAATATTGAATTACCCTTAAAAGAAAAAAAAATATTTAGCTGTTGTTTAGGGGCTTTTTTGTAATTTTTTTTAATTTTTAGCACAATAAAATGATTAATTACATTTTAAAAAAAATACATCTAGGGGATTTTTCATATTTTTATCCTATTTGTTTCTAACCAAGTTTACTCAGGGGCAACTAGTTATCTTTATAAAATATAAAAGTTTATTTTAAAAAATTGGTTGGCACATTCGACAACGAGTGAGAAGCTCTCATGATCTTCTAACGGGGTGTTAGTGGGAGTCTGGTGGCCTAGCAGTGGCTTTTAGGGTATTGTTTGAATTTTTATGATGTCTCCTCCATCCCTAGGTGGCACGCGACTCTTTTCTCTTTTTTTACTTTCTCCTCAATTTCCATACTCGACCTTTCTAATTTTCAAAGCATCCCTTCAATTTGTTTTTTCTTTAGATTTGGTCATGTTATTTTAATTACTCTTTCTTTTTATTTGATATAATTTATAACATTTGATTTTTCTTCAATTTCATCCATTGATTTTTTATCTGTCAAATTTTGTCCTCATTTTTTTGATTTCTATTTGAGAAAATTTTTGAATTTGATTTTTTTTATGATTTCATCTCAATTTTTTTCACGTATCAATTTTCATCCTTATTCTTTTGATTGCTATTTTTTATACTTTATTTTTTTAAAATTGATATTTTTTTATTTCATCCTGTAAAATTAAATTGGTTAAAAATTGAGCTTTTTGGTTGAGTTCAGGTCTAGGATTTTACAGGATGCGAGTTTCGGGGATTAAACTAGGTTTAGAAGATTCGCCCTTTTGTTCTGTAGATCCTCCAGTAGTTTTGACTCCCTGTCTAGACTGTCCTCCCCAATCTCCTCTTCCACTGACCCGTCTAGATCCTCCTGAGCTCCCTCTTAGGATGAAACTCTCGCTCTTTCTCTGGAACTGACTTGATGATTGCCTGCTCTTCTCTTTCTTTGGGAGAGGAGGTCTCCCAGTCAAAAACTCAAAATCTCTCCTCTTAGCTCCAATTACCCAACTCTGCTCGACCACTGGTTTCGGGGTATCCCTTATTACACTCTCCATACCCTGAGTTGCCCGTACCAATTCCTGCACAGACTGAAACTGCATGGCTATCAATATCATCCTCAGTTCCCGCCTCAGTCCATCACAGAACCTTTCCACCCTGTGGCGCTATGTGGGAAGGTAAGTGGAGGCAAAAGTTGCTAAGTCCTGGAATCTCCTCTCATACTCCAGAAATATCAAATCTCCCTACCTCAAATCCAAGAACTCCTGTTCTTTCTCCCTCCTATGTTCCCTGGAATAGTACCTCTCCTTAAACTCTTCACGAAAGTCCCTCCATCTCAATGCCTCCCCTGATCTCCTCTCTCTAATAGTCTCCCACCAAGAGTGGGCACTATCAACCAATAGTTGAGTCATGCAATCCACCCGTAGCTCCTCTGGCACCTGCATCTGATTTATAACTCTTTCCACTTTCCTTAGCCAATGCCCAGCAACCTCAACATCCTCTTCACCACCGTAAGTCATACAACCCATCTCTCTCATACCCGTCACCCATTGCACTATGATGACTACTCCCCCTGATCTAAGAGCTATACCGGAGGCTTCGGCTACCATTCCTGCTGCTACAGCTTTCACTATATGTTCCATAAAAGCAGGATCTAAAAATGGGTTTGATCCAGCTACCGGTTCCACTGGTGGGGGTATATTATCTCCCCCCCGTCTGTCTCATACCTCGGGCATGGACACATCTGCCTGACGGGACAACGAATCATTCCAAAGTCTCACTGACTCGCCAGCTTCAGAGTACACTGATGTTGCAGGTATATGAGAGGAGGTGTCTGCCAAGGGATCCCAGTCTGGATCACTTTCATTTCGAAAACTCTTGTCACTTCCCTGAACTGGGGATGGATCAGTCCTGGCTCATTGCCTTGTTCTCACCATGCTGAAACACATTTCAAAATCATATAATCATTCCTGTCCCCAGAATAGCAACCTGGGCTCTGATACCAACTGTAACATCCTTCATTCCGGGATAAAAACAACATTCTCATGTCAACCGAAAACAGAGTAATAATTTTTTTTCTCTTATATATATATATATATATATATATATTCATGGTTTTCATATTAAAATTTACCGAAATTTTGGCGGAGTCCTCCTATACCAAAAGGTCCCAAGTTATCGACATGTAACCAGTTTACACTTTTAATAACTCGCATCTCATAACTTAATCCCAACCCAATTATCTTGGGTTTCAAATTCCACAGATATTCTCACACCTATTACCCACAATATTCATAATATACATTATATAACAAAATATCATTATGGATGGATAAAAAATAAATACATACACACGAAAAATGGTTATATGAACTACAAAGATTAAGTTCATTCAATAAAGTTTAAACATTAATTATACAAATTAAGTTATACACACATTTTCATGTTTACAAAATACAAGGGTATACCCTCTAGAACCTAAATTACAAAAAGGGAACATAAGCTAGGATCTACTCCTGTCGTACATGTGATGATCCTGAAATAAAATACATATTATTGAAAGGTGAATATCACATAAATATAACAACACGAATATCTAACAATTTTAACAGGGTAACATGCATTCATATTTTGTTCACTTCTTATTTCTGATTTTCATTAGAATCTCTTCCTTATTCAACTATTAATAACCGTTCCCTCTTTCACTATTAACCTCCATTCCAGACTTTATAAGATCAAATATGATTATCTTTGTTTAACACATTATCGATACCCCTTTCACCGGTATCATCATCATCATCCCATAGGAGTCGATGCAAGGTGATCCCCTTACCCGGGATCCTAACATACACTAAATGTATACTAGCCAATACATGGTGATCCCCTTACCCGGGATCCTAACATACACTAAATGTATGCTAGTCCAAACTTGGCGATCCCCTTACCTAGGATCCTAACATACACTAAATGTATGTTAGTTTACGCCTCAAATCACACTTCTCATATTTCATTTGTCAATGATAATTTCATCACTTAGCAATTCACACAACAACCTTTCCCCTTGAGTACACATACATTCAGTAATTCACATTTCACATTGGTAATAGATATTAAATCATGGAATTTAACTAGAAGGTAAAGGTGCGATTCACCTACCAGCAATAGAAGCACTACTCGTGCACCCCTACTGCTGCTGTTGCACCACGCCTGTGGTCCCTTCTGCAAATCACAGGTTTATCTCATAAATTTTCCTCACTCAAGGATATGTTTTATAATAACCATATCAACAACCAATAAGTCTTTCTTTAAGTCATTTCTTAATATTTTATGTTTTTCTTATTTCACCCATTATTATTGTTGTTCTTTGTCCGACCCCAGTTATCATTCCTTTCTTTATATTTGGACTGTCACTGTCTAACTGTTACTATCTTGTTTTTGAACTATCACTGCCTGACCTCTCCTCAGATTTTTAACCATTTCTGGAGTTATAGGACTCCGATTCAAGAGAGATTAGTCTCGTTGGAAAGCTAAGACATGAGGCTACAAGTTCTATGATTTGAGGAGAACCTAGTTCTGCCTCTAAGATAGTCAAAATTGCTCATCAACCAACACTTGGACTGTCACTATCTCGTTTTTGAACTGTTTCTGTCTGACCTCTCCTTAGATTTTTAACCATATCTAGAGTTATAGGACTCCGATTCAAGCAAGATTAGTTTAGTTGGAAAGCTAAGACATGAGGCTAGAAGTTCTATGTTTAAGGAGAACCCAGTTTTGCCTCTATGATAGTCAAAATAGCTCATCAAAAAACACTTGAACTGCTACTGTCCAACTGTTACTATCTTGTTTTTGAACTATTTCTGTCTGACCTCTCCTCAGATTTTTAACCATATCAAGAGTTATAGGACTTCGATTCAAGCGAGATTAGTCTCATTGGAAAGCTAAGACATGAGGCTAGAAGTTCTATGTTTAAGGAGAACCCAGTTCTGCCTCTACGATAGTCAAAATGGCTTATCAACAAACACTTGGGCTGTTACTGTCCAACTGTTATTGTCACATTTTTGAACTGTTACTGTCTGACCTCTCCTGAGATTTTTAACCATATCTCGAGTTATAGGACTCCGATTCAAGCAAGATGAGTCTCATTGGAAAGCTAAGACATGAGGCTACAAGTTCTATTAATTAAGGAGAACCCAGTTCTGCCTCTAAGATAGTCAAAATGGCTCATCAACAAACATTTAGACTGTTACTGTCCAACTGTTACTGTCTCGTTTTTGAAC
Source organism: Populus nigra (assembly GCF_951802175.1). NCBI lineage: Eukaryota > Viridiplantae > Streptophyta > Magnoliopsida > Malpighiales > Salicaceae > Populus > Populus nigra. The sequence continues at coordinate 17,331,025 of NC_084860.1, read as the reverse complement.
TATTTCCGTTTGATCTCTTCTTAGATTTTTAACCATATCTGGAGTTATAGGACTCCGATTCAAGCGAGATTAGTCTCGTTGGAAAGCTAAGACATGAGGCTACAAGCTTTATTTTTTAAGGAGAACCTAGTTCTGCCTCTAACATAGTCAAAATGGCACATCAACAAACAATTGGACTGTTACTTCCAACTGTTACTGTCTCGTTTTTGAATTGTTACTGTCTGACCTCTCCTTAGATTTTTAACCATATCTGGAGTTATGGGACTCCGATTCAAGCGAGATTAGTCTCATTGGAAAGCTAAGACATGATTCTACAAGTTCTATGTTTAAGGAGAACCCAGTTCTGCTTCTAAGATAGTCAAAATGGCTCATTAACAAACACTTGGACTATTACTGTCCAACTGTTGCTCTCTCATTTTTGAACTGTTACTGTCTGACCTCTACTCAGATTTTTAACCATATCTGGAGTTATAGGACTTTGATTCAACCGAGATGAGTCTCGTTGGAAAGCTAAGACATAAGGCTACAAGTTCTAAGATTTAAGGAGAACCCGGTTCTGCCTCTAAGATAGTCAAAATGGCTTATCAACCAACACTTGGACTGTTATTGTACAACTGTTACTGTCTTGTTTTTGAACTGTTACTGTCTGACCTCTCCTCAGATTTTTAACCATATCTGGAGTTATAAGACTCTGATTCAAGCGAGATGAGTCTCGTCAGAAAGCTAAGACATGAGGCTACAAGTTCTATTTTAAAGGAGAACCCAGTTCTGCCTCTAAGATAGTCAAAATGGCTCATCAACAAACACTTGGACTGTTACTGTCTTGTTTTTGAAGTGTTTATGTCTGACCTCTCCTCAGATTTTTAACCATATCTGGAGTTATAGGACTCCAATTCAATCAAGATTAATCTTGTTGGAAAGCTAAGACATGAGGCTAGAAGTTCTATGTTTAAGGAGAACTCAGTTCTGCCTCTACGATAGTCAAAATGGCTCATCAACAAACAGTTGGACTGCTACTGTCCAACTGTTACTGTTTTGTTTTTGAACTGTTACTGTCTGACATCTCCTCAGATTTTTAACCATATCTGGAGTTATAGAACTCCGATTCAAGCAAGATTAGTCTCGTTGGAAAGCTAAGACATGAGGTTACAAGTTCTATGATTTGAGGAGAACCTAGTTCTGCCTCTAAGATAGTCAAACTGGCTCATCAACCAACACTTGAACTGTTACTATCCAACCGTTATTGTCTCATTTTTGAACTGTTACTGTCTGACCTCTTCTTAGATTTTTAACCATATCTAGAGTTATAGGACTCTGATTCAAACGAGATTAGTCTCGTTAGAAAGCTAAGACATGAGGCTACAAGTTCTATTTTTTAAGGAGAACCCAATTCTGCCTCTAAGATAGTCAAAATGGCACATCAACAAACAATTGGACTGTTACTTCCAATTGTTACTGCCTCATTTTTGAATTGTTACTGTCTAACCTCTCCTCATATTTTAAACCATATCTGGAGTTATAGGACTCCGATTCAAGTGAGATAAGTCTCGTTAGAAAGCTAAGACATGAGGCTACAAGTTCTATGATATAAGAAAAACCCAGTTCTACCTCTAAGATAGTCAAAATGACTCATCAACCAACACATGGATTGTTACTGTCTCATTTTTGACCTGTTACTGTCTGACCTCTCCTCAGATTTTTAATCATATCTGGAGTTATAGGACTCTGATTCAAGCGAGATGAGTCTCGTTGGAAAGCTAAGACGTGAGGCTACAAGTTCTATCTTAAAGGAAGAACCCAGTTCTTCCTTTAAGATAGTCAAAATGGCTCATCAACAAACACTTGGACTGTTACTGTCTCATTTTTGAACTGTTTCTGTCTGACTTCTCCTTAGATTTTTAACTATATCTAGAGTTATAGGACTCCGATTTAAGTGAGATTAGTCTCGTTGGAAAGTTAAGACATGAGGCTACAAGTTCTATTTTTTAAGGAGAACTCAGTTCTGCCTCTAAGATAGTCAAAATGGCACATCAACAAACAATTGGACTATTACTTCCAATTGTTACTGCCTCATTTTTGAATTGTTACTGTCTAACCTCTCCTCATATTTTAAACCATATCTGCAGTTATAGGACTCCGATTCAAGTGAGATAAGTCTCGTTAGAAAGCTAAGACATGCGGCTACAAGTTCTATGATATAAGGAGAACCCCAGTTCTGCCTCTAAGATAGTAAAAATGGCTCATCAACCAACACATGGATTGTTACTGTCTCATTTTTGACCTGTTACTATCTGACCTCTCCTCAGATTTTTAATCATATCTGGAGTTATAGGACTCTGATTCAAGCGAGATGAGTCTCGTTGGAAAGCTAAGACGTGAGGCTACAAGTTCTATCTTAAAGGAAGAACCCAGTTCTTCCTTTAAGATAGTCAAAATGGCTCATCAACAAACACTTGGACTGTTACTGTCTCATTTTTGAATTGTTTCTGTCTGACTTCTCCTCAGATTTTTAACTATATCTGGAGTTATAGGACTCCGATGCAAGTGAGATTAGTCTCGTTGGAAAGCTAAGACATGAGGCTACAAGTTCTATGATTTAAGGAGAACTCAGTTCTGCCTTTACGATAGTCAAAATGGCTCATCAATAAACACTTGGACTGTTACTGTCCAACTGTTACTGTCTGACCTCTCCTCAGATTTTTAACCATATCTGGAGTTAAAGGACTCTGATTCAAGCGAGATTAGTCTTGTTGGAAAGCTAAGACATGAGGCTAGAAGTTCTATGTTTAAGGAGAACCCAATTCTGCCTCTACAATAGTCAAAATGGTCATCAACAAACACTTGGATTGTTACTGTCTCAATTTTGAACTATTACTGTCTGACCTCTCCTCAGATTTTTTAACTATATCTGGAGTTTTAGAACTCAAATCTATAATTTAACATCCATGCATCAATTCATAAAGGACTTTAAAAGAACTCATAAGATCATGTTTAAAATATCTTACCCGGTACGAATCAAGGTCTCGATCCCTCCTTTTCTTTCTAATAGCAATTGACCCTCCCCTCTTCTCTTCTTGTTCAATTTTTCTTGTTAATCCCTTGCTCACCAGTGTTTATTTTTACCTATAACCTTTAATCTTGGATGAGTTCTTGAAATTTGGTGTTTCTCTCTTGATCTGTAAAAATAGATACCAAAACTCCCTCTATTCTTTCTTCACGATAGTTTCAGTTTTGTTTTTGGTAAGAAGAGTAGTATTTATGCTCTATAATTATTCTTATTTGCATTTAAGCCCTATTTTCTTTAAGTGTATTCGTTTTGCCCCCACTTCTTTTTAGTTTAGTTTATTTTCTTTAATTTAATCCAACCTTGATTATCTCGGGATTTACAGTCAACTTTGGTGACAGACTCGTAACCAAATCACAAAATTCATCACAAAATCCCCGAAACACATATAAGTTGAAATCAGTGAGAGAAATAGGTCTGCCAATCACAGCTAATTCATCAAACAAACCTTTAACGCGTTGCAAGTAGAGGGTGACATTATCATTATCATGTTGAAGATCTTGAAAAGAGCCATGCAATTGCATGATTCGAGATTTGGATGGGGAGGCGAGAGCATGTTCAAGTGTGCTCCAAATACTAGCAGAAGTCAGACAATCAACCTCGAGATGAAGAACATCATCTGTGAGAGAGGACAACAGAGTTGGTCTTACTGTTTCCAAGTCAGAAATGTTTGGGAAGGGCCATAATTAAAGGTAGCAGAGGCAGCAGAAACCGTATTGGACAGATTGTGTATAGAGGGGCATGAAGTCGAGCCGTCAACAAATGAGAAGACTCCTTGACCAATCAGATACGGCTTCATCTACATACGCCAAAACAAATAATTGTTGTTGGTGAGTTTGAGATTGATAACCTGCTAGGTGTTAGAGAGGGGAATAAGCGCTGCGGTTGCAACAAAAGGAGCCATGGCTGTGTTGGTTGCTGTTGTGAGTCCAAGAACCGGGGAAAATGAATTTGGAGAAGAAGGGCTGACATTAATGCCAGTAGCAGCACTAACCAATGGATGCATAGCAATAACCGTGACAAAAAAGAGTAGCAAGATGACTAAAAAACTAAACCGTGACATGGAAGATGGTAGTAGCAATAATCGATTGAAAAACCTGCGAAGAGCTGTCACACAAATAATAGAGGAAAAAGATGAGCACACCTGGATTGAGAACGTCTTTGACAGAGAGGGAAAATATGATACCTTACTGATAGCATCATTTTCATACTTATTTGAGGATACATCATTTTCATCATAGTCTGATAGCAGCTGAAAAGGGGGAAACATCAAATCCCCACTCCCCCTTCCCTAAAGGCTAGCTATCTCTTTCCTTGTAAGTAAAAAAGGAGAAAGAGAAAAAAAGAAAGCAGCTTCAACTTTATTTTCCTTTTTGTAATTGCCGCTGTTCTGTAATTCTTGCTGCCATATATTATACCTTACTGATTATAGTTTTTTTTTTTTTTCATGTGGGCTTGCATAGGTGATTAATTAACAGAATAGATTAACCAACAAAAGCATTACAATCACTTGGTAAAATCAATTATTTGAAAAAAAAAAAATCAGCTGGATTACTAGAAGTATCTTGAGTTCCATAAGAGTTCGGTGAATTTCCAATGCCAGATATTCTTTACCTTTTGTTTGAAAGCTTAAGTAGTTCACTACAAGATTTAATAGTTTTACCGACGGAATTTTTCCGTTGACATAAGATACATATTCCATCGGTAATTAATTTACCAACAAAATCATCGATGGAAATGATCCGTCGGTGAATCTTTTATCGGTAATTTTTTTTTTCATCGGTAAAAAACAAATTACACACTTCATTTTGTCTGTATATCCCTCGGTAATAATATTTTTTTATTACCAACGGATTTATGAGGGATATACCGACGGAAATCCCATCGGTAATTATTTAAAAAAAATTTAAAAAATCATTTTAAAAAATTATAAAATAATTAAATTAACATAAATCAACATTGTATAATATATACTCAAAATGCTTGGAAAAAAAAGAAAATAAAATCAACTCAAAAAAATTTGCAACAAATAAATAAAACAAAAAAATAAATTCAACTAAAAAAATTCATATGAAAAAAATGAAGTTGCAATTGCTAAAAATTTAAAAATCCTATAAATAAATCAACTAAAAATTGATATCATATGAAAAAAAATCTCACAACAACATTTATACAATTATTAAGAACAAAAACAATTAAAATTAAAATAAAAAACTAATATAGTGAAAAAAATCATGAAAAAAGAAGAAAAAAGAAAAATCTTACCTTAATGTAGTTGCAAGTGAAGCTAAAGAGAGAGAAAAAATTTCGTAAAGCATATTAATTAAAAAACAATAAGAGGATAAAAGAAGAAAGAAGAAGAAGACATACCCGAGCATGGAGGAAAAGAGAAGGAGATGAGGAGAGAAAAAAAGAGAAAGAAATAGATATTGATGTTTTTAACATATAGTGAAGAAGAAGAAGAAGAAGAAGAAGTAGAAGTAGAAGTAGAAGTAGTAGAAGAAGAATAATAAGAAATGAGTCTGTCTCTTGTAAAATAAGAGGATTCAGGCTTTTTATTGGGGCATGTTAGCGACAGATTTACCAACGGATAATTGAATATTAATATTTTTTAATTATTTCATCGGTAATTCCATCGGTAATATTTAATTTAAATTTTCAATTTCGTAAAAAGTTTTCAGAAACCGCCAACAATTACCGATGATTTTTCAATCCGTTGGTGATTCCGTCTGTAATATTTAAATGAAAATTTTAAGTTATTTGAATTTTTTCAGAAAACCGCCAAATAACACCGATAAATTTTCAATCCGTCGGTGATTTTGTCCGTAAAGAACAACAATTAACATTGCAATTGGAAAGTGAACAGTTCTGGAGCTCTTTGAAAAATACTGACGGAATTTTCCGTCAGTGATTGCCTTTGTAATTGACATGAAGAACAGTGTTCATAGTTTATCAACGAATTTACCGACGGAATTTATTCCGTCGCTAATTCCGTTGGTAAAAATTACACGTTATCATTTTTTTTGTTTTGTTTTAATTTTTTTTCCACTGTAATTCCCTCGGTATATACCGAGGGAATATTTCCGTTGGTAAAATCCCTCGAAAATTTACCGACGAAAATATTCCATCGGTATTTCCGTTTGTATTTATCGATTTTTTAGTAGTAGTTACATGAGTTCAAAAATAATTTTATATTATTTTTTAACATATCAATTTAAGTGAAAGTCTTTGAACTTTTCGTCACTATAATGTCAAAAATCCAGTTTAACTAAAAAAGATTAAGCTAGACATAGTATTATTTTGGTTGCTATGAGCTGTAACATCATTTTTGGTGAGAAAATGCATGAAGACTATCAAGTATCACCTGAACATTAGCCTTTTTTCTGGTTGTAATTATGATATATATATATATATATATATATATATATATATATATATATATATATATATAATGCTACAGTCATTATTCTTTTGTAATTTTTTACTTGTTTTGCTTGTTGGGCATGCTTGATTGGCTTTCCAAAAGACTATATACCCTCCTACGCACTTAGGTTTATAATAATGAAGAAGGTTTGAGCGTGGGGCATGTTTAATCACAGTACAACTAGTTGGGTTAAATTTCCACTCATTGGATTTGCAGTCATGTACATATTGCAGCACTTCCATGAAAAATATTCATAGGAAGCCTGGAATAAGAAAAAAGGTTAGGGCTGTTCTTGTATGCACGCAAGAAAGATTGGTTCAAGCTCCAGACACATTTCCAACTTTCCTGCGATTCATTGATATGATGACGATGGAGTTTTTTGATACATTAAGTTTAACCGAATCATTTCCATAACGGTCAAACTTGCCAAATCTGAGATTACTTGTTTCTATAATAATGTTATTATGATGTGGTTTTAGGCAACTTTTCGATTTTATTGCTTTGACAACGTGCATGCACCTTTCACCTCTGTCACATTGAACTGTAAGAGGAATTCATTACAGTTCAATTATGCAATGCTAGCAGTATCATCCTCACCTTATATTGGATTAATATTATTTTTTGTAATAAAAAAAGGAGTATTTTCTTTCTAAGATATTATAGAGAGCGAATCCAATTCTTTGTGCATCACAATTGTTAATTTTCAATAATGTTGTTTTGGCCCAAATAAATTTCTTCTTTGAAGTTACTTTGGGTAAACTCAAAACTGAAAAATTAATTAAAAAAAGAGGCCATCAAGGTAGTGGCCAAAAAAATACAAGGTGTTATAATGCGTCACTCACCCGTCTGCCACTGGCATAACTTCACCAACTCTCTCAAATTTAGCATTCAGAATAATTGTAAATGAAAGCAAAATTCAAATTTATGAAGGCAGTCTCAAAAAAGAGGTTTAGTTTTGTATTTAAAAAGTGTTTTAAATTTTTTATTTATTTTAAATTAATTTTTTATGATTTTAAATTGTTTGGATGGGCTGATATAAAAAATTTTAAAATAAAAAAATATTATTTTAATATATTAATTTTTAAATAAAAATCACTTTTAAAAAAAACCGTATTAACATTAGCTTATTATTCAAGTGATTGAAAAAATCTTAGTATCTCTTGCACTATTCCTTTTAAAAAATAGTGCCATAAGAATCACGCTTCCTTCGTTCCACAGCAAGAGATTTGTTGGAGTTTGCATATTATTCATCAAAGCTAATAATTAAATATTAGACCAACTCATCTATCCTTCGTTTTTATATCATTTGATTCTTTCAAATTGAAATTATTTGGAATGAATTAATGTATTTAATTTTCGAAAAGTAAATAGTTAATTTTTTACAATAATCATGAGCATGTCTTGGGATCATAAAAAAGCAACCAACCAAACTTTTAGCAGGAAAAAAATGCTTAGAATAATATTAGTGTTGTTAATGAATAATATAATTTTTTTTTGGATTTTCATTTAATAAATTAATTTTTAAATTAAAATGATTGCTTGATGAACTCGGTTCAAATTTCTTAATCACTCTCTCAATCATTGATTGCAGTTTGCCATACTGGATATGCTAGGAAACAATGTGCATCATCATGCATCATCACCTCCAAAATCACCAGCAGCATCACCATCAGTAAATTGTATAAGTGTCGCCTTTAACATGGTTTAGAACTTTTATAATCAAGTAATTAAGATTTTAAATTTTAGATTTTTTTTTAATTAAGAATTAATAATAAGTTTATGTAAGCTTTAAATTTAAAAAACTTTCACCATAAAAAAATATTAAAAAATAATATAAAACTATTTTTAAAACACAATTCATCTATTTAAGTTTTTAAATTAAAATAATTATTTAATAACTTTCATAGTCATGATTCATTAGCCACTTTTTAAACTATTTAAGTCACAATTCATGCCTTTTCAAACAATGACCATGATTTGTTCGTAAACTGTTAAAGAATATTATCACGTTTATAATTACCTGTATAAACATGACAGGACCAGCTAGAGTTATTTTTAATTAATTAGACATTTAATGGCCAAAAAGTCTGATCTTAATGATTTGAGATTGCCGACATATCAATTGTTCAGATTAACAATTCAATTCTATTAATGTCAGCTAGAGTAATACTATATTCCTAAGATAATGTAAGGATTAAAACAATTTCCGGTCAACTCATCACAGCTCCTCTCTATAAGAGAACACGTACCTTGAGACGTCAATTCTTGAAGGCAAGCTAGAGAGGCAAGAAAGCAGGAAAAATGGTGCCTTCAAGATCTTCCATACTTTCAATACTTGTGGTCCTACTCCTATCTCCATTTATAGTTTCACTTCCAATTCAGGATAGGTTTATAAATTGTCTCTCAAAATATTCAGTAGCATCATTTCCTTTTTCCACTGTCTTGTATACTCCACAAAACTCTTCTTTCACTACTGTCTTACAATCTTCTGCTCAAAACCTCCGGTTCACCTCGCCTTCAGTACCGAAACCTGAGTTTATCTTCACTCCTTTACAAGAATCTCACATCCAAGCTGTTGTTATTTGCTCTAAGCAGCTTGGAATTCACCTTAGAGTCCGTAGCGGAGGCCATGATTATGAGGGACTCTCTTATGTTTCAGAAATTGAGACATCTTTCATTGTTGTAGACCTTGCAAAACTACGGTCCATCAGCGTTGATATTGAGCACAACAGCGCGTGGGTTCAGGTGGGAGCCACAAATGGTGAACTTTACTACAGAATTTCTGAGAAAAGCAAAATTCATGGCTTCCCAGCTGGTACTTGCTCAAGTTTAGGTATGGGCGGGCACATTTCAGGAGGTGCATATGGTGCCATGTTGCGAAAATATGGCCTTGGAGCGGACAACGTCGTTGATGCACATCTAATTGATGTTCATGGTAGACTTCTCAACCGAAAACTCATGGGCGAAGATCTTTTCTGGGCCATCAGAGGAGGTGCAGGAGGGAGCTTCGGAATTGTCACCGCCTGGAAGTTAAAATTGGTTCCCGTACCATCAACCGTGACAGTATTTACCGTTACCAAGACGTTAGAACAAGGTGCAACTAAGATCCTTTATAGATGGCAAGAAATTGCTGATAAACTAGACGAGGATCTTTTCATCAGAGTACGCATTCAGACAGCCAACGTCACCTCCCAAGGTAAAAGAACTATTGCTACTTCTTACAATTCCTTGTTTCTTGGTGATGCCAGCAGGCTTCTTCAGATATTGCAGCACAGCTTCCCTGAATTGGGTTTGACACGACAAGATTGTATCGAAACAAACTGGATCAATTCCACCGTATATTTAGCTGGCTTCTCAAATAATACTCCTCCTGAAGTTTTCCTTCAAAGAACGAACCTGCTCAGGACCTACTTCAAAGGCAAATCTGACTATGCCAAAGAACCCATTCCTGAAAAGGCACTTGAAGGGTTATGGGAGAAGTTATTTGAAGTAGAGAGTCCTGCAGTAGTGTTTACTCCTTATGGTGGAATGATGAGCCAAATTTCAGAATCTCAGACTCCTTTCCCTCATAGAAAAGGTACCAAGTTCATGATTCGGTACCATACCGGTTGGCAAGATGCAAAGGAAAACGTTGCAAAGCATATAGATTGGACGAGGAAGGTTTATAGGTACATGACACCTTATGTCTCAAAGAACCCAAGGGAAGCATATGTGAATTACAGGGATCTTGATTTGGGCATGAACACCAATTCTAACACAAGTTTTGTTGAAGCGAGTGTTTTTGGTACTAAGTACTTCAAGGATAACTTCTACAGGTTGGTGCATGTGAAGACCAAAGTTGATCCTGATAATTTCTTCAGGCACGAGCAAAGCATTCCACCACTTCCACTGCACATGAGATAAAGAAATTGAAGTGGAATTCATCTCCAGCAAAGCTTTGTTGGATCACTATTTTCACAAGTCTTGATCGATCTTTTTTTTTTTAATACTTTAGCTAAATAAAGAAATGCCATGTTATGCAATCATGCTGTCTGGGGTTTGAGACTAAACTTAAAATATATTTATTTATTTTCACATTCACTGTTTGTATCAGCAAATAAAAGAAAGAAAGAGTAATTTCAAATCGATTGGCTTAAAATTTTTAAATGTTGGAGGTTCAAATCTGGTGTGTGTGTGTGTATTGAATCTTGGACTATATATATAATATGATATATTTCTCCATCATTAAAACTCTAAAAAAAGACTGTAATAAAAAAAAATTATGCAATGCCTAGCGCCCATTCACCCTTTATAGTAAATTGAAGCAGGTTAGTATATTTATATATTCCACATGATAACAACTTTGCATGGTTAGTATGCATATTTAAATCTAGAAGTCACATTTGTGATTATTTTTTTTAAAATAAAATAAAAAAAGACTGCAATAAAAAAAATAATAATGCAATGCCTAGCTCCCATTCACACTTGGCTCGCTCTTTTCTATCTTTTTCTTCTTTATTTTTTTTCTTTTATTTCTTTTTGGAATTCTAAAGTTTCTTTTACTAGATTCATTTTTTTTTAGTTTTGACATGTTTTTTAAATATTATTATAAATTTATATTTTAATAATAATAATAATTTTATTCAACTATAAATATATGATATGAAATTAAAATAATAATACTAATAATAAATTGTTCATGAAAATTCTGTTCAAATGTTTTTTTAATCTTAAAATTTTTAAATAGATTCTGAACTTGACTTTATTATATTTATGATTTGTTTTTTTTTTAATCATATATAAAATATAAACATACTATTTTGAAATATTTTGAATTTTTTTATTAACTTAATGTAACAATAATAAAATAGAAACAATAATTCTAGTTAAAAACTATGCATTCATTGAGATAAACAAAAAATACATTTATAAAAAATTATTATAATGAATTTATTTTTTCAGAACGACTGTATTTTTAAGTTTAATTACAATATAAAAAACTTCTCTAAAACCTAAATATTTTTTTTATGTATAGAAATTGTTTTATTCTCAGCAGAGTCATGCATACAAATAAGTAAATTATAATCATTAAAACTTGAACTTTACTATATATATATATATATATATATATATATATATATATATATATATATATATATATATAAACCACAACTACTCTCTTTGTGTTTTGGGAGACGATGCCAGGTTGAAGCATCTCAAGGAGCTGTAAGAAAGGACGTTTTTCTTTTCTTTTTTTTACTGATTTAGAGCTTAAGGATTGGACTGGACTTGTCAGATACACTATAGTGAGCATCTCAAAATGGGCTAAACCCCATTTAGTAAATCATTATTTGGGTCAATTTATGCCTATCCTAAAAATGGGATAAAGCCCATGTGGTAAATCTTTTTTGTTATTACAGATGATGAAGGAAAAAAATTTAGGTTTTCACATGATCAGACTAAATCTCTTTGGTGTGCTTTGAAACACACAATCTAATTTAAAACAAATTCTTTTGGGATTTTTTAATCAAAACTTAAAATAATAATATGAAGAGTAAATTCACTTCTCGCATGAATTAAGGTCTAAAATGTTGATAGATGCTTAGTGAAATTCGTTTTTCGAAAGGATTTAGAGTGTGTTTGGCAGTGTGGTAACGATTGCTTTTCAAATAGCTTTTCGTGCCGAAATACATGCCAATGATGTTTTTTTATTTTTTAAAAATCATTTTTAACATCAGCACATCAAAACAATTTAAAAAGTACAAACCGCACTCAATTTTAGTAAAAAAAAAATTCAAAATTTGATAAAATGCAGGTTGAAACGCACAGCCGAACACTCTGTTAAGCTTATTGCTTGCTAGCTGCCTCACAAGGCTGATGGATCAATTTAACCGGGTTCTGAATGCAGTTTTGAGGTTAATTTCATTTTGGACCCTCAACTTTATATTTTAAACATTTTAGTCTAATCTTGATTGCACCATTTAAAGGGATTTTGCTTTTTTAATATCCCTGGTTAATCTTGTCCTCACGAATGGATTTAGGGGTGGCCTTGGCGCCCCCCAAGTTTAAAGAATTTCTAAAATCCTCCCTCAAAATCAAAATTATTATTTGCCCCCTTCACTTTACTAAATCTATATTCGGCCTTCCTTGTCCTCCATACACTAGACACCCGAAATTAAATACTTGGTTATTCATTTATTGAATGCTTATTTTTTGTGTCATTATACAAGTTTTTTCTCCGAGGAGTCAAGTTTTTATATTATAGTATACCTCAAAATTACTTTTCGTAATGTTCAAAAAATTCTATAAATAACTTGGAATTTGATCCCAAATGGTCCTCGAAATTTGATATCTGCAATTAATCACCAAATATCCGAAAAATTGAGATTTATGTTTTTTTTACCCAAAAACATGTTTTCAACTTATTATTTTTATCAAAAACGCTTTAAAAACCGTGATAAATTTATCCATGACCTTAAAAAACCATGCAAACAATCAAAATCAATCTAAAATAAAAAATCAAACAAAGCTCAGATATGTTTTTTCACAACATTAAAAAGTTAAAAAAAAAACACCTGATATGAACTCTCCTCATCAAATGGAAGCATTTGACACAAAAATTGATCATTTTGGTGGCCTAAATTAGTGTCAATATCATTTTTCTCTCTCTAGTGACCTCTTTATCTCCTCTCTCTTAACCAGAGACTAAAACAATAACAAAAATAAATTTTTGTACCAAAATTAAAATGCAAAACAATTAAAGCACCAAAATTGTATAATTTTTGTTATTTGTAAAGTTAAAGAACCAAAGTATATATTTCCCAAAACTTCTAGCGCGTCATCTATGTTTGGTGCCTTTTTAATTTTGGTCATAATTCTTCCAATTCATCCTTTGCCTCAAAAATCCAAATCAATTAGCCTTCAATCAGGATCAAATTGCATAAAATAAAATTTTAAAAATCAAAATAATTTTTTTAAAAATAAACAGGACCATCTACAATATTTTATGAGGGGATGAAGCCATACAATATTTACCTCACATGTTTTAATTTTTAAGTTCAAAGACCCTATAAAGAGATGCCTTTTCTCCGGCCACCACAACACCTTACCAACACCACTACAGAACCTCCATATCCCACCCAAAACTTCGCCAACCATTATCAAAACCCTTCCCAAAATCACCAAATTTCAACTCGTCGACAGAGTTTAACCAAATCCGCTGTAGGGGCATTGTAGATTTATTTTGAAAGGTTTCCTAGTTGATTGGATTATTGCTATCTAAGGACTGCATGCTTTCATGAAGTCTGGTGAAGTTGTTGCTTTTTTAATCTTCAGGAAGAGCAACCGGGCTGGTAGAAGATATGGTTTTTTTTTATCTATAAGATCAAATTATATTGATGCTGTTTTCCTTGATGGGCTTAATGATTTATGATTTGGCTCTTATAAACTTATAGCCAATATGATCTACGTGAGCTTAGAAGTAAAGTCATTATGAAGAGGAATCCAAACATAACTAGAGTTCAGATACCAATCAAATTGAGTCTAGTCAGGGGGACTATGTCTGCCGACACTATTCCACTAGAACACTCTTTAGATATGGTGCCTCTTGCTGCTAATCTTCCTGCTGTGAATCTGGTGATTCTTGGCTCAAAAGAGTATGATATTTTATGGCTTCGTAAGAGCCTAGTTGGTTGGATTTATGGTGGGGTAGATTATTCCCTGATACTGTCGGGGTTGCTACAAGATGATTTGGTTTTTTCTGGACATCGTTTTCTTGGGGCTTCACAAGGTGTAATTTTGTTTGATGATTTTAATTCAATGATGGCAGCTTTTGATATATAATAATTTATCTTAGTGGAACAAGTTGTTCGACAAGGTTAGGCCATGGATGGCCAAAATGGTGCAAGATAAATTTTAAAGATTAGTTTGAAGACTAATTTTTAGTAGTATTATTTGGAGTATTTGGTTGTTAAGCAATAAAATTGATTTTGATGAGATAACTATAAATTTATTTGATTATTTCTCCATCATTTCTCATTGAGTTGTTATTTAATTACTTACTCTGGATTCAAAGTTCACTTATACAATAAATAATCTTTTAAGATCTTCTGATGACATCAAATTGTGGTGTAATAAAAAATCTTAGGTAATTTTTTTGTTTTTATTGAAAAAGATCAGTTTTTTTTTAAAAGTTTTTTTGTTATGTTCCTGTATTTTATTTTGATTATTGATTTTATAGGCTTTTCAATATACTCTCCATTATTATATATATATATATATATATATATATATATATATATATATATATATATATATATATATATATATATAAATAAGGTTAGGCCATGGACAAAATCAGATTGTGCAATTGAAAAATTAGCTTGGGTACTGAAATGTATACCTGCTTAGATGTCATTTACTAGTTTTCAAGTTAAACCCAACTCAGTGGACGCCTTTGATTTTCTAGCACGCTTTTCATCCTGGCCAAATTTGAGATGACATGCGGCTTTAGGCAACTTTTCAAATTTGATTGCTTCGACTACTTGCATGTACCTTGTCAGATTAAACTTTTCAAAAGATTGACTGTAAAAGAAATTCATCATACGTACAATGCTAGCAGTATTATCCTCACCTAATAGTTTTAACATCTTTTAAATGTGAGTATTTTCTTTGTAAGATACGACAGAGAGCCAATAATTCTTTGCGCAACTGCTAATTTTCAATAATGCTGTTATTGAAGATACTGCAGAAAATACAACAGATATTGAAGAAGAAATTCCAGCTGCAACTATTGATACAGATATTCCAGTATTATAATATTCCCTAATGTAATTTATTTGTTACCTAGATTAGACATGATTTTATGCTCTGTTATTATTAGTCTGAAATCCTAGCGAGATTCTTGGAGAAATTATGTGCAAGATTGTCTTTCCTTGCCACATAATTTCCTGCTATATATACATGTATAGAATAACAGAATAGGCATACGATTGAAGTTTTCTTTCTGTAAAACACTGTCTTAAATTTCTTTATGGTATCAGAGCAGGTTCTCTGAATTTTTTTGTTTACCATAGGCAGAGTCAGTTTTGCTGCCATGGAAGGCCACTTGAAAGAAGCCATTGACGTTGGCTCCAAATTCTCCACACCAGTTAGTTACTCAGACGACACAAACACCTCCCACAAATTAACCTCTGTATTGTTGAATGAGTTCAACTACCTTCCTTGGTCAAGGGCTGTAACCATTGCCCTTGGTGGAAGATCTAAATTGAGCTTTATCAATGGTTCAACTGTTTCTCCTGAAGTGAACGATCTGGAATATGAAGCATGGTTGTCCAAAGACCAACTGGTTATGTCATGGATTCTCAACTCCATGGAAAGAAACCTTGAAGAAATATTTAGTTTCTCATAATCATCTTCTGATCTATGGGATGCTATTCGTTACATGTATGGGAATCAAAACAATTCTGCCAGGATTTTCCAGATCCATCGTGAAGTTGCCAGCCTTTACCAAGAAGACAAACCTTTTGTTCAATTGTTGGGTAGTTTTAAAAACTTGTGGAATGAATTGGAAATGTACAGACCTCACACTACAGATGCCACCATACTACGAAAAAGGACTGAGGAGGACAAAATTTTTCAGCTATTGGTGAGCCTCAGTCCAGATTTTGAAGATCTGCGAAGCCACATTCTAATGAACCCAGAACTGCCCACTTTTAAATCAGTGTGTGCCACTATTCAACGTGAAGAAATACGCAGAAAAGTAATGACTCGGGAAGCTGGTGTATCGGATACTCGTGCTTATCAAACCAAGTTGCTGTCACAAGACATGAGTTCTAGAAATGCTGATCATGGTCAGTACAGGTCACTATCTGAGAATAAAGCTTACAAAGGGAAACGACCTGATTCCAAGTGCCAATACTGTCACAATATTGGTCATCATATGGATCGTTGCTGGCTTCTACACCCCGAACTCAAGCCTAAATTTGCAAAGGATTTCAGGAGGCAACCAAGACGTGCAAACAATTTTAAGTCATACCTTGCCCACAATAATTCTAACCACACCGAGATTTTTCCTGCTACTCCGGGAACCTTGATATCTGATTTTGCAAATTATTTGCAAGACAAGCAAGTCCAGGGCAAGTCACCTGATCAACAAACTAGTCAGGACCAGAAGCAATCAGCTGCACTCCTTAGCCACTTTGCTGATTTTCTAGTAGAGACAGACCCGAAAAACAGTCAAGGTAAACTGCTTGCTTTCATGACTGCGTTAGAACTTGTAAATTTGCATGATCTTTGGATAATTGATTCTGGTGCCACTGATCATATGTCAAATAAGTTAACCAGCATCCATGATTTTAAATCATTCATTCGTCCCACTTTTGTGTCTATTGCTAACGGAAAAAATGCTTATGTTAAGGGAAAAGGTAAGATCAACCTACTGTCTAATAAGATAGAATCAGATGTCCTTTTCTTACCTTCTTTCCCATTTCAATTGCTTCCTGTTAGTAAAATTACAGCTACTCTCAACTGTGAAGTAATTTTTACCTCATCCAAGGTTGTGTTTCAGGATCTTGTCACCAAGAAGATGATTGGTGAAGGATTTTTTCTACATGGTCTCTATTATATCTCTCATAAATCTCCAGCTCCCAGGAGTTTTCAAGCAACCATTAATCATTCACATGAGCACCTCTTATGGCATCGTCGGCTAGCGCACCCTTCAGAGTTTGTCCTCAATAAAATAAAATCCGTCCCAATACAAGAACCTCTCAATTGTGAGATTTGTCATTTTTCGAAATCTACACGACTTCCTTTTTCCCTTTTGAAGTCGAAAACCACTCATGTTTTTGAACTTATTCATTCAGATGTATGGGGACCCTTTTATGCTTCTATTGATGGTTTTAAGTATTTTGTCTCTTTCATCGATGATTTCTCTAGAGTCACTTGGGTGTATCTGCTGAAAACTAAACATGATGTATTTGATTGCTTTAAGGATTTTCATTCATTCATCCTTAATCAGTATTCTGCTCATATTAAAATCCTTCGATCTGATAATGGCACCGAATATATGTCCAAAAACATGTCAAAATATTTACATTCTAACGGAATTGTGCATCAGACTAGTTGTGTTGGTACACCTCAACAGAATGGGGTATCTGAACGCAAAAATCGTGATCTGCTTGAAAAAACTCGTGCCATCATGCTTCAAATGAATGTTCCAAAACACTTCTGGTCATATGGAATCCTTACTGCTGTTTATCTTGTCAATCGCTTACCCAGTCGAGTGCTGGAATTTAAATCTCCTCTTGAAGTTTTGCAGAATAAGGTTCCGGATATATCACACATCAAGGTGTTTGGTTGCACTTGTTTCATGCATTTATCAGCTACTCACCGGGATAAATTAGATCCTAGAACAAGCAAGTGTATTTTTTTGGGCTATTCCACAACCCAAAAAGGATACAAATGTTATGACCCGTTATTGAAGAAATTGTACGTGTCCAGAGATGTTAGATTTATTGAAGGCACACCATATTTTACTGCAGGAAAACAGGGAGAAGTTTTGTCAAATTTTTTTCCTTTGCCCAGTATTGAGAACACTAATAATCTTCTGTCTATTGTTCCTAGTATTGATTGTGTTCTTCCCAATCCGGACCAACACACTCAGTCTTCCACTAGATTCACATCCAACAATGATGGTCTGGGACAACATCAACTTCCAGCTGCAACTCATCCTGCATCTAATCCTAGCAATGATATTCTGCAGATTGACCAACAGATTCACCTCCAGTCTGCCATTGATTCCAGCAATTCCACAATTGACCATATCAGTAACTCAGAACTGCCTGGTACTCTTGATGCTCTGCCAGTCACTAGAAGAGTTTCTATTCGAACACGTCAACCGCCATCACGCATGCAAGACTATGTCACCTACAACGTGAGGTACCCTATTTCCAAATTTATGTCTTATCATCGACTGTCTCCAACACATAATGCATTCCTTACCTCTATATCCAATGTTCATGAACCGAAAAACTTTAAAGAAGCTCAATCACAGCCCGTATGGCAGCAGGCCATGCATGAAGAATTAAAGGCTCTTACTGAAAATCACACATGGACTATAGTCTCTTTACCTGCTGGAAAGGAAGCTGTTGGATGTCCTTGGATATTCAAGACAAAGTTTAAATCAGATGGGACAGTTGATCGCCACAAAGCTCGTCTAGTGGCCTAAGGTTTCACTCAAAAATTTGGTGTTGATTACAAGGAGACATTTGCCCCTGTGGCCAAGATGACCACTGTTAGAGTTTTACTTTCAGTTGCTATCAACCAGGGGTGGCCTCTCTTCCAAATGGATGTCAGCAATGCATTTTTACATGGAGATCTTGAAGAGGAAGTGTTCATGAAACTTCCTCCCGGACATCCTCACAGTGGAAACTCTATGTTGGTTTGCAAGCTTCACAAATCTATTTATGGCTTGAAGCAGAGCTCTCGTGCTTGGCATACAAAATTAAGCATTGCTCTTGAGAGTCTCAGTTTTACAAGAAGCTCAGCAGATTCCTCCTTGTTCATTAAAATTGTTTCTGATCATACACTGGTTGTACTGATATATGTCGATGATCTTATTATAACAGGGAGTAATGAAGCTTCCATA